>NC_141543.1:57187500-57787500 GCF_021556685.1 Rattus norvegicus
GAAAAAAAGGGAGAGTAGGGGTGGGGCTGGAGTATTTGGAAGCTTCCCCCCCACCCAGCATCTGCTTCTTGCTTGATTTCTTGTCCTTCCCAAATCCAGTCTTATTGTTGTTACCTATCCTTGGTGACCAGCTTCTCACCATGCCTTGTGTAATTTTAGGATCTGTAATCTGTATTGGTAGGTGCTTTCCTAAAAAGACAGGATCCAATAGGATCTGGGACTAGATACACACCAAAAAGAAAATTGCAAACATAGCCTGCTGGCCAAGAAATCCTAGGACATACTACCTGGGAGATGGATTGGGGGATGGGGAAGAGTCAGGAGCATCTGTGTCTGAGGACAGGAAAAGATGGACATGACATCTCTGCCCAAGGAAAAAGAAGGAAGGCCTCCAGTCCTCTATGCTTTTCGTTCTTTTGGGGCTCAGCAAATTGGAGGATGGCTCCCATTGGTGGAGGGCGTTTCATCATTAGTATTGATTAGTGATGACTGGCTCACAGCCTCAGAGAATTCAGCACATAGTAGTCCTCCCTTCTGCTTTCAGGTCTGTAGCAAGGCAACACATCACAGAGGGGAACAGGTAGAAGAGGCTGTTCTTCTTATGACCAGTGTTGGGCCAGAAAGCCATGATACTGGGAAAGCAAGTCAGAAGAAAGAGTGAGGTTGAGACTCCAAATCCCAAAAATCTCTTCCTATGATTGGCAGGAGTAGGACTGCTTCCTTACTGTTCTGGGAATGCATGTCCCAGAATATGTAACCTTAGAACCCATGCCATCCTTGAGGTAGTCACATAGCCTGGTGACCAGTTTACAGGTCAGACTTACTCTCTCTTTATAGAGACATGTCCATCAAGCACCAGGAACTCCTCTTCATGCAAATGAAGTATTCCCAAGATCTCACCACTCCTGAAAACCCTACCTACTCCCAGAGTTTATATAACCCTTTTTGCCCCCAATGAAGGATAACTGTTTCACTGAAAAACCATCCCCAGAGAAGGCTATTTCTCCTGCACTCATGCTGACTAAAATCCTGCTAACCTACCCACCTGGCTAAGCTTTATTCCTTCCAGTCCAGCCTGATGTACAATGGTGCCTGGTTATCCACAGGGGAAAAACAGACCCAGGCCAGCAGACCAAAACATAAAAAAGCCTAGGAAAGAAAAGATAATCCCACATTCCTCTATTAAAGAAATATCAGGATGACTCAAAGACATGAAATGAGCTCTCTAATCCACCTCTTAAAGCTTCTCTCTCCAGTAGCACCAAGCTAGGACCTAGCCTTTAACACATAGGCTAGAAACAAGGTCACACTGGCTGTGTGGCATCTCATAGACCAATCAAATGGATATGTAAAGTAACCCATTCGAGATCTGGCCTCTAGGACCAGCAGCTTTGATAACATGTGTATTGATGTGCATGCCGGGCTCTGGGTTAATCCTCAACTGGAGCCTTGTGTCATTCAGCTAAGTAGAATTTATACCTCTGCATTCTCCCTTATTCCTTTAATTGAGATTCCTTTAACTATATGAACTTAACAAATGGAGTCTACCCTCATCTATTTCTTTATTATTTTGTTGTAATTTCTTAAAGATATGCAAGTTCGACTTCCAAATTCTTGTTGTGTTCTAAATGGTGGTAATTTAGTTTTTAATTTTCAAATCTGTTTCCTGATCCCTTTCAGTCCCCATCTTATAAACATCTTATGTTTGTTTCTCGGATGAACTGTGTTGTATTATTCCCGAGGACATTAATTATACTTTTTTTAAAGTTTATCCTCCCCTCTGCATTTTCCTCATTTTTCTCTTTGCTTTTATTCTTCAGTTAGGAAGCTCTCTTAATTAGTGAATTATTGTCATGATGAAATACTATGACCAAAAGCAAGCTGAGGACGAAAGGGTTTGTTTGACTTTAACTATCTCAAGCGATAGCCTACTGAAGGAACCCAAGATAGGAACTCAAACAGGAGTGAAACCTGAAGACAGAGCTGATGCAGAGGCCATGGAGGAGTGCTGCATACTGGCACCATGGCTTGCTTCTCATGGCTTGCTTTCTTATATAACCCCAGACTACCCACTCAAGGTGGTTACCAGACACAATGGGCTGGACCCTCCCATATTAATCACCAATTAAGAAAATGTTCTACAGGCTTGCCTACAGGTCAATCTTGTGAGCTTTCAGAGCTGTTTTCTTGGTTGAGGTTCCCTCCTCTCAAATGACTATAACTTATGTCAAATGGACACATAACTAACCACACATGTTTCTTCAGAGACATAATATTGACTCTCAGTTCACATGATTCCATTCACCTTTACGAATATAAAGCTACAGTCAGACTTGGTGGATTTCACTATATGACAAACGTGTAGCCGGCTAGCTTTTCCTCTGAACTTGTGTCAGGGCTGGTAGGTTTTCTTTCTTTTCTAAGGGTGAGGGGGGAGGGTAATGTTTGTCCAGCTTTTCACCAAGAGCTATAAAGTAGGTCAGTGTTCTCATTACTTGACATGTACTCTTTTGGGTGATTCCTCTGGTTTGAGTCCTGTATCTCATGTTGACCTTACTCAACCATTAGCGTCCATTTCAAGGTGCCCTGGTTCAATGTTTTACAGTGTTTCATCTCTTCTTATATTGCCAGTCATTTCCTGGCTATCTCAGATAGTGAGGGCAGTGCAGAGGGCACTGTCTATGTATTTGTGGGGTTTGTGCCATCTTCCTTGATTTTGACTCTCCCAGGAGCTCACACAGTTGGATACATGGTCCACTCTGGACACATTTCTCCTCTGCTGTAAATGACTTTGAACTTGTCCCATCACTAAGCCATTTAATATCCACATGTTTACCTGCCTCTCCTCAAACTGCTACTAGGGGCCATAGAAATCTTCTGATTTAGTTACAGATAGAATTGAGATGCCAGTTTCTCTCTGGAGTTATGAAATGATTCTGAGAAAAGACAGAAACCAAGCGACCTCCTTTTCTTTATGACTTTCAAAACCTAAAGCCTCATTTTGTTTTGCTAAAACTTACAATTTGCACTGAGCATTAACTGACACAAACTTTTATCTGGAGAAAGAAATGTTGCATCAAAAATCTGTAAAAGCAAAATATTTGATATTCATAGAGAAATTGACAGAATTAGAATGTGCTGAGAAACCCATTATACCTCCTTAAACCTTTGACAGACGAATAGTGGAAAAAAATAAGGAAGTTGAACATCTGAATAGTGTAATTAATTAGTTTGATTTGAAAGATATGTTTCAAACTCTGTACTTCACAGAGAATTAAAAAGAAGAGTGTACAAAGCCCAATAATGGATCTAAGAACACATTAGGCCAGATGCCATCAGGAAGTTGGCATTCTGAATCAGTAGTTAAAAGGTAGGGTATTCAACACATAGTGTTGGAGAAATGGACAAATGATGTAGAAATAAAGAAGACAGAAATCTTTTACTTATTGCTGCCAATTCTTGGCAGAGTTTGACGACTGGGGCCTTTCCCAAAGAATCCCTGTTTCAGGCCTTGACTCTTATGAGAGGCCACTTTCTAGGAACTCTGAATAGCAGTCAGCAGCATCAAGCCATTTGGCTTCAATAGAGAAGTTTCATGGCTGCAATATTAGAAAGCCAAGAAGCCTTTGAGCTGCAAACCTCCACGTTTCAACTTGGTCGCTGGGTCTATGATTCTTTCACCTTAGGGGCTGAGAACATTGGGAAGACCGCCATCGTGGAAGGGATGAGCACAGCTTACCACAGCATCCCAGAGGCCAGTGACACTGCCTGAGCAGCATTCTGGCCTCCTCCAATGTCTAAATCACTTCCAAATGTCCACAGCTCTACTAAAACCTCCCAGGTACTCTGAAGGCTTTCTACATATGTGTCCTCTTCATCCAAGCGGGTGTTCAAAACATTTAACTCTCATTCCTTTGCATCGGTGGTACCAATCGATCTCAATGAGGCTATATCATTAATGGAGAAAGAACCAGACTAAAAATGTTCCTAACAGTTGGTACCAGCCAAGGGAGCATCCTATAGTTCTCTTCCCAGTCTTGCTCCCAAACCTCATCCTGTTAGAGCATTATACTACCTCTTCATTTTTACCTTCTCTCACATTGCAACACATTCTAGTCTTTAGGATTCCCTTAAATTCTTCAGCCAAGCTGTGTGAGGATTTTAAAGATCACTCTCGATTTCTCCCTAGAGGACAAAGACCATCTTTGCCTTCAACCTCTGTCGTGTTGTCTTTTAGATAAATAATTTTCCTAGTCTATCATGGAAAGATCTCTGGTGCAAGTGCATTTCCTATGTGAGACATAAGTGGGGGCAGATATAATCACTGACACAAGAGAGGAACATGTCTGAGCGCTACAGTCTGAATATTTTTGTCCTTATAAAATCCATATGTGGAAATCTAGTCTTCAGTGTGATAGTGTTAGGAGGTGGTCCCTTTGGTCATGTAGATGGGGTGCCTCATGGAATTTGGGACTCTATAAAAAAGAGCTGAGGAGCTTATCTATCTGATCTTAGAGAACACATGGAGAACAACAACACTAGAGATCAGCTGTCCCCAAGCAAAGAATATACCAGTGCCTTGACCTTGGACTTGATAACCTCCAAAATTGTGAGCAATGCATTGCTTTTGCCTTAAATAAGTGGATCTCAGCCTGTGAAACGGGTCACAGGTCAGATAGCCTGCATATCAGATACTTACATTACAATTCATAATAGTAACAAGGTCACAGTTATGCAGTATCAATGAAATAAGTTTATGGTTGGAGGTCACTGCAGCATGAGGGACTGTATTGAGATTGCGGCATTAGGAAGGTTGTGAAGCACTGCTTCAAATGATTGGCATTTCATTATAGAAGCTCAATTGTCTGAGACATGAAACATACCCCAGATGGCTCATCCATATTGGAGCATCTTTTTGCTTTTCACATTGTAGCAGTTTTGGCCAACAAGTTTTGGCCTCTCTCTTCTCAGCTCCTCAAACTCTCTCCCGATTTAAGCTTCCCTTATGCTACATTCTAAGAAGCAGGCAGTGCTTTTGAGTGCTTAGGGTTGAAGAGCTAAGTGATAAAAACAAACCCTTTCCTACTGGTAGTGCTGGGGATCAAACGCAGGGCCTTGCATATGCAAGGCAAGAACACTACCACTGAGCTGCATCTCCAGACTTTGCAAAGAATGTATGTATATGACTGGCTTATTACACTCACACACACACACACACACACACACACACACACACACACAGACACATACACATGACTTATTTGAGTGGCTTAATGGGTCTCGGTTGTCAAACCATGAACCTGGTAGCTGTTCACTCTATGAGACTGAATGTCTCAGTAGTCCCAATCTTGTGCTGGAATGTTGGAGAACTCTTGCTGCTGGTCTTCAGTCTACTGTTGGAAACCTAAGGAGGTCCCTTCTAATACTAGTGAAGTCATGGCTCAGATATAGCACAGATGAACTTACCAGTAAGAGCGAGAGCAAGCAGGCAAAAGGTAGAAGCTTCATTTTTCCATATCTGGTTCTGTGGGCTGCCACCAGACAGTGTGGCCCAGATTTGACATGTTTCTTCCCACCTCAAACGATCCAATTAAGGAAAGCTCACAAGCATACCCAGCTATTTGGATTTTCATTGATTCCAGATATAGTAACATTGACAACCAAAATTCACCATCAAAATGAGCAAAAATAACTGAAGAAGGAAAGAGTTTATTCTGGTTTGTGGCTTTAGAGGGATGAGAGTCCCTCATGTCAGGAAGGTATGACATCAAGCAGTAGGCATGGCAGCAGGAGCAGGAAGCTGAGAGTTTACATCTTTAACTGAAAACACAAAGCAGAGTGAACTGGAAGTGGGGTGAGGCTGTGAACTTTCAAAGCCTACCCCTGGTTATGTACTTCCCTCAGCACGGCTGCATGACCTCCTCATATGGTACCACACACGGGGCACCAAGTCTTCAAACACCTAAGCCTATGGAGGACCTTCCTCATTGAAACCACCACAGAGAGTAACAGTGTGTAGGTTCCCAAAGGCATATTTGGAGCCAAGCTCAGAAGCAGCAAGCATATTTTTACCTGTATTTCACTGGCCCTAACTCAGTAGTGTGTCCTTCTAGCACAGCCCAAAGTTGGAGAATGAAATTCAGTTTGTGTTTAGAAGGAGGAGATGGGTTTGTGAGCCTCTAGGCAGACATTTCCTACTTCATTATGGCTTTTGAAACTCTTTATCTTTTAGGTAAAAGGGCATTTCCATAATAGTATGTTTCCCTCTTTAAGCAGTTTTTCTTAAATCTTGGAATTTCCTGAAATTGGCGGGAGGTCTTGTTCAGATGTAGACTTTACATTCAGTTGAGGCACACAGGGCACTCAGTTTTAACCAAAGACTGAATTGAAACTGACACACACATGTTCTACAATTCATAAGTTGAAAAATACTGACTTACAAGTTCAAGTTATTAAAACAAACCAGAGGAAATTTCTTCCAAGAGAAATTTCTTTATAGATGTTAAAGTAGGTACAAGAGGCCAAATCTGGCTTGGAGTCAAGAGAGCCAGAAGTCAAATGGAAAAAAGGACCTTATTTTCCTCCGTGAGAAAAACAGTATCAAAGGCATGCCCACATACAGCTCAGTACAGAGCTTACTTGGCCTATGGCAATTGTGTTTGGAGTTTGCTTTTAAGTATATCTTCAATTTGAAGACTACTGCTCTCACATTTTAACATTTTAGATGCCTGGTGAATCTTACAATCACTAGTGGTGATGCAGCCCCCAAGGAATGCAGTAAGCAATAGTGTACCCAAAAACCTTTGTATCCTATGTTCACAAAGTGGGGTGTCCCAGCATAGATGGTGTTGGCTATGCATGTGCTTGATTTTACCTTACATTACTCAATGCTTTCAACAAGAATCCATTCTGCCACCGAGGCAAGCTGACATTGATGGAAAAGCCCAAGTTCCAGAAGCGGCTACTAGAAGTGCTTTGCTTCTCTTTAACTTTGCAAGATCTTTAATCAATATCCATGATTGTCACAAATGCTAGAAATCGATTTCCATGGGTGTTGAGGAAATCTGACTGGCCGAGTGGCTAGCTCAATGGGAGAGCCCTTGCTCAGCCTGTGCAAAATTGTGAATTCAGTTCCCAGCAACACAAAACAAACAAAACAAAATGAATGTTGCTGAAATAGTCCAATATAAGCTGCTAGTAAAGAACTTAGGTAGTGTTCTTTCAAGGCATGCATCAGATAGTTCATGAAAGACCATGGTTCTGGGAAAGTTTGGTTACTGCATGTTAGTTGAGTTGAAGCCTACTGGGTTTTGTTGACCTGAGCCTATTGTACAGAGTAGACAGAAAGCAGGACTCCCCTGAGCTCACCTGACACGTTACATGAATTACCTTTGTATTTTCCTGTTAAATGCCTTTGTGTAAAAACATCAAATAAGAGATCTTGGTTGGATTTTTTTCCATGAGACCCTAGTTACTTTCACCAACTACATTCCTACTTCCGACAACTGAATGCCACTAAGAGCTGCTTAGAAGAACTGAATCCTTGTTTACAGTAACCTTGTCGTAGAAGAGTTCACAGCATATGAGCAGAGATCTGATTCTGCAGGTCTGAAAGACATGGGAGGATCTGCCCAAGCCATTCCCTTAACCATGGAAGGTCAATGGGCAGAAACGTCAGGCTCTGATTTTTGCCTGTCATAGCAATGTGAGCAGGGCAGGGGGTGGGGGCCGGGGAGTAGTGAATGAATTAAGGGAAAGAAAGGGGAGGAGAGGAGGAATTGCTCTTCAGATTTAGCAGGGAGCCTTGCCATGTTTTGGTATTAGCACTGGAGGCAACATGGTCCTAATTCAAGTGTCACTAAGGTCCCAGCTGAGGAGAGTCCCCAGGTCTAGAAAGCACCATTTATAATGCCTCGTTCTAACAAAGAGGCAAGCATGACCTCTGTTAGCTCTTTGGATATGCATAGTGCCTCTTTGGAGATTCCTCATGCTAGGAGCAGAGGGGAGCATTGTATGGAACATTAGCTGGATGAACGAGAAAAGGTGAGACGAGATTTCATCATCATTTGAGTCCGAGTTTCATTGAGTTGCATTTTGAATACTAAAGTTGAATGAATTTATCTGAGATGAGTACTGGCGAAACAGGACTGTGTGTATTTAGACTGAAGTAAGGCAAGCAAGCCCTTAGTGTGTGTGTGTGAATTTGATTGCTGCTATTGGTGAAAGACAGGGAGAATTATGTCTCTGACTGGTCCTTGAAGCTCACTAAGTGGTGATATCACAATAAAACCATGCTCCAGATCAAATTCTACCAACTGCCCAGTTATTAAGAAGATGCAAAGGCACACAACCTTTCATGGCTGTTTTCCTTTTCTCACACCATAAAGTACCTCTACCAACACTTTGCCTGGGCTTTAAAATAACCCAGTTAGTTCTCCAAGCATCCTTGGTGCAGGATTCAAGGCAATAATGTTTCCCATGATGGAGACAACTGCTGATCGTAACTGTTTGACTCTCACAGAGAAATGGTGCTGTAAACCATTCCCAGCTACTCAGCACAACCCTCCAGTAGTGCTGATCAAGTCTATTTGACTCCAGACCTATTCTAATGGTCCTCAGCTGATCAGTTACTTCCCATCAAGACATCGCATATGCAAATGTTGGCCAATATATGGGCTTGTGTTAGTTTATTCTCATTTGTATCAATCTGGGCATACTGAAAGATGTTTTAGGTAAATCAACCCAAACAACACATTAGGCAGCAGGAGCATAAGGCAGCTGATCATGCAGTTTCAGCAGTCAGGAAACAGAGAGAGATGAATGATGGTTCTTTTGACTTCTCCCTTCTCTATTTTATTGAGCACAGGAATGCTAGCTCATGAGATGATGTCACCCAAATGCAGAGAGGGACTACATACAGTTAAACCTCCCTGGAAACATTCATAAACACCCAGTGGTGTTTCTTCTAGGCTGTAATAAATCCAGCCAAGTTGATAATGAATGTTAAATATCAAAAGTCCACAACCTATCAACTTGACACTCAGTCATATTACTGTAAATATTAATATCCCATCCCTCGTCCACAAAACACTCCTGACCATCTCACGATGTAAAATGCAGGTAATTAATCCCCAAGAATTAACTAAGTACTAACATTCCTAACATTTCTCAGAAGCCCAAAGTCTCTTCCAAGACTTAAAAAATGTCTTCATTGTGAGCCTCATAAAAAAAAATAATAATAAAGTTGCAAACAACCAGCACTCAATGGCACAAAGTTAATATTCCCATTCCACAGGGGAGGGATGGGGGAGGGGTAGCAGAGAGAGTGGACTGAAACAAGATGGAAATTCAAACAATGAACCCCAGCAACTCTGAGTCCAACATCTGGAGCTTGTGGTGGCAGCATTTGTGCTGCATTAAGCTTGGTCTGTCTGTCCTTCTCAAGCTCTGCTGCCTACAATACACACAGCCTCTCTCTTGATATGGCTCCTCTTGGCACTTGTAACTTTCCTTTTCAGACATTCTTCAGTCCTGGCATCTCCAACATTCTGAGTTCTCAACTGCAACTTGGGCTTTACTTTCCCAGCTTGATGCAATGGTGTCTTGGGACTCCTCTCAAGGAATTAGATCCTGACACTCATTTCCTGACCTCAGAGGCCTTTATGGAAACTGAGTCAAGTGTTCATGACACTATCTCTTAAATTCTGCATTCATACAAGACCAGATGGATGATACTACCAAGTTCTGCTAACAGTTTAAGATGTAGCCTGGCCCCCTTCCACAATAGCTTCAGTGGTCTCAGTGCCTTCAGAGGAAACACCTTCTGAAGGGAATGAGTTGTTTTTGAGGAGGGAACCCTTTCAACAGCATTCCTCAGTTTCTCTCCTTTGAATGAATTTACATTTCACATGCCAGAGCAATCAGTGGCTAGCATCTTTTCCTCAAGACCATTCCTGTTGTCTTAGTAAAGAGTGGAGATTCCCTGATAGCTCTAATCCATTTATCACCATTCCTGTTGTCTTAGCAAAGAATGAATATTTCCTTATAGCTGTAATCCATTTACCAACTGTAGTTGCTTTCTCTTCATTCCCTTCATTTGCACCACACTCCTTCCCTTGCCTAGCTGTAGATTTTTTTTCATATTTTTCTGGTTTCTCCCTGCATACGTGAGTACAATACCACAGCCTGAACAATGTGATCTCTAGAGACTTCTTCTACCAAACTACTTAGATCTTCTAGTCAAGTACCCTGCAAAGTCCTTGTTGCCTTCTGACACCTTGTAAGCCCATTCACTGCTATTCACATTTCTCTAGGCATATGGTGTCCCAAGCTTCTCTAAGAATGGTTCGTTAAACGCTGCTTATAGAATTCTGGGACTTTGTGAATCTTCAATGTCAATCTCTTGTATAGTCCTCCCACAAGGGCTCTGACTACTTAACCAGGCTTATCACAGAAATTTGGCATGCATTTTTATGCATTACATACTTTTTCATTACAGTGACCAGATACCTAAGAAAATCAACTTAAGGAAAGAAGAATTTATTTGGGCTCAAAGATTAAGGGTACGGTCCATTGGTGTGGGCACAATATATGATGGTAAGGTGTGAGATCTCTGGGCACATTGTTTCTGGAGTAGAAAGAGATGGATGCTGGTGTTCTGCTCCTTTCTCTTTTTAGCATTTGTATTCATTGAAGTTAGAATGGTACCACCTGTGTTTAGAGTGAGTCTTCCCCATCAGTTAAATCTTTCTGAATGCACTCTCAATAGATAACACCTAGAACTGTCTCTCCTAATGATTAAAAATCCAGTCAAGTAAACAATGAAGATTGATCACTGGGTTGAGATATCAATCTGTCTTTTATACCCAAGAGCTTCCCAGACCTACATCATTGGCAAAAGAGTAGTTGTCAAGACAGCTAGCTGGTCTTGCCTTAAAATAATCTACTCTCAGAGTAAACAATGAAGTCCTGCAAAAGCCAAAACCTAATCCAGAGTGAAAGTATCAATCCCTCTAAAAACCATAAGAATTTCGCTTAACAGCTTCATAACTATAGTATTATCATGCTGGAGAATTAACTTTCAGTGTGAGTGTTGGTAGAGGAAGCTACTCGAAATGATGGTGTTTATCATAATGGCTTACTGTAATGGTTACCATGTTGTAACTGCATCAGTAATTCACTCCTTCTTACTGCCAAGAAGAATTCCACCGCTTGGCTGCATCACATTGTGTTTCTCTAGCTTATTGATGTTTGTTTTTGTTTTAGTTAGGACTTCAATTGCTATGATAAAAATACCATGACTAAAAGCAACTTGGAGAGAAAAAGGTTGTTTTCAATTAAACTCTTAGGTCACCACCCCATCCCTGAGAGTACTCAGGGAAGGATCCCAGTACAGGAACATAGAAGCAGGAATTAAAGCAGAAGTCATGGAGGAGTGCTGCTTATTGGCTTGCTCCTCATGACTTGTTCAGTCAGTGTTCTTATACTACCCAGAACCACTTGCAGCTGTAGTGGTACTACCCATGGTGGGCTAGGCCCCTCCCACATCTACCATTCATCAAGAAAATATCTCCTACCATGTGAATCTAGTTGGAGCATTTTCTCAGTTAAGATTCTTTTTCCTCAAATGACTCTGACTTGTGGCAAATTGGCAAAAAACAAAAATTCACTAAGACAGTCTTGGTTATGTTTTGTATAGCATGAATAACGCTGCTATAAGCACAATCCTTTACATTTCAGTGTGGACATAGCTTTTTCTTTCTCTTAGGCAAATAGATAAGAGTGCAATTGATGTACTTCGGCTTGTTGCTTTTAACTTTTAAGAAACCACAAAATTATTTTCTTTTCTTTCTTTTTTTTTGGGGGGGGCTTCTGGGGCTTTTATTTCTGCGTATACCACTGGGGGAGTCTTGATGGTGTAGGTACCCTAGAGATTACACTAGAGTTCTGAGGGCTCCGGACACTAGCTGGGAAGTCAGGTGACAGAAACAATGATTCAGACCAATCACATGATTACAAAGCTGGGGTCTCCAGCAGGGCTCCAGGTGGTTAGGGGTGCACATCTAAGGAAACAGTGACATGGGAGGGGCAAGCACTGGGCTGGTCTTGAGCCACCTGGGTGGCATTAGGGACAGAGGCTCTGGTAGCTCCAGGGATCTCCAGTCCCTGTCTTACTCGGCCAGCAGGTTCCTGAAGGACCTGCCCGCAAACTTGGGTTTGCTGCCCAGCTCTTCCTTCATTCTAAGGATCTGATTGTACTTGGCCAGGCACTCAAGACATGCCGAGGGCACCAGTCTTGATGCCCAGTGCAGAGCCCCACCACAAGGTCATACTTGCCAGCCCTGTAGAACTCGGAGGCAGCCACATCAATGCCGATGACAACCTGGTCAGTGGAGCCGGCCTTTGCCGTTGCCATTTCAGTCCTGAGCAGCTCCAGGGCTTCTTTGTTCTCCGGGATGTTAGGTGCGAATCCGCCCTCGTCACCCACATTGGTGGCGTCTTTCCTGTACTTCTCTTTGACGACATTCTTCAGGTTGTGGTAAACCTTTGCTCCAATGTGCATGGCTTCCCGGAAACAGGATGTCCCCACAGACAGGATCATAAACTCTTACATGGCCAACATGAGAACCACCATTGATCGCATTGAAAGCTGGGATTGGCAGATGACTTCAGGATTGCTGGCCAAGTCGACACTGTGACGGCAAAGGGGCACCCCTTTCTCCACAGCACCAGCTTTGTAGACAGCCAGTGACACTCCCAGGATGGTGTTTGCACCAAATTTAGATTTATTCTCGGTGCTATCCACCTTGATCATCAACTGGTCAATCTTCTCTTGCTCCACTACATTCAGTTTCTTGCTAACCAGAGCAGGTGCAATAGTGCTTTTTTTTGTTGTTGTTGTTTTGTTTTGTTTTGTTCTGTTTGTTTTGTTTTTTTTTCCGGAGCTGAGGACCGAACCCAGGGCTTTGCGCTCGCTAGGCAAGCGCTCTACCACTGAGCTAAATCTCCAAGCCCTGCAATAGTGTTTTTGATGTGTTCAACAGCCATTGAGACACCCTTCCCCACAAAGTGAGCCTTATCATTGTCTCAGAGTTCTAGGGCCTCAAAGATGCGAGTGGATACATTGATGGGTACCACAGCTCAGAAGAGACCTTTTGTGATGTAGAGATCCACCTCAACAGTGGGGTTTTCATGAGAGTCAAAGATCTCTCTGGCATGGATCCTGAGAATAGACATGGTGAACTTCTGGCAGTCAGATCACTGCAGAGGAAGGAAAGAGGGTTCTGTAGACGCCAAAGAGAGTGTTAAGGACAGACAAATGAGCATGACACTGTACCAGAGCGATACTGACACAAAATTATTTTCTAAGTGATAGACTTTTACAGTCCCATGAACAGTTGCATTAGGCTTTCAAATTCTCCATGGGTTCTTTAACACTTGCAATAATTAGCCTGTTATGTTTGAGCTTTTGTATTTGGTATGTATTTGTATTTCATGATACTTCCAATTAAATTGCTGTAGATGCTTTTATTAATTTTTTCCATGTATTTACCAGTCCTTCATATACCTTCATTGATGTCATGCCTGTTTAATTTTCTCTTCCATTTTAATTGTACCTCTCCCATTTTTTTATTGAGACTGAACATCTTTTAAGAAAAAAAATTATATTCTCAGCATAAATTCCTTTTATTTTCAGATTTATACTTAGAAAATATTTCCTCCTGTTTCCCATTTGCTTAGGGCACCAATCTTGGATTATCTCTCCCTTGTTACTTACATTCATACTCTCATCTAATCTATAAGATAAAGATAAGATTAAATTGGGTGCTGCTTGCATTTTCAGAGGATTACTCCATGATCATCACAGTGGAAAGAAGACAGGCATGGCATTGGAGCAGTAGCCAAGAGCTTTACATCCTTATATGAAAGCAGCAGGCAGAGGGAGAGAGATTGGGCCTGCCATGGGCTTTTAAAACCTCACAGCATCCCTAGTAATATACCTTCTCAAACAATGACACACCTGCTCCAAGAAGGGCACACCTCCTAATTCTTTCCAACAGTTCCATTACTTGGTGGCTGACCATTCAAATATAGGAGTCTATGAGGGTCATTTTTATTCAAACCACCACAATGACCAAAGCAGCTTATAGAAGGAGTTTATAGTTCTAGAAGGCAATGAGTTTGTCATGGCAGAAAGCATAGCAAACAGCAAGCCTGGTGGCTGCATCAGGAAGTTGAGGGTTTACACCTTGAACTACAAGTACAAAGCAGAGAGACTGAATTTTTAAAAAGTCATGGGTTTTTAAACTCTCAAACTCTGCCTCCAGTGACACACTTTTCCCAATGAGGCCATACCTCCTACATCTTCCCAAACAAGCACCACCAACTGGAGACCAAATATTGAAATATCTGAGACTGTCAGGGACATTTCTCATCCAAACCAACACAATGCCTATCTAGTGGTTCTCATTCTGCTTTCAATTCTGTATATGCTGGAGTGTCCCTCTGAAAACATGGTACTTGCTCTGATCCCTCCAGTGACTTCCTCCCATCCAACAGCACCTGGAGTCCTTCCATAGTCCTGTGACACCTCAACTCTGGCTATATTTTTGACCTTGTTTCCTACCAGTACTGCTTGTGACACCATGAACCCACTTATAGTGAGTGTTTTTGCTACCCTGCTTTAAGCTCCAGGCTGACTGCATTTCCAGCCCCACCCAGAACCCCTTAGATCCATGGATAACAAAAACAACACACACACACACACACACACACACACACACACACACACACACCAGTTAATCTTAAAATACCTTTGCTAACTCAATGACTGGGCACTCATAAACCTCCCCTGCCACTCCAGGCATAATCAGATAGAGAGGCCATTGACCACTCCAACAGAAAATTCATATAGCTGGTTGACTTTATCTCCTGCCTCCTTCCCCTTCCCCAGTTCCCTCCCCCAATTCTTCCTGTGTCCTTCTGCATAACTCTAAGTGTGCCCCGTCCTCAGTCATTGGTCACTGGTATCTCTTTTGATTGATCAAGAACCAGTTGCAGGACAGGACCATCAGAACCATCCTTTACACACGTTGACCTCTCTTTTCCCCTAGTATTGGGGTATTGTTTCTTGCTGTTCATTTCCTTGCATGCTCTTTCCCTAAATATTATATAGCCTTCTCCTTCATTTCCACCAGTTTCCACCAGGTATCTGTGCTAATTCTTGGGGTGGGGTGTGGTGGTGAGAAAGGGTTTCTCTGTGTAGCCCTGGCTATCCTGGAATTCACTTTGTTTGCCAGGCTGGCCTCAAACTCAAAGATCTGCTTGCCTCTGCCACCAGAATGTTGGAATTAAAGGTGCATGCTCCCACCGAACAGCTAATTCTAGTTTTCAAAGAAGCTTTTCCTGACCATCTCTCTACAAAGACACCAACCCAGCTGCATACCCTCTCTGATTCTGGCCCATTTTTCATCATAGCTTGTGCCATCAACTGACCAAACAGTGCTTAATTATGGATTATTTTGTCTGTCCTTGACATCTACTTTAGTTTAGACAAGTTTTATGTTTATCTTTTTTAATTTTTTAAATTGAGGACCCCAAATGGTTTCTAATATGAGATAGTGGTTCTCACTACATACTACATACAGAGAAGTATTTTCTTCTCTGATTGATGATTGGATGATTTTATTTTCTGATTATAAATTCAGTAACAATAAAATATCAATATAATCCAGGGGCCTGATGTTGTGACCTCTTTTGTGTATGTAAGTATTCATAAACTCTTCCTCAAACATAACACTGTAGCCTCCTGCATGCTGCATGAAGTTATCCAGAAGACTCCCTATGTTATCGATCTCAGGCACAGCCTCTGGGTCCTGCAGTAAGAGATGGAGAACTCCCAGGATGGTTGCTCAATTGGGAGCTGGGCTTCATCGTTATGCATTGCTTGTAAAGTGGAGTATGACTTATAAGACTTCTTTTATGATGATTAAAAGAAAAACTAATGAGAAGATCACACACTTCATTTTGTACCACACATTGGGCAGTTTTCATGTAAGATGTTTTCAAGGGAATCCTGGAGGTGATAAAATAGTTCTCTACAATCTGAAGTCAGCCTTAGAAAATGCAAGAGTAGGAAATGCCTCTGAACCAAAACCTAAAGATGGCTCATGAATGGAAAGCAAGAGGAAGGATGGGGAGGAAAGGGAGCACTGAGGCTGGAAAATGGTAAGACTAATAGTAGACAGTGACCAGATTGGTGATGCAGCTGTAAGAATATTGGCCATTTCCTGAGAGCAATGGGACACAACACAGTTTATAAGCAAGCATCCTATTTTATGGACTTGTACTTTAGAAGGATCCTTGCAGCTACATTGTAGAGGATATGGTTGACATGCCAGAAATATCCAGATAAGGGTTACTATGGATCTTCCTCAAATTGATACTCTACAGACAAAATGAATTTTTTATATTTCAGCTTCTGATTTTATAGTTAGAATAGTATGAGAAAAGATCCTTTAGAAGAGCCTTTCAACTTGCAAAATTTTATAAATCTATTCAAAGAATCTCCTACTTTACTTGGCTTTCCTCAATTACAGACACAAGAATGGTGAGCCAGTAAGAGAAAACGCAAGAGGTCATATATCTTAAAAAGTAGAAACTGCCTATAAACCAAAACCTACAAATGGCTCATGCATGGAAAGCACTTGCTCTCTAAGTGACCTTTTGCATTTCTTAAGGCTGCCATCAGATTGTAGAGAACTGGTTTATCTCCTCCAGGAGTTCCTTGAAAACATCGTGTCTCCAGCTAGCCTTGCTTGACCGCCATACAGGGTGCCTTTCATGTGCTTCTCCATTATGTCAGAGCCTAGCCATGACTCCACTACAGCACTATTCAGAAATATCAGGGCAGCTTACTCTCTTGGGTCAAGCTATGGACCTTGCTTAGACACACTTCTCAGCTATGTTTTCCTGTAGGCCAATCTTTTCTGATAATATGCCTGCTAAAACACTTTGTCTCAAACATATGTATTAGTGAATACTTACCCATCTCAACCTCCTGTAAAAGCAGATACATACCAGACACCAGCCATCTGCCAACTCCTTCCTCAAACTTCCAAGAGCTTCATTTGCTACTTTTTCTTCTGTCCAGTGGATCTCTTCTCTCACCCAAGCTGCCTCTCCAGATGGTTACTGGTTGTAATTAGCCAATGAGACTATGAACAGGAGATGGAGACTAAAGAGCATGACTAGGATGTGCTTTCCTCTCTCCCACTGATCTCTGACTTCCCTCTGTGGCTGTTGTTCCTACTGTGTGACCTTTACCCTACTGTCCCATCTCCCATGTGTCTCTAAAGATACTCTGTTCTTCCTGTATTCCTTCAGTTAATATCACAGGGAATGCAATAACTTTTCCCTGTGGCTAGTCTCCACATAATGTTTTTGCATCCTGAATCCTACCTACATTTTGGCAGCCATCCCTTCACACAATTCTCTTTGTTTAAAGCAGTTGTAGTGAATTCCCTTTCCTGCTGAGACTTAAGTGAAAAGAAACATAATTTCAGGAAATGGGGTGTGTCATTGTGTACAGATTGTGGTGCCTCCTACCATGCTGAACATCAGTGATGTCATGGTAGTTACAGGATGGCGCTCTCATTCCTGTTGAGTCTCACAGGCTTTCTTGTTATATTCTCTTAAAAATATATTCACATACATGTGAATCTACAGTGGTTTGATAACATCCTGGAGGCTAGTGGAGTTGGCTGTGTTGTGACTTTTCATAATTCCCCTGCAAATGTTAGGTGGAATCTTTCGGCACCACCTCAATTCACTCTTAATTCCATATACTGTGTCACCAAAAGTTTAGTGACTAGGTAGGAACATGGCGGTTTCTTCACACTCTAAACTATTCAGTTTTCCTATGTATAACCCAAACATCAAATGGATATGCCCCTGCCTGAGATTCAGATTCTCATTCTGTGATTAGAATAGTGTGAGACAAAAATCTACTAAGAGAGCCTTCCAATTTGCAAAGGTTTAATTAAGTTTTGTGAATAGATTGAGAGTACCTCCCACTCTACTCAGCTTTCCTCAATCACAGACATAAGGATATTAAGAAAAGAGTCAGGACCTAGGCCCTGTACCTTTTCTATAAGCATATATAAGCCCCAACATTTCAGGAGTCTACAGACTTCAGGGCACCATCAGGAGTGACAAACCATGAGCTGCTGCTCCTTGCTTTGGCATAGAAAAGCAGACTCTTCCACATGGCCTCACACCATTTGCCACTAGCTCCATGGCATGAAGATGAAAAGACACAAGCAGAATAGTTCCTACCTTCCCAAACACACTCTTTCCAGCAGCCTGCTTTTTGGGGAGAAAGCCTGAGAAGCTTACAGACAGGCTGGTGGTACCCAGAATAATAAGAGGAGACACTGTTCTCCCAGAAAGATCTTGTAGGTCTGTTGAATGACAGACCTGGTTAGTGATAACTACATCTGCCTTCGTTTCCTTGTTCAGCAAATGTCCAGGATCCTATCTGAAACACCTTCTAAAAATCGCCTTAAAGTAATTGTTCCAAATTTGATCTGCATAATGAATCTACACTGGTCTGTTCTGGCTCTCAGTCATTGGCTTAGATTTCAATGTGATTTTCTAAGGCTATTAATATACATTTGACTTGGATAAAGTCTCAGTCTTTTTACCTGCAAATCAAGATCAGAAACATCTGTTGTGCATCAAATGAGTAATGTCCCCCACAAATTCTCATGTGTTTGATTCCCAAGTGGTGGTTATCTTTTGAGAAGTTTTAGAAGCTTTAGAAAGTGGCAAGTAAGTCACTAGGCCCTGCTTTTGAAGGTTATACCTGGTTTCTTCATCTTCCTCTTAGCTCTGCCTACTATGAGGCAAATAGTCTTGCCCTCCATTTTCCCACTGCCTTGATATTCTTCCCAAGGGTATGTGACCTAGTGAACAAGAATGACCCTTCTGAAGCCAAAAGACAAAATCAATCTTTCCTTTTCTTCAGTTGCTTATGTTAGACACTCTATCACAGCAATGCAGAATTAATTAATATAATTTCAATTTATAATATATGTTCAACAAATAAATTAATTTCTTAATGAATTTTCTCTTTCTAATAATTTTTCTTCCCAGGTATAAAATAGATCTGGTATAAACTACAGACCTATGATGATATATGGTAATGCTTATGTTCCTCAAAGATTACATAGATAGATATTAAACAATTTGATATGTTTGTTAATAGATGAAATTAATAGGAGGATAAGATAAATTCTTAGAAAGACATGAAATATAAGCTTTAAATTATCTGAAGTCATATATTCTCAGATGATAAGCTTAGCATTAAGAAGTTAGTTGAGAAGCACATTAAAATAATATTTTGATAAATGTATACAATGACACATATTTATAATTAATCATTTACTTTAAATTATTGTTGTAATTTATGTAATTCTACTACAGTTCGACTTTGATATAAAATGGCATCTTATTTTTATATTTACCATGTACCCCAGCAGAATAGTTTGCATGCATATTGTGCTCTGGAGTTAAATTAATAAATGATGAATAAATAAATCACGAAACCCTGTGGAGTCACTGCTGCTGTCCTCTAAAACGTAATTAATGGGGATTTTCTTTCTCTCCATTTTACCATCCTCACACTATTGGAAATTTCGCCAAACTAATTGTCCTCTCATGGACCTTTAAATATCTGTGATAAGCTGGGTAGTGGTGGTGCTTACCTTTGCTCTCAGCATTTAGGAGACAGAGGCATGTAGATCCCTATAAGTTCAAGGCCAGCCTGATCTACAGAGTGATTTCCAGCATAATCCTGTCTCAAAACCCCTGTGTGTATGTGTGTGTGTGTGTGTGTGTGTGTGTGTGTGTGTGTGTGTGTGATAAAATTGTTTTGATATTAGAGAAACCACTGGATGTTTAGGGATAAACACAAAAAATTTCATTTCACCATCACATAACATTTAGTATGGGTGATCCTAACAACTAGTGGCTCTTCCCTGTGCTGTGACAACCAGGATCCTACTATGCTGAGACTGCTATTATTGTCAACATGTAACTGCCAGGAATCCATATCAACAGAAGAATGTCAGATTAGGATTGCAGTTTGTGTAGGGATGCAGTGTGGACTTGATGCTCATCGCTTTAGCTCCCACACCATTGGCAGATGCGCTTACATGAAAATGAAACAATCTGAAGATTATTGTGTGGTCCTTTCTCTGTGTGAAGGTTGCAAAGAGGTATTCCGTCTCTGTAAAGTAGAACTTTAAAAACAACAGAAAGTAATAGAAGACAAAATAATATTTACAACATAGAATAAATTTACAACAAAGACTTTTGGGTTCACATTGCCAGTTTGGATTTCTATGCTGAACCTCACATGTCATACACAACATACACTAAGACTTTCAGACCACCACTGCTCCAACTTGAGGTTCTTTGCAAAAACTATTGAGGTTCCTTCTAACAAGTATGACATTATTTTTTGGAGATCCTTATGTATTTTGAGAACCATACTATGGTTGATAATTTTCTCCAAAGGTTCATGTGTTGATATCCCAATTCCCAGAAGAATGAGACTGAGACATGGATGGGGCCTTGTGTTGATTGGGTCATGAGGAAGTTTAGTGTCTTTCTCCCAGGAGTAACTTTTGCCTTCACATGTCAGGGTTGCTGGATGGTTATTGCAGGCAGAGGCTGCTGCATGGTGAGGTTGCCTCCTCTGTTTCTCCTTCTGTACATGCAATTTGTCCTTATGCTTTCTTCTAGGAGATGAGGCAGCTTGAGGCTACTACAGGAAGTCATGCAGAAGCCTCAAGAACCTTGAGCTCTTCACCTTAAAAATAATAGAAGTATCCCCTATTCTCCATTTTCCACCTCACAGCTCTGACTGCTTTCCTGGAGGCCTGCCAGCACCAGGGACAACCAGGTAAGACACCACTCACCCCCATTCCCCTGCCTGTCAAGTCTCTCTAAAGCACACCCAACAGCAGTAAACTGCAGTCTTTCTCCTGAGCTCCATTTTCCAGCATACAACTTTTCCTGCATTCGCAGAGACTTGCTGGCACAAGGGACAAACAAATGGCTAAAGCCAATGTAAGAACATATTCTATAGGAGCTAGGGCAATAGAGCACCACCAAAGCCCAGGTATCTACTACAGAAAGCTCTTCATATCCTAACACAGCAGAAGCACAAGGAAATTGCCTTATATCCAACCTTATAAAGATGGTAGAGGTCTTTAAAAAGAAAACGAATAAATCCCCTAAACAAATACAAGAAAATACAATCAGACAGGTGAAAGAAATGAATAAAACTGTTCAAAAACTGAAAATGGAAATAGAGCCAATAAAGAAAGCATTAACCGAGGGGAACCCTAAAGATGGAAAACCTACATAAAAGCAAAAATCTATAGACACAAGCATCGGCAACAGAATCTAAGAGATGGAAGAGAGATCTCAGGTATAGAAGAGACTATAGAAGACATAGATGCATCAGTCAAAGATGATGTTACATCTAAAATGTTTCTGACACTATGACACTATGAATAGATGAAATCTAATATAATAGAAATAGAGGAGGAGGAGGAGGAAGAGGAGGAGAAGGAGAAGGAGAAAGAGAAGAAGGAGATTTCCAGCTCAAAAGTCCAGCTTAAACTACTATGTCTAGCAAAACTTTCAATCACCATAGATGGAAGAAACAGGATATTATATGACAAAATTAAACAGTAACTATAAACAAATCCAGCCCAACAGAAGGCACTAGAAGGAGGTTCAAACCTAAGGAGGTTAACTACACCAATGGAACACAAGAAATAAATTATATCACACCAGCAAAACCAAAAGAAGGGAAATACGCACGCACACACACACACACACACACACACACACACACACACACACACTACCAACAACAACATCAAAATAACATGAACTAACAATCATTGGTCTTTAATATCTCTCAATATAAATGGACTAAATTTGCCAAAAAAAGACACCGACTATCAGAATGGATGCAAAAACAGGATCCGTTCACCATTTTGTAGCATACAAGAAACATACCTAAACATCAAAGATAGTCATTTTCTCAGAGTAAAGGGGTAAAAATAGATTTTTCAAGCAAATGGACCCAAGAAGTTGGAATATCCATCTAATAACTAATAAAATAGATTTCCAACCAAAATTAATGAAAATCTAGGGATGTATATTTTATACTAATCAAAGGAAAAAAATCCACCAAGATAATGGGTCAGTTCTGAATATTTATGCCTCAGATGCAAGGACCCCAACATATGTAAAAGAGACATTACTTAAGATAAATCACTCATTGAACTACATGTATTAACTTCAACATGATACTCTCACCAGTGGACAGGTCATCAAGGCAAAATTAAACAAAATAATGAAACTAACTAACAAAGGTTATGGATCCAGTAGATATAACAAATATTTGAAAACTATTTCACCCAAATGCAAAAGAACATACCTTCTTCTCAGCACTACATGAAACCTTCTCCAAAGTTGACCATATAGTTGGTCACAAAGAAAGACTCAACAGATAGAATAAAGTTGAAATAACCCCTTGAATCTTATTAGACCACCATCAATTAAAGTTAGTCTTCAATAACAACAGAAACATCAGAAAGTCTACAAACTCAGGGAAACCAAAATACTTTTGACTCAATGACCACTGAGTAAAGGAAGAAATAAATTAAACACTTTCTAGAAGTCAATGAAAAATGAAGGCACAACATATATAAACTGATGGGACACTATGAAAGTAGTAAAATTTCAAAGCACTAAATGCCTTCATAAAGAAATTAGTGAGATTTCATACTATTGACTTAACAGCAAACCTAAAAGCTCTAAAACAAAAAGAAGCAAACACACCCAAGAAGGTTAGATGGCAGGAACTAATCTTAAAAGGTAGAGGAAGAATATTCAAATTAACAAAATCAGAAATGACAGGAGGCATAACAACAAACAGAGGAAATCCAATGAATCATTACGTTTTACTTCAAAAAACCTATCATCAAAAACTTGGATGATCTAAACAAAATGGATGATTTCCTTAATAGATGTCACTTATCAGAGGTAAATCAAAATCAGGTAAATAATCTAAATAGATCTATAACCCCTAAAGAAATGGAAGCAGTCATTACAAGTCCTACAACTAAAAGAAAGCTCAGGGGCAGATGTTTTACTGGAGAGTTCTACCATAGCTTCAAAGAAGAGACAATACCAATACTCCTCAAGTTGCTGAACAAAATAGAAACAGAAGGAACACTGCCAAATTCATTTTATTACGTCACAATCATGGCGATTTAACTATGCAAAGAATCAATCAAGAAAGGGATTTTCTGACCAATTTCCCATATGAACATTAATGAAAAAATACTGAATAAAATACTCATAGACTGAATCTAAGTATACATCAGAAACATCATCCACCATGATCAAGTAGTCTTCATTTCAGAGATGCAGGGATGGTTCAAGATACAAAATTCCATCAATATAATCCACCATATAAACAAACAGAAAAAAAAAAACTTGATCATTAGATGGTGAAAAAGCCTTTAACAAAATACAACACCTCTTCATGATAAAAGTCTTGGAGAGATCATGGATGCAAGACATATACCTAAACACAATAAAGGCAATATATAGGAAGCCAATACCCAATATCAAATTAAATGGAGTGACCCTCAAAGCAATTCCACTAAAATCAGGGACAAGACAAAGCTGTCCATCTTTTTTTGTTCAATTAAAGTATTAGTTCAATATAAGGCTTGAAAATATAGCTAGAGCAGTAAGACAACTAAAGAATGTTAAGGATATACAAATTAGAAAGGAAGAAGTCAAAGTATACCTATTCATAGATAATATGATAGTATATATAAGTGACCTCAAAAAAATTCTCCCAGGGAACTCCTACAACTGATAAACAACTTCAGCAAAGTGGCTGGAGATAAAAAAAATTAACTAAAAAAACAGTAGCCTACCTATATAAGAAATATTAAACAGGCTGAGAAAAAAATTAGAGAAACAAAACCCTTCATAATAGCCACAAATAATATTGAATATCTTGATGATATTTAACCAAGCAAGATCTCTATGACAAAAGGTCAAATCTTTGAAGAAAGAAATGGAAGAAGATATCAGAAAAATGGAAAGATTTCTCATGCTCACGAATTGGCATGATTAACACTTAAAACACCTACCAAAAGTAATCTACAGATCTAACACAATTCCCTATGGAACTTGAAAGAAAAATACTCAACGCCATATGGAAAAACAAAAGTGCAGTGTAGCTAAAACAATCCTGTACAATAAAAGAACTTCTAAAGTTATTGCCATTCCTGATCTCAACCTGTACTACAGTAACAAGATCTACATGATACATAAAAATATACAGGTTGATCAGTGAAATATTACTAAAAAACAGAAATAAATCCATATACCTATGGACACTTGATTTTTGACAAAAAAAGTCAAAACTAGACAATGGAAAAAAAGAATGCATCTTTAACAAATTGTGCTTGTCTAGCTGGATGTCTGCATATAGAACAATGCAAATAGATCCATGTCTGTCACCTACACAAAACTCAAGTCCAAGTGGATCAAAGACCTCAACATAAAAGCAGATACTCTAAATTCGATAGAAGAGAAAGTGAGGAATAGCTTTGAACACATTGGCACAGGAATACCTTCCTTACCAGAACACCAACAGCTCAAGCACTAAGATCAACAATTAATAAATGAGACCTCAAGGAACTGAAAAGTTTCTATAAGGCAAAGGACACTGTCAAAAGTACTATATGACAGCCTACAGAATGGAAAAAGATTTTCAACAACTCTTCATCTGACAGAAGTCTGATATCCTAAATATAGAAAGAACTCAAGAAACTAGACATCAACAAACAAAACAACCCAGTAAAAAACTGGTCACAAATCTGAATAGAGAATTCTTGACAGAAGAATCTTTAATGGCCGAGAAGCACTTTAAGAAATGTTCACCATCCTTAGTCATCAGGGAAATGCAAATCAAAACAACTCTGAGATCCCATCTTATACCTGTCAGAATGGCTAAAATTAAAAACTCAAATGACAACCCATGCTGGTAAGAATGTGGAGCAAGGGAGACACTTTTCCATTGCTAGTGGGAGTGCAAAGTTGTCTCACTACTTTGGAAATCAATTTGTCAGTTTCTCATAAAATTGGGAATAGTATTACCCCAAGACCAAGCTATACTACTCCTGGGCATATGCCCAAAAGATGCTCCACCACACCATAAGGATATGTGCTCAACTGTGTTCGTAGCAGCTTTATTTGTAATAACCAGAAGCTAGAAACAACCTAGATATCCTTCAACTGAAGAATGGATAAAGAAAATGCGGCACATTTACTCAATGGAGTATTATGCAGCCATTAAAAACAATGACATCTTGACCTTTCAGGCAAATGATGTAATTAAAACATATCACCCAGATCCAGAAAGACATACATGATATGTACTCACTTATAAGTGGATATTTGTCATAAATTACAGGATAACCATACTACAATTCATAGAGCCAGTGAAGATAATAACGAGGGCTCAAGGAGGAATGCTTTAATCTCAATAGATTAGACATCCCAGGTGGATATAAGGAGGAGACCTGGTGGGGAAGGGGTTAGGGAAGAAAACAACAAGAATAAGGTAGGAAAAGACAGAAGGAGAGAGAACTGGGAGAGGCAACTGGATTGTGGGACTTGTATGGGAAGAGCTAGAAACCTAGGACAACGGGAATCTAGGAGGGTGATCCTACTAAGACTCCCAGAAATGGGGGTGGGGGTGGGGGATAGGGAGCCTGAACTGACCATCTCCCATAACCAAGCAAATCTTCCAATGGAAGGTTTGGAATGCCAACCCAGCCACAAAACTTTAGACCCACAATTTGCCCTGCTTATAGGATATGCAGGGGTGGATAGAACAGAATTTGAGGGAAGGCCCAACCATTCACTGTCTCAGCCTGAGACCCATGCCATGCGATGGAGCCCACCCTTGATACTATTGATGATATTTTGCTATACTCGCAGACAGGAGCCTAGCATAAAGTTCATTTGAGGGGCTTAACCCAGAAACTTTTGGAAGCTGATGCAGAGACCCACAGCCAAATGTTGACTGGAGCTTGGGAAGAGGTGGAGAAGAATTGAGGGAGTCAGAGGGGTCAAGGGAACCACAAGAAAACCTACAGAGTCAACTAACCTGGGCCCATGGAAGCTCGCAGAGTCTGAACTTCCAACCAGAAAGCATAAATGAGATGGACCTAGGCCTTCCACGCATTTGTAGCAGTTGTGCAGCTGGGTCTTCACATGGTTCTCCTAGAGAAGAAGCAGCCACTACCTCTGACAGCATTGCCTGCCTTCGGATCCCTTTCTCCTAATCTTGCTTACCTTGGTTACCTCAGTGGAAGAGGCGGCACCTGGACTTGCTGAGTGAGGCTTGATATGTTGGGGCTGATTGATGTTCATGGGAGGTATCCCCTTTTCTAATGGAGGAGGGTTGGATAGAAGGGAAGAGGAGATGAGAAGATGGGACTGAGAGGAGAGGAGGGAGGGGGAGCTTTGGTCAGGATGTAAAGTGAATAAATAATTTAATCAATAAAGAAAACATAGAAGTATATATTAATTATACAAAATCCTGGCTACATTATGACATTTTCCAAATGAGACAAATATATGTGATGGTGCTTATCTCCATGGCCCAGTTATCATCTGACACTTGTCTTCTCCCTGTTTCCCTGATCCCTCCTACTTTCATGGCTTCCAGTGTTTATCCATTAGGAAGAACTAAATCTTGTCCTTGTAGAAAAATGTATCAATTTTTTATACTCGTCATTTTTAACTAAAACTAGTTAGACTCTGAAATACAAGGGTCATATACTTTCTCTCATGTGTGAAATATGACATAAATAAATCACTGAGAAATGAATAAACTAACAAATTTCTGTCTAAATCACTCCAGCCTTAGATATACTTTTATAGCAAGAGTAAATGAACTAGATACATCATGGTGGTGTTAAGTATGCAAGTTTTACGCCAGATGCTGACCACACTTTAAATTTCTTCTAGCAGAGGTAAAGTGAAGTATTTCCTTTGAGGAAGGTATATGGTCTCCAGAAAAATTGAGCTTTGTCAGCCAAGATGGGGAAAAAGAAGGGCAAGTATAAAACACAAAAACTCCTTCTGTGTAGGGATGGTGTAAGCTTTAATAGAACAGAAATATGTAAAAATGGTTTTAGATTTGTTTATTGTGATGTGAATACAATATATTCTTCATCTTCATCTATATATTCTTCAGTAATGTCTTGTTCAGTAAAGCTTTTGAGAGAATGAATTACTTTATAGAGAAAAAAAAAACCTCTAATTTTTATCTTACTCAATACAATGAAGAGCAAAGACAACATTCAAGGTTGAAGGAACTAGAAAATAGAAAAGTGTGTGTCCCCTAAGTAATAGTGTAAATTATGAGGATTGTATGATGGCTCCTTTTGGTTGACCATCCTGGGAACAGGGTATCTCAACTGAGGAACTGTATCCATCAGATTGGTCTGTAGGCAAGTGAGGCATTTTCTCAATTAGTGATAAGTGTGGGAGGACCCAAGCCACTGGGAGCAGTACAATCACTAAGCAGGTGGATCTGCACTATATTAAAAAAAGGAGTTGGCTGCCGCTGCAGAGAGCCCCTGGGCAGCACCCCACGAGCGAACCTGAGCCTCGGGACCACAGGTAAGACCAAATTTACTGCTGCAAGAAAGCTGCCTGGTGAGCTTGGGACACACGGAAGCAGAATTTCTCTAGGACCAGGCACGTTCTGTGTTTACCGGAAGTCCCACACCCGCAAATCCCGGGCCCGCAGCAGCTCTCTGCTCCCAGACCCGGTGAGAGAGAGACCCAACCGCCTGGTCAGGTGGGCACTCCTGAGGCTGCAGAGCTGAAGAGACCACCAACACTGCTCACCCCTGCCCACATCCCTGGCCCAAGAGGAAACTGTATAAGGCCTCTGGGCTCCCGTGGGGGAGGGCCCAGGAGCGGCAGGACCCCTGCCTGAGACACCGCCTGAACCTGAAAGAAACAGACCGGATAAACAGTTCTCTGCACCCAAATCCCGTGGGAGGGAGAGCTAAACCTTCAGAGAGGCAGACAAGCCTGGGAAACCAGAAGAGACTGCTCCCTGCACACACATCTCGGACGCCAGAGGAAAAAGCCAAAGACCATCTGGAACCCTGGTGCACTGAAGCTCCCGGAAGGGGCGGCACAGGTCTTCCTGGTTGCTGCCGCTGCAGAGAGCCCCTGGGCAGCACCCCACGAGCGAACCTGAGCCTCGGGACCACAGGTAAGACCAAATTTTCTGCTGCAAGAAAGCTGCCTGGTGAACTCAAGACACAGGCCCACAGGAACAGCTGAAGACCTTTAGAGAGGAAAAACTACACGCCCGAAAGCAGAACACACTGTCCCCATAACTGACTGAAAGAGAGGAAAACAGGTCTACAGCACTCCTGACACACAGGCTTATAGGACAGTCTAGCCACTGTCAGAAATAGCAGAACAAAGTAACACTAGAGATAATCTGATGGCGAGAGGCAAGCGCAGGAACCCAAACAACAGAAACCAAGACTACATGCCATCATCGGAGCCCAATTCTCCCACCAAAACAAACATGGAATATCCAAACACACCAGAAAAGCAAGATCTAGTTTCAAAATCATATTTGATCATGATGCTGGAGGACTTCAAGAAAGACATGAACACACTTAGGGAAACACAGGAAAACATTAATAAACAAGTAGAAGCCTACAGAGAGGAATTGCAAAAATCCCTGAAAGAATTCCAGGAAAACACAATCAAACAGTTGAAGGAATTAAAAATGGAAATAGAAGCAATCAAGAAAGAACACATGGAAACAACCCTGGATATAGAAAACCAAAAGAAGAGACAAGGAGCTGTAGATACAAGCTTCACCAACAGAATACAAGAGATGGAAGAGAAAATCTCAGGAGCAGAAGATTCCATAGAAATCATTGACTCAACTGTCAAAGATAATGTAAAGCGGAAAAAGCTACTGGTCCAAAACATACAGGAAATCCAGGACTCAGTGAGAAGATCAAACCTAAGGATAATAAGTATAGAAGAGAGTGAAGACTCCCAGCTCAAAGGACCAGTAAATATCTTCAACAAAATCATAGAAGAAAACTTCCCTAACCTAAAAAAAGAGATACCCATAGACATACAAGAAGCCTACAGAACTCCAAATAGATTGGACCAGAAAAGAAACACCTCCCGTCACATAATTGTCAAAACACCAAACGAACAAAATAAAGAAAGAATATTCAAAGCAGTAAGGGAAAAAGGTCAAGTAACATATAAAGGGAGACCTATCAGAATCACACCAGACTTCTCGCCAGAAACTATGAAGGCCAGAAGATCCTGGACTGATGTCATTCAGACCCTAAGAGAACACAAATGCCAGCCCAGGTTACTGTATCCAGCAAAACTCTCAATTAACATTGATGGAGAAACCAAGATATTCCATGACAAAACCAAATTTACACAATATCTTTCTACAAATCCAGCACTACAAAGGATAATAAATGGTAAAGCCCAACATAAGGAGGCAAGCTATACCCTAGAAGAAGCAAGAAACTAATCGTCTTGGCAACAAAACAAAGAGAATGAAAGCACACAAACATAACCTCACATCCAAATATGAATATAAAGGGAAACAATAATCACTATTCCTTAATATCTCTCAATATCAATGGCCTCAACTCCCCAATAAAAAGACATAGATTAACAAACTGGATACGCAACGAGGACCCTGCATTCTGCTGCCTACAGGAAACACACCTCAGAGACAAAGACAGACACTACCTCAGAGTGAAAGGCTGGAAAACAACTTTCCAGGCAAATGGTCAGAAGAAGCAAGCTGGAGTAGCCATTCTAATATCAAATAAAATCAATTTCCAACTAAAAGTCATCAAAAAAGATAAGGAAGGACACTTCATATTCATCAAAGGAAAAATCCACCAAGATGAATTCTCAATCCTAAATATCTATGCCCCAAATACAAGGGCACCTACATACGTAAAAGAAACCTTACTAAAGCTCAAAACACACATTGCACCTCACACAATAATAGTGGGAGATTTCAACACCCCACTCTCATCAATGGACAGATCATGGAAACAGAAATTAAACAGTGATGTCGACAGACTAAGAGAAGTCATAAGCCAAATGGACTTAACGGATATTTATAGAACATTCTATCCTAAAGCAAAAGGATATACCTTCTTCTCAGTTCCTCATGGTACTTTCTCCAAAATTGACCATATAATTGGTCAAAAAACGGGCCTCAACAGGTACAGAAAGATAGAAATAATCCCATGCGTGCTATCGGACCACCACGGCCTAAAACTGGTCTTCAATAACAATAAGGGAAGAATGCCCACATATACGTGGAAATTGAACAATGCTCTACTCAATGATAACCTGGTCAAGGAAGAAATAAAAAAGAAATTAAAAACTTTCTAGAATTTAATGAAAATGAAGATACAACATACTCAAACTTATGGGACACAATGAAAGCTGTGCTAAGAGGAAAACTCATAGCGCTGAGTGCCTGCAGAAAGAAACAGGAAAGAGCATATGTCAGCAGCTTGACAGCACACCTAAAAGCTCTAGAACAAAAAGAAGCAAATACACCCAGGAGGAGTAGAAGGCAGGAAATAATCAAACTCAGAGCTGAAATCAACCAAGTAGAAACAAAAAGGACCGTAGAAAGAATCAACAGAACCAAAAGTTGGTTCTTTGAGAAAATCAACAAGATAGATAAACCCTTAGCCAGACTAACGAGAGGACACAGAGAGTGTGTCCAAATTAACAAAATCAGAAATGAAAAGGGAGACATAACTACAGATTCAGAGGAAATTCAAAAAATCATCAGATCTTACTATAAAAACCTATATTCAACAAAATTTGAAAATCTTCAGGAAATGGACAATTTCCTAGACAGATACCAGGTATCAAAGTTAAATCAGGAACAGATAAACCAGTTAAACAACCCCATAACTCCTAAGGAAATAGAAGCAGTCATTAAAGGTCTCCCAACCAAAAAGAGCCCAGGTCCAGACGGGTTTAGTGCAGAATTCTATCAAACCTTCATAGAAGACCTCATACCAATATTATCCAAACTATTCCACAAAATTGAAACAGATGGAGCCCTACCGAATTCCTTCTACGAAGCCACAATTACTCTTATACCTAAACCACACAAAGACACAACAAAGAAAGAGAACTTCAGACCAATTTCCCTTATGAATATCGACGCAAAAATACTCAATAAAATTCTGGCAAACCGAATTCAAGAGCACATCAAAACAATCATCCACCATGATCAAGTAGGCTTCATCCCAGGCATGCAGGGATGGTTTAATATACGAAAAACCATCAACGTGATCCGTTATATAAACAAACTGAAAGAACAGAACCACATGATCATTTCATTAGATGCTGAGAAAGCATTTGACAAAATTCAACACCCCTTCATGATAAAAGTCCTGGAAAGAATAGGAATTCAAGGCCCATACCTAAACATAGTAAAAGCCATATACAGCAAACCAGTTGCTAACATTAAACTAAATGGAGAGAAACTTGAAGCAATCCCACTAAAATCAGGGACTAGACAAGGCTGCCCACTCTCTCCCTACTTATTCAATTTAGTTCTTGAAGTTCTAGCCAGAGCAATCAGACAACAAAAGGAGATCAAAGGGATACAGATCGGAAAAGAAGAGGTCAAAATATCACTATTTGCAGATGACATGATAGTATATTTAAGTGATCCCAAAAGTTCCACCAGAGAACTACTAAAGCTGATAAACAACTTCAGCAAAGTGGCTGGGTATAAAATTAACTCAAATAAATCAGTTGCCTTCCTCTATACAAAAGAGAAACAAGCCGAGAAAGAAATTAGGGAAACGACACCCTTCATAATAGACCCAAATAATATAAAGTACCTCGGTGTGACTTTAACCAAGCAAGTAAAAGATCTGTACAATAAGAACTTCAAGACACTGAGGAAAGAAATTGAAGAAGACCTCAGAAGATGGAAAGATCTCCCATGCTCATGGATTGGCAGGATTAATATAGTAAAAATGGCCATTTTACCCAAAGCAATCTACAGATTCAATGCAATCCCCATCAAAATACCAATCCAATTCTTCAAAGAGTTAGACAGAACAATTTGCAAATTCATCTGGAATAACAAAAAACCCAGGATAGCTAAAGCTATCCTCAACAATAAAAGGACTTCAGGGGGAATCACTATCCCTGAACTCAAGCAGTATTACAGAGCAATAGTGATAAAAACTGCATGGTATTGGTACAGAGACAGACAGATAGACCAATGGAATAGAATTGAAGACCCAGAAATGAACCCACACACCTATGGTCACTTGATTTTTGACAAAGGAGCCAAAACCATCCAATGGAAAAAAGATAGCATTTTCAGCAAATGGTGCTGGTTCAACTGGAGGTCAACATGTAGAAGAATGCAGATCGATCCATGCTTATCACCCTGTACAAAGCTTAAGTCCAAGTGGATCAAGGACCTCCACATCAAACCAGACACACTCAAACTAATAGAAGAAAAACTAGGGAAGCATCTGGAACACATGGGCACTGGAAAAAATTTCCTGAACAAAACACCAATGGCTTACGCTCTAAGATCAAGAATTGACAAATGGGATCTCATAAAACTGCAAAGCTTCTGTAAGCCAAAGGACACTGTGGTTAGGACAAAACGGCAACCAACAGATTGGGAAAAGATCTTTACCAATCCTACAACAGATAGAGGCCTTATATCCAAAATATACAAAGAACTCAAGAAGTTAGACTGCAGGGAAACAAATAACCCTATTAAAAAATGGGGTTCAGAGCTAAACAAAGAATTCACAGCTGAGGAATGCCGAATGGCTGAGAAACACCTAAAGAAATGTTCAACATCTTTAGTCATAAGGGAAATGCAAATCAAAACAACCCTGAGATTTCACCTCACACCAGTGCGATTGGCTAAGATCAAAAACTCAGGTGACAGCAGATGCTGGCGAGGATGTGGAGAAAGAGGAACACTCCTCCATTGTTGGTGGGATTGCAGACTGGTAAAACCATTCTGGAAATCAGTCTGGAGGTTCCTCAGAAAATTGGACATTGAACTGCCTGAGGATCCAGCTATACCTCTCTTGGGCATATACCCAAAAGATGCCTCAACATATAAAAGAGACACGTGCTCCACTATGTTCATTGCAGCCTTATTTATAATAGCCAGAAGCTGGAAAGAACCCAGATGCCCTTCAACAGAGGAATGGATACAGAAAATGTGGTACATCTACACAATGGAATATTACTCAGCTATCAAAAACAACGAGTTTATGAAATTCGTAGGCAAATGGTTGGAACTGGAAAATATCATCTTGAGTGAGCTAACCCAATCACAGAAAGACATCCATGGTATGCACTCATTGATAAGTGGCTATTAGCCCAAATGCTTGAATTACCCTAGATCCCTAGAACAAACGAAACTCAAGACGGATGATCAAAATGTGAATGCTTCACTCTTTCTTTAAATGAGGAAAAAGAATACCCTTGGCAGGGAAGGGAGATGCAAAGATTAAAACAGAGACTGAAGGAACACCCATGCAGAGTCTGCCCCACCTGTGGCCCATGCATATACAGCCATCCAATTAGACAAGATGGATGAAGCAAAGAAGTGCAGACCGACAGGAGCCGGATGTAGATCTCTCCTGAGAGACACAGCGAGAATACAGCAAATACAGAGGCGAATGCCAGCAGCAAACAACTGATTTGAGAATAGGACCCCCGTTGAAGGAATCAGAGAAAGAACTGGAAGAGCTTGAAGGGGCTTGAGACCCCATATGTACAACAATGCCAAGCAACCAGAGCTTCCAGGGACTAAGCCACTACCTAAAGACTATACATGGACTGACCCTGGACTCTGACCCCATAGGTAGCAATGAATATCCTAGTAAGAGCACCAGTGGAAGGGGAAGCCCTGGGTCCTGCTAAGACTGAACCCCCAGTGAACTAGTCTATGGGGGGAGGGTGGCAATGGGCAATGGGGGGAGGGTTGGGAGGGGAACACCCATAAGGAAGGGGAGGGGGGAGGGGGATGTTTGCCCGGAAACCGGGAAAGGGAATAACACTCGAAATGTATATAAGAAATACTTAAGTTAATAAAAAAAAATTGTGTCAAAAAGAAAACAAAAAAAAAAAAAAAAGGAGTTAAACAAACCAGAGGGAAGCCAGTAAGCAGCATTCCTCCATGGTTCCTGCTTCAAGCTCCTACATTGAAGTCCTGCTTTGTCTTCTTCAATGGTGAACTATAAATAAACTCTTTCATGGACACTTTGTTTCTGACTGCAGAGTTTATTGCAACCACAATAAATTAAATGAGGACAGAGTCCCTTGAAGTCCTTCATGCAATGAGGTGGTTGGAAGTAGAAATAAAGGGAAAAAGATTACTCCTGTCTGGCTGCAGAGATTTGTCAGATTCCATGAATGACAACAAGGTACCCACAAAGTTCTTCAAACCCTATTGAGTGGCACTGATCACAGATACAGCTGTAACAGTTCTTTCCTGAGGCTGATGGTGTAGCTGAGCCATAAAGCATTTACCTAGTAAACACAAAGCTCCGACTTGAATCCCTAGCACACAAACAGGACTATAAAAGTTTTTACACATATACTAAACAGTACACTTAGTATATTGTAGAAATACTAAGTGTACTGTTCAGCATTGACTCTATTAACTATCAGTTTGAGGCAGCCTAGAATCACCTGGCTGGGGTGGAGGAAGGTCTCAGCTGAATAATTGTTTTTATTAAGTTGGTCTGTGGGTATGTCTGTGAGGAATTGCCTTGATTATTAATTGATGTAGGAGGACCTAACCTGTCGCGCGCCCAATGTCCCGCCAGCAAGAACGACGCGCGGCAACAGGATTCTTCTGCAAGCAAGCCTTTACTGTGTTACAGCTCTTCTCAGTGTTACAGCTCTTCTTAGTGTTACAGCTCTTCTCAGTGTTACAGCTCTCTTGAACAGGGACTCCGAGCAGCAAAATCGCTTGGCTTATATAGACAACAGTATGCTAATTATCTCTCAGGGATTGGTGGGGCTTGGATCACCCCACTACTTGTCCTCCAGGGATTGGCGGAGAATGAATCACCTCATTAGCATATTAACGGTCAACTAACACCTGGTGCATAAACCGCACATGTACAGTACCGCTGTTCACCACTAGAGGGAGCCCTAGCAAGGGGACAAGCCTGCACATGCGCAGTAAGTCGTTTATATCCAGACAAGGCTGGATGTCGGCGCCGTCTTTGTTTCGCCGCGCCGCTCTCTACATCTCCCCCTTTTTTGTTTAATAAAATGACTGGTCTAGATTTGGGTGTCATGTCAATCTTGTCATTGCTCCTGTCTTAGGTCGTTCTCATCCAAACTCGGCCTTACCCGTCATAGAGTTACCCTATCGCCACCGGGCCCCGTGTCTTGGGTTGGTCCGAGCTCGAGGAAAGTTGCCCGTCCCTGGATACAATGACTCCACATGACTGTGACAAAAATGATCTAGGGCGAACTCTTGATCTTTCAAAGAGGCCAGCCATATGTTGGGAGAAGTACCCTTTTTAATGGTGGTCATAGCCTGGTAAACAATCACTTTGTGTCTGGCATGTTCTCTTTTTAAACGGCCAATAAGCCAGAGACCTACTCCGCAACCCAGGAGGACAATAGCTCCCCGGGACAAACATGCCTGCCCACTCCTTAAAAAAGGGAGAAAGCATTGGTAACCCATGAGGTAAAGTCTTCAACTGTGATGGGGTCCAGCCTAGTGCTGTTGAGGACAGCAATCTGCATCAGCAATTGTCTTGATAGTTGCTCTGCTTTCATGGACCAGTTTCCTTTCAGATAATTCGAGATTTCTTTGCTCTGTTGAAAATTCTGAGAAAAGTTAGCTCGCAAAGGAATAATGCATAAACCTCTAAGGGAGGAAACACAAGACAGCTGTGTCATATGATACAGTGCTTCAATTGTTCTTGAACTAAATCTATCCTTTGATTGGCTAATAGAACGCCAGATGCCAAATGGGTATTAAATTCTTCTTGTATCTCTAGCACCACTGCAGTTCTGATTGACAGTCTCAGCCATCTGTATTTGATTGGTCATAGTGATTGCAGCTGTGGTAGCTGCGGCAGCAGACAGCACAATGGCTGAAATTATGGCTGCCATAATTCCAAAATCTCTTTTGGCTCTCAGCAAATTAAGAATAGGAAAGCTATCTGGGTTTGCCTCCACTGGGATTGGCACAAAGGAGGGAATCTTAACCATCACTGCGGTGTCATTGGTGCCATCCCAGCATTCAGCTAAATAGCAGACTACATCAGAGCTATTACAATTTAAAGCACCACTGCTTACATTAGTGCTTATCAGAAAAAAGGTGATCTAGCACATACTGAAGTACTAGTGGCAGTAATATTTACCAAGAGGTTATTAGATTGTATATTGATCAACCTGGTATCACCTTTTTCTGGTAGCTGAAACATTATACAGCACGAAGTTCTCTCCCATCAACCTAGCAAAGGGGGTCAGGGATGTATATGCCCCTTGCTCATTAGACAGCATCCATTGAAACCAAGGCCAGAGATTATGTTTGCCAGTCTTATTCTCAAAACAGTAGAATTGCTATGAACTGGCATGGGTACTGGCCAGGATCTGGCAATAGCCCACAGGGTGAGTGAATTAACCTGTATTACCATTCCCAGTAGTAATAGTAGGGTTCATAGTCTCATCTTCAGGAAGAGCAGAAGGCAATTTTCGAGTCAAACGCTCAGGTACCCAAATTGGATTTTCTTGATTCTGCGGAAAAACACAAATCGCTCCCCTAGATCTTGAAATCACGGGATCTGGGCCACGCCATTCATCAGTTAAGACATCCTTCCACTTTACTTCTACATTAGTTATAGGTATAGTAGCAGCATGGCGATCCGCGGCAGAGCGGCCATGCACATCCAAAATTAAGACATTTAGAGTAGAAAGAGCTAAAGAAAGTTGTTCTTTTGGTGTTCAGCTGCTGGCAATTCCCTCTTTTTGTTTTTGTATAAGCTCTTTTAAGATACAATGTACTCTTTCCACAATTCCTTGACTTGGGGATTGTATGGTAAGCCTGTAGTATGACCGACCTGTATTGTCTGGCAAAATGCCTGAAAGGACTTTGCAGTGTAGGCAGGCCCGTTGTCTGTCTTGAGACTATCAGGCTTTCCCCAGGCTGCCCATGCCTCTAAGCAATGACTAATGGCATTACGAGCTTTTTCACCAGTCATCAGAATGGCGTGTATAATACCGGAACAAGTATCAACAGAAACATGAGCATATTTTAAATTTTACCAGTTTTATGTCAACTTTCTGTTATCAATGTTACATTTTTTAAACCATATCCAATAACTTAAAAGCCAATAGTCCATAACCAAGACATGTAGAGAATATTTATACATTTAAAACCAGTCAGAAAACAAAATTGAAGTGGCTACACATATCTTAGCTACAGGTGCAAGGCTCCAAGGGGCTGATTGAAACTGCTTTTTTAAGAGAAGCACCTTGTCACTTGCTAAATCTCCTTGAGACCAGGAATCCAAGTAGGCACACTCAAGTTTATCTTTTTGTTTGATTCTCCTGAATAAATTTTCAGGCGGTCTACCTCTATCAAATCTGATCAGTATGACTCTGTGAGGTTTCCAGAGCCTAATCACATACCTAACAATAGCCTCAACTTGAGCCACAACAAAAGCTGCACTGACCCCATTTTTATCTCTACCTTCTCTCTATTCCTTTTATCTCCTTTTCTTTTCTTTTTTTCTTTCGAGACCTTTTCTCCCTCTGACATACTTTCTTGTTGCTCTGCAAGGACCCTCTGACCTGTCCTAACGGCTTCCTCACATCGTTTATCCTCTAAGCAGGCAGGGACCATTTGCCAAAGAGGTTTTGGTCCTGGCTTAAGCTTGCAGTCAGTGGCTTCTCTATCCCACACAAAGAAAAAAAGAAACAAAATTACCAGCCTTGCCCACAAAGGATCCATAACTTTAGGTTTCTTCACAGTGGCTCTCCACCTAGGCCCATATCTTTCTTCCTCATATATGGCTGCCTCTTCCTCTAATTCCTCCTCCTCCAACTCTGACAACTCTTGCTCAGAGTCACTGCCAGCCAGTTCTAAGGCTTCTAATTCTTTTAATGGATACAAAGTATCCTCTCCGGATGACTTCGTCCTCCGGGGCATACCTATTTTTTCCTCCAGCGGCATTTCTTCTGCCTTTTGTATCTCTTTCACTTTTGTTTTAGTAACCTTTTTCTTTTTGCGCGCTCCTAATTTCTCACTCCGCTCCGTTTCTGACATGCTCTCTTAAATCCAAAAAGGGGCATGCCTCTCGGAAGCCTAATTTCTCACTCTGCTCCGTTTCTGACATGCTCTTTTCCAAAAAGGGGCATGCCTCTCGAAGCTTACCTTTTAATTTACCTTCTCTCAGTTCTGAATCCTCTTCAGCACACTGAAGGGTCCCCTCGGCACCCGCGATGTTGGTTTCCGGGTTTCGGCACCACTTGTTGCGTGCCCAATGTCCCGCCAGCAAGAACGACTCGAGGCAACAGGATTCTTCTGCGAGCAAGCCTTTACTGTGTTACAGCTCTTCTCAGTGTTACAGCTCTTCTTAGTGTTACAGCTCTTCTTAGTGTTACAGCTCTCTTGAACAGGGACTCCCAGCAGCAAAATCGCTTGGCTTATATAGACAACAGTATGCTAATTATCTCTCAGGGATTGGTGGGGCTTGGATCACCCCACTACTTGTCCTCCAGGGATTGGCGGAGAATGAATCACCTCATTAGCATATTAACGGTCAACTAACACCTGGTGCATAAACCGCACATGTACAGTACCGCTGTTCACCACTAGAGGGAGCCCTAGCAAGGGGACAAGCCTGCACATGCGCAGTAAGTCGTTTATATCCAGACAAGGCTGGATGTCGGCGCCATCTTTGTTTCGCCGCGCCGTTCTCTACACTAACCCATTTGTGTGGTATCATATCCATGTTGGCAGCCCTGGGCTGTATAGGAAGTTAGTTGAGCTTGAGCCTGTGAACTATCAGAGAGTAAGCCAACAAGCAGTGTTTCCCAATGGGTTGTAAATTGAGTTCCTGCTTAACTTCTGGTCCTGACTTCCCTGATGACAGCATGTGACCTAGAATTGTAAGCCAAAACTAACTCCTCCCAACTTGCTTTTGGTTGTGTTTTGTCACACCACCAGAATAAAGGACACCAGCAAATCCATTGTAAATTGTTGAATTCCTGATTCTTCTTTGCCTCACTGAGACAAGACCTAATTCTGTTTTTAATCTATTATGTTTCCAAAACACGGCCTCTTTCTGCTGTTCCCACCTCTTATGCCCTAACTTATGTTAACATCTCTCATGTGAATATATACAACAATTCAAGATCTTGTTTCTTTGACTCCACCTTTTACTCATCAAATTGGGTGAAATACGAATGACTCTGAATACCCATTCTTCCTTTCCTCCTTTCCACAGGAATTGCATATCTCCTAGATGCTACCTCATTTAAAAGGCAGTATTCTCTGTCTTCCCCTAAAATAAAGTTCATGTTTCGATCTTCTGTGGCTCCACTGAAGCCTGGATTTATTTTTACCAAAATGTTTTTCTTAAATCATCTTCATCCTTTCAAGTTCACTTGTCCATATCCTTTGCAAGATTCAGATGACAAGGTCTGTAGGACTTCGCTCTATTTTCACATCTGTCATGGTTTACTGAGAAAACAACACAAACCAGTCATTTCGATGGAAGAAATTGAATGCAGGGGATTGAATGAATTGAGTGAGTTGGCTGAAAGGTCAAAGACAAAAATTCTTGCTTAGGAACAAGAATGAGTTGCTACGACTAGAGCTTGGAAATGAAAGAAGGAGGTAGGAGATACTGGACCTCAAAGTCTGCAGAAGTTCTCCTGCCAAGTGGGACTCTACTCATCTGAGGGTAAGGGACCTTGCTGTACCTCAGTAGTGCATGTGGAGCAGCAGAAGGCCCCATGGAACATACAGAGGGGAACCCAGGGCACTACAGCTATGACCTCCCAGCTGAAGAGAGAGGTGAGAATCAGGATCATGGTGGGGCTAATAATGGGAGTGTGGGACCCCACTGCTGCTTTTCAAAACCTATTGGCATGACCACATTGCCACACACAGCAACAAGAAGGATTATGGTATAACACAGGCTTCATTTCCTTCTTCCAAGATCCCTAAAAGTTCTGCTGTCAGAGTCTAGGATGAGCCTAGTACCAAGGCTGCAGTTTGTAGAGACACACATGTAGGGTCACAAAGGGCATTGGGTTGACAATCAGCAACACAGCCCATTGTTGCAAGTCTGGAACCATTAAACATCTGGGAGATATTTAGCAAATGAATGGCACTATTAAAATGAACATCTGTGCTCTGTCCCAGAAACACACCAGAATAGCCAGGGGTGTGTATGACAAAAGACAGAAAAAAGGAATGAAACCAATGATGGAGCTACCGTCATCAAAGCAGTGCACAGTTACTTCTGGATACGGGCAAATTCAGCAAATTCAGTGAAGACATCGTATCAGAGTGTAGGTCTCATGTCTGGGAAAGCTCTTCAGCATTTTGAGATATAGATGAGGAAAGTCTAGCAGTTCAAGCTGTTATCTCTGATTCAGGTTTCAGGTGGGGTATGGGAGAATGGCACCATCCCACTGTGTTAGTAGCACCCGAGGCCATTTGCTAGGCTAGAAGAAAAAGTTCATGGTATAGCTATGGATGTTTCTGGAGGGTGTGGGTGGAGAGGGAGAGAGGAGGCTGAAGAACTCCCCTTACTCCTCTGGTAACAGTCTGAAGAAGCAGAGACTAGGAGATCATCGGAGATTTACTCTATTAGCTATTTCTCACACTGTAGAGTTTTAGCTAAAGTAACTGAGTCATTTCATGTTCAAATAGTGTTTTCAAACCACAGGGACAGGAGTAGCCCCCAAGGAGCAGAGAGGAGACAAATCTGTCTGGTTTATGCATATGGAGCCTGTTCGAATTGAAAAGCTGAAGAGGAAAATGTGATCCTGTGGTGCTGTTTCAGTGAGCACAAAGAAGAAAGTGAGCTCTCCTCTCAGGTCCAGCTCCCTTCTTCACACACACACACATACACACACACTCACACACACACCCACCACACACACACCCACCACACACACACAACACACACACACACAACACACACACACAACACACACACACACAACACACACACACACAACACACACACACACACACACACACACACACACACACCTCATCTCATCCCTGGTCAGGACATGGGACTACTGAGGGACTGAGCTAGACTGATGCTAGTTAGAACCAGGTAAATATATGGTGGCTTACCATTCAGCTATGAATCCTCTGCTTTGATATGGGGATAAAATGTGAAGGGGTAGTAAAGATCAGAACAAATATAGAAGAGCATGAAACACAGCTTAGAACATAAACGATTTAAAAAGAAAAGTTATAGAAACAAGAAATGAAGAATCTCAGGACACATTCATCAAAAGCAATCAAAAATGTTGACCATGTAACAGTATGGAATGTTTAAGGGAGTATACTCAGTAAACAGAAGATGTCGAGTTAATATGAGAAATAAACGTAGTATGGGATCATTAACAGAAAAAGTAAAAGAGAAACCCCTTCAGAGTTTGTAGCAACAGTTAGAAGCCAGGAGGAGAATGACAAGAGTTGCAAAATTGAATTATACGACGAGCAACGTTTTCATTTTACAAATCACCTATAATCACCAAAGAGGGAGAGAGCAAGAGGATGGGTGCAATCAGACATTAATTAGAAGATGAAAGGAAGGCAGTGGAAATTTAATACTATAGATAACCATTTCCTGAGGAAAGGGACAAGATAAAGAAACAAAAATATTTCCAAAAATATATGAAAAGAAGATGCCTAGAGTTGAGAGAAGATTTGAATTTGCGCATCAAAAGAATTCATTGATTCTTGGGCAAAAATAATAAAAGGAAACAGGCTTATTCTATTCTACTCAGATGCTATAGTCACATGCTGACATTTCATCTGCTGCTCATTCTCTGGTGAAAAAGAATTAAACAATAAAGAATCCTACCGTCATCTAGGTAAAATTACCCAATCATCTCAAAGAGACCAGAAGAACCTCTGGGATTCCTCAACATTAAATGACAGAAAATAAACAAACACTTAGAAAATCCTGACAGGAAAATATTTAGGCCTATGAATGTCATCTCTTACAGAACTACTATTTTCAAGTTTAGGAAAAGACACACACCAATCTCTTCGAGGAAGGGTGAAGTCCAAGCTTTAGAAAGAATAGCAATACAAAGTTAATAAGCAAGGCTATGATGGGGATAGAGAACCAACCATTGGGAACTATTATAGCAAAATGCCTTAGACTGAGTGACTTAAAACAGCAAATTTTTTCCTCCTAATTTTAGAATGCCAAAAGCAAGATGGCTGAGTATTGGGTGACTATTAAGAGGCACTTCCTGGCTTACAAGTGGCATCTTCTAGCTGTGTCATCATGTGGTAAAGAACTCTGGTGTTCTTGACCAGCCTCATCATGTGGTCTCTATCACAAAATCCCCACCTCCTAAAGCAATCACATGGGGAATAATTAAGTATTGATTTTTGCATTTTGCAAGGACACTGGTATTCAGAACACAGCTAGATTAAATTCACATGCATATGGAACAGGGTCTAAATACTTGTAGTAAATGTAGTTATAAAATAATAAAAATTATATGAATTACTGCTGTGAGAGCAAAATAGAGATTATGACATGATGCTAAAACAAGCCAGAGACACCTTTAGCCTTGGTAGAGAAGGGAGAGGGAGGAGGCGGGTGGAAAGAAAGGCAAGGTGTTAAATTATCCTGGCAAGGAGCTAAGAGTAACTGCTACATTATTGAAGAGCAAACCTCAGTAAATCCAGAAATTTCAACATATTTTTTAAAGATTTAGAAGAAACTCCTAGCAGAACAAAAATAGCATACTCACACATGACCTGAGAGGCGATAAATTAAATGAACTGTACCAAAATCAACTGGTGATTTCTTAAAAGGCAGGTTCAGAGAGGGGCCAGGACTCTTCGTCTCTGAGTAGCTGTGCTGTTGTCATTCCTGGCCATAGCTATACTTGTAGAAGGACCCTGATGATGGCCATCGACATGGATATCCATAAATTCTGAGAGCCCTAGTCATAGAAAGTTCCAACATGACAGACATCTCCCAGCACTCAAATATATAGCAGTGTTTTGCATCTAGACCGTTAGCCATATGGGGGTCTTCTGTCAGAAATACTCTCCTTTCTCCCCTGTTAACCATGAGCATTCTATCCAGAACCTAAGACCTACTTCCATTATACTAGTTCCATAAGACCCCCTGCATCCCTAGGCCAATTCATTAGCCGTTTTGCTTAACCCTTATCCTATGGAATTGTATACAACTTGCCTGTGTCTATATCCAAGATCCCATATGGCAATGCAAAGATTGCCAGCTGGAGAGCTGTCTTTACTCAACAGTCTTTACTTGTAACACAAAGCAACTTGTTCCATGTCCATTCAGTATTGAATATCTTCAATTGAACTGAACTGGTTGAGAAATGAACACTGACTCTTAGGGCCATGAAACCACATGTAAGTAGGAAGGCCTTTACTGACAGTTTGATCGGTTATGTCCAGTATATCTGAATAGTACTGTGGAGTATTGACTAATTACGGTGGCAAATCTACAGTCAACTAGTAAACACAGGCAAGTTCATTCTGTGTACCAACCAAAATCATTCAACCCCATCGATAGGGAGGGTGTAGAAGAAAGAGCAGGCTGATCATTAATTGAGCTCTTCATCTCTAAACCATTTGTTTTTGACTTGATACAGATCTATAATAAATTTCAGTCCCCGAAGGACTAATTCTCTTACAATTCATGAGTAATTTCTTCCATTCCCTTAATAACACATTTCATTTCTCTCCAGCCAATTTCTGTGACAAATCAAAGCTTATATTTAGAAATAAAACATATAGTCAAAAATAGAGAAATCATGAGGATGATTTCAAGCTTTGTTTTAATTACATTTAATCGGACTACACAGGGAGTGATCCTATTACATTAACAGATGACAAAGAAATGCTGTTCAATTTCTACTTTGTCCTACTGAATTGGGAAAACTATTTTTGTAAGGAAAGCAATATGTATTATGGCCATGAGGCATTTAATGCTCAGACAGAAGCATCTCAGTAGAGAATTCCTTTTTGAGTTAAAATAAGAGTCCTGGGTTTTACACACTTCAGCCTTGAAAATACCAGAAAAAAAATTTGCTTTGTTTTTGTTTTTGTTTGAGAGACAGGATTTCTCTTTGTGTAGCCCTGGATATCCTGGAACTCACTCTGCAGAGCAGGCTGGCCTGAAACTCACCAAGATCTTCCTGCCTCTGCCTCCCAAGTGCTGGGGTTAAAGGTATGCACACCGCCACCTGGCTACTGAGGACATTTTTATCTTCCTCTGGCTCGTGCTTCAAATGCTCAATCTGCAGCTGGAGGTTCCATTTTGGGGAGATTGTAGAAACTTTAGAAGGGGTCTTATTGGGAAAAAAATGACAGGAGGTGACTGTCTCTCCTTCACTGAATTCTTCCACCATCAAGATGCATACAAGTACATGGGATCCAGAGACCATGAAATGGACATATGGAAACCAAGAGCCAAAACATATTCCTCTTCCCTTAGCTGTTTCTGTCAGGTATTTTGGTGACAGCAATGGGAAAGTAATGCATACACATACCTGTAGGTGACCGAAAGCACAAGGTCTTTCTTGAACTCAGAGAGTGTGTCAAACAAAATACTCTGGAGAGAAGCCCAGAATGGACAAACATACCTGACCTTTTTCCCCAACGTAATATTTTTATTGATTACTTAGGAATGTCAAATGATACTCACTCTCATTCCTCCCAGGTCCACCCTTCTCACCCTTGTGACCTCACTGCCCCCCCCCAAATGAAGAAGAGGAGGAGGAGGAGGAAGAGGAAGAAGAAGAATAGCCAATTCCAATTTGTGTTGCCTATATACTCCTCACTAGAGCATGGCCAAACTCCCAGTGTTCCAGGGGCCAGACCCCTAAGGATAACCTAGTTCTTTCCAACCACTCCCCACCTCCCGCCCTGTCTGTCAGAAGACTTCAACTGTGAGGTCCTACACTTCAGCATCTTTACCACAATTTTTAAGGGACTCTTCAATGGCTTCCTCTCTAGATGCTTCCTTCCTTCCGTCCTTCCTTCCTTCCTTCCTTCTTTTCTTTCTTTCTTTTTTCTTTCATTTTGAGGGGCTGGGTACAGGTCATCCCTGAAGTCTTCAATATCTATCATTCTAATCATGAGTCCTCAGTCATCAATACCACTGCAAAAGAAACTTCCCTGCCCACAAAACCAGCAGCAGTATAAATCGTGGATTCCCACGTGGCCTCTGGCAGCAGAGTTGGCCATAAACATAAACATGGTCCCCAGTGGCAGGATGGGCCATGAATCTCATCATGGCCTCTGGCAGCAGTACAGCACAGATTATAGGCATCAATATGGCCTCTGGTGGCAGTAGGTACCACAGATATCAACATGGCCTCTGGCAGCAGCATAGACCACGGACATCCATATGACCTGAGGTAGCAACCCAATCCATGGGCATCAACATGGCCTCTTATAGCAGCATGCACTATAGAGGGTTTTCAAGGAGGTTCAATTCAGAAATGAACCATTCTCCATCTTGGACATCCTACTACCCACCATGTTTCCTACATCTCCATTGCACATTAGTATCAGAAGTAACTGCAAACTTCAGGGTGTCACACTGTGTGTGTGTGTATGTGTGTGTGTGTGTGTGTGTGTGTGTGTGTGTGTGTGTGTGTATTCTACACAAATAGCTCTATATACAAATACTTATTGCAATGAGTCATTATTCTGGTTCAAGATGTATGGTTTCTGAAACACCATAAATACTGAACTATCTCTGAAACTCATCTCAACAACTGGATATTCTGTTGTTGCCCAGAGTCTGGGTTATTTTTTGGCTGGGCAAGTGTCAGGGGGAGGATCCATGAGAGCTCCAGGCTACTGCAGACCTTCTGTACAGGATGCCCCAAGACATCTTGGTTGCTGTTCATCGGCCCCAGGCTCACCCAGCCACAAGTAGGGTGAGCAGCGTGGGAGGTGTAGCAATAGCAGCTCCATGCTGCAGGCAGGGTCTGCTGGCCCTGGCCTCCTAGGGGACAGTGGAGCTGCCCTATGAGCTCCTCCGTGGTCACTTGGGTGCTGGTAGCTACCATCAACTTGAATCAATCCACATGTTTGACTTTTTAAATGTAAAAAATGTGAACTTTTTGATTTGTCTGTGTATCTGCCTGCCTGTCTGCGCATCTGTCTGTTTAACCCTATGCAGTCTAGAACTTGCTATATAGACCAAACTGGCCCTGAGCTCATAAAGATGTGTTTCTTAGCTATCACATTAAGATTTTATTGATCACACTAAAACTGTTTTTTGAGAGTTTGTAAAGAATTGGAGATCTCTGGTAACTGGAATAGGAACATGGTAGAATTATACAGACTTTACATTTTCCTTTAAGTAGGATCATTGGCCTGGGAACAGAATGAACCAGTAGATCACATACCTTTAGCCCAGTGGCAGGTGCAGCGGGAATTTAGATGCATTATTTTGGCCCACAGTAGCCTGCCCTGTACCTTAGTAGAGTAACACCCAGGTGAAAACTCTGGAAGCCTGCCACCAGGCTCTGATTTTCAACCTCCTTTGATGGTCACATACCAAAAAGTGTATTTGGGAAATGTCATGTGGTATCTTGCTGATCTTCATTTTGTCCATTACTTTCATAGTTTCAAGTCACTAGTGATCTTTAATTCTTCCCAGGCCTGTGGAAACTCCTGTGGAGACATTGCCATGGTGTCAGGCAATGAACCTTGAACTTGTAAACCTTTCCCAGTTTTGAAGACTCCTCTTCTTTGCAGAATGCTTTCAACTGCGTCTTAGAAACCCCTCCAACACTTGACAAAGAGAAGAGGAAGTGTTCTAATTTGCTTGGGACTGATTGGAGTCCCCAAGATATAATGCATTCAGTAATAAACAAAACGGGCAATGTTCTGTACTGAGGCAATTGCATCCCCTGATATAAAACTTCCTTCCTTCTTTGCCATCATTCAGAAGCTTATGTGTCCCATTCTCAGGACCAAGAGCACTGAATGGGGTGGGTAGATTATGATACATTGTTGACTTTAGGATGATTTTCTTCCAGTGTGATATGTATTGAAACAAGTACCCTATCTTTTTTAAGTATGTGGTATGGGGCTGCATTAAAGCGAACATTACCTAGAAATTATTTAAAAAGGCAATGGTGGTTTTCAGGGTAGATCTGTATTAGCTATTATAATCCAAAGAATGAGAATTCATGAAACTTTTAATTGCATTAAGGAGATTTAAAACCTGGAAAGCATTGATCTTCCCACCCGTACCCCCCTCTGTAGTTTTGTTATGTTACCCAGGCCGGTACAGAACTCTAGAGCTCTTGAGCTTGTGAACTCCAATTCAGACTCCCTCCTAAGCACTGGGCTTACAGATGTGTTCCAAGAAAGACAGCTCTGTGTTACCTGCCATACCTGGCTTTACTCTCTGCTTCCTACATGTAAATCAACTGTCTTAAATCAGAACGGATTCGCATAGCATCTCACCGACAATGGGAAAACATCCTTCTCCTGCTGCTTGTACCTGAGAACGGTGATGTCTCCAGCCCCCAGTAAGCTTAAAGAAATATAAGATGTCCTTCTGGAAAAGCTGTATTCTAGGGTTGTTGCCAGGACAAGGGATTTGAGAACTGGGATAGGGAAGGAAAGAGGCTCAATTTAACATTTAAGCACTACCGTGAAAGATGAGTCTGCAATAGGTACAAACCAGGAAGAGGATAGAGGCCAGCCTGGACACATTGATTTAAAGACTTGGGCCAAAGGAGGGTGCAAAAAGAACTGGAAGGCAGATGTTTGGGCTGGAGTTAGGGTGTCCATACCCATTCTTCAAAGACATGAGCTGGTACTAATATTGCCTCTTATGGGGTTACCTTTTAAGAGTAAAGCAGCATAAGGAGGACACCCCACGCTCTGAAGTTCACCTTGAGGTTGGGAAGAAGGCAACACATGTTTAGTTAAGATTAATCTATTGTGTTGTCTCCATCACTGTCTCTAAGGATCTTTACATATAACTGCAGACTTGTGAGAGGAAGTTAATCAGAAGATGGAGTGAGGCGAGGAACATGTGTTTATAGTAAATCAGGACTAGTATATATTAAAAGATCTAAGGGGGTCTGGTAGGGTAAGAAGCATCAACCCGCAAGCAACCTATGTTCTGACAGCAGACTCCTATGGACAGCTTAATAAATGCAGACGTTTAGCTGTACAGGTGGTCTAATTTTGCAGACACACCACATGAGATGCAAAGTAAGGGAATAAGGAGACAGGTTGATGTGGGGCCTCCGCGTGTCAACACAGTTTATTTTTAAAACATCCAAAGCCCGTGGCAAAATGTTAACATCTGTCAAATATCAATGTGTGTTACACTATTCCTGCAATCTTTTGTGTGTTTGAAATATCGCATAAGGAACTATTTTTAAAAGTTGAAAATGAAAAGCACATGCCCCATGGAGTTATCCCTGTCCATTGAAACCTGAGGGATCCAGTCCTGGCCACAGATGGTAACCACCTCCTTCTTCCTGTTCAGTGCCAGCTGTCAGAAAATGAACTGCAGAACTCTTGCAAGGAGTAGGCTAAATTGTCAACTCTCCTCTTTGACACCCCGAGCTTTCTTCATTCATTTGATTTTTTTTTGTCTTGTTTTGACTTAATTACTGGAAAACTTGATGAAACTTATCTTCGCACGCACATTCCCCTGTCAGTGTGAACTTGGCAGGCCTGGATTTTGCATCTTGACTTAAGACCATTTAAACTTTGTGGAGGCTGGAGAGATGACTCAGCCATTAAGAGCACTTGCGGGTCTTGCAGGGAACCTGGGTTCAGTTCCCAGAATCCACATCAAGAAGCTCACAGTCAGGAGACCCAACCGCCTGGTCAGGTGGGCACTCCTGAGGCTGCAGAGCGGAAGAGACCACCAACACTGCTCACCCCTGCTCACATCCCTGGCCCAAGAGGAAACTGTATAAGGCCTCTGGGCTCCCGTGGGGGAGGGCCCAGGAGCGGCAGGACCCCTGCCTGAGACACCGCCGGAACCTGAAAGAAACAGACCAGATAAACAGTTCTCTGCACCCAAATCCCGTGGGAGGGAGAGCTAAACCTTCAGAGAGGCAGACAAGCCTGGAAAACCAGAAGAGACTGCTCCCTGCACACACATCTCGGACGCAAGAGGAAAAAGCCAAAGACCATCTGGAACCCTGGTGCACTGAAGCTCCCGGAAGGGGCGGCACAGGTCTTCCTGGTTGCTGCCGCTGCAGAGAACCCGTGGGCAGCACCCCACGAGCGAACTTGAGCCTCAGGACCACAGGTAAGACCAAATTTTCTGCTGCAAGAAAGCTGCCTGGTGAACTCAAGACACAGGCCCACAGGAACAGCTGAAGACCTGTAGAGAGGAAAAACTACACACCCGAAAGCAGAACACTCTGTCCCCATAACTGACTGAAAGAGAGGAAAACAGGTCCACAGCACTCCTGACACACAGGCTTATAGGACAGTCTAGCCACTGTCAGAAATAGCAGAACAAAGTAACACTAGAGATAATCTGATGGCGAGAGGCAAGCGCAGGAACACAAGCAACAGAAACCAAAACTACATGGCATCATCGGAGCCCAATTCTCCCACCAAAGCAAACACGGAATATCCAAACACACCAGAAAAGCAAGATCTAGTTTCAAAATCATATTTGATCATGATGCTGGAGGACTTCAAGAAAGACATGAAGAACTCCCTTAGAGAACAAGTAGAAGCCTACAGAGAGGAATCGCAAAAATGCCTGAAAGAATCGCAAAAATCCCTGAAAGAATTCCAGGAAAACATAAATAAACAAGTAGAAGCCCATAGAGAGGAGACACAAAAATCCCTGAAAGAATTCCAGGAAAACACAATCAAACAGTTGAAGGAATTAAAAATGGAAATAGAAGCAATCAAGAAAGAACACATGGAAACAACCCTGGATATAGAAAACCAAAAGAAGAGACAAGGAGCTGTAGATACAAGCTTCACCAACAGAATACAAGAGATGGAAGAGAGAATCTCAGGAGCAGAAGATTCCATAGAAATCATTGACTCAACTGTCAAAGATAATGTAAAGCGGAAAAAGCTACTGGTCCAAAACATACAGGAAATCCAGGACTCAATGAGAAGATCAAACCTAAGGATAATAGGTATAGAAGAGAGTGAAGACTCCCAGCTCAAAGGACCAGTAAATATCTTCAACAAAATCATAGAAGAAAACTTCCATAACCTAAAAAAAGAGATACCCATAGACATACAAGAAGCCTACAGAAGTCCGAATAGATTGGACCAGAAAAGAAACACCTCCCGTCACATAATTGTCAAAACACCAAACGAACAAAATAAAGAAAGAATATTAAAAGCAGTAAGGGAAAAAGGTCAAGTAACATATAAAGGGAGACCTATCAGAATCACACCAGACTTCTCGCCAGAAACTATGAAGGCCAGAAGATCCTGGACTGATGTCATACAGACCCTAAGAGAACACAAATGCCAGCCCAGGTTACTGTATCCTGCAAAACTCTCAATTAACATTGATGGAGAAACCAAGATATTCCATGACAAAACCAAATTTACACAATATCTTTCCACAAATCCAGCACTACAAAGGATAATAAATGGTAAAGCCCAACATAAGGAGGCAAGCTATACCCTAGAAGAAGCAAGAAACTAATCGTCTTGGCAACAAAACAAAGAGAATGAAAGCACACAAACATAACCTCACATCCAAATATGAATATAAAGGGAAACAATAATCACTATTCCTTAATATCTCTCAATATCAATGGCCTCAACTCCCCAATAAAAAGACATAGATTAACAAACTGGATACGCAACGAGGACCCTGCATTCTGCTGCCTACAGGAAACACACCTCAGAGACAAAGACAGACACTACCTCAGAGTGAAAGGCTGGAAAACAACTTTCCAAGCAAATGGTCAGAAGAAGCAAGCTGGAGTAGCCATTCTAATATCAAATAAAATCAATTTCCAAGTAAAAGTTATCAAAAAAGATAAGGAAGGACACTTCATATTCATCAAAGGAAAAATCCACCAAGATGAACTCTCAATCCTAAATATCTATGCCCCAAATACAAGGGCACCTACATAGGTAAAAGAAACCTTACTAAAGCTCAAAACACACATTGCACCTCACACAATAATAGTGGGAGATTTCAACACCCCACTCTGATCAATGGACAGATCATGGAAACAGAAATTAAACAGTGATGTCGACAGACTAAGAGAAGTCATGAGCCAAATGGACTTAACGGATATTTATAGAACATTCTATCCTAAAGCAAAAGGATATACCTTCTTCTCAGCTCCTCATGGTACTTTCTCCAAAATTGACCATATAATTGGTCAAAAAACGGGCCTCAACAGGTACAGAAAGATAGAAATAATCCCATGCGTGCTATCGGACCACCACGGCCTAAAACTGGTCTTCAATAACAATAAGGGAAGAATGCCCACATATACGTGGAAATTGAACAATGCTCTACTCAATGATAACCTGGTCAAGGAAGAAATAAAGAAAGAAATTAAAAACTTTTTAGAATTTAATGAAAATGAAGGTACAACATACTCAAACTTATGGGACACAATTAAAGCTGTGCTAAGAGGAAAACTCATAGCGCTGAGTGCCTGCAGAAAGAAACAGGAAAGAGCATATGTCAGCAGCTTGACAGCACACCTAAAAGCTCTAGAACAAAAAGAAGCAAATACACCCAGGAGGAGTAGAAGGCAGGAAATAATCAAACTCAGAGCTGAAATCAACCAAGTAGAAACAAAAAGGACCATAGAAAGAATCAACAGAACCAAAAGTTGGTTCTTTGAGAAAATCAACAAGATAGATAAACCCTTAGCCAGACTAACGAGAGGACACAGAGAGTGCGTCCAAATTAACAAAATCAGAAATGAAAAGGGAGACATAACTTCAGATTCAGAGGAAATTCAAAAAATCATCAGATCTTACTATAAAAACCTATATTCAACAAAATTTGAAAATCTTCAGGAAATGGACAATTTCCTAGACAGATACCAGGTATCGAAGTTAAATCAGGAACAGATAAACCAGTTAAACAACCCCATAACTCCTAAGGAAATAGAAGCAGTCATTAAAGGTCTCCCAACCAAAAAGAGCCCAGGTCCAGACGGCTTTAGTGCAGAATTCTACCAAACCTTCATAGAAGACCTCATACCAATATTATCCAAACTATTCCACAAAATTGAAACAGATGGAGCCCTACCGAATTCCTTCTACGAAGCCACAATTACTCTTATACCTAAACCACACAAAGACACAACAAAGAAAGAGAACTTCAGACTAATTTCCCTTATGAATATCGACGCAAAAATACTCAATAAAATTCTGGCAAACTGAATTCAAGAGCACATCAAAACAATCATCCACCATGATCAAGTAGGCTTCATCCCAGGCATGCACGGATGGTTTAATATACGGAAAACCATCAACGTGATCCATTATATAAACAAACTGAAAGAACAGAACCACATGATCATTTCATTAGATGCTGAGAAAGCATTTGACAAAATTCAACACCCCTTCATGATAAAAGTCCTGGAAAGAATAGGAATTCAAGGCCCATACCTAAACATAGTAAAAGCCATATACAGCAAACCAGTTGCTAACATTAAACTAAATGGAGAGAAACTTGAAGCAATCCCACTAAAATCAGGGACTAGACAAGGCTGCCCACTCTCTCCCTACTTATTCAATATAGTTCTTGAAATTCTAGCCAGAGCAATCAGACAACAAAAGGAGATCAAAGGGATACAGATCGGAAAAGAAGAGGTCAAAATATCACTATTTGCAGATGACATGATAGTATATTTAAGTGATCCCAAAAGTTCCACCAGAGAACTACTAAAGCTGATAAACAACTTCAGCAAAGTGGCTGGGTATAAAATTAACTCAAATAAATCAGTTGCCTTCCTCTATACAAAAGAGAAACAAGCCGAGAAAGAAATTAGGGAAACGACACCCTTCATAATAGACCCAAATAATATAAAGTACCTTGGTGTGACTTTAACCAAGCAAGTAAAAGATTTGTACAATAAGAACTTCAAGACACTGAAGAAAGAAATTGAAGAAGACCTCAGAAGATGGAAAGATCTCCCATGCTCATGGATTGGCAGGATTAATATAGTAAAAATGGCCATTTTACCAAAAGCTATCTACAGATTCAATGCAATCCCCATCAAAATACCAATCCAATTCTTCAAAGAGTTAGACAGAACAATTTGCAAATTCATCTGGAATAACAAAAAACCCAGGATAGCTAAAGCTATCCTCAACAATAAAAGGACTTCAGGGGGAATCACTATCCCTGAACTCAAGTAGTATTACAGAGCAATAGTGATAAAAACTGCATGGTATTGGTACAGAGACAGACAGATAGACCAATGGAATAGAATTGAAGACCCAGAAATGAACCCACACACCTATGGTCACTTGATTTTTGACAAAGGAGCCAAAACCATCCAATGGAAAAAAGATAGCATTTTCAGCAAATGGTGCTGGTTCAACTGGAGGGCAACATGTAGAAGAATGCAGATCGATCCATGCTTATCACCCTGTACAAAGCTTAAGTCCAAGTGGATCAAGGACCTCCACATCAAACCAGACACACTCAAACTAATAGAAGAAAAACTAGGGAAACATCTGGAACACATGGGCACTGGAAAAAATTTCCTGAACAAAACACCAATGGCTTATGCTCTAAGATCAAGAATCGACAAATGGGATCTCATAAAACTGCAAAGCTTCTGTAAGGCAAAGGACACTGTGGTTAGGACAAAACGGCAACCAACAGATTGGGAAAAGATCTTTACCAATCCTACAACAGATAGAGGCCTTATATCCAAAATATACAAAGAACTCAAGAAGTTAGACCGCAGGGAAACAAATAACCCTATTAAAAAATGGGGTTCAGAGCTAAACAAAGAATTCACAGCTGAGGAATGCCGAATGGCTGAGAAACACCTAAAGAAATGTTCAACATCTTTAGTCATAAGGGAAATGCAAATCAAAACAACCCTGAGATTTCACCTCACACCAGTGCGATTGGCTAAGATCAAAAACTCAGGTGACAGCAGATGCTGGCGAGGATGTGGAGAAAGAGGAACACTCCTCCATTGTTGGTGGGATTGCAGACTGGTAAAACCATTCTGGAAATCAGTCTGGAGGTTCCTCAGAAAATTGGACATTGAACTGCCTGAGGATCCAGCTATACCTCTCTTGGGCATATACCCAAAAGATGCCTCAACATATAAAAGAGACACGTGCTCCACTATGTTCATCGCAGCCTTATTTATAATAGCCATAAAATGGAAAGAACCCAGATGCCCTTCAACAGAGTAATGGATACAGAAAATGTGGTACATCTACACAATGGAATATTACTCAGCTATCAAAAACAACGAGTTTATGAAATTCGTAGGCAAATGGTTGGAACTGGAAAATATCATCCTGAGTGAGCTAACCCAATCACAGAAAGACATACATGGTATGCACTCACTGATAAGTGGCTATTAGCCCAAATGCTTGAATTACCCTAGATCCCTAGAACAAACGAAACTCAAGACAGATGATCAAAATGTGAATGCTTCACTCCTTCTTTAAATGAGGAAAAAGAATACCCTTGGCAGGGAAGGGAGAGGCAAAGATTAAAACAGAGACTTAAGGAACACCCATTCAGAGTCTGCCCCACCTGTGGCCCATACATATACAGCCACCCAATTAGACAAGATGGATGAAGCAAAGAAGTGCAGACCGACAGGAGCCGGATGTAGATCGCTCCTGAGAGACACAGCCAGAATACAGCAAATACAGAGGCGAATGCCAGCAGCAAACCACTGAACTGAGAATAGGTCCCCTATTGAAGGAATTAGAGAAAGAACTGGAAGAGCTTGAAGGGGCTCGAGACCCCAAAAGTACAACAATGCCAAGCAACCAGAGCTTCCAGGGACTAAGCCACTACCTAAAGACTATACATGGACTGACCCTGGACTCTGACCCCATAGGTAGCAATGAATATCCTAGTAAGAGCACCAGTGGAAGGGGAAGCCCTGGGTCCTGCTAAGACTGAACCCCCAGTGAACTAGTCTATGGGGGGAGGGCGGCAATGGGGGGAGGGTTGGGAGGGGAACACCCATAAGGAAGGGGAGGGGGGAGGGGGATGTTTGCCCGGAAACCGGGAAAGGTTATAACACTCGAAATGTATATAAGAAATACTCAAGTTAATAAAAAAAAAAAAAAAAAAAAGAAGCTCACAGTCATATGAAACTCTAGTTCTAGGGAATCAGCACCCTCTTATTGCCTCTGTGGGCACACATGTGGGGATCTGGCAGATAAGGAGGCACTCATGCATACATGTAAAATAAAAATAAGTTTTAAAGCACCTTCATGTGTTCTGATTTTTCCACACAAGAACCTTAATGTGTTGGGAGCAGACTGTCACATTGAGTCACAGATCCCAGAGTCACTGAAGAATAGAGTATTTGTGTCTCGACATGACAGATACAGTTCCCATATGACAAGTACACGGTCTATCAAAAAAGAAGACTCGATATAACCTTATTACTGAGACAGTTAAACACACTAGACAGTACTTTTTGAAAGACCTGAATCCTGCATTCCGAACTGGTGAGATGGGATTCTACACCGTGTTCACCCAATGCCTGAGTGGGTGGAGTCTGAAAAGTCAGGTTAGAGTGGCTCCTGTTAGGAGTAGAACACTGCCTTGCAAAGTCATAAACCTAAACTTTTCTCACACACCACTAAGATGTCCAGCCAGCCTTCTCTATGAGACCCACATTGTTCCTAGCCTTCTGTTCCTCTGTCCCCAGTATGGAAGTTTGACATTTTATGGTTGTCGTATAGTTGATTCAGCAATGAACCCCCAGCTGCTTTCAAACACAGGAAGCAGAGACTGAGAGATAGGGCAGGAGGTAGAGCAGGACAAACAAAACAAGGAAACACAAAGGCACTCTCTTCTTATGGCTTTCCTATCAACAAAGAAACAACTTTTCTAAGAACCCTCCAGACAAACATCTTAATTTATAAATTGGTGACCCAGGCTTGGTACATTGCAACTCCAAGAGAATTTGAGAAAAACCAAGTGCAAAAGAAGTCATCACTTGCCGAGGGAGCCTTTCACAGGCATGCCCTGGGTCTACCTTCTGCAACTATGAGCTAAGCAGAGAGCATTAAACATTGCATGTCTCAGGCTCCCTTCTGACTGTAAAAAGGCATCAGCTCTTTGGAGCGTATATGTAAAACCCACAGTGAACAGATAAAAGATATTTTTTGGCAATGAAACTACTTAAGAACCCCCTGCAAACAAACTGCAATGCTTATTGGCTTCCCCAATCTATTGTATGTGATTGGAAGTATGCACATTTTGTTCAATTTGCGAAACACCAAACCTCCACTCTCCGGAAACTACATTTACTTTGCATTTGATTTATCTTGCAATGCACCAATATTGGGCTTTGGTTATTGCTTAACAAATTGTCAATATGCTTTTCCAGTCAAAGGTTTACAAGAGCTATAGACAAGTCTACAAAGCACTGATATTGCAGGAGCAGTTTCAATCTACCACCCATTGATACCCAACCAAGAAAGTAGTAAATTATTAATAGGCAGTACAGGGGTCAATTGTTCTTAATATGTAGCTCTGGCACGGGAGAGGACATGAGTGATCATGTAAGTAGGGTGAGCTACAATTCCAGCATTGCCTTTTCTGCACAACCCATTGAGGAAGCCCATGGTGGGTGACTCTTCCTGGTGAGTGGAGCTCAATCACGCACTCTTCTCCAAGGTTTGTGATTGACAAGTGAAAAATTGTGTTTCTGTTTGTGGTGTACACTGCCATGTTTTGATGTATGAGCACACTGGGAGATGATTAAATCAAGCCAATTAGCTTATCTTTCACCTCGATACATCTCGTTTTTTTTCAGAACATTTAAAATCTCTCTCAGCAATTTTCAAGAATGTGACACATTTATTATCAACTCCAGTTGCCGAGTTATATGATGAATCTGTACAACTTGTTCCTTGTAACTACTTCCTTACAGACTCCGTAAATACTTCCCTACTCTCCAGCCTTTCTCCATGACCCTTTATGGCTTCTATTCTAGTCGTTGTGCATGTGTATTTAATTTTTTCCACATTCTTTGTATAAGTAAAATAATACAGCCAGGCATGGTGGCCCTTGCTTTTAATTATGCCACTTGGGAGGATGAGGCAGAAACATTTCCATTATTTGGAAGCCAGTCTGGTCTACAGAGTAGATTCAAGGCTAACCTTGGCTACAGAGTGTCTTCAAACTTGAAAAAGGAGATCATGCATATCATACATGACTTGTGTCATCTAGTAAACTGTCCTCTCAGTTTCTGCATGTGCAGCAAAAACTTCTTCCTGTTCAAAGGTTGCTTAACACTCCATTGTATATCTACACCATGTCTTTATTTTGTATGGTATAATATTCTTTCAAGAATACTTACGCTGTGCTGTTATATATCTAGAATTATACCATTTGTGGAAAGTCTTTTAGAGTTTTCAGAGTAAGTCAGGACTACAATTGGCCTTATTTCTTTTCAGTTTGCTTCTACCTGTTCTAACATCACTCTTGCTATTTCAACTAGGAATCAATTGTAGAAGCAAAAAAAATATTGACAGGGATATAGGTAGGTAGGTAGACATACAGACAGGGAGACACAATATATCATTTTTATTCTTGACATTTGACCTTGGGGAGGCTAAACTGACTACATGATTCTTCACCTTTGATTCTGGAGCTTTGGGTTCAAGACAGTTGAAAAGCAAAGACTGGCAAGAACCTAAAATGTTCTGGGACCCAAACACATGATCTGGACATATGGAGTGCACCAGAACATCCTTCAATTCTCAGAGTATCTATGACCTTGGTCTTAGGGTGCTGTAGAAGCCACGATGCTCCATCACATTATTGAACAAATGTGGCTAGCCTAGGAGAAGATGGAGGGGGATGCAGAGGAAGTACAAGGGGTGTAGGCACTGCTGATGCCCACACTGTCAAGGTAGTTTGGGGCAGCACTGAAAGCCACAGGGTGTGTTCTCATCCTGACCTTGACCGTCAGAATCTGGAGGGATAGAACTGGTCCTGTGCCTGCTCTGCACTGCAAAAGAGAAGAATGGAAAGACTTGATTTTCTCCAACACAAAAACCATTTCTAGTTCTAAACACATCCTTGTCCTTACAAACTTCTCCCATTGATTAGTAGTTCAAACTAATTAATACTTGGTGAATATCTAGAGCCTAGACACTTCCTACCAATTATTCCTATCCCCTCCTCTACAATCTGCCTTTCATTCTGCCCCCATCATGCAACTCTATAGCCTGGAACCCCTGTAGCTTCTGTTTGCGTGTGGGATAGAGCCTAAGTCTCTAGGCCTGGCACCATGATCCCTGGATCCACCTGCCCCTTTGTATCCACACTCATGGTTCTAGTCACACTTCAGCTACTCCTTAGCACATGAGTCCCTTTGGTGTTCTCTTTGCTGAAATGGTTCATCTTCCTTTTAGAATGGTCTTTCCAAAGATCCGTTCCCTAATCAATGCACCAGTTTCTTCTTTCTTGTTGACAAATAACTGGGCACAGTTTTGGAAATTAGTGTGACATTTCTTACAAGAAAACAATGGGTAATGATCAAATTAACTTATTAATACCATCACCTCAAACATTTACTATTTCTTTATTGCTGAGAACAAACAATTCTGCCCTCTATTTTTTTCTCCTCACTATGTAGTGCTGGCTTTCCTGGAACTTACTATGTAGACTGAAACTTACAGAGGTTGGCTTGCCTCTGTCTTCCCAGTGCTAGAATTTAAGGCACATCCTATAATGCTGGGATATGTCCTCAGTGTGCTGTCTCTGACTCTAGCTACCTTTTGATTGACAGCATAGCTTATTCTGACCACGGGAATCTACAACTCGTGCTCTCTGTCTACCCCCTATTAGTCCCAGATTCTAACCATTCAACTCCCCACTTCAACATGAGCAACATTTCTTTGATTCCCAAATGAGTGGGATCATATGGTATTGTCTTCATGCATCTGTCTCATCTCATGAAACAGTGAGTTTTTAATAGTGCATGCTCACACACACCATTTACTTCAGTCCCAGAACACACACTATTTTCTTTGTAATATTTTTAAAATTTAAAATATAGCTGCATCATTTTCCCCCCTTCCTTTTCTATCTCTAACCTCTCCCATGCCCTCCCCCCAACTCATTCAAATTCAAGGCCTCTTTTTCATTACTTGTTATTATGTATATTCCTAAAGTTGTAGATAAAACTTGCTCAACTTGCTCAGTCCATATGATGGTGTGTGTGTGTGTGTGTGTGTGTGTGTGTGTGTGTGTGTGTGTGTGTGTGCCTATACATGTGCATGTGTGATTTCAGGACTGACCACTTGCTATTTGATAACTAACTCAGGGCTTTTCTCAGAGTAAGACTATTTTTTCTTTAAGGCTAGCTTCTGTGGTACTAGAAGGTACCATGCAAGCTTCCAAAAGAGAGAAGCAACAACAGTCCTACCCAGCTATAATGCCTATGAACCACACTAATGATGTGATATCCTTAAGGGTGTAATATTGGCATGTATACTTTGATAGCAACAATTAGCTCTCTAATCAGACTCAAGGTTCACTCAACAAAAGAGAAATCATGCCTATCACTAGAAACCCAGTCAACTACCCAGCATAGGTGAGGTCGTGGATCTTGGAGGAGAACTTGGAGGAGGCCACAATGGTCCTCAACTACTTTCTAAATATTTGTCCTTGCACCCACAGATAAGTCCTCTCCCCTCAATAAGGAACCTTCTCTTTGCAATAAACAGAGATCATTACAGAAAAGCATAGCTGATCAAAATGCAGAGAACAGTTGACAGTTTGGTGCCCAGCCCCAATGGATAGATCTATAATACAACCCCCTAAGAGTTAGGGATAATAACAGAAGAGAGGATGGAAAGACTGTTGGAACCAGAGGAAAAAGAAGTTTGCTGTAAGATGTCTAGAAGTCAGAGAAGCAATACTCCTGAAGTCTTAACAACATGGCTGCCTAAACACATCATTTACTCAATACCGTGGTCTCTATCTGAAATGATATCTCATGTTCCCTCCCCCCACCCACTACAATCAAAAAGAGCAGAGGTTGCTAAACCTGCCTAAGCATATGTGCTTTCAATAAATATCCTTTAAATGTCTTTCTTCAGTAAATAGTTAGCCAGACAATAAGGAACCTGTTTCCTGCCCTCCATTTCACCAAGGATAAGATACAGAGTCAGAAAGATGGGGTTGTTTTCTCAGGACTTGGGGGAGTAGAGCTATAGGCAAACCCATCATTCTGTCACCGCTATTCACAGATGAAAAGCTCTGCAATACTGTAACTAAATTAAGCTATACCCTTAAAGTGAAATTATCAATTTTATAGACATCTCATAAACTGGCTGCACCCTCGGAAAACTATTTTTCTTTTAAGAAACAACTTCATTTGGCCACCTCGTTGTCTACTCTCCAGATGATACTTGAGGTTATGGTACCCAACCAAAACACCCACTAAATGGCATTTTCTAAGACTAAATGTTCTACCTATGAGTTTTATCAAGCTGTTTTTCCTGCCTTAAAGATCCTTGACAAAACCCTGTTTTTAACCCTCATGTTTCTTTTAGTATCTAGCTTTAAGTGTTCTCTATCTAGTTACATTTGATGTGTCTTTTCAAGCAGCCTTAAGTCCTCCCCAGGACAAGGTGAACATAAATAATTAAATGAGAATACCTGTGGGGCACATTCCAATTGTAGCACTCGGAGTAGCACTAACGTTTAATGTAGGTAAAATAATGAGATAAAACTTGAGTTTCAGTATTAAGAAGCCAGAGGGTAGCCATTAAAAGTGATGATCGCAAAGATGCGAAGTTGCTTACAGTATAATGTGATGAGAAGCAGGGTCTAGAACGCATATTAGCTCTGGCTTCAGTGATCTGAAGCATGGGACTCATAGGGAACACAATTGCCCTCCATTTTGTGCTGATACGAACTATGTAAATGAAAATGGTGTAAGACAGAAATATGATATCCCATGCTATAAATCAAGCTCTGTGCATGGTTCCCCCCTTAGTTCTTCATTAACAGAGAGTTCCAGGGCCCCTGCATCAGCTCCTGCTTCCTGCCCTGTGTGAGTTCCTGTCCTGACTTCCTTTGGTGATGAACAGCAATGTGGAAGTGTAAGCTGAATAAACCCTTTCCTCCCCAACTTGCTTCTTGGTCATGATTTGTGCAGGAATAGAAACCCTGACTAAGACAGCTCTCCAAGTCCACCTACTCTCCTTTATTCTGACAATGTGTTAAGTTTATGGATATTGTAATTCAAAACATACATGGACTGTCTTATCACCTCTGTAATTCACTCCTACTACTCCGTAAGAATTGTTGGTGTCTTTTGCACTTTCTAAAACTCATCATAATAAATTCTTTTTGTTTTGTATATTTGTGGACTTCATTTAAAAGGAGTCACAAAGCATGAGCATTTGGCTTTATGGGAAGCCTATGATATAAGTCCATCAGATCACCTCTGTCCTGACATAGCCAGGTTCTCTATTCTCTCAAGTAGCTCATGTTGACCTATTTTTTTTCCTTCTTGAAACTTGAAACTTGCAGAGAGCAAAAGAAAATAAGGATAGAGCAGGTTTAATTGGGGAATAGATTCAAGACCACCTTGTGCCACTTGTGGCAGGTTGAGTTTTTCAAAGACTGTCAGTTTTATCTGCATTGTTAAATGTGTTGAGGTGAAGTCAGTGCTTTTAGCTGTTTGTGTAGCTTTGCATCCCATAATGACTGTTTCCTGTTCATTGGTAACACTGATAATTTGCAATTTCTCCTTTTTGTCTGAATCAACCTTGTGATGTATCAGACTCCTGATCTTTTCAAAGAACTAACTTTTCAGTCTCCTGTGGTAGAAAACACCCACGATTGTGTCTCTTGAGAGACAGAAGCAGGGAAATTCATGCAAATTTGAGGCTAACTAGCTGTTTCCAGAAAACAAACAAACTCCAGACAGCAAAACCTCTCTCACTTCAGGCTTCATTGATTTTTTTTTTTTTTTTGGGTTGATGCTGTTGTTGGTTTGGTTGATTTTGTTTTAGTTTTGTTTTTTAAAATTCTCTTCTTGCTTAATAATTTCTTCACACTTGCTCTTTTGGTCCATCCCAATTACCACTTGTGATTCTGAGACTCAATCCCAGGTCCTCACACATGCCAGACCTATGTCCCACCACTGAGCCACACCCCTTGCCCTTAGTCAGTATCAGAATTCTGAAAGTAGAAACTTAGGTCTTGGGTTTCAGTTTTTCCTTATGTGGTTATATAAGCACATGAAGCTACATATTTCCACCCAGAAAAACCTATAAGGGAGAGAGAAGAAGGAGAAAGGAACAAAATCCTTAGACAAGCAAAGGTGTATGCTACTCCATGATGAGAACAAGACAAAGCATGGTGTAGTGGTGGAGTGATTCCTTGGGTACAAAAGAAGTGAAAGAGACATGGATAAACTGAAGGAGGTCATCTATTCATTGAAGGAAGGCTAAGAACCTGCCCTCTTGATCATGATTTACATTTCTTAGCAAGTAGGAGAAGAAAGCATCAACTGAGTCCTTAGGAACTGAGAGAGTGGGGAGGGGGTGAGGCAGAAGGAAAGCCTGGAACAGTCACAACAGGGTATGATGGATGAGGTCTCATAGCAAAGGTGACACGTGCGTCAGCTCACATGATGATCTGGGCTGTGATTTTTTTTTCAAGCCAAGCTTTTAATCTGGCAGTGTGATTTTTCTACCTAAAACCACAAAGTTCCGCCATATCTGAATGCAGACAATGGAGAAAGCAAACAGGTGGCTTCAGCAAGGGCTACTGTCACCAGGCACCATGAGACTAGAGGTAGCTTCAAGAGACAAATGTACATTGAAGGGAATTTACATTGAAGGAAATGTGATTTGATCTTCATTCTGATTGCGTGCAGCCCATAGGATCCTTGCATTTTCCATGTGGGTGCTGTTTATATGCTAATGCACTGAGTTATGGTTGATACTGATTGTCCCTAAGTAAATTCAGGTTCGGGACAAATAACCAGGAAGACCAAGGTAGACATTGAGGCCTGAGACTTCTCAGTTCCAACCTTTATGAACAAAGGGGCCAGGAGCTGAAAGCTAAGTTGATCACCAATAACTAATCATTTAAGCAATTATAACTACACAGTGTTCTACAAAACTCTAAAAGGACAGAGTTTAGAGAATTCTAGACAGTCGATCACTCAGAAATTCCTGGAGGGTGTCTATCCAGACAGGAAATGGATCTCAGTGTCCCTTGTCACCAGCCTTATTCTATAAATCTTCAATTGTAATCCTTTACAATAAACCAATACAGAAATCTCTAGCCACTGACTCAGCCTGAGGCAAGACCATAGGAAACTCTAATCTACAGGTGATGGATGTATCAGGAGCGCAGGAGCGTCTGGACTTAGGATTGGCATATGTCCTTGACCTGCGAGATTCTGATGACATTCTCTAGGTAGTGCCAACATTGCATTTAGTGAGAGGTCATACTGCCAATGCTTGCTGGAGAACCAATCACTGCTTTTTAATAGAAACATGCGCCTTTCCGTGTGTGAGGGTCTCAGACTTTTCCTGTGTTGTATAACAGAGGCACAACAGGAAAGTTGTCTTTGGTTTTGTTTCTCAGTCTCGCAGAGGTGACTGACATAATAAGCCAGGGATCTGTAGCTAGGTAGCTAGGAATGAGGGTGGAGGGTGAAGTCCCACAAGATCAAGAATGCTATGACTGGGGATTCTGCGTAGGTGAAGCAGTGTGAGGATAGAGACTTCCAAATTAGATTTTTCTGAGTGATTTGGTACCTGAGGATGAAAATAAACAGCTATGGCCACAGGGAGAGATGATGGACGGTTGGAAACTCTCAATGGAGAGGATGAGCTCATCATTAGTGGCCAGTGTGCTTCTTGATCAGCAGCAGAGGGGCAGTGGTGGACAGGACTGCAAGGGTACTGAACCTCAGGAAGTGATGGGGAGTGCCTGGCAATGGAAAGAAGTGGGAAGAGTAATGGGCAAAGTCGCATAGTCTTCTAGCAAGGGGGACTGCTGAAGAGAGATAATTGTAGCCTGGAGGTGGCAACAGCAATGGTGAAAAAACTCAACCTCTTAAAAGGTAGTGTGAAGAGGCATGAGGCATCATGGGCATTTCATGTCTGACAAGCAATATTCTAAGAGAAAACTGAAGGGAAGTGCTGATCACAGGGTGGGAGTGCCAGAGGACACAGTGACAGAGATCAGGCAAAAAGAGAGGAGACTTAGGAGACTGATTTTGATTTGGAAGTTTTAGACATAGAATAATACACTAGTGATATGCTTCAGTCAGTAAAATGCTTCCCATGTAAACATGAAGACCTCAGTTCAGATCCCTGAGGTTCATCTAAAAAGTTGGTCATGGTGACATATACCTGTAACGTCAGCACTGAGGAAAATGAAGACAGGTGAATACCTAGAGCTCACTGTCCACTCAGCCTAACCTTATCAGTGAGCTCTGGGTTCTGTGAGAAAGCCTATCTCAAAACTAAGGTGGGGAAGATACCTGATATTATATGCATTCATATATTACGCACATATGCACGAAAACAAAAATGCAAATAAAATAAAAAGCAAGACAAATTGAGGCAGGAAGAGATATAAGAAAGTACTTGAAAACATAGTTAAGTTTATATCTGTTTATATCTTCCTATTAACATACTCTGAAATAGGAAGTATGTATCAGTTACTCCTTGCTGCTACAATAGGTTATCACAAACATGGTGACTGAAGACAATAAAAGTAACTATCTTTAAAAATCTTTTTATTAATTCTTTGTGAGTCTCGCACCAATACACCCAACCCCACTCATATCCTCTCTCTGCCCTTTTAACCTCCCCCCACAAAATAAAAAACACACAAATAAGCAAAAATAAATAAAAATATAGTAAACATCTCATTGGGGAAGCTGTAGTACATCATAGTGTGTCCCACAATATATCTCTCTATCCATCCATCTTCACTTGCAAATATTCATTCTTCGCAATGAATGATTGGATATGTTCAAGGTCTCTGGCTTCTATGACACCATCAATATTGGATGCTCTTCCCATTTATCTTGTTGTCCTGTGTCATAAAGATCCTGAAGTTTTGGATCAGCAGGACTGGCCTCTCCTCCCCCGCCCCCCATCATTCACAGATGATGCAGATATGGGGGTGGCCCTACTCAAAGCCCTGGATCTGACCTGAGCTCATCAGCACACCAGCTCTTCCTTTTCCTTACCACCAGGGTAAGAGTTTCAACACTGTTCCAACTAGGCAACCCAATGCCGTCATTGGCAAGAGACATAGTCATGTCGTCTACTCTAATGCCCTCAGGGATGGCTCACCCACACCTTTGTCATCAGGGCCAGCTCCACTGTGTTGTTCGGGTGAGATGCAGAGCCCATTCTCCTGAGCCCTACAGCTGTTGATAGCTCTCTCGAGATTTCAAGGCCAGCTCTCTGACTATCACAGGTGGTGGTAGTGGTAGTGTGATCCATGACCTCTGCTCCCAGGCTACCCCATGGCATAGGAATGGTGGGGCTAGTTCTCCTGCTCTCACTGTCAGGGAGTCTAGCGTGCACACACACCACCAGGGCTAGCTCTGCCCTGGTGATGTCCAGGTGAGGTATAGTACTCCCTCTCCGTAGTGCTGTAGCTGGCAAGGGACAGGGCCGGCTTTCCAGCTTCCATGTCCCCAGGGCCAGCTGTAGTCTGGGGACATGGAGCATCACCTCTGCTCCACCTCAGGGCAGACAAGTAGCAAGGCCAGCTCACCCTCATCCATGCGCACAGAACTACTTACCTGAGCTTCTGCCTCTGAGGCCAGCTCTACTGTGCTGCCCAAATGAGAGGCAGGGCCAGCTCCCTGCTCTCATAATCCTGTGGCTAGATCACCCAACGGCTGCAGATGGCCAGGGGCAAGTGAGGGAGAGCCTCACCTCTGAGTCCACCTCACCTCACAGCAGAGGAGTGGTGGAGTGGCAGGTCAAGTACTCCAACCACAGGTTTGGCACACCTGAACCCTCACCACCAGAGCCAATGTGAGAGACAAGGCCTGCTCTCCATGTCTCATGACTCTGGGGTCAGTTTTCCCAACTGAAGTTCTGTCTTCAGAGGTGGCCAAGGGTCAGAGATAGGGGAGAAAAAATTATCGTATAGTTTTGGAAGTCAGAAATCCAAAGCAGGAATAGAATTAAGGGGTCTTCAGGGCAATGTTCTTCTAGAGTTAAGAGTTTGCTTTCTTGCCTTCTTAACTTCTAGAGATAGTTGTCCTCCCTTTCCTCCATCTTCAAAGCTGTTTCTTTTGTTCTGATATTCTCCTTTCATTCCTCAAATGAACTTAGTAGGTCAGCAGTAGAACCTAGGATTTACACTTGTATCCAGCAATGGTTAGGGATGCAAAGGGGATATAATCATGCTACCATGGACTCTCTCTTCTCCTATTATGTTCTGGCTTCAAAAGTTCTGTGAATCAAAGGCATATGTTTGTCGTATGTCCCTTGTGGTTTTATTTTTGAGTCAAAGCACACCTTAAATCCCAGTTAATTTTTTGGACTATGTAACCTTTTTATAGCATAATCTCTACCTGTGTAGACACTTTATACGTCATAGGGAAAGTTGTGGCTATCTAGTGAGTTAATAACATAAAGACTCCTTAATGCTATAAAATACCAAGATAGGAGAACAAAAAAGAAATGTCTTCAAAGCAGAAAGAGGGGACTGGGGAGATGGCTGAGAGATTCAGAGCCATTACTGTTTTGTCAGAGAACTGGAATTTGGTTTCTAGCATCATAGTCAGCCAGCTTACAATCACCTGTGACCTTGGATCTTTTGGAGCTTTCCACAGTCACCTGCATGCATAACACACCACACACACACACACACACACACACACACACACACAGAGAGAGAGAGAGAGAGAGAGAGAGAGAGAGAGAGAGAGAGTGTGTCTTCAGACAGCTTTTTTGCCATACATGGACTTGGTTATATAGATAGTGGCAATAAAAAGCAATGAGGAAGCAATAGTTGGGAGACACAGCCACCTGAGGAGCAGAAGCCATGGGAGATATTTCCAGTGTTCAGCCCCAGTGGGGACCACCAAGTGTGAGCAAAGTAGGAGAAAGGTCTCCACAAAAGTACTAGTTAACTGACTCCAAACTAACTCGTAAATCTTAGGAATAAAAAGAGCAAAAGGATTCCTTCCAAATCCTTGATCCAGTTCATTGATTTCTCTCAGCTAAAGGGTGGTTCAGGCAATCCCCATTCATTTCCCTGTCTTGGAACACTGAACTCGGAAGCAACCTTTCAAGCAGGCACAGAGAGAACATCTCCTCCCACAGACAAGCTGTGCTGGTGTGCAGTTCTGCACAGGGAGTTTTGTTAAGGCCTGAATGCTTCGAATTTGTAGTGGTGCTTCGAGGAGCAACCCTTTCCACACCCAGGGGAGGCCAGAAAGTATTCAGTAAGACGTGTCCAAGAAAACAACCCCAGGAGCATGGATAGACGAGGCTCCTGAATGTGTCTTGGATTTGAGGATTGCAGAATCTGTCTAGGTTTCCCTGACTATGTTTCCGTGTCTCCTGAAATGACTTTGCCATATTGTATGAGACAGGTGCCTCAATGTGTTGTTGTAATGGGCAGCAGCCAGAGGCTGTGCCGTATCTCCCATGTAGACTGCAAATTCCTGTATAGGAATAGCCAAGAAAACAGCCACTCCTGAGGGGCTCAGCGAAAAGACGATGGCATTACAGTGCTGTCCTCATCCACTGCTGGTTGGTAGAACTGCCTGACAGGCCTGAACAAACTGGGCAAGAAATGAGCCACAGTAGACTGAGTACAAGGGGTCAGAAAAGGGAAGGTGTGAAGCTCAATACCTGGATGAGCACACCTCTGAGAAAGCGGGGAGCACCTTCCCCTGGGGCTTCCCGAGGTCAAATAGGAAGATTTAGAAAGCTGCTCTAATGGACCTAGCATTGGCTGCCTCCTCCAGCATCCCCCCCACCCCTGTTCCCCAGTGCTGGGGATGGAACACGGAACTTTTGGAAATGTTAGGTGATTGTTCTACTGGTTACAGCTCTGTCTTGGGGGGAGGGAGCAGCATCTTGAGATTTGTAGGTAGGTAGCAAACTATCTTGTGTGGCCTGCTTCTCTGGGGAAATCTCTAAACTTCCTCTGTCCCATGACCTGTTAAGAAAGCCATTATCCATCCCATAAATGCTGGATGACAGTACTGTCCCTAGAAGCACAGAACTGAAGACAGCTCTGCTTTTGATTTCTGGGAACCCCAGCTGCTCTGCTCTGTGCTCCCTGGAACCTCTGATTTCTGCTCCACCTCTTGAAGGGTCTAAATTCACTGCACCTGAGCCCCTGTCTCTCTGCATAGAATCTTTGTCCACTGTAGACAGGATGTCCCACAGAACTCAGGAACTCGGGTGGTCATTTACCTGTCTGCTCTGAAGCTGAGCTCAGATGTTCAAGGCTAGACATCTGGTCCATACTCTCTGCTGGTCTCATTTTGCCTGACTTCCCAGGTTGAGAACTGTGACTCCCATGCCACCGTGATTCATGCTTTGATTTACTTCTTTTCTCTCTCCCTCCCACCCCTCCTTCCTTACTTCCCTCTTTCCATCCCTCCCTTGTTCCTCTTTCTCCTTCTATCCTATTCCTCCTTCCCTCTCTCCTTCCTTTCTTGCTCCTATCACTAAATAAACAGTAATATCATCAGTCTTATCAGTGAAGTTTAACTGTTGATACCAATGAATGTATAATGTCTGATGATAAATATCTGAAGGCTGCATGTGATTTCATACCCCAGTCATTCAAGTTCTTTTGGCAACAGGAAAGTGTGATAAGCTCCTGCTAGAAGCAAGGTCACTCCTCAGTTGCAGAAATGGACTGACACAAAGAGATGAAGGCCACCATCAGCCTTGGAAGGAGCTGTCCTCATCAAGACTCTTCAGACTTCAGACTTATTTGTTCCCTGACCTCATTCTACTGCCATTAAGTGAGAATCTTGTGGGGCAGCTATGGCTTGGGACCACCGAGTCAAGTTTTCTCTTTCATAAATCTTCAAATTCATTAGACATCAGTAAGATCTGGAGTCAACATTTTCAAGCCATACCTCAAGCAATCATAACTAATAAGACACAGAACCTTTAATAGACACTAACTGTAGAGACCGTCCCAATGTTTATTGTGAGTCATGAAATACCAGATCAGAGACTTCTGAATGGCACAGATGTCTCACAGCTGCCTGCCTTATAAAAGGGTTTAAACCAATTAGCTTAACATTATAGAAGGAAAACCCAAGATTGCATTAGCAAGGATAATAAAGTGGGAGCCAGGTCACCGCCTTTATTTCTGACAGTCTCTAGACAGAGTATAACTTCTCTGGCTCTTCACAGGTCTGTGTGACTAAGAAAAAAAAATACAGATTTATAGGACAACTCTTTCCTACACATTCAAAATAAAAATCAGGCAGTCATATTTGATTGATTGAGCAGCACAGTGGTAAGTAGGGAAGAAAGAGACTAGAGACCCACATATCTATCTTTCTTGTACCCTAGATTGAAGTCTTGCCTCAGTCCTCAGACTTACATTCCTAGTACTGCCTAGAACAGCTCACAGTGACTCACGGTGATTGAAAACAGAGGCATTGTGACAAGTTCCTTCTAGCAAGTTCTCCCAACCAACCAAGGCAACCTCTCCTGTATAAGTATTATTCTGCCACCCTAAGGGCTGGAACCCCTGGGGAAGCAAGAAAGCTGCAGTCTATAACTGCTGTTGTTTTTGTGCAGCCCTCCCTGAAGCCAGGAATTTGTGAGAAGACAAATCAAATAGATATATAGAGTTGGAGTATAGAAAATAACAGCTGTCCTCTCACACTCTTAGTGACTTCAGGATCCACACTGGCTTTTATGCCTGCTAAAGGTAGTATTTTTCTGCCTCAGGGGGCCTCCTTTCATCAGGATGGCTGGGTTGATTCTGCAAAGACCATAGAACCTAGTAACCAGTCAGAGAGCAGATCCTGAACCAGTGTAGAAACTGCAGTCAGGGGTGGTTTCTCTGGTGAGTTCCTTCTGCTATGCTGTGCCTCTTAGAACATTTAGGAGAGAAGGAAAACTGGCAGAAGAGAGAGAGGAGAGAGAGACAGACACAGACAGAGACAGGGGAGACAGAGAGAGTCAGAGAGAGCTAGAGAACCCACCTATTACATATAGAACACTGAAGACTGACATTACCCCTGGATGATGATTCTGTAGAAGTTGCTGGAAAGGCGACAGACAGAATCTGTCTGACACAGGGTAAACCTCAGAGAGTGGCAGTGTCTGGCAACCAACAGGATGATTCTCACCAAGTCTCCAGGATACCATTTCCTGTCCTTATTGCCTTCCAGGGATGAATGGGGAATTTGGAACAGTATACTTTAAACGAAGCTTCTTATCTGAGATGCTTATAAGGAGAAGCAGCCATTGAGTGTCTCTTCCCATTGTTATGACTGTCTCTGAATATATAAAGTTCAAAATACTTTGAATTCTAAAACTTTTTGAGGTATGTTGTCATTTATTATGTTTCTCAATTTGTAACATTTAGGATTTTTTTGTTTTGTTTTGTTTTTAATGTTAGAGATGCCCAATATGAAGTAATCTTGCATGGTGGTTTGACTAAGAGTGGCCCCCATAGGCTCATATCTGAATGCTTAGTAACTAGGGAGTGGCGGTATTTGAAAGGTTTAGAGGGACTAGGGGGGTATGGCTTTGTGAGAAGAAGTCTGTCACTGAGGATGGGTTTTGAGTTTTCAAGAATCCATGCGAAGCCCGTTGTCTCTCCCTCAGCCTGCAGATCAGGACATAACTCTCAGTTACTGCTCCAGAACCTGCATGCCACGTTGTTTCCCACCATGATAATAATGGACTAAACCTCTGGAATTGTCATTATCCCCCAAATTAAATGATTTCTCTTCTAAAAGTTGCCTTGGTTATGATGTCTCTTCACAGCAATAGATCAGTGACCAGGACATACTGTGCTTCAAAAATACAAGTACTTTGTTAGTAAAAAATAAGTAAAATAAAGGGCTAGGGTATCATTGGTTGCAAGAGCACTTCCTTGCCAAGCCTGTCCATAGCCTTGAATTTGATTCCCAACACTGCAAAATTAATTAATTTTAAGTGCTTTATAAGAGCACATTTCCTCTCTCCTCAGGTGGTACTATCTTTAAAAACAAAACAAAACAAAACATGAGTCTTGGAAACCAAGCCAAATGTATTAAGTTTCAGATCAACTCCTACCTCTCCAAGGAATGGTGCCCAGGGGCCATGCTGCTGTGTAACCACATTTGTTGAAAAGGTTGGAAACTAAGGTGGAAGTTGTAGGCTAGGGGTAAAATCCATTGTGCTCAGAGCTTTATGGCGTGTCTTAGAATGGGAATGGTGCTGGACTTGAGAGATTTGAAGGAGATCAAAGAAAAATGGATGACCACAAAGGCAGAGTCATATATGAGCTGTTGAAGCAGAGTTGACTGAGGTTACATAAGATCGGAGTTCCTACAGCTGGGGAAAGTCCAGAGACTCTGAAGGAGGATCCACATCCAGAAAGAGAACTAGGGAGCCCTCAGGATGTCACAGATGAAGCTTAGCCCAGGCTATACTGCTCAGGAGCCATGTGTAGAAACTGAGTCTGAGGGTTCCAAAGGCAAAGTTCTTCATGGTTTGGATGCAAAAGAGACAGCCCCTTGACAGCTATAGATCTGCTTGTCTGGGCCATATTTAAAACAATTGACTATATGAAAATAGACACCTTCCTTTTTGAGTGAGAAAACCTAGGGGCCAGGGTGGAGATGCTATCTTTGGGTTTTACACAGCAGGAAGATGACAATTTCCAGACTATATGACTGTCAAAGTGTCTTTAATGTCTCTGGGCTGCAGTTCCTCTATCCAGGAAAACAGTGGAACTACTCCAAGGATTTATTCAAATTTAGCCCTTTCATAGCTACTATTCATTTGTATGTTTCATTAATATTTTTTTTAACTTATGAAAATAAAGTAGCAGGTGCTCCTTAGCTGGCAAGTTTTAAAATGAGGGAACAACTCCTTGGCCACAGGCCTGATCTCTACCTATATGTCTTCAATCATTGTCAGATGTCCTTTGGGTATAGGGAAGTGGCCAACTGTGTCCCCAGTTGAGAACCATTTCCTTATTGTAACCTCTGTCCTGTTGTTTTGTTTCTTTTTTTATTTTCCAAAATAAAATCAGATCATACCAAAAGACAAAGTCTCCTTGCAGGAAGAACATCCCATAAGATCTCTGACATACCTAAGTACCAGATAAGGGCAATGCCTCCATGATGCTCTCTTGAAAGCTCTTGCTAAAAGTTATCCCTTGTTCCCCTCACATCCTTCCTCTCTGTTACAGTGAAAGTTCTTACAGCATAAGCATCAATATCATTGATCTGTATGTTCTTAGAGAGCCTCACACAGCACCTGAAGCACCATCACACTGTGGATGACTGTTCATTGACTCAGACCCCTATTGATTCTGACCCCAACACTATGTTCACACTGGTTATGCTAGAAGTCAGCCTCTTGGAGGGAACAGCCCAGGTGAGTGTCAACCACTGACACCAGTCTCCCAGAGCTGCTGCCCAAACATAATGCTCTGGAACTGTTTCCCGAATCAATGTGTCTCTCAGATGTTGTAGCTCCCAGTGATGTCTTATTCTCCCTCCATGGCTTCCACAGACCTCCATAAAGTCTCCACCTGCCAGAGGAAAGCATCTGTATATCTCCAGAGCCAGAATCTGGCCATTTCTCAGAAGTCTGCTTTGCTTTGTACACAAGCCAGCACCAATTATTAAAACTCATTTTTCAGCAAAATCTGGAGCAATGAGGTTCCCAGCCCACTGGAGGACTTCCTCACAACAGAGCCTTCCTATTGGCAGGGGAGATGAAATGAGAAACATGGAAATTTAATATCTTCACATTATGCAGATCTGATTTAATCAGGGATGAGGGTGAGGTGCAATAAAAACTATAGTTTCATTAAGTTTATGACTTTCAGACTGGATGTCAATTATCCTGTTGCCATGGTCACAACTGTTACACCTTTTTCAGAACTGTTTCCCCATGGTAACCAGAAGGGGAAGAGAGAGAGATGGGGATGAAATGTATTTCTCATCTTATACCCTCTTTTGGATAGGATGATTCGAGAAAGGATAAATCAAGTTGCAAGATTCTCCTCAGGAAAAGCCTGAGCACAAAGTGAGAAAGGAAGTCTATGCTTTCGTTTACTCATTCCAAGAGAACTCATGGATTCATCTCCTCCACTACCACCAGCATGAGCAGTCCCAACTAGGAGTATAGTCACTTGTGAGATAGCCAGGTCTCTAGAGCCTAAGGGCTTACCCAGCCTGTCTTTCAGTCTGGAATACTATGAGACCTTTTTAGAGACCGTATGTGTCCAATGCCACTAGCCATGCAATATCCATTCCCACACATTCCCACGGGCTGTTCTCTGATTTCCTTCAGGGTGACCCTTACTACTGGGGCTTCATTATAAAATGTTCCCCCTTGTGTGTGTTAGAATATTTGTTTCCTAGCTGCTGGTGGTATTTTTGGTTATTCTAGAACCTTTGGAACATGGAACGTAGCTAACAAATGTAGTCTGCTTAGATAGGTCTTAAGGGTTAAGGCCAGGGTGTGTTTTGGATCTTACTATGCTCTGGTCCATTAAGATATGAAAACTGATGAGCAGTTAATATTATACCCTCACCATCTTGATAGAATAGCTCTTATGTAAATTTAATTAAAGTAAATTATTTCTTCGTTAAGTTGCTTCTGTCAGATATTGGTCACAATGATAAGAGAAATAGCTAACACACTTGGGGACTGCTCCTTTACTCATAAGCTGCCTCACCAAAACAGCTCAGTGTCCCATAGTCCCTTTCAGTAGAGGGCCCTGTAGGACATTTCTGGCTAATAACAATTAAACAAAGGGGACCAGAAGATTCCTGATTCTGGAAGAAAGGACAAGGCATTAATGCTTCTCAGGTTAACGTTCAGCCTATGGAGCCTGACCACCAGCCCAGCAGAGGGATGTCACTCCTGTTCTTCAGGAAGGGAAATCTAGGAAGTAGTCTGCATGATACTCTAAGACACTCAAGGACTTGAGTTCTCTACAGCAGTAACCATAGTGATGCATCATTGGTTGGCTCTTCCTACCCTGTCTCACAATAGTCTGCCTCCTACAATTGTGTACTTTTGTCTTCAATAAACTGAAGACATAGACATCTGCATCTTACAATTTGCTCTTTCAGAAATCTAAAGAAATACACAAGGAGACCAATCCAAACTTGACCATCATGAATAGTTGTAAATCTCTTCCTTCCTACCAATTCATTCTTCTCCCACTATCTCTGCACTCATATCGAATATACTAAGGTCCTCTACCTAAGCTTATAGTCAATGAGGAATTAACCTGCACATAGCCTGCAGAGGATTCTCTGGGTGAGACTTTTCTCTACAAATAATCTAAACTTTTCTAGAGTATGGGTAATGAACATAACCTGTTTCTAAGTACACTCTACTACTTCACATGCTGTAAGCAAATGCCCACTGTCTCTGTGGCTATTTAATACCTGGGATTTGGACTTTTTAAAAAAAATTATTAGATATATTTCTTTACTTACATTTCAAATGTTATTCCTTTTCCCGGTTTCCTGTCCATAAACTCCCATCCCCTCCCTTCCCCCTCTCCCATATGGGTATTCCCCTCATACATTCTCCCTTATTCCCCACATATTCCCCTGCACTGGGGGTCCAACCTTGGCAGGACCAAGGGCTTCCTCTTCCACTGGTGCACCAACAAGGCTATTCTCTGCTACATATGCAGTTGGAGCCCTGGGTCAGTCCATGTATAGTCTTTCGGTAGTGATTTAGTCCCTGGAAGCTCTGGTTGGTTGGCATTGTTGTTTTTATGGGGTTGCAAGCTCCTTCAACTCTTTCAATACTTCCTCTAATTCCCCCTAAGGGGGTCCTGTTCTCAGTTCAGTGGTTTACTGCTAGCATTGACCTCTGTATTGGACATGCTCTGGATGTGTCTCTCAGGAGAGATCTATATCCGGTCCCTTTCAGCATGCATTTTTTAGCTTCATCAATCTTATCTGGTTTTGGTGGCTGTATAATTATGGGCCACATGTGGGGCAGGCTCTGAATGGCCATTCCTTGAGTCGCTGTCTAAACTTTGCTTCCATGTCCCCTCCTATGGATATTTTTACCTCCTTTTAAGAAGGAGTGGGAGCATCCACATTTTGGTCATCCTTCTCCTTGACCTTCCTGTGGTCTGTGGATTACATCTTGGGTAATTCGAGCTTTTTGGCTAATATCCACTTATCAATGAGTGCATGCCAAGTGTGTTTTTCTGTGATTGGGTTACCTCACTCAGGATGATATTTTCTAGTTCATTCCATTTGCCTATGATTTGCACTTTTAAAGCTATGTATTAGCTACACCATGGATAATGGGCAATAACAGGAAAACAGACATGGGTACTATTTAAAATGCTTTTCGTTGTAAGGTATTTCCTACTTACACACAGACATACACACAGACACAGACACAGACACAGACAAAGACAAAGACACAGACACACACACACACACACACACACACACACACACACACACACACACACATTGAGACTGGCTGGGCTGACTCCATGATGGACTTCAAATTGGTAGTTCAGGAGATAAGACCCAAATTTCTGTTTCCAAGAATGAGGCAAGTCCAGGCAAGTTCAAGCCTCAGAAGCTGCCCCACCACCTGGCCTAAGGCAAGGACAGTGGGTCAACAGCAGTTTCCAGATCTTCAACAAGTTTCCAGTCCCACTCCCACACCCCATGCCTTACCCTTCCACCCAGGGCCCTAGCAATGGTTTTGGAATGTCCCTAGAGATAGAGCCAAGATTAAGACAGAGGTTACCTACCCCTCTTTGCAATCCCCCTAATGTGCTTTAAATCAGGCCTTTGAGCTCACTTTGGGGTCTCTCTGTCTTTGTAGATGGTAGGCCCCAACATGCTGGACTTTTGCAGAATAAAACACTCTTTAAAAACTTAAACATACCATTTGAGTCTGATTCCAGGGTATCATTCTTTGGCAAATCATGATCCCTTACTATACATTTATATATGCTTTGCCTAGAAAGATGTTCATTGTATGCAAAGATACAGTTTAAAAAAAAGAAAAAAAACAGAAAACAAAAACTGCCAACATGACTGTTCCATAATATGGGAAGGTCTTTTTATAGATATGAAAGAAAGAACACCAGAGGCATCTGAAGGAATGCAGAGCAGAGAAAAGTAGACTGAACATAGCCAGCAGACTGAACATGGCCAGGGATACCTGTGAAAGATGGTAGAATAGCAAGGAATAGAGACCAGCGAGCATAGTGATGGTGAGAATAGCCAGGTTATAAGAAGGATAACCAGCTGTGAGGAGGGGAGCCCATGAGCTGGGTGTTTAGGGTGGAGAAAGAGATAAGGGGGCTAGGATTTCAAGGTATGAACCTTGAAATGCTTACCGGAACCCCAGTATATGCTGGTGAAGAACCATATATCCCTTTTGCCAGAAGTAAGGGAAATGACTCCTTTGGCCAGGTGGGAACCAGATTCACAAATTCCTGAGGAATGCTGGCTTTTACTTAATGGCAGGAAATCCTCTTATAGTCCATGTCAAGATAGGCCTAGACTCAGTTTTGGATAAATCAGTGGGTCTGCCCTTTTGGTGGGGGTATGATTTAGGCTCAACACTCATAAATCAAGTTTTCTCTCTCACTTTTCCTTCTTTGGTTTCCTTACCTTTACGATAACAAAATGACATCTTAGAAAAAGATAGACAGAAATGGATCCAGTTGCTGGCATGATGTAGTCCGTACCCCAAGCATTATTTCCTTTTTCTGACTCTTAAGTTTTATCCTGCTGTTGAGTTCAGAGGCTTGCCGGCCAGGTAGTAATCTCTTTTATCTGCAGCAGCCTGCTTTACAGTTCTAACTCGAGGCCTCTTGTCTGTCTTTTGTGTCTCTTGCTCCTCATTTTCAACCACAGGCTAGAGCTCCCTTGACGTCATTCTCACTTCATGTAAGGAGCTTCCATTCACTCTTATTTACTCACTGTGCACAGCAATCACACACAGAAAGATCCTTTTGATTTCACTTCTGAGACTTTGGGCAAATAATTTAATTACTCTGAGCCTCATCATTAGATATGACGAGTGAATTATGGCAGTAGCTTAATGAGAAGCACTAGGGACAATGATGTTCTCCTTGCTTTGTTATTATTTGCTTTTCCATGGCCATCAAACATAGTGAACTCTTTAGGGATGGTTTTCATTAGGGAGGCAATATCCTGAAATGGCCAAGCATCCAGCTTAACAAAGAGCAAACCTGTGAATAGTTACTATTAATTGTAAGCTTCACAGGATCTAGAGGCACCAAGGAAATGGGCCTCTGGTTTTTGCCCATGGGAAATTATCTTGATTATGTTAATTGATGTTGGAAGACCCACCTACTGTGAGTGATGTTATTTCTTGATGATGAATCTGGGATACGCAAAAGGAGAAAGAAAATGGAACACTACCAATGTCTGCTTCTCCACTAAGGATGCAGTGTCAGCTCTCTCAGACCCCTACTGCTGTGACTTTCCTGCTGTGAGGGGCTAGAACCTGGAACTGTGCGCTAAATTAACCCTTTCTTCATTAAGTTGCTTTTGCTCTAATATTTTTATTGCAGCAAAGGGAAACAAAACTAAGACAAGACTCAAAATACCAATTCTGTTAGTCTCTAACATGTCCTGTAGGACTACAGAAGCAGGTCTCTATAAGTCATGGTGTCCCTGTGTACCCAATAGGTTATGGCAAAACCACTAGTGACTTCTGGGGATAAGTTATAAAGAAACTATAGCTTCCACCTCATTCTCTCTCCCCAAAAGAAACAAAACAAAACAAAACAAAATGAAAAACAAAAAGACCAAAAAATAATATGTTTTTAAAACATTGATAGGGCATGTAAGAGAGGCTCAGTAGTAAGAAACAGATGCTTCCTCTGCTAGTAGTACTAACTAGCTTGCCAGCTTTGGTCAAGTTTTGGGGTGATGGAGACAGACATTTCATCACCTCAGGATAGACATTGACCTAGAAGTATCCAATGAAGGAACTCCTGAATTCTGCTTTGGAAATGATATGAGATAGTAAGTGGCTATCTTAGGCCTCTAAACACCATTGTAATTTATGCGGGGACAACACACAGCAAGTGCGCATCTATGTTGTTACTATGTTGTTATATGAGAGAGATATACAAGAACCCTGACTTACTTATCTGCACAATGAGAAAGGTGATCATATCTATTTCAGTGTTAAGAGACTGAGTTCTGAGCTGTGCATAGTGGTTCTCAACTACAATCCCAGTACTCAGGAGGCAGAAGCAGGAGGATGAGCTCCTGTAATGAGCTAATGTAATGTGGCGATTGGAAAGCTTCTAAATACAGCAGTAGTAACACTTCTACTGATGGGAATTATTCCCTGGCTTTACCATGCTTATGACATTGGCCTGAAATGTATTAAGAAGCTGATTTCTGGATTTCATCAAATTATGTTTACTGCACAAGGAACATAACTCATAAAGGATATGAGACTGCCTGATTGAGGAATCATCTGGCTTCTAATATTCAGAGACCGTCTAGACCAAGGGACAGTGGGCCAATGTAATTAAGAAGCTAAAACACTTGATATTTCTTAGCCTTATGTCATAGTTACTTTTTAATGCTCTGATAAACCATCATGGCCAACGCAACTTATAAAAGAAGGTGTTTAATTTGGGGACTTGTTTCCGAGAGCTAGAATCCATGACCTTATGATAAGAAACATGGCAAAGAGCACGTGGGCAGAGCTGGAGCAGTAGCTGAGAGTTTACATCCTTAGCCACAGTATGAGGCAGAAACAAATGGAGAGAGAGAGAGGAGAGAGAGAGAGAGAGAGAGAGAGAGAGAGAGAGAGCGAGCTAACTGGGAACAGTATGAGTAGTGACTTGTGTTCTCATGCCAATTATATTTACCCCCCGCCCCCCCAAAAAAAACTGTTTACAGTGTCCCTCACATAGGCTAAAGGAAGCCTGCCTCCGTCTGGCTCTGATTGAAAAAGTTGCCAATAGCCAATGACTGGGCAGGGAGGTGGGACTTTTAGATTTACCAACAAGAGACAAAGAGAGGGAAGCAGAAAGATCACACTTAAAGTCCCACTGATATGAAAGAATGCAGGAAGAACCCAGATATTCTTCAACAGAGGAATGGATACAGAAAATGTGATAGATCTACACAGTGCAGTACTAATCAGCTATTAAAAACAATGACTTCATGAAATTCATAGGCAAATGAATGGGACTAGAAAATATCATCCTGAGTGAGGTAACCCAATTCCCCCCCCCCAAAAAAAAACACATGGTATGCACTCACTGATAAGTGGATATTGGCCCAAAAGCTCAAATTACCCAAGATACAATCCATAGACCACATGAATCTCAAGAAGATAGACAACCAAAGTGCAGATGCTTTAGTACTTCTTAAAAGGGGGAACAAAAATATTCATAGGAGGAGATATGGAGACAACGTTTGGAGCAGAGACTGAAGGAATGACCATTCAGAGTCTACCCCCACCTGGGGATCCAGCCACCAAATTCAGACAATATTGCTGATGCCCAGAAGTGCATACTGACAGGAAGCTGATATAGCTGTCTCCTGAGAGGCTCTGCCAGAGCATGACAAATACAGAGGCGGATGCTCACAGTCAACCATTGAACTGAGAAAGGATCCCTATTAGAAGAGTTAGAGAAAGGACTGAAGGAGCTGAAGGAGTTTGCAACCCCATAAGAACAACAATACCAACCAACCAGAGCTCCCAGGGACTAAACCAACAACAAGGAGGACACATGGACAGACCCATGGCTCCAGCTGCATATGTAGCAAAGGATGGCTATGTTGGGCACCAATGGAAGGAGAAGCTCTTGGTCCTGCCAAGGCTGGACCCCCCAGTGTAGGGGAATGTCAGTGCAGGAAGGCAAGAAGGGGTGGGTGGTTGGGTGGGGAGACACCCTCATAGAAGAGGTAGGGGTAGGGGATGGTGGTTTATGGAGAGGAAACTGGGAAAGGGGATAACCTTTGAAATGTAAATAAAAAATATCCAAAAAATAAATAAATAAAAGAAAGAAAGAAAGAATATGGGAAGGTGACTCCTGATTGTGTCTGGGGTAGCAGAGATAAAACATAGATTTAACAGATATTTATTAAAAAAATACCAGAGAGGAGTATTCGTTAGCGGTGGGGAGGTTTGGAAGTGCTTGACCTTTGAGCTAGTCAAGGTGTATTAAAAATATCGCTGCACGTGTGTCTTTCATTCATGAATCCAGAGTTCTTGGGCAGGTTCAGTGAGCTCATGACCCACCAGGAGCACAAATGGTTTAATAATTCATCACTACATGTGAGTTTATGAAACCTCAGACCACCCATCCCAGTGGCATACTTTTTCTATGAGGCCACACCTCCTAATCCTTCCCAAATAGTTCCACCACCTGGGTACCAAATTTTCAAACATATAAAAACAGGGATTATTCTCATCCCAACCACCATACTTACCAATGTACTCATAGTATCCTTTTCATTATTCTGTATTAAAAACTGGGATTAAAGTTTAGCTGTGCCCAGTTTTAAACAAACAATGGTTGTATTAAAAAACTGAGCAGACTGTAGAATCATTCCAGCCTCCACAGTCCTATAAATCAGAACCTTGTGGTGATGGATTACTCCCCTAGGGATTCCACCAGAAGATGAAGGCCTGGAGTAGCCCAGGCAAGGAGCTGTGTTTTCTTTAGGCTTAGAGAACTGCAGAGAGCAGAAGGACCCCTACAGTCTTCACTCCATTTTTAATAAATAAAGACAGACATTTTGCTCATCACTAAACATGACTTAGTCATACATAAGCCAAGCCTTTTATACAGGGCATTAGGCTAGTGGTCCCATGTGTAACAAGTGTCATGTGGGAATCCTCTCTACTGATAATCAATTTTCAGTGGGCTGATTAGCAGGTGATGTTTGGAGAGTCCCCTTTGTCAGCTTGGCTTGGCAGATTCCCATTGACTTTGAGGTATAGCTTGTCTGTGCTGGTCCTTCACAGATGGTGTGCTGGTTGGCTCATTGGCTCCCAGAACAGAATACCTTGAGATTTTCAGAGTGCCTAGAAGTTACTGCCTCTCTCACATATGTTACAACATGGGAAATGGACTTTCACTCCTATGTTTACTTCTCAAGAATATCCTCCCCCACCATTAAGTTTCAATTCATGAGAATATACAAAAGTTTTGTATACATGTATACAGTGTCACACACATGTTATGAGATGATAATGAATATTCACAAGTAGCCCCTGCAGAATAGGCCAGCTTCTCTGCTCACTGTGTAGTGATTCATACTGATGTGAAGACAGAAGGGATGGAAAGACAGAGATGGTGATGGCCTTTCTGGGTCATAGTGATGATCCGTTCACTGAGGACCTGAAGCCTGGTGTCTCTTCAATAAGCATAACCCTGGCTGGAGAGATGGCTCAGTGGTTAAGAGCACTGACTGCTCTTCCAAAGGTTCCGAGTTCAAATCCCAGCAACCACATCATGTCTCACAACCATCTGTAATGAGATCTGATGCCCTCTTCTGGTGTGTCCGAAGACAGCTACAGTGTACTTATATATAATAAGTAAATCTTTAAAAAATACCAGAAGCAAAGCCCACTTTCTGCATCATCACAACAGAGGGGAAGCTGGATGTGACTAAGCAGCTCGCTCCTTGTAGGTACCATGTACCTTAAAGAGCATCCACTGTGGTGGCGGACCTATTTCCTCTCAGCTCTGCCAGTCATATTGAGGGCGTAATTTACCTCTGGGGTTTCTGGTTGTTGTTTTCTAACCTGGAAAAAAATGGAAACATCTACTTGATGTAATTTCCAGGCTTCTGGTATGAGTCAGAGGAAGGAGAAAAAGCACTCAGATTTGAATGCCACTGTGTGCCTGGCTTTTTATAGATACCATTTTACTGCCTTTGTGTGCAACCTGTGAGGTGAATGTTTAGCCACTGCAGCATAAATGAGAAAGCAAGAGTCCAGCCACTAGACGCAACCCTCCTTCTCCGGAACACACACCTCTGTCTGTCATCACAGGATCCAGGAAACACAGAATTGATTTTATTGTCCATTGATTATCAAGGACAGTACTAAAACACAGGCATTTTGAAGTTTGCCCAGACCAGGTGTGGGTAAAGGGCACAGAGGTCCCATACTCATTGTGCACATTGCTTTCTCAGGACCTCCACGTGTTGACCATGTAAAAGCTCTCAGACCCTGATCCTTCCATGCTTCTTAGAAGGATTCATTATAGAGGTATGTATGATTGAATTGCTGATCATTGATCTTCAACTAATATCAACTCTTCCCAGGCACGAATCACATTGCGGGTTCTTCTAGAAACCAGTTTTAATCCTTCGGGGTGTATTCAATGGGTCATATACTTGAGAGTGGCTCAAGATGGCTTATTAAAAATGACAAAGAAGTGTCCATTTGTTTCTCATAACACTTATCACCTAGACAATTATAACATATTTAAGGATCTTTAAAAGAACATTAGATGAATGGATGGTTGAATAGGTAGATGGATATTATAGATAGTATAATTTATAATAATAATTACATATCATTATAAGTTATAATATCACACAGAGATTCTGTTTCATCACTGCGATGGGTGCAAAATCTCAAATGTCCATAAACTAACCTTCCATTCTCCTGCTCCCTAATCATTGTCTCTCCTCTTCTAAGATTAAACTCAATAAATCCCAAAGACCCTTTCCTCACTGAGTTGTCAGCCTTTCTCCACTTAAGTTTGTAACTTGTCTTGACAATCACTCCAGCCCCCATACACTTCCTTCCCTTATGCCACCACACATTCCTGGTTTGCCCATAGATCTGGTCAAAACATTCCTCACCTTACTCTATGGAGCTAAACATGTTTGAAATGAGGCACCAAGCCAAACTGACTAATCACATTTGAAATTAATTATTCTTAGCTTTACTCAGGTCTTCATTGTAGGCTTGCCAATTCCACCTTTTCTTAAGTTTAATTTACTACGTCATCTTTTGTATCTGACTATTTGCTCGTGATTTTCTTTTCTATTTCTTGGAGGATTTTCATGTATTATTGCTACCTACATAGCTTTGGGCCTCTGTGATCATTGTTTTTTCCTCTACAATATTTTTGATGAGGGGGGTGTTATTTGTTAGCTTCGGTCAACTCTGTCATCCAAGACTTTACTAAATACTTAAAATATGACTACATTTTATCATTGCTATCTCCATCATTCTGGACCACCCAACAGAATGATGCAACCCATGGTTTCTCCTTTATGACCAGAGATTCAGCAGAAATGATGATGCTAAAACTGAGTAACAGCTAACTATAGTAGAGCATCCATTTAGTCCTAGCTCTTGGGATATGGACACAAGAAGATCATAAGTTCAATACTAAACTGAATTACCTGGTAAATTCCAGGCCATTATCTGCTACACAGTAAGATCATGTCTCAAAAAAAATGAAACAAAATAAAAACTAACATTAAGTAATCATAATTGTACTTATTTATGAAACATGATGTGATACATTGTATTGATTTAAGTATATAGTGTAGAGATATTCAGTACCATTAATTAACATGTGTGTGTGCACATACACACATGTGCACTGAGAATACATTTAAAATAATTTCTTAACAATTAGGTTAGAACATAGCACAAATAGTATGGCTGCCTAAAACCCCCATGGTCTTGTCATATTTTAGTATAAGAAAGAAAGGAAGGAAGAAAGAAAGAGAAAAGAAGGAAGGATGGAAGGAGAAAAGGAGGGAAGGAAGGAAGAAGGAAGAAGTCAGCTTTCTTTGACTTGACTTTCTTTCACCCATACAAACACATCTCTCATGGCTTCATCTGCTCACCCCAGCAGACTGGCCTCTGGGTATTCCTAAAACACACTGGCAGCCCCATTCACAGTGTCTCTTGCACACCTACTCTTTCCCCTCCTGCACAAATCATTCACTTCCCCAATTCTACTAGCTCATTCACAATCACCCCTACCTCTGTGTGTTCTTTGTACAATTGAAGAGGTCTGGGGTCATCTCAGCCTAAATACTCATTCCTATTAATAATTTAATTTAGCTTTCATTATATAAAAGCTTAAATTGAGGTAAACTGTCTCATAGAATTTCCCTTGTTTTCTGGATTTGGTGGGTGGTGTTTCTGTAAGTACAAGGGTTCCTTCAGTTTACAAGGGCCCACAGATGGTCACTGTTTCTTCTGAGACTCCATAGCTTCTCTTCCTCTTCACCCTCCAGTTTTCCTCAGAGGATCTTGTTTGAGTATTTCCTATGTCCTCTGTTTTTCTGAATCCTTGTTTCTTCCTGATGATAATTACCTCCCCCTGATTACAATTAGTCCACTGTTCCTGGATGTGTTTCCTGTCTCTAACAAGACCATGGTGGTGGAGAAGTTTCAGACTGGATTTAGGCACCTATACACTTTAGAAGCTCCAGTGCTCTTGATGTATCCCTCCCCAACTTGAGGACAATCCATGGAATCTGGTAAGACTCTGTTCTGTATGCTTGCTTCTAAGACTGTTGGCAAGGGCTCCAGTAGAACCAGAGACTCTGACATCTCCCGCACCTGCTCTGCAACTGACACTTTTTAAAGGCTTTAGTCTCAAATTGTTCTGGTTCTTTTTATTATCAATGCAGTTGTCATTTTTTAATTTTAGTTTTTTTATCCATTACATGTTTGGTCTGTGATGGTAGTTTCAATGAGAATGGCCCCCATAGGTTCATGTATTTGAATGCTTAGTACCCAGTTGATGAAGTGTTTGGGAAGGATTAGGATGTTTGGCCTTGCTGGAGTGTGGTCTTGTTGGATGAAACATATTGCTGGGGGTGGGCTTTGAGATTTCTCTGTTTCTGTCTCTGTCTCTCTCTGACTCTCTCTCTCTCTCTCTCTCTCTCTCTCTCTCTCTCTCTCTCTCTCTCTCTCTCTCTCTCCCGCCTCTCTCTCTGCTGCTGCCTGTAGATCAGGATGTAAATTTCTCAGCTACTGATCCTGTACCTTGCCTGTCTGCTTCTCATCATGATGATAATGAACTAACCCTCTAAAATTGTGTGAAAGCTCCCAGTTCTAAGAGTTGCCTTGGTCATGGTGTCTATTCACAGCAATAGTACAGAAACTAAGACAGTGTGGGTAGAATTTAGGATTATCTCCCCCTGGCTCTTAAACTTCGTTCTATGACACTGAAAGAAAGTGTGCATATTCCTGAGGAAGGAACTGAGTGTGATGGATCATCTAGTCAACTACATTCTGTTAGGTGCTGGACCAGGGGTGAGAGGACTTCCAGGTGCCTCACTTTGGTTATCCAGTCAGCTTCAGTCTCTTGTGCAAAGGCAAGAGACCTGCCCCTTTTACTTGTATCACATTAATTATTATTAGTTATTAATTTGTGAAAACATCAACATGGTTCCCCTTTCTACTTACAGAAATTAGAAAAGCTGAGACGGTGGCAATCTAAACTGATTCAGATAGTCAATGTCTTAATCCATTGCTTGATATAAAATTAGTGTCAGACCCAGCAAGACCACTTAAGCAAGGCTAGAATGGTTTCCAAGGTGTGGGTTTTGTGTGGTGATGGTATCTGCAAACTGAGGACAGCCATAGCTGCTTTGTGCAGAAAGCTGCCTAGAAAATTCCCCCAGAGCCAGCATCCGGACACTAAGTATGCAGAGTCGACCTGCTGCTTCCTTATGGGCCTTTGGACAGCAGAAAAGTTATTAAGAATAAAGTTCTTAATTCTCTTTAGTATGCATTGTTATATTTAAAAGTCACAATACTTCCCATTCAAAGCTCCTTATGGTGTTGGGGAGCCAACTGTTTTGCAATCAGTCTCCCTCACAAGGGTTAGCTCGGCAAGGGTTCCACAGCCTGAAGGAGCCAGCTCCTTTGCTTTAGGACCTAGCCCTTGTTTTACCACCTTCTCTCTTGTCTACACTGGGTTTTCTTAATTTAACAAAGACCTACATTTGACCTTCTGAACGTTATTTTACTTGGCTATGTGAACTGTAAGGTATTTTGTATTATAGCTCCCCTGACTCATGTTAAGGCCCTAACCTGCAATATGATGGAATTTGGAATGGGGCCTTTGGGAGGTAATTAGCTTTATTTGAGGTCTTGTAGGTAGTGGAACTCTTCTGATGGGATCCATGCTTCTGTAAGTAGATAAAAGGAGAGAATACTTCTATATACTCCTTCTGAGGAAAAAAAATGGAGGAACACAGTGAGAAGGTGGCCCTGCCAGCCTAGGGCAGAAGCCCTCACAGAACTCACCACTCTGTCACCCTGCCTCTCCAGACATGTAAAAACTATATTTCTGTTATATTAGCCACTCAGCCTGAGGTATTTTTTATACCAGCCAGAGAATACTAAGACTCATGTAGCATTTATTACCCAAACATCCAAATATATTGGAACCATATCACTCCCCTTGTTCTGGATACACTTAGTTTTTTCGGTTTTTTGTTTGTTCATGTGTTTGTTTTTTTAAGATTGTGTTTTATTTGTTATTTTCACCCCTCTGCCCTATATCGATAGAAAAAATTTTGTATCTTTTCATGAATTACTCTTTTACCTAGCCATAGCTTAATAAAATAAATCTTTTAGATATTTCTATCAAGTCCCCAGAGAACCAAGCACTGAAATTTTGGTGTACTCAGTTCAAAGGTCATTTATTCAAGCTGCTCTGTAGGTTATGTATTTGTAGAAAACAAGTAAATTGAGCTGCAAATATGTCCAAAGCTTTTTAGATCTTTTCAATGGTTTATTCTTTGATAGTTTCATCCATGGATACAATGTATCAATGTATAGAATGAATGAGTTAACCCAGTCACTCTATTTGATCCTCTTCCCTTCTCTTTCTAAAACATTTCTCCTCCCCAAGGCCCCTTCCTACCTTCATGTCTTTCTTGTGTGTGTGACCCACTGGTTTAAACAGAGCTTCCCGTGTGGCCTTGAGTGGGGCTTAGTCACTGCAGCATGGGCAGCTGATGAGTGGTTACACCATTGTGGACAGTGGCGGCCTTCATCCAGCCACCAGCCACTGTCAACGGTCCTTCAGGGACAGGTTATGTAAGTTGACTTTCTTTAAAAGGCAAAAATAAGAGTTCTATTCGTCTTCATTATCTTCATCTGGTTATTAATTATTTTTCTGTTTATGTACATCTCAAGTTCTGTTGTTGTAACACTTTTTTTTTCATTTTTCCCAAAGTCGGTCAGAACTGGCCCCCAAAGAAGGGGTACCAGGTCTCTAAGCAACCAGTGCCCACAGTCAGAAAGTAGCGCAGCCCCAAACTTAGCATGAGTGCGAATGCTCGCCTGCCAGAGACAGTAGTGGTTGATGCTAAGCCAAAGCTATAGAATCATGCGTCCTGTTCCAGGTACCGGGTTCCACATCTACTCTATGCCCTGAAATTCCACCACGATGTCCTCAAGTTACTGATAGCCTGAAAACACTGCTTGCAGACTAGTGTTCTCTGCTACAGTAGAGGAAACTAGATGCTTCAACCCAGGCTGCTCAGAAAATGTAGAGAACAGGATTACCTAATCTGCCCTGACTTTCACACTAGTCCAGTTGTGACCTTGGATAAGTGAAAAGGCATTTTGGAGCACTCATCATTTTGATTTGTACAGTCGAGACTTCTGTTAAGTCCCCTCCAGAAGTCACGTTCTAGGTATAAGGAGTACAAGTTATCCAAAAGATGAGCTCGAGAATGCTAGCTTATTCCTGCCTAGTGTTCTGCTCTCTGCAAGGGGAGCCAGGCACAGGTAAACAGAGGGAGCCTCTTCTGTATGTGCAGTCCTTCCCAGCATGAGCAAACTTGAGGAGAAAAAAAACCCTAGACATTGGCAGAGAGCAGCCCCGCCTTCCCTCTCCCTGAGCCACCTGAGTCAGTTCCTGTTGCCAACACATCGCAGTGGGTCCCCTCGTATTTCTGGGGGATGTAAAAGAGACATGCATACATTCCAGCCCCTTTCTGCTGACTCTGGGATTGCACAGCAAGCTGCAGCCATTATTTTTATTGCTGATGCCACTTCCTATCGAAACAATTTGGTGCTAATAAGCCCCTATAATAGTAAGCAATGGTTTGGCTGAATAATTGTCACTAAATACCATTCAAGGCTTTGTTGCTTCTTGGGCATATTGCTAATTATTCTGCATCTGAAATAACACCCAGAGGCCTACTGAATGCTGGTAAATAGGGTTTCTTCATGCTCCTGGAGCCTGAGGCTGGGTGTGACTAGGAATGCCTAAACTCTAATCCAGGAAACAATGGCTGCTTCACAGTCTCAACTCCCACAAAATCACAGCCTTTTGCAAACTGTACCCTAGCTCAGACAAACCAAAGCATCCGCCTGGAGCTGGAATTGGCAGAGAAGAGTGATGGGGGTGGAGGTCTCCTTGGGGCTGCCCAGGCAGGTTTCTGGGGTGAACAGAGGACTGGTGCTACAAAGAGAAAGCTCTATGGTCTAGATAGTTCCCTGCAAAACTCCATCTATGTAATTAATAGTCAGTCACTACTGAGCAGTCAGAGGCTGGTACTACAAAAGGAGGGAGGTAGGGTGGGAGATTTACACTACCTTCATCAAACTCAGCCCTGCATAACTGTTCACAGACTTCAAGTTCCCCCAAGAAATACAGTAGATGATTTGGTTTTCTGTCTCCTGGAACTGACCCTCAGGGGGAATACCCCCTATGAATTGTGTGTCACCCTCAGAATTGCTTCTGTTACCCAAACATGACACTGCATTCACAGGATTCTGCAGAGGGACAAAGGGCTTTAGAAGGGCTATACAGGCTGGTATATGCATATAGCAATTTGGAAAAGGCATGGAAGAAAGAGAGTAGTAGTGACTGTGTCACAGGAGGGAGATCAGGAGGCTGACGCATAGGGTTGGAGGAGAGAAGCACTGCTCCTTGTACACCATTTTGCGACACCTGAAACTACGAAGCATGATTGGGAAGTTGGCTCCGTGGGCAAAGCATCTTCTACGCAAACATGAGGACCTGATATCAAAAGCCACGGAACCCACTTAAACCTACGTGCTGTGGTTTGCATCTGTGACTCCAGTGAAAGTGCCCCTACCTCAAGATGAGAGGCAGATACAAGAAGACCCCAAGTTCATGGACCGGCCAGCCTGACATACACAGCAGTGGACAAAAGACCCATTCCCAAACAAGGTAGAAAGCAAGAACCGTCACACAGGCTGCACACGCATACACACACACAAAACGATAACGTGTTTATATATATATGATAATATATAACATACATGATAGAATGTTTCAAAATATTATAGCATGGACATCACTCTGGGTTAGGTCCATAGACTAAGATAAGTGTGGGAGTGGGTGGGTGAAAGGGCACACAGACACAGTGGGTGGGTTTTCACTTCCCCACCCCCACCCAACCCCTCCTCTATACATCCATTTATCTCTATAGGCGAATTAAGAGCTCCACATTAGAAGTTATTCTTATGAGAAAGCTTCTAATTCTCAGAAATTAAATACTGAGTGGAGGGTCTGGAAAGATGGCCCAGTGGTCAAAACACTTGCTTCTCTTCCAGGGGACCCAGGTTCAGTTCCCAGCACACCAACGACATTCTTCTTCTGGCCCCTGCTAGCCCCCATCATGCATGTATAACACGAAGGCAAGTACTCATATGCATAAAATGAGTATAAATAAATCTTAAATGCCACTCATTTGGCTCTGGAAACCTAAGGCAAGGTAAGGGAAGGCAGGAAGGGGCTTCGGGGGCTGGGGACTTGTATAGACTATAGCGTAACTATGAAAAAAGTAATGTATCTTTGTACATGAAAGCACCTTATGTGATTAGAAGAGACACTACTGGATTCAAACTCTAAGTACATTGGGAAAATCTAGTGCAGATTTGGAGAATGGCATGCCGTATTACACCTCCATGCTTGTTATTCAGACGAAGGAGCACATTCTTGTAGCCTAATGAGGCCTGTGGTCTGACTGGTAATGTGGAAGTCAAAGAGGACAATGGGTGGAGTGAGAAACACTAGCCACTCAGAGGCAGATGTCAAGAGCAGTTCCAGCTACCTGGAGGTAGCTGTCATGGGCTTCCTTGCCTGGAAGACAGCAAGCATACATAATGGGGAAGGGCATAGGAAGGAGCACCTGGGATGGAGAAGCAGAAAGAGGAATTGTTCTGTGTGGGTCTGGAGAATGATCTACAACAGCAGTGCTTTAAATTTGAAATGGATACATTTATTAAGCGTGTAGCAGGCAAAAATAAATGAGCAAACAGCAAATATCAGAGAGAATGAGGCATGGACAGAGCAAACAACTGGAGTATCCTGTAGCCAGTCTTTTGCTATTTTGTGGGTTCTTTTCCTTTATTAGTCCCTACTCCCAGTTCTACCGCCTATTACTAAATAGGAGACAAAGAGAGAGGGGGAGAGAGAGAAATAGAGATCTCCTAATCTAATTTCTTTCTTCCTTGAGCATGGCCACTAACTACAACCCACCCCCTGAATGACCACCATCCACCCACCTCACTTATGAGGGCTCTAGCATTTATATACCCCCTGAAACTTTCCCAGATTTCCAAACAACGCATAATCGTAGAAATTACCTGCAGCTGGAAAAACCATGCCTCTATTAGAGCACGAGGAAAATCAGAGTCAGCTGATATGAAGCAGCTCCATATTCCCACACCTGGGATTAAAATGAAATCATATTCTCGTAATATTTCCCTACCTTTTAAAGAAACCAAAATTCCAGAATTCTCATTCCAATATTGCAACTGAGAGAACAAATCAAAGATAACATCATCAAATCTACATATGTCCAGCAGAAATAGGTTGGGGAAACCATGTTTAGGGATTCAACAGGAGTTCCTGATAGAAAGAGTCGTAGGCACAGTAGCGTATCCTCTCAGATGACCCTTCAAGGGAACGAATAACAACAGCTATAAATGATGTCATCAAACCATGCCATTGTAACCATTGAGCTATGACTGGGGAATCCCTACTTAATCAATTGCACTGGACTTACTAATCAAGAGCTCTAGACAGGGCAAAACATTCTCTCCATGGATGAGTTTCCCACTTCCTACTCCCAGACATTTTTATATGAAGGGATAAGCTATAGTAACTTCTGATGGCCATGTTTCACCTGCTAGCTGTTCTCAAGAATATCCTGCACCCATCCTTGGGCAGTATTGTCATTATCATCCCTTCTTGTCGCAGAGTTAGGAGTGCCAGTCACTCCGTGGACAATAGGCCTGGGATGACTCCTGAAACTGTTGTTACTCATCAACTGCTAATAGCTCCAGTATTTGTTAGTTAGTTGATTTTTGATTGTTTTAATTTTGATTTGTCAACCCCACATAAGCTAGAGTCATCTGAAAGAAGGAACCTCACCAGAGAAAATTGCCAGTAAATAAGGTTGTACGTTATTATTTCTGATAGACAATTGATGTGAGAAGGTCCTGCCCACTGAGGGTAGTTTCACTCTTGGACAGGTGGACCTGGATTGTGAAAGAAAGCAGGTTGAATAAGCCAGGAGGGACAAGCCAATAAGCAGCATTCCTCCATGGTCTCTGTTTCAGTTTGTGCTTCCAAGTACCTGCTTTGACTTCCCTTCCCGATGGGTCATAAGTGTCAGATGTTCAATGAAACAAACCCTTTCCACCCCAGATACTTTTTTTTCATGGTTCACATCACAGGAATAGAAAGCAAACTTAAGACAATTTTTTTTTAACTTGAGTATTTCTTATATACATTTCGAGTGTTATTCCCTTTCCCAGTATCCGGGCAAACATCCCCCTCCCCCCTCCCCTTCCTTCCTTATGGGTGTTCCCCTCCCAACCCTCCCCCCATTGCCACCCTCCCCCCACCAGTCTAGTTCACTGGGGGTTCAGTCTTAGCAGGACCCAGGGCTTCTCCTTCCACTGGTGCTCTTACTAGGATATTCATTGCTACCTATGAGGTCAGAGTCGATGGTCAGTCCATGTATAGTCTTTAGGTAGTGGCTTAGTCCCTGGAAGCTCTGGTTGCTTGGCATTGTTGTACTTTTGGGGTCTCGAGCCCCTTCAAGCTCTTCCAGTTCTTTCTCTGATTCCTTCAACGGGGGTCCTATTCTCAGTTCAGTGGTTTGCTGCTGGCATTCGCCTCTGTATTTGCTGTATTCTGGCTGTGTCTCTCAGGAGCGATCTACATCCGGCTCCTGTCGGTCTGCACTTCTTTGCTTCATCCATCTTGTCTAATTGGGTGGCTGTATATGTATGGGCCACATGTGGGGCAGGCTCTGAATGGGTGTTCCTTCAGTCTCTGTTTTAATCTTTGCCTCTCTCTTCCCTGCCAAGGGTATTCTTGTTCCCCTTTTAAAGAAGGAGTGAAGCATTCACATTTTGATCATCCGTCTTGAGTTTCATTTGTTCTAGGTATCTAGGGTAATTCAAGCATTTGGGCTAATAGCCACTTATCAATGAGTGCATACCATGTATGTCTTACTGTGATTGGGTTAGCTCACTCAGGATGATGTTTTCCAGTTCCAACCATTTGCCTACGAATTTCAGAAAGTCGTTGTTTTTGATAGCTGAGTAATATTCCATTGTGTAGATGTACCACATTTTCTGTATCCATTCCTCTGTTGAAGGGCATCTGGGTTCTTTCCAGCTTCTGGCTATTATAAATAAGGCTGCAGTGAACATAGTGGAGCACGTGTCTTTTTTATATGTTGGGGCATCTTTTGGGTATATGCCCAAGAGAGGTATAGCTGGATCCTCAGGCAGTTCAATGTCCAATTTTCTGAGGAACCTCCAGACTGATTTCCAGAATGGTTGTACCAGTTTGCAATCCCACCAACAATGGAGGAGTGTTCCTCTTTCTCCACATCCTTGCCAGCATCTGTTGTCCCCTGAGTTTTTGATCATAGCCATTCTCACTGGTGTGAGGTGAAATCTCAGGGTTGTTTTGATTTGCATTTCCCTTATGACTAAAGATGTTGAACATTTCTTTAGGTGTTTCTCAGCCATTTGGCATTCCTCAGCTGTGAATTGTTTGTTTAGCTCTGAACCCCATTTTTTAATAGGGTTATTTGTTTCCCTGCGGTCTAACTTCTTGAGTTCTTTGTATATTTTGGATATAAGGCCTCTATCTGTTGTAGGATTGGTAAAGATCTTTTCCCAATCTGTTGGTTGCCGTTTTGTCCTAACCACAGTGTCCTTTGACTTACAGAAGCTTTGCAGTTTTATGAGATCCCATTTGTCGATTCTTGATCTTAGAGCGTAAGCCATTGGTGTTTTGTTCAGGAAATTTTTTCCAGTGCCCATGTGTTCCAGATGCTTCCCTAGTTTTTCTTCTATTAGTTTGAGTGTGTCTGGTTTGATGTGGAGGTCCTTGATCCACTTGGACTTAAGCTTTGTACAGGGTGATAAGCATGGATCGATCTGCATTCTTCTACATGTTGCCCTCCAGTTGAACCAGCACCATTTGCTGAAAATGCTATCTTTTTTCCATTGGATGGTTTTGGCTCCTTTGTCAAAAATCAAGTGACCATAGGTGTGTGGGTTCATTTCTGGGTCTTCAATTCTATTCCATTGGTCTATCTGTCTGTCTCTGTACCAATACCATGCAGTTTTTATCACTATTGCTCTGTAATACTGCTTGAGTTCAGGGATAGTGATTCCCCCTGAAGTCCTTTTATTGTTGAGGATAGCTTTAGCTATCCTGGGTTTTTTGTTATTCCATATGAATCTGCAAATTTTTCTGTCTAACTCTTTGAAGAATTGGATTGGTATTTTGATGGGGATTGCAATGAATGTGTAGATTGCTTTTGGTAAAATGGCCATTTTTACTATATTAATCCTGCCAATCCATGAGCATGGGAGATCTTTCCATCTTCTGAGGTCTTCTTCAATTTCCTTCTTCAGTGTCTTGAAGTTCTTATTGTACAGATCTTTTACTTGCTTTGTTAAAGTCACACCGAGGTACTTTATATTATTTGGGTCTATTATGAAGGGTGTCGTTTCCCTAATTTCTTTCTCGGCTTGTTTCTCTTTTGTATAGAGGAAGGCAACTGATTTATTTGAGTTAATTTTATACCCAGCCACTTTGCTGAAGTTGTCTATCAGCTTTAGTAGTTCTCTGGTGGAACGTTTGGGATCACTTAAATATACTATCATATCATCTGCAAATAGTGATATTTTGACTTCTTCTTTTCCGATCTGTATCCCCTTGACCTCCTTTTGTTGTCTGATTGCTCTGGCTAGAACTTCAAGAACTATATTGAATAAGTAGGGAGAGAGTGGGCAGCCTTGTCTAGTCCCTGATTTTAGTGGGATTGCTTCAAGTTTCTCTCCATTTAGTTTAATGTTAGCAACTGGTTTGCTGTATATGGCTTTTACTATGTTCAGGTATGGGCCTTGAATTCCTATTCTTTCCAGGACTTTTATCATGAAGGGGTGTTGAATTTTGTCAAATGGTTTCTCAGCATCTAATGAAATGATCATGTGGTTTTGTTCTTTCAGTTTGTTTATATAATGGATCACGTTGATGGTTTTCCGTATATTAAACCATCCCTGCATGCCTGGGATGAAGCCTACTTGGTCATGGTGGATGATTGTTTTGATGTGCTCTTGGATTCGGTTTGCCAGAATTTTGTTGAGTATTTTTGCGTCGATATTCATAAGGGAAATTGGTCTGAAGTTCTCTTTCTTTGTTGTGTCTTTGTGTGGTTTAGGTATAAGAGTAATTGTGGCTTCGTAGAAGGTATTCGGTAGTGATCCATCTGTTTCAGTTTTGTGGAATAGTTTGGATAATATTGGTATGAGGTCTTCTATGAAGGTTTGATAGAATTCTGCACTAAACCCATCTGGACCTGGGCTCTTTTTGGTTGGGAGACCTTTAATGACTGCTTCTATTTCCTTAGGAGTTATGGGGTTGTTTAACTGGTTTATCTGTTCCTGATTTAACTTCAGTACCTGGTATCTGTCTAGGAAATTGTCCATTTCCTGAAGATTTTCAAGTCTTGTTGAATATAGTTTTTTATAGTAAGATCTGATGATTTTTTGAATTTCCTCTGAATCTGTTGTTATGTCTCCCTTTTCATTTCTGATTTTGTTAATTTGGACACACTCTCTGTGTCCTCTCGTTAGTCTGGCTAAGGGTTTATCTATCTTGTTGATTTTCTCAAAGAACCAACTTTTGGTTCTGTTGATTCTTTCTATGGTCCTTTTTGTTTCTACTTGGTTGATTTCAGCTCTGAGTTTGATTATTTCCTGCCTTCTACTCCTCCTGGGTGTATGTGCTTCTTTTTGTTCTAGAGCTTTTAGGTGTGCTGTCAAGCTGCTGACATATGCTCTTTCCTGTTTCTTTCTGCAGGCACTCAGCGCTATGAGTTTTCCTCTTAGCACAGCTTTCATTGTGTCCCATAAGTTTGGGTATGTTGTACCTTCATTTTCATTAAATTCTAAAAAGTTTTTAATTTCTTTCTTTATTTCTTCCTTGACCAGGTTATCATTGAGTAGAGCATTGTTCAATTTCCAAGTATATGTGGGCACTCTTCCTTGATTGTTATTGAAGACCAGTTTTAGGCCGTGGTGGTCCGATAGCACGCATGGGATTATTTCTATCTTTCTGTACCTGTTGAGGCCCGTTTTTTGACCAATTATATGGTCAATTTTGGAGAAAGTACCATGAGGAGCTGAGAAGAAGGTATATCCTTTTGCTTTAGGATAGAATGTTCTATAAATATCCGTTAAGTCCATTTGGCTCATGACTTCTCTTAGTCTGTCTACATCTTAAGACAATTCTTAAGCTTAGAGTGGAGATTTGGAAGACCCAAACTCCTCCATGATGTAACTTTTAACTGGCTTAAACTTGTATAGTTCTGTGCAGGCGAAGATAACTGTGCTAAGTTAGTATGTACAGTCAGCAATCATGTCCACAGGACAGCATTTCACAGCACTCCCTCACATTCTCAGGCTGTTTCATTCTCTCTATCCCTGTGATGCTCCTTGAGCCTGGGGTAGTGTGGTGGGATTGATGCCCTATCTATGACTGAACTCTCAAAGTCTATTATTCACAGCACTCTGAACAGCAGTGAATCTCTTCATTAATCACTACCCACTGCAATAAGAAGCTTTTCTTGATGAAGGTTGAAGGCAGCACAAATCTATGGCTATAAACATAATATTTAGAAAGGCAGTTTAATAATATGACCACTTAATGAGACAACATTAATTGGTTCTCCCCTTAGGCTTCTGAGTTTCCTAATCATGGATTTTGACCATGTTTACAGTACAAGGGATAAATCTATGATTGTGAAATAGGCTTCAAGTTCAACAGAGTCATGCTGCTATTTCACCAGTGAGCATATCTTGCCTGGGTGACTGATATTGCAGCATGCAGGATCCAGTGCTAAGTAATACTAGTTTCCAGTGTTAGAAAAGACACTGATATTCTTTTCTTCTTCCGTAGCATACAGAACAACTTCTTGAATTACGAAAGCTAGGTAGTAAAGATTTAACACATTTATCTTTATTTTTAACCTGTGTATTTATTTTTATTATAACATTCTTTGGAGAATGGTATGACAAATATTCTAGGTTACTTCTGAACTAAGCAGGGCTGGCTGGGTATATCCCTCCCTTCATACTAAGAAGAGGCAGGTAAGGCATTACTTGGCATTAACCCAGACGACCATGGTAGAAGGAGATTGTAATGGTTTGAACGCTAGATTTCTCTCAAATGCTAGTATTCATGGGTATTTGAACACTGGGTCTCCAGTTGGTATATCTTTCGAGGGGACATAATGGAACCTTTAGGATGTGGAGACTTGCTCGAGGAAGTATAACATTGGTGGTAGGCTTCCTGCTTCCTGCTCTCTTCTCTATAGGCTCACAAAACGTAACCAGTCTCACATCACTATACACACTATCCCTCTGGAACTGTAAGCCAAAATAAACTCCTCCTTCCTTATCCTGCCTTTTGGTTATGATATTTTATCACAGCACCAGAAAAATAACTAATACAGAGGCAGGCATGGTGGTTAAGTGTTGGCATCCCTTAGTATCATTTGAATTTTGAGGCCTGGAATTTGGAATCTATCAATCATAAATGAACAAAGGCCAAAGACACCATAGAATTAGAACAGTATGATTTTATTTGAGAGGATGGTGTCTTCAGACCCAGTCTAGGGGAGATGGTCCAATATCATTGCTGTATTAAAATTCATTTTATTCTGAAAGGAACAAACCCAGACATTTATCTGATGTTAGCCTTTGGGGTTCTTTTCAAAGAGAAAGTGTAAGTCTTAAATTAGTTTGTTGTTTTTGTTCTCTTTTGCTTATCGGTGAAAAAAAATGAGGTTTAATCGTGTCCAAGTGAGGTTGGTTAGTCATTTTCTGAAATTTTACAGATTGCCCATTCTAAAAACCAGCCAAAGATGGAAGAATTACTTTATGGTTTTATTACACTTTCCTCTTGGCTATATAAAATCTTGTAGATTGCCATAGATTGATTTCTTGTTTTTGTTTTTAGTCAGCCAAGAGATATTTCATATCTAAACCATAATCACTACCAAATTTAAACTTATGCATAGGTAAGTGCTCCTACCATTTAAGAGTCTATTCTCTAAAACATTCCGCTAACATCCAACATCTAACGCAGTAGAGCTGCTAGAAAAGGGAAACAGAGTTGGAGATTCCTACAAAGTTGGGTGGGAAGAATGGAGAGATTTCCTTCATGTATAAGGTTTCATTTCCACACAATGAGTACATTCTAGAGATCTATTTTGCCACATAGTGCCCATCATTGGAGGTATGATACCGCACACTTCAAAATTTGTCAAGAAAGTAAACTTCATGTTAAGTAGTCTCATCACAAAAGCAAAACAAAATGAAGGGATTCAAGGCAACTTAGGGAATCATGGACATGCTTCATGACATAATTATAGTTATAGATTCAAAGGTGTGTGGATATATTCAATCTTGTCAAATTGTATTGCCCAGACTTTCTAGCAGTTAAACCTCAATAATATTTCTCTATAACTTTTTTAGAGAGACAATAACAGTCTCAGGTAGACCAGTTAGCAACTCAGAGCTTGGTGGGAATGTCAGAGAGCATTCATGGAGCACTGGACTCTCCTTTCCTAATGAGAGACAATACTAGAAATAATTTCCATGGCTTCATTGTAAGAGTGTCAGAGTTACAGAGGATGCTAAGTATGAAGCTAGTCAGGTGTCCTGTGCTGGTTTTTGAGTACCCCAAAGCAACAGATTCCTCTGAGTCCTGAAAGTCAACAGAGGCAGCCACATCCTGTTTGCTAGATACCAGTCTTATTGCCTGTACATCTTTAAAACCTAGCTTATGTGGAGCAAGCCTTGAAAGACCAAGCTCATCTTTTTCTTGAGCTCTCTTTTCATGTTTTCAATAACAATAAAGGTCACGATTCACTGGGACTCAAGCAAAGGTATACTATCTACTCTTTGAAAATAAAGTGATTATTCTGCAAAAGATCTTCAGGGCATGGTTGGCAAGCACTGTAAAGGTTTCAGAAAATGTAACTGGGCTCTAGAGAGTGATGGACTAAAGAAGTTGAAATCTAAGACTGGGAAGTGGAAAGTTGATTGATTCAGGCAAACTCTCGGGTGACTGTGTGTTTAATAACCTGGCAAGGATAGCAAGAGCTGAGGAAAATATTCTGCTGAAAATGCTTCTTCTTGACACATAGAAACAATGATGTTTTGCAGAACTAATAAAGCAGAGGTGTGGGGTTGCCATGGTAGACATTTGAGGAAAGTGTCAGAAGTCTCTCAGGTGCATGCATGTTAGTATGGATTTTCATATAAGACAAGACAGCACACCAGCTACGTTCCTTAGGAAAGCCCAAAGTGCCAGAAAAAAATGAAAGATGTGCTAGTGAAGGGGACCATGATTTTATCAAGTAGTTCAGTGGTAGCTTCCGTTATAGTCTAAGGTTGTTAGCTCTATTGCCATGACAGTAGTATCCTAGTCTGTTATAATTCTAGGAAGTTACAGAATTCTAGAACAGCAGAGGCATGACATAGGTTCTTAATCATCAGTAATAAGATAGATTTGCTGATCAAAATCGACAACAAAGTTGGGTAGAAAGCTGGAAGGTTGGAACTGCAGGAATCTGTAGTAAAGACAGACAACAGCAAATTTGTTTGGGTGGCATCAAGAGTACCGCCTGGCTTGTATAATCATAATAGAGCAAGGTCAGCTGATCACACTGCTGGGTGTTGCCCAATCTAGAGGGTGAAATAATTCCCCTTTGATGTCCAGATCTGAGCTAGTTCCCACATCTAGAATTCAGTCATGCCAGTGGAGGAGATGATGGGAACTCTAGAAGAATACCGAACAAAGCCCCAGCAATAACATGTGGTACAAATTCCCCAATCCACCTCCAAGGGATATGCATTAAACAGAAAGGAAAACACCCTAAAGTGCAAACTTCATGGTTTGCTACAGAATGCCCCTCCACCCCAGATATGTGAAGGTAGTTAGAACGAAGTCTTAGCTGACACCATCAGCATGATACCCTTGTTAGAGCAGGGCTGTGAAAACCAGGTGACAAATGAACTCTTGGCCCATGTCCATTTCATAAACGTGCAGTGCGTCTGCCAACCCACACTGAGATAATTTTCATGGTTTCCGAGCACTTAATTGGGCTGGATACACTTAGCAGCTGGAAGACCCTTCACATTGGTTCCTGACCCACAGAGAGAGAGCCATTATAGTATGAAAGGCCAAGTGGAAACTCCTGAAATTGTTCACTATCTCAGCCAAGAGAGTAAATTAAAAATAATAACTCATCCCAGCTGAAATGGCAGCCTCTAGCATTGATCTCAAAACCTTGATTGCAGAGGTAGCTGTCCTCACAATCTCATTTAATTCTCTGCTATGACACTTGCAAAAACCAAGTGGAGCATAGAAAAACACTGTAAATCTAAACAAACCCTAGATCCCACTGAACCTGTTTTGTTCAGCATCCTGGTATCTTACTGTTAGTGATCACCACAGTTTGAAGCTCTTGGTATATAAATCTATTGATCTGGCAATACCCAGCACAGAGAAGAACAAAATCAGTTTTCATTTACCTAGGACGGTAGTGTACATTATAGTTTCTGCCTAGGACTAAATGCTACCTTTCATTTCCTCTGCCACATACAATCCAAAATAATTTTGGAACTGTAGGAAATTCAGTAGAACACTGTGATGGTCCACCATATTGATGCCATGTAAATACTCATGAGTGGCCAGCAAACAATGGTTCATTCTTATCACTATCCTGACAGAAGTAATGTTACCTGGTCATGTGATACATATCTATTAAGCTATCATCTATCTGTCTGTCTATTTATCTAACTACCAATCTAGCATCTCTCTATCTCAGTGTATATACACACATATGTACATAAACACAGACATACATAATACACACACACACACACACGCATAGATAAGCACAACAAAGGCTCATGGTCTAGTCACAGTGGTAACCATTACAGAAGTCAATTGTTTTCAGTTGCTCCATGTGTGACCTGCAGAGTGGATGCATCACCGTCACTTTGGAGATGATTAAGAATGTCCAGGCACATATTTCACTAGAGACCTAACGACTCAAATCAATGTGACAGGCCTAGGAATCAGAGTTTAAAGCCTTGCGATGGCTACCTTTAACTGTCAACTTGACACAACTGACAATCACCTGCAAATAGAGTCTCAATGAGAGATTTATTTATGGTTCAACATTGGTTTAACCTCTGGTATGTCTTTATGAGATTGCTATAATTTAGGTAATCGATATGGGAAGATTCAGTTCATTGTGGGCAGCACCACTCCATAGAAAGGTGTCATGAACTGTGTGAGTTGGGAGATCAAGCCAAGCACAAGAAAGAATGTGAGTGTGCGTTTTCAATTCTTGCTGTCTTGGCAGTGGATGTCCATGACCAGCTGTCTCAAACTCCTGCTGTGATGGAACTGAGTTAAAATAAACCTTCTCTCCTCTAAGTTGCTTTTTCAGAATATTTTATCATAGTGAACAGAAAAAGAGCCTCAGACAAATACTCCTGATACCTTTCTCATTCATGGAAAAATTCTTAGGCATGTTCCATGCCACTTCTCAGACATCAAATGAGTCTGGTCTGGTTGTCTACATTGGTGACCTGTCTCTGTGCACCTTCTGTCTTGTTGTACAGTTGATTCCCAGGCCACCTGGAAAATGTGCTTGTGCTTTAACCCTTGTCCAAGTATCTTATTCTGGGCAAAACAAGCCAAAGAGTCATATCTTTTTTATAATGTTCACTTTTATTTTATACTTGTGATTATAATATAATTACAATGCTTTTCCTTTCTTTTTCAAAACCCTCTCATATATTCCTTCTTACTTTCATTTAAATTTGTGGCCTCCTTTTTCACTAATTGTGCATGCACCCGCACACACACACACACACACACACACACACACACACACACACACACTCCAAATTATAACCTGTTGAGCCCATATAATGTTTCTTGTATGCATGTTTTCAGGGCTGATCATTCAGCACTGTACAACCAACTGTGTGCTCTTTGCCAGGGAAAACAACTTCTCCCATTGCTTTCCTCAGTTGCCTCTAGTCCTTTGTGTAAGGTTGAGACCTCGTGGGTTTTTCCCATACACTTTGCTATGTCTACTGGTGTCATCCTTATCCAGCTCACATTTGGAGAATCATGTTAGCAATACTTTATGGGTGTAGCTTCTGATACTAGTAAGAGACACACATTAGTGCTGGGCTCCAGAAGCCTACATTTTTGCTTGGTTATTCTTTCCTGTAGTGCTTTCGGTCTATTGCAAAGTTTCCTTGATGAGGGATCAAGACTACATTTATCTGTATGTATAAGGACAAATGTTTACAGATTGTTATTAGAGATTATTCTGGTTTAGTAAATTAGTGGTGATAGAGTCTCTTCCAATTAGAATGAATTCAGTAGCATTGAGAGGTTACCTAGGATTCCTGTACCTAGTATGGTTTCCCTCGTGTTGAGCATGTCTCAAGTTCAATTAGGGAGCAGTTGATTACCACCAAGGTATGTGTGACGGTACTACACCGTTAGAGCTAGTATGCTATGCTAGTCATTTATGTAGTTCATAGGTGTCATGGCTAGGTATGAATGTTGGCTGCTTCCTTCCTTTGTCACCCTCAGCAACCATAAAACCAGGTCCTCAGAAATGGGGCATTTAAGTCGATTCCAACTCAGGGACCTCTGGGCTCTGCTTCTGAGGTACATAATGTCTTCAGGAACTGGAACTTACCTTCCATCTCTGGGGGACAACTAAAGGCAGTTCCACTAGGCTGTATGTTTTGGGAGTTGCTCTCACGACCCTGGCAAACAACTCAAAAGAGAACTTCTCATGGCTGGTATTGAGATTTTGTTAGGTGGTCTCTGGCTCTCGGAGGGAACAGCATCAACCAAGATGAGAAAAGTTTATAAAACTATACATGTACATTTATTCATACCTGGAATTAGTAAGTGTACTATGAGTTTTGTTTAGGTAAATGGTTAATAGTATGATTCATTTTTAACTTTTTTAAATATATCCTCACTGTTATTTTAACTACTTTTCCAATTTTTCTGTATTTATCTCCAATCCCTTCACTAAAGAGTCCCCTCTTCCCATTTCCCCTATCATCTGTTCCCTGTCACGATCCTGCTCTTCCTTTTTACCCTCTTTCCACCTTCTGTATTTATATCCCTCCTACTCCCCAAAGAGCCCCCATCTCCCATTTCCCTGATTTAGATCATTTATATTCTGCTATGTTCCTGCCTATTGCTCCCCTCCCCTCCTATCCTGGCCATGATTCCATTTACTTTCCTGATTTCTGTAGTTACTGCAGAAGATAGATTCAAGTCTGAAGATGTGGAGGTAGGAGCTTCTAATGAAAGAGAACACACATGGGATAGTTGTCTTTCTGAGTCTCCGTAATCTAATTCAATATGATCTTTTCTAGTTCCATCCATTTACCAAGAAAGCTTATAATTTCATTGTTCTTTTCAGGTGAGTAATATTCCATTGCCTATATTACCACATATTCATTAGCCATTTATAGCTTGCAGGACATTTAGTTTGTTTCCATTTCTTAGTTATTGGGAACACAACAGCAATAAGCATGGCTGAGCAAGTCTGTGAAGATGGGTGTCACATGCTTTAGGAATACACCAGGAATTGATGTTTGACATATGGTAGACTTATTTTTAGCTTTTGGAGAATACTCTGCACTGATTTCCATAGTGACTGCACTGGTTTGCAATGCCACCAACAGTGGGAGAGGCTTCCCTTTCCCTACATCCCCTCCTGCATTTGTTGTCAGTTGTTCTGTTGATCTGGTCAGGGGTAAGTTGTTCTGATTTGCAGTCCTCCTAACTACTAGGGGAGAGAAAAATCTTTTGAGACATCTGTCTGCCCTTTTTTCTTCTTTTGAGAACCCTCTCTTCAGGTCCCAGGATCACTTTTCCAATGGATCATTTGGGATACTTTTTTTTAATTTTGACTCTTTGGTATTTAGCTGTTGTTGTTCTTTGTACATTGTGGCTATTAATCTTCTGTCAGATGTGTAGCTGGCAAAGAGTTCCATCCTGTGGGCTTTCTATTCACCTGTTGGTTGTTTATTTAGCTGTGCAAAAATCTTTTTAGTTTTATGAAGTCCCACTTGCAAGACTCATATCTTTAAAGTGTGCTGAGGGAGCCCTGATATGTAAGTGCGAGGTTCAAGTCATAATTACTTCCCATTGAAAACAGTATGTAATCCTCTCAATGTTCTGAGTCATGTGGAATTGTCGTCCGCGTAGTGTTTGAGGGAGAAGAGTAGACTGAGCAGTTTATCTGTAAGTGCCTGGGCATGCTGCGAGGAGATACTGACTTCCTGATTTAATTACTTGCTGGTATGTTTGCTCCTTTTGATCTGCCACTGTTTTGCACGAAATAGCTTTGACCCAAGTATCTGAACAAAGCCATGTGGGAAAGCAAGCCACAAAGATGCTAGGGAAAGCAGACAGGAGAGCCTCTAAGCAAACGTCAAGGCACCTCCAGCCGCCTTGATAGAAATGGGAAGGAATTGTAGGCATTGGAGTGGTTTAGGGTTTAGCAGGAGATTAGAGGCTGCTGGACATGGTCTGAAATTTTGAGAGTATTGTGAACATAATTGTGGATTCTGCAGTCAGAGTCATGCCTTGGCTTTGGGGAATGAAAAAGCTTTGCAGTGGACCGAGTATTATAGACGTTTCTAGACGTTTGGATAAGAGCCTGTGCTATAGTAATCTTGGGAAATGAGGATTAAGTCAGAGCTTGCACTTCTAGAAATATGCCTACTGCATCAAATGGGAGGAAAGGGAGAGGACGACGTTTTGTATCTGCTAATGTGAAATATCTAATATCCAAAGCAAATTTGATTTTAAAATAGTATCTCCATCCACAAAAGAGTAGTATATTATGTTACTATGTGCAGAGATGGGTTGGAAAATTTACCCTTCTTCTTCTTCTTCTTCTTCTTCTTCTTCTTCTTCTTCTTCTTCTTCTTCTTCTTCTTCTTCTTCTTCTTCTTCTTCTTCTTCTTCTTCTCCTTCTCCTTCTCCTTCTTCTCCTCCTCCTCCTCCTTCTTCTTCATCTTCTTCTTCGTCTCCTCTCTCTCTCTCTCTCTCTCTCTCTCTCTCTCTCTCTCTCTCTCTCTCTCTCTTCCTTTCTCTGTCTAAATGTCTTATAACAAGTATGCATTTTCTTAGGAATAAAAACAATCTCTGCTCATTTTACTTTTTTGAAAGTTAATGAAAAGGCAATGAGAAGAACCCATGGAAATTCTTTTGAATTTGATGAGGATGGGAAACACACTTAAAGCTTCAAAACGGAGCTGATGAGGAAGGCAAAGGTACTCAATTAAAATTGGAACGGGTGAGCCAGCATGTAGTCAAGAGAGAACTCTCGCCTCTGAGGTTTTGAACAAAGGCAGTTGGACACAAAACTCTCAGGAAGATTGTTTCTGGGATTCTTCAGTTGGAAAGGTTTGAGGTTCATGTCAGTTGAGGGGTTTTTCTGAAAACTCATAACTCAGAATGGTGGGTTGGGGATGTGGGGCTGACATGAGGTTATATAAATTCTCACCTTAATAAAAGAAAGCCTTTATGGAGGAGAAACGAGAGATAGATGTGTACTTAAAGTTACCAAATTTGAGATTAAATCACTCCCACCAAGAATAACCATGACATGTGAAGGTTCCCTATGGCCAAGAAGAATTTAGCAAAACGGAAGTAAGGGAAAGTCCTATTGAAAAGGTGTTGAGAGACAGTGAACCACAGTTCAGGTTGCTTATCACCATGTTCAGCTTAGTCTTTCAATCACTCACCATCAACCCTAATGAACTCATGCAAGAAATATGTATTCCGCTGGGACAAGAGCAATGACCACAGGAGAAACAAGACAATGGGAACTGGAGGAGAGGAAAGCAGGTCACGGGGCAAATGGTAGAGGGTGGGATTGTTGGAAAACAACCAGGTAAAAAAAATCACAGCCAGAATTCTGAAAGAAATTAAAGCGTTAATATGAAATAAAAGAACAATAAAGAATAGTGTTGGTAAAGCTTGGAGAAAAAAAATGAGGCCAATTCAGAAATGAAGGCAGCAGCAGAAGATATAAAATGAAAACTAAATAATGTAGAAATGCAGCCAGCGGAAAGGCAATGGGGCTTGAGACATTGAAAATTTGGGAATAACCAAGAGTTTAAAAGAAAACAGAAAACTTGGGGAGAGAGATGAGGAAAACTATTGAAAGATGAGAAGTTAAAGCTATGAGACATGTAGAGTCCTCTGACCAAAACAAAAAGAGAATGATTAATAAGTACTAGGAACTAAAATTGTTTTTGTGGGAAAGTTTCATTTCATAAATCATTGTTTGAATTATATAAATATATAGCAAGTGGTATGATAACCTGATGGATATAGGTAGTTAAAACAACAATCCCCTTAAATGTTTTTAAAAATTTCAGCTAATGAGTTAACACTGTATATTCTGTGCAGCATATGGTTTGAATAACGAAGGTTATTCAAAGTCATTCACATGGCCGTCCTGTAGACTGAGGAGGCCAGCAAAGACTTGTAGTTTAGCAGTCTCTCTGGTCACCTGCATTAGTTTTCTATTGATACTCAAAGTATAATGGCTTAGAAAGCAAATATTTTTATTGTACAGTTTATGTATTTCCAGGTGAGGCTGGAATTGGGCTGCAGGGCAGAGGCTGTGGCCCTTAGGTGCTGCAGTCTTGTCAAGGCTCCACTGGGGCAGGCTCGCCTTCAGGCTCATCACAGTGTTGTGGGTCAGACTTAGTTACTCGGGGACTCTAGTGTTTCTCTCCTCTAATTCTGGCCATAGACTATTTCCTTAAAGCAGATAACAGTATGACAGCTGGCTTTCCCCCTAAACCTGAATGTCAGATGCAATCCACAATGCCTAATGTGTTGAATTGTAGATAAACAATCACCTTATAATATTGCTGTGTCCCAAACAATGTAGTGTACAGACCTATACTAAAAGATTATTTATTGCTCACATAGCTCATTACCTAGAACCCTTTATTATTACTTGTTGGGCCTGGCAAGTCTACACAGAAGACATTAAGAAAGTGAGAGGGTATGAGCAAGCCACTGCCACAACCATTCCTCAGCCTTATACTAGGCTACTTTGGCCCTGGGATATTTATTAAAGATCATTCAGGAAATACAGCTATTAGCACAGGGTAGGGATTTCAGGCACACAAATACAAGGAGGAAGAGACCATTGCAGGCATCCTAGGATATCTGTTAAACATCTCCAACCCCACCATGAAAACATAAAAAAAGGAGGAGAGTGAAATTAACCTCAAGTCAATATTTAATTACGGCCACATCCTTACCATGGGACAGTGTGGAAAACATGCACAGAATCCTCAAGGAAGTGCTAGTGGGGATGTAACTGAATCCATGCACACAAGTCATAGAAATACTTATAATCTTCAAGATCCCTTGATGTAAAAGTCCTAGCACTTTTCTTCCCCAAGACAAAACAGCAGAGTTGAAAGATACCAGTTCACCATGAAGTGATCATTGAAGGACTGATTTGTGTGCTCTAACACGAAGTGAAACTAAAGTTAAACATCTGGGAGAAATAAGCAACTACCTTGAAAATCCATAATAAAATTGATCAGACTAACATTTGGATGTATAAAAACAACAAGAATTCTATGTGCTGATCTTGTCTTTTGTAGCAAGCTTAGGATGTGATGTCATAAGAAGTATGCAGAAACAACACATATACATGACTGCAAGCATGCTACTCCATTTACAAGATTAGTTTACAGGGAAATCATGGAAAATAAGGCAACAAAGCCAAAACAATGTTAGTAAGGATCAAGATAGAAGCCAAGCCTGAATGTCTGTGTTCCTCCAAAATCCCCATATGGAACTCCAACCCCATAGCAAACGAAGACTTTACTTTTAGGAGGCAATAACATCCCAACTCTTCATGAATGGAATGGATGCCACATAATAACATTCAAGCAATTTCTCACTCTTTTTTTTAATCTTGTGAGGATTTTACAAAACATGCAACCCAGATAGGACCCTTTACCAGAACCTAACCATGTTGACATTCTGGTGAGACATTTTGGCTTCCAAATCTATAAGAGAAAGAAAAAAACAGATTTTTCAAAAAAATATGGAACAATTCAATAAAGTGTATTTTATAAATGCAAAGCAATGGAAGTGTAAAACAACAAGAAATATGTCATTAGAAAACTTATCTTTTTTTCTTAATTCCTTTTTTGGGGGGAAACACAAAATTGCTGTGTCTAGAAAGTAAAGAAAAATTTACCACACTACATTGATCTTAAGCAATAAAAAGGAAAGATTTGGGCTAGTGAGGTTGCTCAAGGCTTAAAGGTTCTGGCCTAAGATTCACCTCCACATAAGCCCCAGACACCCTCACCTACCCCCCCAAGAGAGAGAGAGAGAGAGAGAGAGAGAGAGAGAGAGAGAGAGAGAGAGAGAGAGAGGGAGAGAGGGAGAGAGAGAGAGAGGAGGCAGAAAAGGAAAATAAAACATTAAAATTAATTTATTTAAAAGAGATAGATGATTGATAGATAGATAGATAGATAGATGATAGATGATAGGTAGATGATGGATAGATAGACAGACAGACAAACAGACAGATAGATAGATTAATAGATAGATAAGATGATGGATAGGTAGATGATGGATGGATGGATAGATATAGATAGATTAATAGATAAGATGATAGATAGGTAGATGATAGATAGATAGATAGATAGATAGATAGATAGATAGATTAATAGATATAGATGATTGATAGATAGACAGACAGATAGATGATAGATGGATTAGATAATAGAGATATAGATGATAGATAGATAGATAGATAGATAGATAGATAGATTAATAGATATAGATGATTGATAGATAGACAGACAGATAGATGATAGATGGATTAGATAATAGAGATATAGATGATAGATAGATAGATAGATAGATAGATAGATAGATAGATAGATAGATAGATAGATAGGTGTGGATATGTGAAGTTGTGTCTATAAGTGTTATTTACATGTTCATATGCATGATTGCCTGTGGAACACGGAGTTCAACTCTCTGGGTGTTACTGTGTATCTTATTTTTTTAAGATAGGATGTCTTACTGAACCTAAAGCTTATCAATTGGGCTACTCTAGCTAGCCAATGAGCTCTGGAGTCCTCTTGCCTTTGCGTTTCTCCTCAGCATTGAGTTTACAGATGTGTGACCTGTGCCTCCATGCCCAGCTTCAAATGCTTTCCAGCTTTGCTATGTACCTTTTGCTATGTTCCTTGACCATTAAGTCCACAAACTGAATGAACTCAGGGAATTTTACTCCAGAGGCTGTGCTTTTAAAGATTAGAGGGCAGGAAGAGATAGATGAATGGGTAGAAGTTTTCTTTAGAGGGTGAAGAAAAGCTTCTAAAACAGCTTAGTGGCAATGATTGTACCACCTTGCAAATGCTCCCAGAGTAGTGCACTTGTTCATTTAAAGTGAGAAAAATAATGAGCTGTTATTCAAATTCGCATCAATTAAATGAAACACAACAGAAACCAATGCTTTATAGAATTCCGTGGAAATGGAATGAGTTCATATCTACCACCTTCTGAGCAGATTGTGGTGTATAGTAAGAGCTGGCTTATGTTAATAACAGCCTACCACCAGAACCCATAGGCAAGGAGATAAATGTGCCTAGAATGTGTGAGGAGAGAAAAAATTTCAAGCGGGGATAGCTCTTGGCACCAGCTTCCTCAGGTTACTGTCCCACTAAGTTTCTGTCCTCATTACACATATTTGCTTAGATGATAAACCTTGATCTCTCCAAGTGTCCCTTGGACTTTTCCAGAGCTTCTGCTCTGCTTGTCCATCAAAAGTCCTTACCTGAATCCTTCCTATGTGAGTTTAAGAAGACACTGTACCTTTATGACTCTCCTGTCTCCTTTTGTCATTCCATGGCTCTGCTTTTCCTTCAATTCTTTCTCAAGGGAGCATTCGACACTTGCTTTTCCAGACAACATGTATTGCCGGGTGGTGCAGATTGTCTCCAGAGGAACTGAGCTCTGAGGTGTTTGGTCAGAAAGCAGCACGGGAAGGAAAGAGAAGCTTCTCCGCTGGACCTGGAGTCCATCTGTGGGCTCCAAAGCAGCTGGCAGAAGTCTTCCAAGAAGAAATTAATTGCATAGCCTTGGGCTTCTTCTGAGACTTGCAAAATTCATATGATTTTTAGCCTTATATGCTGTTCTCAGAACTTCCTAAGCCTTGTCATTAGAGAAAAGGGACATCTATGTGCCTCTCTTCTTTGCCATCGTCACATTGCCACTACTTCCAGCCTTGGTTTATTTACTCAGTAGGAACAGGATACATATCTTCTTCTCTTCTCTTTTCTGTCTTCTTGTCCTTAGAAACAGGACTTCTAGAGAGAAGAATCAGTCCCAAGCATTTGTGCTTTGTGATGAGTTTCCCCTGCTCTTCCCATTCAGGGAGAAGCCTGGCTCTCCACTTGCATTTGTGAAACCAATGGCTTCCACCCATGAGACATCTCTGTATCCTGGCCCCAAACCATGAGCCTGCTGTTCTGCAGTGAGGTCCAGAGCAAGCTTCATGGAAATCAATTACTGACTTCTCTCACAATCTCATCATTGCTCTTAATTTTTGTGAGACAGAGTCTTAGCCCAGTCTCGCTATGAATTTGCTCTGTCGCCATTTCATAACCAGTGCTCACTGTCACAGCCTAAGCCTGGCCTGATTCTTGAACCTTGTGTAGATCTTCTTTCCGAGCAGTATTTTGTCCCCAGCTCGTCACTTCTGTTCCTCTTCCCCCTTAGCACTGTACCAGCCACCAGCAATTGATGACTTATGGTAGCTTTGCTTTTCATTGTTGTTACCTCTAGATCCTGTAAATGTTGAGGGACCTACCCTAGGCACACAGAACAATTCCAGTGAAAGTACTTACTGCCCAGTGGACTTTAGAGACCTGATTTGCAGCCACTAGACTTTCCCAACCAGTCTTAACAGTGGTGTGGCAAAGACTTCTTACTGCCTCCCTCCCCTAGTTTATCATGATTGAGTTTTCACAGCAGACCCTAAATTTCCGACCAAATTGTGAATACAGTGAACGTGGGTACCAGAAGTTAGTCAGACCCGCTGCCTATCCTCTCTGCTTGCCACATACATGCTGGAAGGCTCAACTCTTAGCTCAGCTCTTAGCTCATAGTGATTGTTTATAGATATGGAAACGAAAGTTCCAAGTGTCGACTTTCATTGCCAAGGATAAGACAGCAAGTAAGCTAAGCTACACACATTCTAAACAACTTCACTCAACTGGAGTCAGTGACTGCCCATACTTCATGTGTACAGTTTGCAATTGGCACATGGAATAACCTAGAGTACAGCCACCCAAGAAGAAACATAGGAACAGCTGACTTGGCAGGTCTTGTCTTAAAGTCTCCTTATGCCCTCTCAGCCTTTAAGGGTCTTGCTGTTCTTTATCTTAAGAATAAACAAATGAAATTTTATTTTGCATGTATACATATGTACACCTGTGGGTGCACACTTGACTCAACAAGTGTTTAGGTGTGAAGGGACAACATGTAAATGTTAGTTCTCTCTCTCTCTCCACTACATGGGCCCAGGGATGGGACCCAGTTTTCAGGCTTCATCTCCCCAACTTGACTTTGTTGTTTTGTTTGTCATTGACCTTCCTTTGAAAAGTTATAGGTATGCAATATCACATGTTTAATTACCAATAATACTACAGAGCAAATTTCCGGAAGTTACTTGTGTAACATAACTGAAACTCTGAAATTGTTCCAACCCAATTTTTTTCCAACTCCCTGCCCCAGGTATGTTGGGTATCTCCCAACATACTATCATGACAATTTCATCTGTATGCACAATTAACACATGTTTCTAAAGTGTTTTTTAAAGACTTAAGTCTGGGGTTGGTTGACTCTTTGGATATGGGGCATATGAGCACATCCAACTGGATAGACAGGCAACATTCTTGACTTGAGTGGTCTCTTTTTATCAATGTTCTGTGGTTTCTCTAGGACCCTAGTGTCAAAACACAGAGTAAACATGGCTTGTAGAGTTATGTCAGGAGCAAACTACAACTTAGTCTCTTAGCATCTACTCTGGAGTAAGCTTTCCACTGTCTGGCCACAGGGCTTAGAGGGGGAGACTCTACAGGGAGATCAGTATCTTCACCCCGCATTGAGGTTCTTATGCTCAGGGAAATAAAGCAGCACACCTATGACTGTGAAGCTTCAGAGAGTTGGAGCCAGGATCCTGACTCAGAGCTTCTCACTCTGCCTTCTTTAAGGCATGAGACTCCTCATCCCACAGCTTGGCCCTGGAGCTGACTTGTGAAGTTGAACAGTAATGGCACAGGTTGGAAGAGCTAGAGGTCAGAGTCAGCCCATAGCCAGCGGCTCGGGAGGCTCCTGAACAATTACTGCAAGAAGTGACATGGATGCTTGTAAATGGGAACAGCTCTCTGAAGGCATTGACAGTGCTAGAGAAAGAGAGGTGAGACCTAGGAGACGCACTCAATCACTGGTATGCCGGTGGCTGAGAGGAGCAGGTGACAGTCGTTCCTCCGGCCACTTCTGATGAGCAAATCCAGACAAGGAAGAGAAAACTAAGGCAGCTTGTGAAAACTCCTGAGGCTGGGGACCTACGGGCTTCCTCCTTTATGCTGTGACTGTAATGAGAATGAGAAATCTGTCAAATGCCAGAGTGTTTTCCCAACTTTCCTTTTAAATGTTTCCAAGTTTCAGGTTTAAATTGGAGGCCTTGCTCCATTTGGAGTTGATCATTTGTTGCTGAATTATTTTTACCTCTCAGATCACCCAGTCACCATACAGAGCCACCAGGAGAAGGTTCACCCACTAGACCTATATACACCTTGAAATGCGGCTATCTACCAATTTCCTTTTTCTTGTATCTTATTCTGTGTATTCCCTTTCGATGCATTGTCTTGACTCCTGCTGACAGCTCCTAGTTCTTTCTTCTGTTTTATTTTTCTTTTTCTCCATTGATTTGTTGACTCAGTCATCCTTTGGATACTATCCTGGGTCCCATTATGGTCTAGGACTCAAGGTAGAACTAAAAAGACAAATCAAATGTACTTCTCTGAATTGAGTACAATGGGATTTACTTTATCAGTGTCTTACTTTCTACTATACAAACAGACTGTGACTGGCAGAAGTTATATTGTTTATCATGTAAAGATAATGTCACTTTGTGCCAGATTTCAATGACTGAATTCACTTTTGATTGCAAAAGCATTATATGTAAGTGTGCATGCGCCTGCCCCTTCAAACACACACACACACACACACACACACACACACACACACACACAGAGAGAGAGAGAGAGAGAGAGAGAGAGAGAGAGAGAGAGAGAGAGATCATACTTTTTTAACCTCAAGCACAGGCATATTGCCAAACACTGATGAGGATGCCCAGTCTCCTCTGAAATTAAAAGTACTTGTAATTAAATAAGTTGGACTGACAGCAATATTTTTATTAACTTTTATTAACTTTGAGTGCTTGCTTCTTCTTCCTTTCATTTTATTTTCTTTTATTTCAGCATCATTTGATGCCTGGAGGCTTTGGAATGACTGAAAACCCAGAACCCATAGCCAACACATGTAAGTGTTCCACGTGGGGGAAGCATGATTCTCATCACTTTGCAAGAACTGTTTTACCTAATCTTCAGAAACCTTCTAACAGATCCTTACTTCGGTTATCTTTGTTGAATGGATAAGGAAACTGGGGATCAGGAAATTTAATTTGTTCAAGGTCATGCAACTAGTAATTTGGAGGAGGTGGGATTCTAAACCACATCTCTTGCACCCACAGCCCATTTCTATTACTGTGTTACACAGCATTGCAAGGCAAAACTAAATGTTGCCAATAGGTATACTGAAGGAAAAAGCAGTTCCTAGATAGGCAAAATGAAAAGATTTCTTCTTAACCTTAGTAGAAAGCCAAAATTAGACTAATTTGACAGACAGGGCTGCAGCTTAGTGTAAAGTAACTTTTCTTTTCAAAAGAAATTGCTTCTCTGCCCACAAGCAAGCAGACTGCTGTTAAACACACTATGAGGATTTATGTGTAGCTCCACATTGTAAGTCTTTTACAATGATACAATTTAGAATGAGACAGCAGTAAAATATGCAACTAATAAACTCAAATTACTAATACAAGTTCCATGGGCCAAGGAACATTCTTGATGAATTTAAATTGCAGAAACCTGAGAGATAATGACCTCAGTTGCCACAAGAACGTCCCTTTTAGCTCAAGTCCTTCTAATGCCAACATGTTCAATACATCTTCCTACTAATTCTCATCATTAGAGCTGTGAGGAAACTTTTGTTTGTGCAGAGAACGAAGCCAGTAGGCACCACATAACCTTGCTTGCTGAAAATGCCTCCATTCTGCCTAGAAGCACACTGTGATTCTTAGAAACACACACAATGGAAGAAACACCACTGAAATTGCACTGCTCTTAAGAAAGGGGAAATTACGACAAAATGAGTTTGACTCAGGTTTCACTGGGGCTTGTTTTATTGTGCGTGGGGCACAGTTTTAACAAGCTTAGTTATCTGATTTCTCAATCTATAGCAGATGAAAGCAGAAAGTTAGAAGGGGCAATACCATCATTGGTAAGAAGAATGAAAATCATGGGAAATGCCAGCAAGGGGAATGATACCCATCATGGGGCCATTTAGTGTCAGCTTAAATTGTCCCAAATACAACTGGTCCCATTATAGAACGTTACAATAGCTGACTTCCAAGTGACAACTCTGCATCATAAAGAAAAGCCTAATAGTCCCTGTCACGGAATATAAGTTGTCAGAAAGTGTAAAATGCACGAATGATAGATGTGCTCTGAACACAACTGAAAGAAGAGGGGTTCTGACGCTTAAGGATCAAGAGCCCCAAACTGATCATCTGAACAAAATAATCACTGAGATGCCATCCTCATGACAGTTGATAAAAGTTCAGTGCCTTGTCTGCATGTGTCTTTTTTCTTATATTCCAATGTAAAAAGCCTGAGATCAAGAGATCATTAGCTCAGTCTCTTCTGCACTTAGATGACTGTTCATACTGGGACCCACATGTGAACATTGCCATAACGGCAATAAATAGCTACAGGTGCTTCTTCAGTGCAGTCTTCATAGCACGCACACAGAGCGGTCATGTTGTTAGCTCCATGTGGCTGCTTTGCAATGCAACCTCTCAGATAGGCTGAACTGCGAATCTCAGAATCCTACTGGCGGTGCCATTCTCGTGCACAGAAGAGATCTCTGTAGACTTGGAGGCTGGGAGTGAAGCTCAGTCATTTGATTTCTGTGTTCCTCCTCCTGCTGCCAACCTACAGCTCATCTGTATTTCTCACCCTTGTCCAGGTCCTCCTTCAGTTTTGCTGCCCCCTGGGTTCTATAAGGAGGGATACCAACTTCTCCAGCCACCCGAGAAGTCAAAGGACATGAACCATCAGTTTTGATTTGTCCCCGGGTCCTCAACTTGTCTTTGTTCTTTCATATCCATCTCTCTTTCCTAACTGTCTGTATTTAACATTTCAAATACCTAATCAAGCACAGAGGCAAGCAGAGTTCACCAATACCAGAACTCAACTCTGGACACCAGTTTTCAAGCCTGCAGCACCACAGACACTTTTAACCCATCCATGCTAAACAGCTGCCAGTCATGTCTAGATAGGGCTATAAGCGCAACTTCTTCCTCCTTTGAAAACACTTTTAGAAGCATCCTCACAGACCCAACTGTCTAGTAGAATGCGAAGGCAGAGATAAACATGCATACATTAGTGTCAGAAAGGGCTCTAGGGCAGCGATTTTATTTCCCATTCAATGTGTTTTAGTTAGTTAAATAGATGACTAGTCATTTCTACTTAATGTAACAATAAGGAAAATTAATCCCGACATGCCATATCTTCTGAATAGAGGCATGCAATTTGCATATACCAATGTTGCTAAACTATAAAAAACATCTTGACATTTACTTTTCTTTAAGAGTTTTAAATGGAGATGTGCCTCATCCATCCTGCTTTGGGGGATTTCTAATGTCATGGTAAGTGCTCAGGGAAAAAAGGCTGGAGACCAGAGTACAATCCTGGATTGCTTCTCTTAACTCTTAGCTGGAGAATCTGCAAAGGAAAAGGCTGAACCACAGACTCAGATAAGAGCTCCCAGGTTGAGGACACTTTAGCATTTGTTCTCCGGGAATAGGACAAAATTGTATTCACCTTAGTTGGATGAAATATATCTAAATAAAATTGATATACCCATACATACATACATTTACAAAGCAGTAAGAATACTGAAGCTTCACAGGGGTCTAAATTTTTTAAGAAAAATATCTCCATGAGCTTTGTACAAGTCCCTCTGGAGAGCTGAGTAAGATCCCATCTGAAGCTTGAATTTCAAGAAAGACTCTGCGAGGGCAGAAAATACAGGAAATGTGGAGCTATATGATTTGAATATGAGATCTCAAATCTCTTGAGATCTTCTGAGATGAGACCTTTATTTGTGGGTTGTTTTTGTTTTTTTTTTGGTGGTTTTGTTTTTTGTTTTTCTTTTCTTTTTGTTTTTTTTTGTTTTAATTAGATATTTTATTTATTTACATTTCAAATGTTACCCCCTTTCCTGGCTTCCCCTCAGAAAACTCCCTATTCCATTCCCCCTCCCCCTGATTCTATGAGGGTGTTCCCCAACCCATCTACCCTCTCCCACCTCACCGCCTGGTATTCCCCTACACTGGGGCATTGGACCTTCACAGGACCAAGGGTCTCTTTTCCCATTGATGCCCGACAAGGCTATCATCTGCTGCATGTGCAGGTGGAACCATGCTTCTCTCTATGTGTACTCTTTGGTCGGTGATCTAACCTAAGCCACAAAGCTGTGTCCCAGTGATGTGAAGGGTGGTCATTGTTCTTAAAGAAATCGGGGTTGTGTAGAATTTGTCCCAGTGAAGAAGAACCTTATACGTGATGTATTTCAGTGGTTTTAGGTTTTAGCCTGTATCAGGAGTTTTGGATTTCTTACTAAAACAGAGTTAGAGACTCACAGCTAAGTCTCTGGTTTAGTTTTGAAGGCTAAGAATTTTCACTTCTGACAGACCTCCCTGTGACACTGATGCCATGGTAGAGGTGTTACTGTAAGAACCTCTGTTCTTGGAAGTTTCCACCAGTATTTATGAACTTCAATCAGAGACCATGAACATCCTGTTAGTCACTCAGACTTTTCCAGTCTGTCCCTAAACTATTGAGAGTTTTACAAGGAGCCACTCATTGGGAATCAGAAGTAAAGTGTATGTTTTAGTAACACATGTACCAAATATGTTTCTGTGGTATGGGTTCTCAAATTTCCCATTTGGTTGAACCAAGACTAATATGGTTCCTAAAGAGCTATCAGTGTTGACTCATGTGTATCAAACAGACTTTAGATAAGATCGAACTGCCATATTTCCCATATTATAAATATGTTCAGTCTCATACAGATAAATATTTCTGTGTCATGCTTAAACGGTGAATCAAAGTTGGAAATATATTCTATACTGTGACAATTCTTTGTGAAGCTCTCAGTACACTTTACCACTGTCCTTAAATTACTCCTTTGGAATATTTCAGGTAAAGCTTTCCTCCCCTGCTGCTTAGTAATTGTTTCCATATCCAAAGGCAGTATCATAATCTATCCTAATTACATCAGTCTCTTTGATCTAAGTTTATCTTCCATGGTATGTCTTCAAGCCTTTTCCTGAACTCATAGGAGTGTGATGTCAACTCAGATTAAGATTAATTTTTTCCAACTGTAGAAAAGCATCAACTGAACACATCTCACAAGCCAAGAACTATGCAAGCTTCAGATAAAGTAAAGGACAGACTGTCTCAACCTCCCTGGGGTTCATAGCTCATGAGCAGAGCTGTTCACTCTGTTGTTGACATTTTCTGTTGTCTTGCAGAACGTAGTGTATTTTACTATTGATTTTTGCCATCTTAAAAATCAAATTCCTCCACCATAATAACAATGCTTTTACTCTAGAAAGTTCCTGCTCTCTTATGTCAACAACCATGTGTACTTATTTAGCGTCTACCTGTGGTGTATTGAGATTTATTCAGAGTGGCATGGCTGTGAACAGTAAGATCCTTGGAAGAATCCCTCAAAACCTGAGTAGGGTGGGTACAATAAACTATAAATCTTCAATGGTTTGGAAGTATGTCACCAGTACTCCTCATCACCTTTCTCACCAATAAATGGATTATGTCTCCACCTTGAAATTCCTGAATTTATCACAAATTTAATCAAGAATATAGAAGATTTGTTTTGTGTTTTCCAAAGTGATGTCATAAAAATCAGCCCATGCGAACATTCATATAAAAGACTTTAAGTGGCTAAGCACAAAGTGAGAAGCCATTGCCTTGAGGCTGTTACACTGTGAGGAATTTCAGGCGCCTGTGTTAGCGGTGTACTCATTCCAGATGAGTTAGTGCCACCTGAGCCCTTATCCACAGGCATTAGCAGCTCCGGATCACTCCACTCTTGAGTTTTCCAACCGGAGTCTTCATATTTTTAAAATAAAACAAGCCATCCCTTCTAGAGCTGGGCCCCCACAATGTGTGTTTCGTATTAAAGCTGGCTTTCTGATATTGAATTTTCAGTTGTTATTAAACAACAATAAGGGTCAAAATGGGTTTCAATTCTTGCTGGGGAGCTTTTGACTCTTCTTGGTGGCTTCTGGAGAAGAAAGAGTAGCATTGCTTTGGGTATGTGGCCATTGGTAGGTTGCCTAACCTCCAGCAGATGCTCCAAACTACTACATGTAGGGACGACACTAACAGGTCTAGTGAGTTATTAAAAAGAAAGGCCACTTATATCCAAAATATACAAAGAACTCAAGAAGTTAGACCACAGGGAGTCAAATAACCCTATTAAAAATGGGGTTCAGAGCTAAACAAAGAATTCACAGCTGAGGAATGCCGAATGGCTGAGAAACACCTAAAGAAATGTTCAACATCTTTAGTCATAAGGGAAATGCAAATCAAAACAACCCTGAGATTTCACCTCACACCAGTGAGAATGGCTAAGATCAAAAACTCAGGTGACAGCAGATGCTGGCGAGGATGCGGAGAAAGAGGAACACTCCTCCATTGTTGGTGGGATTGCAGACTGGTACAACCATTCTGGACATCAGTCTGGAGGTTCCTCAGAAAATTGGACATTGAACTACTGAGGATCCAGCTATACCTCTCTTGGGCATATACCCACAAGGTGCCCCAACATATAAAAAAGACACGCGCTCCACTATGTTCATAGCAGCCTTATTTATAATAGCCAGAAGCTGGAAAGAACCCAGATGCCCTTCAACAGAGGAATGGATACAGAAAATGTGGTACATCTACACAATGGAATATTACTCAGCTATCAAAAACAATGACTTTATGAAATTCATAGGCAAATGGTTGGAACTGGAAAATATCATCCTGAGTGAGGTAACCCAATCACAGAAAAACACACATGGTATGCACTCATTGATAAGTGGTTATTAGCCCAAATGCTTGAATTACCCTAGATGCATAGAACACATGAAACTCAAGACAGATGATCAAAATGTGAATGCTTCACTCCTTCTTTAAAAGGGGGAACAAGAATATCCTTGGCAGGGAATAGAGAAGCAAAGATTAAAACAGACACAGAAGGAACACCCACTCAGAGCCTGCCCCACATGTGGCCCATACATATACAGCCACCCAATTAGACATGATGGATGAAGCAAAAGAAGTGCAGGCCGACAGGAGCCGGATGTAGATCGCTCCTGAGAGACACAGCCAGAATACAGCAAATACAGAGGTGAATGCCAGCAGCAAACCACTGAACTGAGAATAGGACCCCCATTGAAGGAATCAGAGAAAGAACTGGAAGAGCTTGAAGGGGTTCGAGACCCCTTATTAACAACAATGCCAAGCAACCAGAGCTTCCAGGGACTAAGCCACTACCTAAAGACTATACATGGACTGACCCTGGACTCTGACCTCATAGGTAGCATTGAATATCCTAGTAAGATCACCAGTGTAAGGGGAAGCCCTGGGTCCTGCTAAGACTGAACCCCCAGCGAACGTGATTGTTGGGGGGAGGGCGGCAATGGGGGGAGGGTGGGGAGCGGAACACCCATAAAGAAGGGGAGGGGGGGGGATTAGGGGAATGTTTGCCCGGAAACCAGGAAAGGGAATAACACTCGAAATGTAAATAAGAAATACTCAAGTTAATTAAAAAAAAGAAAAAAAAAAAGGCCACATGAAGCTGGGTAGGAGATGTATTTGGGGACCCGCAGGGAATTGGAGGGGCAAATAAAGAGTAGATATAATAAAAATATATGGTATATGTGTATGCATATATAATTATAGATTATTTAAACTAAAATATTAGTTTAGATGTACAACCATTCCCAAGCCATCCATCTTAATCCCTAGAAACTAGAATCAAAGGATTTTCCAGTCTATATCAAAATCCCTGTTATCAGTCCTTTTCTATAATCCTGTTCCTAGTCTTCTTCACCGTATTAGCTGTTTTTGTGTCACTATGATGACAATATCTGACAGAAGCAGCTTAGGAAGCCCATTTGACTCATGGTTCTAGAAGATCTCAGTCCATTGTGGTGAGGACAGTGGTGGAGTGTTTCTGTTCATGATGGTGAAAGAGGCTGTTCATAACATTGTGGACGAGGAAGCATAATACACAACAAGAAGTGAGTAGGGATGTCATACCCGCTATGAGATGTCCTCCAGTGCCTCACTTCCTCCAGAAAGTCTCTACCTCCCAATTTTCAGAACCTTCCCAAATCTCAGAGCCTTGCTGAGAGCCAAGTACTTAAATCATGAGCCTGTAGGGAGATTCCATATCCAAACTCCAACACTAATCACCTTTCTCTAGTTCTCCCTGAGCTTTGAAAGATCTTATCATTGCTTCTTCCAACCTCTGCATAATGTGGTAGGCAGTGAATTCACCACATGAATAAAATGGTGTAAATCACATAATAATTATCACACCTATGAGAGTCTCTCGCGGCAGGAAGATTTCCAGGCCCCAGTGGACGACCTGGTTGTTGCAAACGGTGTTTGTAAAACACATTTTACAGTCCTGTGGAGACATGACTCTGTCCTATTTATCAAACAAGTGTCCACAATGCAATTTAGAGACTATGAATGTGGCACAACTTTTAATATACTGTCAGGGAAAACTGAAATAAATTATCCTGTGTGTGTTTGTGTGTGTGTGTGTGTGTGTGTGTGTGTGTGTGTGTGTGTGTGTGTGTGTATGTGTGTAGGGGGCTGTTGGGGAGATAATAATCTCAGTGAAAACTTCCTGTTCCAATTTGAGATACCTCAAATTATACATGAAGTGACCTGAAATAATCCAAATTACTGTTTTCCTTTGCTTTCTGGGCAACACTATACCCAATCCCAGTGTATTTCCAAAAAAAATAGAAGCCCTATGTTAAAGCAAGAGCCTCTCTAAAGACCTGCCTGTGTGCTATGGAAAAGAGGATCCTGCAGTTACCATTGAATGGTTAGTGGAAAAACTGAATAAGGGGAAAGCAGATCTCACTGTCAACATAAACCAAGCGTCACAATGCTATGGAATACTGCAGTTAGCGTGAGGAGGCAGCAGAACCATGTATTGGAGAAGTTAGAGTTGAAATTATACATCACACTTGTGTGTCACTTTTCTTCTAATAATTAAAACTCAAAACAGAAAGTGAAGAACCCACAGGCTTTGGAAGGGTGACAATAAATGTTGGTGCACTCTGAGCATAGGAACAAGCATGATGGTTCATGTGAAAGGCTAGTTGTATAAGCTCACACGTAACAAATGAAGATTCAGGGACTGCTAGGTGGTCCCATGGGGTAAGTACTGCAGCAGTAATGGAATGTGGGGAGCTTCTTCTTAAGCAGTGGAGATACTAGAGGGGGCAATAGGGCACTTCAAGGACAACCACCACATCGATAGATCAGGATATAGAAAGCAGCTCTGAACAGCTATTGAGCTGACTGACAAGTTGATTCTAAAGGCATAACAGCATGCAGTTCTATCTGCTGATAGATTCTAGGGAAAAACCAGAACGTAGTTCTCACCTGGCCCCATTTCAACCTCCCTTCCAGAACCACTAGACAAGTGTCATTAAGATAAGACACCTTCTTGTCCCATTGACAATTGCATGAAATACTGAAAGTAACAGGTACCTAGCAGGATTGACATCATATGCTCCACATTTCTGTCAGGAAAGAGACAGGCACGTTGCTGCAGAGGTAGTGCGATTCTGAAAAACATGAACATGACGAAATGGGTTGTCTTCTTTTAAACTTAAAAGTGTCTCCCAATTAACAGTTAGCAGAATTTGTTTTTGAAGAGTCGGGCATGGTTGAAAATACTTGTACCTGTTAAAGAGCAAAGACAATGTGTTGGGAGCTCTGGGCTGTTCTGTGGTTATACAAGTAGAAGACTCACCAGAGATTCGACACAAAGCCAGGAGAACTGCACCTTTAACATCCAGTCTCAATTGAGTTCCCATCTGAACGACCCATTTCTCTCTCAAACCAAAAAACAAAGCAAATACTTTCAGATTGAAGACCCTGTTTGCTGGCATATCAAGCGTATCAAGCCTCCTCACTCAATTAGTTCACAATCACTAGCTGAACTGTCTGTTAGATGCCAAGAACAAAGAGGAAAAATAAAGATGATTAAAGCACAACCTTGACAACTCAGACCGCCCATGCAAACTTGGGAGATAGAAGAAGCAATTAAAATGCAACTTACCAAACGGAAAATGCAGTTGTGATGTAGAAGGAACAAGAGATGTAACTCCAGCTGTGAGACATTACAAACACCAGCAGTAAATGAGGAGCACTGGATGAGATGCTCGAAGAGGGGTAAGCTTTGGAAGGGTGACAATATATGTTGGTGTACTCTGAGCATAAGAACAAACATGATGGTTCATGTGAGAGGCTAACTGTGCAAGTCCACACGTAACAAATGAAGATTCAGAGAATGCTAAGAAATCCCATGTGGTAAGTAAGTGGTAATGGAGTATGGGGAGTTTCTTCTTGAGCAGTAGAGATACCAGAAGGGACAATTGGGCAGTTCAAGGGCAACCACCACATGGATAGATCAGGATATAGAAAGCAGCTCTGAATAGCAAATGGGGCGGGGATGGTGTACTACAAACATCACTACTATTCCCCATTCTAGGGCTATGTTATGTCTCACTGGTGTGACAAAAGCAACTTAAGGGACCCAGAGAGATGACTCTGTTGGTAAGGAAAGTTAGCCAAAGGGTCAAGCCTACCAACGTGAAGTTGATTCCTGAAACCCACGTGGCAGTTTTTAACAAAGGCAAATTAAGTAAGGAAAAGGTTATTTTGACTCCCAGTCTAAGGGTACACGCAGACCATCATGTGAACTGGGATTTGAAGCAGCTAGTGAAGTCATATCTGCAGTGAGGAAGCAGAGAACAATTAATGCTCTTTCGGTTCATTTTCTTTTTTTTTTTTTTCATACAGCCCAGGACCCCAAACCATGGATGGTACCATAGATACACACTTAGCATGGGTCTTCTAAATGCAACCCAATCTAGGAGCTCTCTCACAAACACACCCAGATGTTTAGCTCCATAGTTATTCCAAATCCCATCATATTGACAGTTCACCATCACAGTGACTCTTTCCAATATGCCAGGACAAAAGGCCGGGAAGATATTTGACAATGCAGGTGAGTGTCCCTAACCTATAACTTTGCCTCAGGATGTACATCACCCAGTCACACATTTCCGTATCCTCAGGCAACCTCCAAGCTTTAAAAATGCCTTTGAAATGTATCTCAGAAGACTCCACCCATCCAGTTTGAAAATTCCAGACACAGAAAGATACTTCATTGTTGTCAGACAGAAAAACTCAGAAGCAAAATAATATGGAGCCCACGAAGAGATTCTAAACACAGATGGAGAGGGCAATCTGTGGGAGCAATGGAAGTGTGTTCTTTCTCAAAAGGTTTGCTGCAGGAAACAGACATAAATTGTAGACATTCATCTTGTATTGTCAACAATATTAGAACAAAAGACGACGCAGTGAGATCAAAAGGCAGCTGCTGAGAAGGAGTTACAAAAAGGGATCTAGATGAAATTAGCAGAGAGTGTTACTATTAAACACTTGAAAAGAACTGTTTTAAATGCACGAGAAGAGAAGAGAAAAGAATCAACAGCGAGAGGGAGAAAGAAAATCACATCAGCACTGTGGAAGACTCTTTTGATGAGCCCACCCAAAATAAGAGGAGATGGAGAAGTAAAGTCATGAGAGAAACGATGTTGCAAATAGATAGCTCACAAACAGCCAAAATACATATCGATGGCGTGCTTGATGGGGGAGAGTGAGCTACAATAAACAAAGTAATGGCAGAGAAATATCCATAAGCCAAAGACCTAAACCTGCCAATCAAAAGGCTTCAATGAATATTAAACTGAATTGCCAATAGAAATATATCTTTGACTTGAGGGTAGAAGATTTAACAAGTTCCCTCCTATCCTACTTTTTAGAAACAGTTTCAAGATTGTCTTCTTAAAGATGGCTCTATGTTTGAATGTCTTCTTCTTTCAGATGGCCTGAGTTCAGTTCCCCACATCTTTGTCAGGTAGTGTACATCCTGGGACTCCATCACCAGGGGATCTAACAACCATGTAGTGCCCTGATATATATTCAGAAAAAACACCCGTATTCTCTTAGTTGGGTAAGTAACTGCTATAATAAAATACTGACCAAAAAAGCCTGGGGAGGAAAGGGTTTATTTGGCTTACATGCCCCAATATTTTGTCTGAGACAGGGGTTACGTTGTATACCCTTGGCTGTCCTGGAAATAGCTCTGTAGACCAGGTTGCCTTCAATCCCACAAGAGATCTACATGCCTCTGCCTCCCAAGTGCTGGGATAAAGGTGTCATTGTTGAAGGAATTTAAGGTAGGAACCCAAGCAGGAACCCAAAAGCAGGAACTGAACCAGGGACCATGAAATAACACCACTGTTTCTGGCTTGTTTCCTATGGTTTGCTTAGCCTAATGTTTGTGGGGGAGGGGGTGTTGTTTGTTTGTTTTGTTTTGTTTTTTGCACTTTATATCCTACTCACTGTCCCTCTCCCGGCCACCTCCTCCCACAATCCTTCCCCCATTCTCCTTCCTTTTCCTCTCTGAGCAGGTGCACCCCTCTACCTAGGTAGCAACTCTATGGAACATCAACTCTCTGGTAGGCTACAGCCTACTTTCTTATACCACCCAGAACAACCTTCCTGGGATTAACACTGTCCCCAGTGGGCCAGGCCATCCCTCATCAATCATTCATAAGTAAGTAAGTAAGTAAATAAATAAATAAATAAATAAATAAATAAATAAATAAAATAAAAGTCCTTCAGACTCACATACAGGCCAATCTGATGGAGGCATTTTCTCAAACAAAGTTTCCTAGATGACTCTAGCTTGTATCAACTTGACAAAGAACAAATAAGAAAAACATGTAAAATAAAAATAAATTTAAAAAATTTTATACCTTCATCTAGAATATCTTTTATTTGTTCTTTGCTAATTTATGCATATATACAATGTACTTGATTACATCCAACTGCCCTCTTCCACAGATTATCTTCTATTTCATTAAATGGCAAATTTGTAAAGTTTGTAAGAGAAATACATGAGATCAAATTGGTTTTCCATCCATCCATTTGAATTCAGACAAATCTCATTGCAAGAGTCAGAAGCCCTGGAGGGGTGAGGGGTAAACAGATAACTGAGGTCATACATCTCACCGGCTCCCAGAAAATAGGACAGAAGAGCCCTGCAAGGAGTAGAAGGGAAGATGAAGGCACACCAGAAGGATCATGCCCATTGCTGACAGAGTCTACTCTATTCTGCCCAGTGATCTCATACTTAGATGCCCTTCTTGCTTTATATTCATTTCTACAAAATGTTCCCAGCGAACAGGATGCTACCATCTGCAGTATAACCATAACACCCACATAGCTTTCTCCACAAAGGAAGACAGCTCTGCATCTCAGCCATGTTCTGTACTCGCAGGCAGGTTCATTGAGACGAGAAAACACGCATTCCTCTGATTGAAGCTCACACATGGGTCTCCTGGCTCATGCACCTGGAGGCTAAATGCTAGATGTCATTTCTAAAACCTAATGTCACAATGACAAAAGACAACAGTGGGAGGTAATAGACGGAAAGTGATGTCAGTGTTCCTTGGGGGCCCTTCAGCAAACAGTAAAGGTCTCCTACCTACAGTGGGACAGGTCCTTATCATTTGACTTCCTGCTTTCTCTTGATTTAGACACCATCTTCTGCATCTGTGTGAGAACAAAGGACTTTTAGACAATACTTGCTTAGCTGATAATTCCCTAAAGGCTAGAAAACACGGGCCTAGGAATTCTAGGGGATTTGAACAAAACATGGCCCTTCTTACCAGGTTTGAGGCTTCTCTCTTGGCACTTGTTACTGTTAGTCCACCTGGTTTCTGACATTGTACAAGCAACACTCACTCCGCTAACTGTTGCCTGCTCTGCTGGATCCCACCTACACTGTTCCATGTTCACCAGTATCCCTTTGTCATGCAGTCTGGGGACTAAGCTCTGAAGATTTCCTCTCAACTGATGCCTCAACCATCACCAACTAATGAGGCAGAAGGAATGTACCTTCTGAGTACAGGCGTTGGGAAGCCATTACCTCTGACCTAGAACATGAAACAGAAGGCATTGGGGGAATGTCTGGTGTCACTTCAAATGTGACAGCTGTATTCCTTAATAAATTCCCATGCTAAGCAAATGCTAAGATGCTTCCAACAATCACCATCTGTTTTACTAACATCTACCCTCTTGCATGGCCCAAGCATGTAGACTTGTTTCTGACAGGTTGGGTATAAATACACTGCATTGTGCCTTGGGTATTTTCTCTCTTCCTCTCTTCTCAGTCCTTTTCTTGGAGGAAGCCAGATACCAAACTGTGAGGCACCCCAGTGAAGAGGCCTGTGTGGCAAAGTTTTCCATCTGTCAATGGGTTTGAGAGAACTAAGATACAAACGCTCACTCTACCCAAATTAGGTTTTCAGACAGCCCACAGCTCTAGCCTTGACTGTAGCTATATGAAATGTTCTAAGTTAGAGGTATTTGTCAATGCTGTGCTGAAATTCCAGTCCACAAACACTAAATGATAATAAGTACGTATCATCGCCTCCATTAGTGGTAGGATAAGTATTTTTTGTGATAGTGGGAATTGATCCCAGGGCTTGATTTAGGCTAGGCAAGCGCTCTACTACTGAGATATATTCCCCTGCCCCTGTAGAACAATCCTTATGCATTAGGAGATCATTGGTACAATTTTTCAACCTCTTAGCTTGCTTTGCATGAACTCAGTCTTGAGCTTGTCAGAATATATAGTGATCTGACTGCTTCTCATAGGGGGCTGACATGGCAGGCTGCACAGGCACAATATTCCTTTCCTGTTTCTAAGTAGAGAGCTGGGATGAAAACTTGTCCTTTATCAATATTTGGTAGCTCAACAACAATAATATTTTTTCAAATGAAAATAGAAGAAAAAAGTCCAACCTACTGACCTCTTTCTAAAGTTTCAGTTTTAATAAAGCCTTGAATCAAATCCCAACACAGGAGCACAAAAAATACAGAGACGCCTAAAATATTGATAATAAATCCACGATAGAATCCAACTATCTCACTTCTGGGTATATATCCAATGGAAACTGAATCAGCTCATCAACCGGACACCTGATAGTCCAACCTCATCACATTATTTCCAACAGCTAAGATACAGTGCCAAGCAACGTGTCCATTAATGGATAAGTGGGTAAGAATATGTGATATACATACATATATACATTATATATATATACATACATATATACACAATGGGATATTGTTCAGCTGTAAAAAGAATCAGATACTTTCTTTCTGTAGCAAAATAAACAGATCTGGAGGACATTCACTGAAATAAACCAGGGACAGAAAGTCTTCTCGTGTGTTCTCTTCCATGTGTTGAAATAAAAAAGTTGACCTTGTAATGGAGGAAATAAAATAGGGATTACTAAATGTCACAACGAAGACATTTAGGAGAAAGAGGATGAGGGCTGCAAAAATAATTTATTTTGATATCACGGTGGGGTGATTCCAGTTTGCAAAGAAACCTGTGAAACATTTTAAGAACTGGAAAAGAGGAACTCAGAGGCATGAAGCATAAGTAATGATGACAAAAGGGAAATGCTAATTACCTTGATTTTTATCTTTTCTTCTTCTATGCTGCACTGAGGGACTACTCCAGAGCCCATAGGCCTGGGCAGTGTCCACTGCAGAAGTCTGCTTCTGCAGACAAGTTTAGTCATTTCCCTCATTATTGTGTAATAAACTTTGCAGTTCTCAACCAGCATTGAAAGTTTGCTCCACCTTGGAAATTGCCTCTAAGCAGTTCACTACTGAGACTTCATAGTGTCCCTGGACCAGCCTGGAGGAAGGTAGTCATTGCCAGAGGAACTCTGTGATAAATCTTCAAGTATGGCTAAACCCTAGGAGTCCAAGTGATGGTATCAGATGACATAACTTTCTAGCTGGCTTTCAACTTGATTCTGCTTAGCTTTAGCAGACAGAATGTCATCAGATAGCAGGCTCAATGCCTCATGGTTGACTTTACAATTATACTTATCAGTTTAGCAGTGTAACTATGAGGATCTCATGGTAAGATAGCAAGGTAAATTCCTGAAAGGCATTTGAAAAAGAAAAGAAGTGGAAAGTCTAGTGGGAATAACACTAGACTGTACTGCTCCAATTCACTCTTGCTACTCAAATTGTGCTCCGTGGACCCGCTGTAGCAGCAGCATTCTAAGAGCCTGTTAGAAACGAAATCTTAGCTCCACTCTGAGCTTCTCAACCAGAAAGTTAATGAACTCCCCAGGAGAGTCACATGCACAGCATAGTCTAGACATGCCAGGCGGACACAACCCAAGGGGCATCCAAGAAAGCACAGTGAAAGAACATCTCTATGCCAGGACTTAGAAGGGATAGCACCATCCATCCTTTCTGAAAGAAGAAATTCAAACACATCCAAACATGTGAGAGATAAATTTTAAAATGCTAAAACTAGCTTTAAAAGAAAAATATACTGTTCTGCTGGGGACGTGCTTCAGTAGCTAAAAGTACTTGTTGCTAGTGCAGAAGACCTGGGTTCAGTTCCTGGCACCCACATGGACGTGAATAACCATCTGTGACTCTAGCTCTAGGAGAGCTGATGCCCTCTTCAGCCCTCTGCCAGCACCAAGCACAGATACATTGTTCATACAGACACGCAGGCCAAACACTCATACACATAAAATAAAAGAAATAATTTTTTAAAAATAGAAATGACACTTCTTTTCTGAAAAGAAAAGAAGAAGCAGTGAGTGAGGAGGGGAGATTTGAAGGGTCTGGGAGAAGGGGAGAAAAGGGAAGCTGCAGTCAGGATGTATTGTATAAGAGAAGAATAAATTTTAAATTCTGAAATGACAAACTGTGGGTTTTCCATCCATTTAAAAGTAGAATTATGGGCTGGAGAAATGGGTCAGTGGTTAAGATCACTGATAGCATGCTCTTGCAGAGGTCATGAGTTCAAATCCCAGTGACCACATGGTGGCTCACAACCATCTGTAATGAGATCTGATGCCCTCTTCTGGTGTGTCTGAAGACAGCTACAGGGTACAGTGTACTTATGTATAATAAATAAATCTTATTTAAAAAAGTAGAATTATGAATAATGGGATGTCTACTGACTCTTGGTTTTCGAGTTTCCATCAGAGCTCCTGAACCCTGTTCGCATGTTACAATCCCTACTGGAGACATAGAAGATACTGCTGCCAGGTTCCACACAAATTGGCAGAACCAGAATCTGGAGTGATGGTGAAAGTATTTGTCATTAAAGTCCTGGTGGTTCTAAGGTCCGTGTTTTCTCTAAATTCATAGATTTGCTGCTCAAAGAAGACAAAGGGCAGACTTTCGCACAGTTTTCTCTCCTTGCACTGTGCGCCACTTTGATGAATGAATGGAAATCAGATGAGATCTCCCATCCCCTTACAATATGGATGTTCTTTAGGGAAATCCATAAGGGTTTCTTTCTTCAACTCTCCTTAGATGTCTTCAAGCCTGGGGGCCGATGCCAATTGTGAGCATCAGGTGACTTCAAGGCCTCAGAGTGCCAAAGAAGGTGTTCTACACAAAAGAAGTTGGAGTGTTCTCAAGATGAGGAAGACTGCAGAGCCATTGCATGAAGTGGCAGGTGAAGAATCATGTGGAGGACAGAGGTAATAGTTCTGTTGGGAGGTGAGTCACATGACACCCACACTCATTGAAATATATGTGAGTGATGGATGTTTGCCACAGGCTGAAACTCATCATGAGGAGGTAGAGTAGACAGAGGAAGTATCTGCACATGAAGTTATTTGACTGAGAGGAGCAAAGACCTGCAGAATCCTGTGGACTGAAAGCAAGCTCACTGGTAGCCTGATAAAGGGAAGCTAGATCTCTGGAGTCATGGCAACTGTACCCAGATTTCCAAGGGCATCAGGTCTCCAGGTTTAACAACTCCCTCCATACTGCCTTGCATTCTTTTAGCTGGCATCTGCTGAAATGGGATTGTAGGAAGGACACAAACGTCAAGCCTGATGGTGAGGACAGAGATGAGGAATCAACTCAGTGTTCAATGTGTGCTTATAAACGAAGACAATGGCCACATACAGAAGCTTGGCTCTATGAGAAAATATCATGAGGAACTCCATAATAGACAAATTGATGGGAGAAGTTCTCCATGAGAAACTGGTTTCCTGTATGTCAGAGGAAGTGGGTGGTTGGGATCTATTCTGTGGAATGTAGTCTTCATCACAAGGTTAATGGGAAGCCCCCATCTTTTGACAGTACCAATATGTCAATCATGTTACACATGAAGGGTTTGGGGGAAGGAAGATTAGGGGTTTTTCATATTCAAACCAAAGTTGAAGTTTTCTAGTTTCCTTTCTGTTGTTGTGATAAAACACTCTAACCAAAGTAACTTACAGAGTTTATTTCTGCCTACAATTTGAGACCATAATCTATAACTGAAAGTAATCAGGGCAGGAATAAAAGGCAGGGAACTCACTTCGCAACCTAAAGCATACAGGAGCCATGGGAGGACATTACTTCTGGCTGGCTCACAGGTTCCTGCTTATTTAACTTTCCTACCTGCCTAGGGATGGTGCCATTGAGCCCTGCAGAATTGTTATCCTCTCTTTGGAAATCATCCTTAAAGGCTTGCAATGTTATTTAAGGCAAAGAATGCTGAAGTGTAGCCCTAAGCGGGCTCCTCCCCCTATGGTTTATATTCGTCTAGAAACAAATCCTCCTTAAAGTATTGATTTATCAGCTTCCTTATCTGCAAAGGGGACAAGGCATTTGGGCTTGAGATTTCACTGAAAGTACAGAAGAGCTGACCTCATCCATCCTGTTCTCCTTGAAAGATTTCCTCTCCTGGCTTCAGGGAGCCATTACTCTGCTGCTCTCCCCTCTCCATCACAGACTGTGGCTTCTAAATCTTCTCTGCTGACCCCCACTTTTCTTCTTAACCTTTAAAAGTCTGACTTTCCCCAAGGCTAAGTCCTCAGGCCACTTTCCTTCCCTCCTTGCTTATTCTCTAGTGATCCTGTCAAGTCCAATGACTTTAAGCAGTATTTATACCCCAATCCACATCTACAGGATCTCCACTCATTCTACAGTTCTTTCTTTGCTGTATCCCTTAGTCCTTAAACTCAAGCCTTTGATTTCCTATGGTTCATCTTTTATCAGCGATTTTCCTGCCATATTTATAGTGCCACTTTGTATAGCGTCAGTGAATTCAAAAGCATAGAGGTGGTATAAGGTTCTCTCCTCCTCTGAGAGCAACCCCTGAGCATTAATACCAACTCTGTCCTCAAAACACACATTAAATCCAGTCTCTTCTAACCTCCATCAGGGCTACATTATCCAAAAGGACCACTACCTGCTTTGGGTTTCTAGTGTGGCATCCTAAAAGAGCTCTCTCCTCCATTCCTACCTGCTCTCCAGCCTTCACTTGGAAATCAGAGGTTTCATTCTGTCACATGAGCCAGATTACACCCCTGCCCTTCACTCTCTGGGGCATCTCCTCCTACTGCATTCAATTCCAGACACTAAGTGTGACCTAGAAGCCCAGCTTGACAACCACCCCTTATCTCCCTCTCCACTCCTTCACCAAGCTCAGCAGCATCAGCTACCTTGCTGTCCCTTGAAGGTACAGTGTTCTACTGCCTTTGAGCACCCCCACACCTAGTATCTTCCTTCTTCAGGGCACAACTGCTTCTACATTTCATATAAGTCTTTCTCCAGCATCATTCCTCCAGGTACTCAGACCTAGAACTATTTATCACCTTACTCTTCTTCATCTTCCTCAGAGTGTGTTATGCTGCCTGGAATGATGATTCTTAATTACGTAAATCTTGGTTTATCTCCCCGTACAAGCATAAGATCATGAGAGCAGGGCCTATACATGGGATGTCACCAATGCCCAGGACAGTACTCAACACGTATCAAGTGTTCAATAAACATTGGTTCAAAGGCTACATAAATGAGTGAATGGTTGCTGAGTTCTGTTTGAAGAACACCAAGGGAGTAAGCTCTAATAGGAATCACAGAGGTTAGAGAGGAGAATGCATACCATTGGGAAACGTTGTCAGAGTTCTGGATCAAGTTAAATATTGGGAATGAGAGACGACATAGCAGAAAAAGGAAGGTGTGGCTAAAAAGCTGACACCAGAAGCACTTACAGTGGTGTATTGAAACAGAAGATGGTAAAAGAAAAATAAAGAATGAGGGATATCGAGCATAAATACTTCCTAAGACCACAGAAAGTCTGAAGTATGAATGTATATAATATAATCAAGAGAGGGATGTTCTAAAAGACCAAAGCACATTCTAGCAAAACAGAGAAACAGCAGAGATTTAAAAAAATGAATGAAACTCGGACTCTATTGTGCTCACAAAGAGGTACGATGTCCTTAACTGAATGTTTGTGTAAATGGCTTTGGCTTTCCTGATGGGGAAAAAAGAGCTACAAATAGCATGTGTTCGCCGCAGTTATTCATGCTGTGAGTTTTGAGAAGCCCCTGAGAAGAGAATTCAATAATGGATGTGGAAGTCTAAAGAGTTCCATAAATGAAGGGCATTGTCACAAGAATACGAAGTGAATCTGCTAGGATGTGAGTTAACTTTCAGGAGAATGCTCAGAATCCTAAGTGGCTATATTAAGTCAGGGTTCTCCAGAGAAATGGAACTGAAAGTAGGAAACACACACACACACACACACACACACAGAGAGAGAGAGAGAGAGAGAGAGAGAGAGAGAGAGAGAGAGAGAGAGAGAGAGTTTGTTAAATCGGACCGTGTTGGAATACCAACAACAGCTGTCCCACACCTGAAGGGAATGAGAACCTGTTAGCTGCTTGATCCTTGAACCTGGATGCCCAGCAGCAGGAGTGGGCCCATAGTGTCTGCCTCTCCCTGGTAGTTGTTTAGTTCCTGGGGTGGGCACCTCAGCAGTCCCTAATCCGGTATAGAAAACCTGAGACCTTCCCGGAAAGCAGATGGTCCTTAGCTAGTGATGGAAGCCTGTGAAGACTAGTTCTGATATTAGCAAAGGGATCAGTAGCAGCAGCAACAGAGTAAATCAACTCAGGGCAAGAGGGAAGGCCGGGTAAGCAAAGGATGAGTGACCTTCATCTTCCAGAATGTGCCTCTCACATTTCCCACACAAATTAAAGCAATCAGGACAGCTCATAAGTTGAAGCTCCCTACTCTGGTTATTCAAATTTGTGCCAAATTGTTATTGAAATAGGTTAATCATCACAGTGGCCCAGAATCTAGGGCTGTGACCAAGCCCAGAGCTCCTAAGGCCAGGTAAGTGAGACAAGCAAAGATGACTGGCAGATACAGCTGTTGACGATGAAAAGCAAGCATGGCAAGGAGAAGGGAGAGGTATATACACCTGGGGAGGTCCATCATTCATTATGTGTGAGCAAATTCAGCTTGAAAAGATTTTTAGACACCCTCACACCTACATGGAAGACATCTTTGCTATAAGGAGGTCCTTTATTTCCATGAATTCATTATATGAAATGATGGGTTTCATAATGACCCTTTCATTTTGGTCTGTCACATGCTCCGTTCATATTCACCCTTCTTCTTGCTAATAAAGGAAGCAGGGCAGCAGATGTCACTCCTGTGTTCTACAGAGATGTGACTAAACAGAGATGCTGACACTGCCCTTCACAACCAGTCAATGACCCTAGACCTTCTCCTGATGCTAAAATAACGCTTGCCAGAAAAGTAGCTCTGACTTTGACCTGCATGCCCTCCTCTTAGATGATAGGAGAAAGTGGTACTCCCTACTTTTTCCTCCAATTCCTGGCATTGAACTCTGAAAGGAATAGCCTATAATCCTGTTGGAAATGAGGCTTGAGAGCACAACAGAAGTGGGCAAATGCTTTGAAGAAAGGATCTCTCTGCCCAACTCTGAACTCCTACAGTGAGGTCAGAAATGGAAGTGTTGGAAGCTATGCCCTGGGTATTCTCTCTCTCACCCTCCCATATCTCCTGACATACAGGCCCATTACTTTCTTGTAGCTGCATGGAGTTAACCTCCCACCTGCCAGCAGGGCCTGGAACTTGAAGCTGAAGCTGCTTTTCAGAGGACCACCGCTCAACCTGTCCTTACTCCAACTCTCCAGGTCAATGCTGCAGGTCCAGCATCACCATATGGCACTTTCTCAGGCCTCACACCTTTTCAGATACAGTTCCTGGAGAACAAATGAAATGACAGTCACATATCCACTTGCTTCTGCAATATTTATAATTTCTCCCGTGCTCTCTGCCCCAGAATCAGATAATGCCCTGTGCATTCCTTGCTTAGGAAAAGAAAACAAATGGCCCCAGGAAGATGCTCCCTGTGTCTGTGAGCTGAGGATATCCAACTGCAGGGAACCCAGGAACAGCAATACTATCAAGCTCCAGAAATACAAAAGAAGCAGGTGCACTTGGGAAGCGACACTAATAACAGCCACCAAGGCCCACAGCCAGGAAGCCTTCTAAGCACCCAGCCATCCAAGAAAAAACATAGAATACTCTTTATTTCCACCTCCAATAAGATCCATGGTCCTATCTCATTTAATCAAAAGGTATTACTATTATTCCTGTGGAAGGCTCAAAAGGTTATTATCTTCCTGTGATATTTACCATGACAAAAGCTCCTGGAAGCAGGACATTTAAATGTTCATGGATTTCATAGACTACAGACCAGGACCTAGGAGATGCTCACAGCAGGCAGAATAGTATGTTGTATAAAGTGAGGCTACAGATGCCTTGGAGCCCAGCCAAGTAAGGGCATAGCACCTTGCTCATCCCTCCAAGGTATATGTCTTAAAATTCAAGCCCCTCTCAGTAAAGATCAGGCTGTCAGCCCTATTACTAGCTCTCCTCTTGTTGGTGGTGGTTGTGGTGGTGGTGGTGGTGGTGGTGGTGGTGTGGTGGTTGTGGTATTTGATGTGTGTTGTGTATGTGGTGGTACATGCATTGTGTGTACTGATATACTCACCCATATATGTGCATGTGGAGGCTACAACTTGATGCCAGGTACCTTTCTCTGTCAGTCTATATTTTTTTTTATTTGAGGTAAAAATCTCTCATGGAGCCTGGGACCTACCTTTTCTGCTAGTCTGGCAACTAGCAAGCCCCTCAGGCTCCTCCTGTCTCTGTTGTGCCCAAGACTAGAGCCACAGACATGTGCACATATACCCAGGTTTTCTATGAGTGATGAGGATTCTAACTCAAGTCCTCCTGCTTGCACAAAGCACTTTACCAACAGAGCCATCTCTCAGCTCACTTTCTTATCTTTCTTCATATTTCCTTCAAGATTTTCTCCCCTCATTGTTTTTTAGACACACAATGACTGACTACAAAGTAGATGTCTCTACTGGGACATACTGCCTGAGACCAGTCTTATTTCAACTAGCTGAGATCCTCCACTGGGGCCTATCTGGAGCCAGAATTCCAACCCCAGAAAATGCTCTGTGTGGGATTTTTTTTTCTTTCTTCAGATCCAGTGCCAAAGACTGAGAGAAAAAAAAGATAAGAACAACAACAATAAAAAAACCAACAATTAAACAAGTAAAATTTGAGGTTGCGGCGGTCCCCCTAAGGTCACACTTACTTTGCGAGGTGGGAAACAGAGTTCTGGAGAGTCCAGGCTGCAGTGTGGTGAGACAGGAGAAGGCAGAACCCAGGGAGTCCAAGCACACCTGCCTAGTCTCCCAGGAAGAATCTAGAAATCACCAGACCTGCAGTCAGAGGAATGTCCAGGAGCAAAGCATCTGAGAGGTCACTGCCCAAATTCTCCAGGACTCCAGAGAAAGGAGCTCTGCTACCTCAAGACTGCCATGAAGAAACAAAGCAAATTCTTTCAGAGTAATTGCACTTTGATTAATCACCTCCCCTTCCTTATGGGTGTTCCCCTCCCAATCCTCCCCCCATTGCCGCCCTCCCACCAACAGTCTAGTTCACTGGGGGTTCAGTCTTAGCAGGACCCAGGGCTTCCCCTTCCACTGGTGCTCTTACTAGGATATTCATTGCTACCTATCAGGTCAGAGTCCAGGGTCAGTCCATGTATAGTTTTAGGTAGTGGCATAGTCCCTGGAAGCTCTGGTTGCTTGGCATTGTTGTACATATGGGGTCTCGAGCCCCTTCAAGCTCTTCCAGTTCTTTCTCTGATTCCTTCAACGAGGGTCCTATTCTCAGTTCAGTGGTTTGCTGCTGGCATTCACCTCTGTATTTGCTGTATTCTGGCTGTGTCTCTCAGGAGTGATCTACATCCGGCTCCTGTCGGTCTGCACTTCTTTGCTTCATCCACCTTGTCTAATTGGGTGGCTGTATATGTATGGGCCACATGTGGGGCAGGCTCTGAATGGGTGTTCCTTCAGTCTCTGTTTTAATCTTTGCCTCTCTCTTCCCTGCCAAGGATATTCTTGTTCCCCTTTTAAAGAAGGAGTGAAGCATTCACATGTTGATCATCCGTCTTGAGTTTCATTTGTTCTAGGCATCTAGGGTAATTCAAGCATTTGGGCTAATAGCCACTTATCAATGAGTGCATACCATGTATGTCTTTCTGTGATTGGGTTAGCTCACTCAGGATGATATTTTCCAGTTCCAACCATTTGCCTATGAATTTCATAAAGTCATTGTTTTTGATAGCTGAGTAATATTCCATTGTGTAGATGTACCACATTTTCTGTATCCATTCCTCTGTTGAAGGGCATCTGGGTTCTTTCCAGCTTCTGGCTATTATAAATAAGGCTGCGATGAACATAGTGGAACACGTGTCTTTTTTATATGTTGGGGCATCTTTTGGGTCTATGCCCAAGAGAGGTATAGCTGGATCCTCAGGCAGTTCAATGTCCAATTTTCTGAGGAACCTCCAGACTGATTTCCAGAATGGTTGTACCACTCTGCAACCCCACCAACCATGAAGGAGTGTTCCTCTTTCTCTGCATCCTCGCCAGCATTTGCTGTCACCTGAGTTTTTGATCTTAGCCATTCTCACTGGTGTGAGGTGAAATCTCAGGGTTGTTTTGATTTGCATTTCCCTTATGACTAAAGATGTTGAACATTTCTTTAGGTGTTTCTCAGCCATTCGGCATTCCTCAGCTGTGAATTGTTTGTTTAGCTCTGAACCCCATTTTTTAATAGGGTTATTTGTCTCCCTGCGGTCTAACTTCTTGAGTTCTTTGTATATTTTGGATATAAGGCCTCTATCTGTTGTAGGATTGGTAAAGATCTTTTCCCAATCTGTTGCTTGCCGTTTTGTCCTAGCCACGGTGTCCTTTGCCTTACAGAAGCTTTGCAGTTTTATGAGATCCCATTTGTCGATTCTTGATCTTAGAGCATAAGCCATTGGTGTTTTGTTCAGGAAATTTTTTCCAGTGCCCATGTGTTCCAGATGCTTCCCTAGTTTTTCTTCTATTAGTTTGAGTGTGTCTGGTTTGATGTGGAGGTCCTTGATCCACTTGGACTTAAGCTTTGTACAGGGTGATAAGCATGGATCGATCTGCATTCTTCTACATGTTGCCCTCCAGTTGGACCAGCACCATTTGCTGAAAATGCTATCTTTTTTCCATTGGATGGTTTTGGCTCCTTTGTCAAAAATCAAGTGACCATAGGTGTGTGGGTTCATTTCTGGGTCTTCAATTCTATTCCATTTGTCTATCTGTCGGTCTCTGTACCAATACCATGCAGTTTTTACCACTATTGCTCTGTAATATTGCTTGAGTTCACGGATAGTGATTCCCCCTGAAGTCCTTTTATTGTTGAGGATAGTTTTAGCTATCCTGGGTTTTTTGTTATTCCAGATGAATTTGCAAATTGTTCTGTCTAACTCTTTGAAGAATTGGATTGGTATTTTGATGGGGATTGCATTGAATCTGTAGATAGCTTTTGGTAAAATGGCCATTTTTACTATATTAATCCTGCCAATCCATGAGCATGGGAGATCTTTCCATCTTCTGAGCTCTTCTTCAATTTCTTTCTTCAGTGTCTTGAAGTTCTTATTGTACAAATCTTTTACTTGCTTAGTTAAAGTCACACCGAGGTACTTTATATTATTTGGGTCTATTATGAAGGGTGTCGTTTCCCTAATTTCTTTCTCGGCTTGTTTCTCTTTTGTGTAGAGGAAGGCTACTGATTTATTTGAGTTAATTTTATACCCAGCCACTTTGCTGAAGTTGTTTATCAGCTTTACTAGTTCTCTGGTGGAACTTTTGGGATCACTTAAATATACTATCATATATATCATCTGCAAATAGTGATATTTTGACTTCTTCTTTTCCGATATATCCCCTTGACCTCCTTTTGTTGTCTGATTGCTCTGGCTAGAACTTCAAGAACTATATTGAATAAGTAGGGAGAGAGTGGGCAGCCTTGTCTAGTCCCAGATTTTAGTGGGATTGCTTCAAGTTTCTCTCCATTTAGTTTAATGTTAGCAACTGGTTTGCTGTATATGGCTTTTACTATGTTTAGGTATGGGCCTTGAATTCCTATTCTTTCCAGGACTTTTATCATGAAGGGGTGTTGAATTTTGTCAAATGGTTTCTCAGCATCTAATGAAATGATCATGTGGTTTTGTTCTTTCAGTTTGTTTATATAATGGATCACGTTGATGGTTTTCTGTATATTAAACCATCCCTGCATGCCTGGGATGAAGCCTACTTGATCATGGTGGATGATTGTTTTGATGTGCTCTTGGATTCGGTTTGCCAGAATTTTATTGAGTATTTTTGTGTCGATATTCATAAGGGAAATTGGTCTGAAGTTCTCTTTCTTTGTTGTGTCTTTGTGTGGTTTAGTTATAAGAGTAATTGTGGCTTCATAGAAGGAATTCGGTAGTGCTCCATCTGTTTCAATTTTGTGGAATAGTTTGGATAATATTGGTACGAGGTCTTCTATGAAGGTCTGATAGAATTCTGCACTAAACCCGTCTGGACCTGGGTGCTTTTTGGTTGGGAGACCTTTAATGACTGCTTCTATTTCCTTAGGAGTTATGGGGTTGTTTAACTGGTTTATCTGTTCCTGATTTAACTTCGGTACCTGGTATCTGTCTAGGAAATTGTCAATTTCCTGTAGATTTTCAAGTTTTGTTGAATATAGGCTTTTATAGTAAGATCTGATGATTTTTTGTATTTCCTCTGAATCTGTAGTTATGTCTCCCTTTTCATTTCTGATTTTGTTAATTTGGACACACTCTCTGTGTCCTCTCGTTAGTCTGGCTAAGGGTTTATCTATCTTGTTGATTTTCTCAAAGAACCAACTTTTGGTTCTGTTGATTCTTTCTATGATCCTTTTTATTTCTACTTGGTTGATTTCAGCTCTGAGTTTGATTATTTCCTGCCTTCTACTCATCCTGGGTGTATTTGCTTCTTTTTGTTCTAGAGCTTTTAGGTGTGCTGTCAAGCTGCTGACATATGCTCTTTCCTGTTTCTTTCTGCAGGCACTCAGCGCTATGAGTTTTCCTCTTAGCACAGCTTTCATTGTGTCCCATAAGTTTGGGTATGTTGTACATTCATTTTCATTAAATTCTAAAAAGTCTTTAATTTCTTTCTTTATTTCTTCTTTGACCAGGTTATCATTGAGTAGAGCATTGTTCAATTTCCACGTATATGTGGGCATTCTTCCCTTATTGTTATTGAAGACCAGTTTTAGGCCGTGGTGGTCCGATAGCATGCATGGGATTATTTCTATCTTTCTGTACCTGTTGAGGCTCGTTTTTTGACTAATTATATGGTCAATTTTGGAGAAAGTACCATGAGGAGCTGAGAAGAAGGTATATCCTTTTGCTTTAGGATAGAATGTTCTATAAATATCTGTTAAGTCCATTTGGCTCATGACTTCTCTTAGTCTGTCTACGTCTCTGTTTAATTTCTGTTTCCATGATCTGTCCATTGATGAGAGTGGTGTGTTGAAATCTCCTACTATTATTGTGTGAGGTGCAATGTGTGTTTTGAGCTTTAGTAAGGTTTCTTTTACGTATGTAGGTGCCCTTGTATTTGGGGCACAGATATTTAGGATTGAGAGTTCATCTTGGTGGATTTTTCCTTTGATGAATATGAAGTGTCCTTCCTTATCTTTTTTGATGACTTTTAGTTGGAAATTGATTTTATTTGATATTAGAATGGCTAATATCAAATACCAGCTTGCTTCTTCCGACCATTTGCTTGGAAAATTGTTTTCCAGCCTTTCACTCTGAGGTAGTGTCTGTCTTTGTCTCTGAGGTGTGTTTCCTGTAGGCAGCAGAATGCAGGGTCTGCATTGCGTATCCAGTTTGTTAATCTATGTCTTTTTATTGGGGAGTTGAGGCCATTGATGTTGAGAGATATTAAGGAATAGTGATTATTGCTTCCTGTTATATTCATACTTGGATGTGAGGTTATGTTTGTGTGCTTTTCTTCTCTTTGTTTTGATGCCAAGACGATTAGTTTCTTGCTTCTTCTAGGGTATAGCTTGCCTCCTTATGTTGGGCTTTACCATTTATTATCCTTTGTAGTGCTGGATTTGTAGAAAGATATTGTGTAAGTTTGGTTTTGTCATGGAATATCTTGGTTTCTCCATCTATGTTAATTGAGAGTTTTGCTGGATACAGTAACCTGGGCTGGCATTTGTGTTCTCTTAGGGTCTGTATGACATCAGTCCAGGATCTTCTGGCCTTCATAGTTTCTGGAGAAAAGTCTCGTGTGATTCTGATAGGTCTGCCTTTATATGTTACTTGACCTTTTTCCCTTACTGCTTTTAATATTCTTTCTTTATTTTGTGCGTTTGGTGTTTTGACTATTATGTGATGGGAGGTGTTTCTTTTCTGGTCCAATCTATTTGGAGTTCTGTAGGCTTCTTGTATGCCTATGGGTATCTCTTTTTTTAGGTTAGGGAAGTTTTCTTCTATGATTTTGTTGATGATATTTACTGTTCCTTTGAGCTGGGAGTCTTCACTCTCTTCTATACCTATTATCCTTAGGTTTGATCTTCTCATTGAGTCCTGGATTTCCTGTATGTTTTGGACCAGTAGCTTTTTCCGCTTTACATTATCTTTGACAGTTGAGTCAGTGATTTCTATGGAATCTTCTGCTCCTGAGATTCTCTCTTCCATCTCTTGTATTCTGTTTGTGAAGCTCGTATCTACAGCTCCTTGTCTCTTCTTTTGGTTTTCTATATCCAGGGTTGTTTCCATGAGTTCTTTCTTGATTGCTTCTATTTCCATTTTTAATTCCTTCAACTGTTTGATTGTGTTTTCCTGGAATTCTTTCAGGGATTTTTGTGGCTCCTCTCTATGGGCTTCTACTTGTTTATTTATGATTTCCTGGAATTCTTTCATGGATTTTTGTGACTCCTCTCCATGGGCTTCTACTTGTTTATTTATGATTTCCTGGAATTCTTTCAGGGATTTTTGCTATTCCTCTCTGTAGGCTTCTACTTGTTCTCTAAGGGAGTTCTTCACGTCTTTCTTGAAGTCCTCCAGCATCATGATCAAATATGATTTTGAAACTAGATCTTGCTTTTCTGGTGTGTTTGGATATTCCATGTTTGTTTTGATGGGAGAATTGGGCTCCGATGGTGCCATGTAGTCTTGGTTTCTGTTGCTTGGGTTCCTGTGCTTGCCTCTCGCCATCAGATTATCTCTAGTGTTACTTTGTTCTGCTATTTCTGACAGTGGCTAGACTGTCCTATAAGCCTGTGTGTCAGGAGTGCTGTAGACCTGTTTTCCTGTTTTCTTTCAGCCAGTTATGGGGACAGAGTGTTCTGCTTTCAGGCGTGTAGTTTTTCCTCTCTACAGGTCTTCAGGTGTTCCTGTGGGCCTGTGTCTTGAGTTCACCAGGCAGGTCACTTGCAGCAGAAAAGTTGGTCTTACCTGTGGTCCCGAGGCTCAAGTTTGCTCGCGGGGTGCTGCCCACGAGCTCTCTGCGGCGGCAGCAACCAGGAAGATCTGCGCCGCCGTTTCCAGGAGCTTCAGTGCACCAGGGTTCCAGATGGCATTTGGTGTTTTCCTCCGGCATCCGCGATGTGTGCAGAGTGCAGTCTCTTCTGGTTTCCCAGGCGTGTCTGCCTCTCTGAAGGTTTAGCTCTCCCTCCCAGGGGATTTGGGTGCAGAGAACTGTTTATCCAGTCTGTTCCTTCAGGTTCCGGCGGTGTCTCAGGCGCAGGGATCCTGCCGCTCCTGGGCCCTTCCCCACGGGTTTCCTCTTGGGCCAGGGATGTGGGCAGGGGTGGTCAGTGTTGGTGGTCTCTTCTGCTCTGCAGCCTCAGGAGTGCCCACCTGATCAGGCAGTGAGGTCTCTCTCCCACGGGCTCTGGGAGCAGAGAGCTGCTGTGGGCCTGGATCCGCGGGTGTGGGACTCCCGGTAAACACAGGAAGTGCCTGGTCCTAGAGGAATTCTGCCTCTGTGTGTCCCGAGTTCACCAGGCAGGTCTCTTGCAGCAGAAAAGTTGGTCTTACCTGTGGTCCCGAGGCTCAAGTTTGCTCGCGGGGTGCTGCCCACGAGCTCTCTGCGGCGGCAGCAACCAGGAAGATCTGCGCCGCCGTTTCCGGGAGCTTCAGTGCACCAGGGTTCCAGATGGCGTTTGGTGTTTTCCTCTGGCATCCGAGATGTGTGCAGAGTGCATTCTCTTCTGGTTTCCCAGGCGTGTCTGCCTCTCTGAAGGGTTAGCTCTCCCTCCCACAGAATTTGGGTGCAGAGAACTGTTTATCCGGTCTGTTCCTTCAGGTTCCGGCGGTGTCTCATCATCCAGGCTCTTGATGGAGCTTCAATTGAAATTCAAGCTTCACTTTGCATATGGTTGGCAATATATAGTTAGTACATCTATTTTTTTATCCCTGAAAATGTAATCCTCTAACAGGACTCTGAGTTATAAGTAATAAGCACAATATATATTGAGGAAAAGGTAAAATATCGGTTCCATTGCTATGACAAAATACCCAGGACTGGGTACTTTATTTAAAAAAAGACATTTATTTAGCTCATGGTACCTGCTTGCAGGAGGCTCTCTCTTACTGTGACATACTGATAACATTGAGACATAAGCACAAACAGGAGAGAAACGCTGTAGCAGGAGACAGGAAATCCAAGGTCAAGGAGAAGATTCACTCTTTTGTAACAATCTTTTTGTGAGAACAAAGCAATTTCATGAAAACTACATTAATTTCTTCCAAGTGCAGTGTTTTCAATGACCTAATAATTGAGTAGGCCATATCTTTTAAAGACTCCAACTTGTCCTAATGCCCACACTGGAGAACAAGCTGCCAACACACAAACCCCTAGGGGATACATTCAACTATATCCAAGCCATAGCCTTAGTCAATGACTGTATGGTAAGAACATAGCTGGTATTAAACATCTCCCTCATCTTATCCCTCTCCTCTGTTTTGTTTTGTCTTTCCCTCATGTTCATGGAGCTGACTCCTCTGGAATTTTAATGTGGCTACTGGAATGGCCAAACATTCATTTGTATAACCTAGCCTCACAAGCCACAACATACGTGCTGAGAAGTTTAAAATCTCCATGATTCTCTTGGACTTGTCAGAGCTCCTAATCCCATTCCTATCCTAACTGTTTATAGACAACAAAGTAGAAGTAGACACTTTCCATGTCCAAAGCAGAGGGAGGATGAGGCTCATCTTTCCATGAATAGCAAAGACTAGGAAGGCAAGGAAATGACTATGTTACTGTGCTACTCTGTACCCTAGAATGTGTACCTTCCTGATGACTCATGGAAACCCCTGATTCCCATAAGATTCTGCTCAGTAGGCATTGAGAACTATTCATTGGTATCAAGACCAGGGCAGCTGTCCCTGACAAACCACTGCAGGCTTACTGCCATGTTGCTACTGCCCTCAATGCACCACTCCCGGGATATCTTTTGACTCAGGGCTCCTGCTTCTCCCACTTATCTATGTACCTACATTTTACTCTTTAAGCTCCAACTTCAAAGGGGTTTTGCCAATGAAATCTCAGATTCATCTAATTTGGATCTGTTCTTCTCTCTTCCTCTGACCCTGTACTCTGTCACCAAAATTCTCTGCCTATCACCCTGCCTTTCAAAAGCATCATAGGTGTATGGTCTGTGTTTTGAGGACTGTGATATCTTTGTGTCCCTTCCATTCCCAATGCAGTTCTTGCCCAAGGTCACAATGGAATCAAAGTTAAGAAGAGATCCTAGAAAACTAAGCTAGCTGCTCTGACAGGAACTCATGTTCTCCTTCATCCCTCCTCCTCACCTTCTTTCCTGTGCTATAGGGTCATCAGAAAACCTAGCTTAAAGAAGAGACAATATGTGAGTGAATTTTTGCTCTGGGACAGAAAGGACCAGATATCTCTGGTGGGTTTCTTTCCCAAGCCCTGGTCTCCTTCACACTTCTAAATCCCTTCTCCACACTTCATCTGAGGGGACCTGAGTTAATTTCAAGGGCTTTCAATGACCATTTGCAATTAACTGTAGGGGAAATATCTCCAGCCAATTAGTGTTGGCACATTTCCAGGGCTGTCACCAACCTGCTCTGGAGTAATCAGACTTAATTATCTTGTTGTCTTTCTTTTTTTTTGTGAATGCTAATCTCATTTGTGTGAATTTCTGTAAACAATTAAGTAAGCAGAAAGTTCTCATTTGAACTGAGCAAACTTGGACAAAGCAACTGTACTTCACAAACAGAGCTAAATACATACCTGAGTTCATCTCCTACTCAGGACCGGCCTGAGTACCTGAGTCAGACTCCAAGGGCAGATATTTGGGCCTCTGAAAGTGGGGACTAGGGAGGGGTCAGCCTGTATCTTTCTGGGTTCAACCTCTTCAAACCCAACAATAACCTCCTAGAATTAAGCTAAAGAGCTACTTAGCAGAAGTAGCTAATGGCTGCACAGGAAGAGGGTAAGGTGCACAAAAATCCAAAATAACTAGCCACATGGGAGAATCGGGGGTGTTTGGGTGGCCAATTCTGCCTACTTTCCTCTCAAGCCCCACTATGGGAACTGTACTCCTTCAATGAGTCTGATCTCTTGATCCCCTAGTAGGATGGCTGGTAATATGGTTACCATATTACCTCTCTCTGAGACATATACCAGAAGATTTCAGAGAGAGAGAGAGAGAGAGAGAGAGAGAGAGAGAGAGAGAGAGAGAGAGAGAATATTAGCACATTTTCCTGTCCCTAAGAGAGTTCTGTATCACCTCTTAATCAGCAAGTTCTTTGTAATAAACTTTCAATATTTTTAAAATAAAATACAAATGAAATTTACACACAATGTATTATAGTTACTCCTACTAAATCCAGAAAAGATTCTTGGAATCTTAACTCAGTGTCCCAGAGATATCTCTAATGCTTGGAGTCACCCATTGTCGCACAGGACCCAGCTCTGGGAAAATCACCTGTCCTGACCCCAGAGGACAATCAATCTGCCTCTTAGAAAACAGGTAAGGAAGTGAACTTCTGGGCCACCAGCAGAGCACACTCTACCCAGAACCATGGTGCTTCCCAATGAACTGACCAATCAATATCCATTCATGACTTCAAGGTGATCAATGGGACTGCATATGCTCTATCTTCCACACCCTATGGAAGGGTACAAATGTTGCAAGAATGTCTGAACTATCTGAGCTTGCTACTTTGCCTTTCCAGAATAAAAGCCTTAGAACCTTCTGAATTTTACACTATGGCTGTCCCATGTTCTAGAAAGACAAGTAAAGGGCTTTCTATCCCTTCCCCTCCATCCTCAGCAGCATTTTAACACACTGATTTCCCATGTCTGCCTTCCATAATCTTCTTTCTCTTTCTCTTTTCTTGTTATGTAAGCCCATTAATAAAAACTAGGGCCTAATAAGCATTTATCATATGTGAGGTCCTGATCATTGAATGCCCACCCCAGCATGAGCAACAAATCAAGAAAGCTAGAATCCTGGAGACACCTAACCTGTTTGCAGGCAACTCCAAGAGTCAGAGTCTCCTGTTCTCAACCTTGTATGTAGTTTATTTGACTCATACTTCTTGAACCAAGAAATCTCAAGCAAAAGGTATAAGCATCAGTTTGGCATCTAGTAAGGGCTGTCCCTGCATCCTAACATGGTAGTGGGCATCACATAGTGAGACAGAACAAGTGTACTAGAGAGAGCTCACTCTCATAATGAGGACCACTCCCTTATCAGTCCATTAATCTATTACTCCACTCAGGAAGACAGAGCCTTCAAGACCCAGCTACTTCTTCTCTGTGTTACTGCAATTAAGACGAAGTTTCTAACACATGAACTTCTTGGGAGTGAGGGTCACCTGCTCAAAGCACAAAAGCTGTGTCACTATAGCCACTCCTTACAAGAAAACTGTCCTTACAAGAAGACTTGTCCTATATTAAGAAATTGAGGCATAGAGAAGCTGCCCAGCTGTCTTCCAGACAATGAATGACAGAAAGCCCAAAAGCTGGTTTGGAGTTTTTGCTGCAAACATTGTAGCCTCTTAGACATACTGTGGAGTCACTGAAATTGGGGGTGGCGGGGTCACTAAAATGTGGTTAAAAAAATCTTCAGATTTCTATTTGAAATTTGAATGTAAAATGTTATAAGATTTAAGGAACAGCACCTCTATGACCTTGGAGTAGTTGAAAGAAAATGTGCTCAAACAAATAGAAAGAAGAAGTTTGTCAATATTGAAGCTAAGACACCAGGTCTAAGCACTGTTTAGACTGAACAGCATCTTGTTCTTTCAGTCAGTGAACAGAAATACTGACAACCTGAGCCATATACTTGTTGGACATTTTTTAGCTGGTCAACTCAACAAGCCACCATAGAAAATATAAATCAAAGCAGTAATGTATACTGTCTATCACCACTGAGGAAAGAGGAGATTGTTCTGTAAGCAATGTGAGGAAGTGGCACAATCTGAGCTCTCAAACACTGCAGTGTGGCTCTCATGTAGCCATATTGGATTGCTGATGGCAGTACAAAGATTTAGCATTTGTACATCCCATAATCCAGAAATACTATTCCCATCCATATATCCAAAAATGTAAAATAACACCAAAATCTAATAGTGGAATAGTTTGGAGTAGCCCCAAATGTAAATTACCCAAATATATGTTAATTATTGAATGGATAGTGGTAGACCCATATAATAGTAGACAGCAGTGATATGCCACAAATAAATGTACACAGTATGAAATAATTGCTTTTCAAAAAAACTGAGAAAAGCAAACATGAATATATAGTCATACACTAAAAAAAAAAGAAGAAGAAAAGAAAAAAAGACAGTCTGTTCAACAGCAACAACGGTCTGTTGTAGCAAATTCCTGAGTTGGAACAGTCCGTCCTAGATGGAGGTTCACTCAGGAAGTTCTAAAGGGAGGCTCCTAAGACTCAGGAAGTAAACAACTCTCAAGTCTCAGAAAGTTACTAAAACTTATTAGACATACAAGTTCTTTTCCCCAAGGTTATAAAAGCAATAAGGACTTCTGGAGAGACTCTCTGACCTGTGGAGTTGCTTGAAAGCTGGGAAGATGCTCCAGGGTTCTCATGAGTTGTTACCCATATTGCCCATTCTCTGGTGCAGCTGCTCTGAGCTGTCTATGTTCCTATAAGTAACCCTTCATCTATACTCATATCAGTAACCCTGATAAGCTCATTGACTGATCAAGTTGGACTTCGATGATATCATTACTTTCAATGACCATTAGTTTCTTCTCTAGAATGAATAAACTATTTGTTCATATTCACTGAAAAATAGTGTGATGTAACATGGTCCCATAAGATTATATTGGAACCAAGTTTCCCTACTTCCTAGTGATTGGAGTTATTATTATAGAATAACCCATGATTTGCTTGTTCATGTTGATGGAAATAGATTCTCCATTCATCAGTCAGCAAAACACACACACATAGGCACAATACATAGAGCCAGGTAAAGATAACACATGTGGATTTGCTACATTCTGCTTTTATCCTTATTTTAGAGCATGTTCCTTTTACTCAGAAAAGAAAGTTACAATGAAAGATGATGCGGTGTTATGCCAACAGCATCCTTATCCATCTCCTGCTTACTGTGCCTCCTTACAAAACCAAGGGCCCAGACCAAGCAATTTCTATCATGTCTGTCTTATAGTCACACTGCTGTGTCCACACAGTGATAAAGCCATATAGTACATTTTTCAGAATTTGTTCCCAGCGGTAGATGGGCAGGTAGAAGATAAGTGGATGGGAAGGCAGATAAACCAGGATATCAGGGGTTAGAATAGTGGTCACTTTGAAGGGAATAACTGAAAATTGAATATGAAGGGGTCTTGGAAGACGCCTTGTAGTTTTTGGATTTGAGCCATGGTTCCATGATGTTCTGGCTTGGATCTAAAATGACCCTCTCAGACTTGTGCTCTGGACACTGTAGGATCTTTAGGAGGTGACCTATTGAGTGGATTTGGGCCTCTAGGGGTAGGAGTCTAAAGGTTATAGCCCAGCCCTGCTTCCGGTTATTCTCTCCTTCATGTATCAGCCATGGTGTGAATAGCTGTCCTATGTGACATGTCCCCATCTCTGTGATTTTCTGTCTCGGAAGCATAGGGCCAATCATCTATGGCCTGAAACCCCTCTGAAACCACAAAGAAGTAGGCAAAAATAGCCAATACATACCCACATTTTCAATTTGTGAAAGTTAATTGTGTGTGTGTGTGTGTGTGTTATTTCTGCATAGCTGTGACAAAAATACATGACAAACAACTTACAAAGAGGGAGGATTTATTCCAGTCCATCATAATGGAAGAGAAGGGTGATTCACACTGTGCAGCCAGGAAGAAGAGAAAAGATGGATGCCAGAAAGGGCTAGGGCAATATACAGCCACAACGATACCCACACAATGATCTGCTTTCTTCAAAATAGCCCCCACCTGCTATGTTTTGTCATATTTTCATACATCAAGGCCCAAGTGAGCTGTCTATGGTAAGGCCTAATGGGTACACCACACTGATCCCTGAAGTATCTCTCAGTCTACCCAAGTAGACAATGGTAAAGAAACATTACAATGCACTAATGCTTCAGTCAAATACTCATCAAATATTTCTACCATACAGATACACTATAGTTTCAGCTGCCCTGAGGTTACCACACAGACTTTCTCAGCCAGTGTGAAGGTGGATGTCGGGAACTTTCTATGGTCTTCTTATTAAATCAGTTCAGAGAAATCCTCAGTTGCCTGCTGTAAGGTGACCGACACACTCTTCCTGAAGGCAGTTTCCAAGAATGCTCTGAGCTGACTTCAAATCTTTCAAATGTCTTATCTTATTCTGGATACATGAAGCGAGAATTCTGCAGTTTGATTAACCGCCCTCATCCTGCCTGTCAGCATGCTTCCTTTCTTTATTTAGACAAGAAATTTTCCTCAGGATGAGAGAGTCAGAAGGAAGACAGCAAGGACTCTTTCTGTGCCTTAGCTCTTCACTGTGACATCCCACTCTCCAGTCCCTGACATACATGTGGATCAAAGACTGAGAGCAAGCTGGTGTCCTCTGCGGGAAACCGATCTTAACTGTGATGTTTCCTATTTTGAATCTGAATTATTTCTTCTTATCATTTGAATTACCAATATTTAAAAATCACATTTCACATAAAACTATACACTGGTTGATACTGGGGTTGGGGGGGACTTAGCCCCATACATCATACAGCACAGTCAGAACATGCACCTTATGAGGAAAAGTTCTTAGTCTCTGGAAATGTTGAGTTGCAGTTCTTACACCTGTTAGTTTTTGTCACCTTGACATAAACTAGTGTCATTCAGAAAGCACAAGTCTCAACTGAGGAATTGCCTCCATAGGATAGACCTCTGGGCAGGTGTGTGGGGACATTTCCTTAACGGCTAATTGATGTAAAAAGGCACTGCCAGTTGTAGGTGGGCCTGGGCTGTACCAGCAAAGTAGCTGAGCGAGATGTGGGGAAACAAGTACATAAGCAGTACTCCTCCATGGCCTCTGCTTCTTCAGTTCCTGCCTCTGGCTTCCCAGCTTGAGCTGCTGCCCTAATGTGACAGACTGTGATATAAAAGTACAAGCCAAAGAAACCTTTTCCTTCCTCCATTGATTTTGATCATGGTGTTTCTCACAACAACAGAAATCAAACTGGAACAACTCTCAGTGGAGAATATTTTTTTAAAAATGAATAACAAAAAGTCCCTTATTCTGATGGGTTTGGAAAGCAAGATACTGATGAACTCAACCAATATTGATGGGTCATGCTGTATTTGATGCTAAGCTGATAATAGTTTCATTTGACTGACTGATTGATTGATTGATTGACTGACTGACTGATTGATACACTCCTGAGGATCAAACCCAGACCCTTACACAGGACAAGAAACCCCTGTACCATTCAACTATCCCTCCACTGCCTTCTCTATCATTAAATGAGAATTGGACAAGAGCTCTATAGCTCCTTTCAGCTTACAAGTTTGATCTCTCAGGAATTCTGCTATTCTTCCAGGATCATTCCAGTCCCTACAAAGCAATATAAGAATGGTCCATCCCTCACATCTTCACTGACATCTATCTTTTTTTTCACATGATGAGCTAAGTTTAAGAGGCATATTTTAGCGGGCCCATGAAAAGAGGAACCATCAGAACTTTAGAAACCAGCAGAACAAAGGAATCATCAGAACTTTACTAAAGAAGTCAGAAATGATTTTATTCTAGAAGAATCAACAAATGTCCTCATTTTGCACAGCAGTGCCAGGGAATGTTCAATTACCCTTAGTAAACCTACTGTACTAGAATGGGCTTGTTAATAAGCTCCCTGGGTGATGTGTAGACATGCTGTTTTGAAAGACTCCCTGTTAGCTGCTGCTTCCTGGATACTTTGAGAGTCTAGAGTACCCTACTGTCATCTCTGCTGAACCAGCCCGTGGCAGGAGAAGGGGTATCATTGGCAGTTGTCCTCTCTATCCTCCTTCAGAAAGGACATAGGTATAGGTGACATACGTAACTATATCCATAGGCACAGTAGCTCAGATCTCCATGGCTCCACTTTTGTTCTTTCAGCTAAAAAAAAAAAAAAGCACATGTTAGAATTCAGTGAGAGTTGGAAAAGGTGACTCTTCCAATCTATCTTAAGTTTTCAGCAAATAAATGCATAATTTCTTCCTTTCATCTTCATCTTGCAAGGCATTGCTGTATTTCCAGCATAAGAGTTCACAGTGCCAGGGGAAGGAGAGGAGACACTGGTTGGAAACTGCCACATTGGAGCCTGGGGAGGAAAAGAGAGGAAGTCTACCTGGTCTCCTTCCAGCAAGATACTAATGAGGCTCTCTGGACAGTAGCATCCCTGTCTGAGAAACGAACTGGAAATCTGATAAGCTGTCACGGTTCATTGTAGGGAAATCTGCGGGGCCTTGAGGTGCCCACTACCAGCTGCAGGACTTTAGACTTTGATATGAGGTAAAAGGCTGACAGGGAACAAAGAACAACCCATGCCCATGTCACCCTTCACCTTCTTGCCTGCTGACAGTTTCACCTCCATGAGAATCGATGCCTACCTGGCTGCTATCCTCTGTGGGCCTATATGCAAGGACCTGCATAGGAGCCAACAAGAATAATAAATCTGGAGGCATCTAATTGGATCAGCAGCTCCAAGACATGCACTACAGCAAAGACAGAATGAGGATCTGCACTGAGAAGGAAGAACCAGGGCTTTCTGGATTCTATATTGCTCCATGTAAATTAGAGGTCTCATGCCCTGGGCTTGGATGAGTCAGGTCAGGTCATGGAGCTGCAACTGGATGGAACTACAAGATTCCATATGTTCTAGATCTGTGTTATCAGAAAGTGAGTCATGATCCCCTCATCATGAGTTCAAGTCCCACAGGCTCAAGTGATTGACTAGGGTAAGGTCATGAGACTAAAACTGTGATAAAGGGAAGAAAGTGAGCTCTGAGTATCTCTGCCTTCTAATGCTGGCTTCCCATAGCATGAAGAAGACACAAGTAGCAGTGTTGTGTCCAAAAACATAAGGATGAGTTGAGTGCACATCCAAGATTGTTGTGTTCATCTCTGGGATGCAACCCATTCCTGCCCAGGCCAAAATCTCTTCCCCAGGAAGCCTCTCCAGACCCTACTCACTCTCACTGAACTTCTGTGTACCCTACAAGCAGCCTTTAAGAAGTCAGTTCAGAGTCGTAAGACTGTTCACAATGCTGGGGATGCCACATGTCCTCATGAGACTGTAGGGTTCTGAGGTATAAATACTCTATTTCACATGCCCTTTTCCTTTTCATAGTGCCCAGGAATGTCCAGTGAGTACAGCAGTTCATTGCCTCTGAGTCACTCAAAGATTGCCCTATGGTCTTTAAGCAAAAGCAGTCCAGGTAAGGGTAAGATACAGGGAACTTGGATGGGCCCATTTCCAGTGGCAATTCTTAATCCCTGCCTAAAAAGGAAAGGGAGTATGTTTCATGTGCCTGCACCTGAGGAGATGTTGCCATTGTTCCTGTTTCTGAATCCACCCCCTTGTCTCCCAGCTAGCGTAATTCCTGGTACAAGTATAGGTGTTCATTGAATGCATCAATATGAAGGCTGATATCTGATGGTTCATTTTTCAAAGTGACCAGAGCCATCTTAAGTCGTAAGACAGATAACCAGGAAACACCAGGCCCTACTAGAGTCTGCCAGTGTAGCCAGGTGAGCTACATCCACCACATCCCTAAGTTCAGAGTAGAAAATAATGAACCATCAAGCTTGTCTCACAAGCTTCTGACCTACCCAGGCCACCATCCCAGAAAGCTTTACAATAAACAAAATGTAAAACATTAAATATAGAGATGACACTGTCAGTAACTTTTGTTGGGGAAATGAAAAGGACAGAGAGAAAGAGAAAACCTAGATGAATGTAAGATTGCACCTTCCTGATTACTCAGCCAAAGAGGAGAGGCTGAAGAGGCTTGTGATGTTGAGGGTTAAAACCCGTTCTCTCACCCACTCAGCACAGTAGCCATTCTAGACTGAGGACTGGCTTTGCAGGGACATAAACTGCTTTGAGTTCACCACTTTAATTCTCTAATGCCTTTTATCAATCATTACCTTCTTATCCTTCACACCATTCTCGTCCTCTCTTGCTCTGGTCTATACTAACAAGGGTTGCAGTATGTGATGGCCAGAGTGACCAGCACTTGCAGAATGCAAGGATTCAGCCGTGGCATTAGCCAGCAGCTGTATCCTCCAATAGACTCTCTCCCTCTGCAATGCCCCAATGAGTCTCTACAGCCCCCAGCAGTGTCAAGTACCATGAGCTGCTGGGCTGTAGAACTTCTGTTTGGGTTTCTCCAGCCATTAAGCAGTACTAGTTTCCTGCTGTTCCCAAACTGTGGAGTAGCTAGTTTTCCTCTTTGTGCATCTCTCAGCCCATCCAGTGCCTTCGCAATGTATCCCAACTGGTGGTTTCCCTATGTTTGGAATACTTAGCATGATTTCTGATGTTTGTGTCTAAACTTAGACTGACAGAAGAAAAAAGACCGAAAAAGGAGAGCACGGAGAAAAGGAATGGTAAAAGAATGGAGAAATGCCTGCTATGCACAAAAGCAATGATTAGCTCTCACTGAACATGGAAATAAATCCAGAGGCCCTTGCCTCTGCTCCAAGAACACTGTTTCTGAGATAAGCAAAAGAATCCTTTCTGGAGGAATACTAGCTTTTGTTATCCCTACTTTCGGAGCATCCTGAAATCTCACACGTAGCCAAAAAGACGTGTTCTCAGTAGAATAACCTCACATTTTCATATCTATTCCTCCTGCTTAAAGATGAGGTTGACCATTGCTCTGAGCATCTTCAATTCTGAGCATCCTCAACTCTAAGCCCTGGACTTGTTGAGCATGTACTGCAAAGGGGCAGGAATTGTCACAGTTTCTTCTAGGGTTGAGATCACTTGTTTGTCTATAAATAAAAGTTAGTGATGAAGCAGTTGGCTTTAGGTTGAAGATTCTAGCTCCAGATATCTTCTTCACTCCCAACTTAATCAGAGACAGATTGAGTTCACGAACAGTGACAGAATGCAAGGGGCTTGGGAAGGCTCCACAGGGCTTGGCTAAGTAGTTGCTGAATGCTGGGGGATCCCCAGTATCTTCAGTCATGGAGATTTCTCAGCATCTTGTCCCTCCCTCTTGCCTGAAACAGAGAAGGGCATTCTTACCTCCTCTGTACTGCCAAAGACACTCATTTCCTCTCTAGGCTCTTTTTTAATCATTTCTCTTCACCTGCGTTTTTTTCTCCTTTATCCCCTGCCTTACACAAGATATCTTCATCTTAACAGAACCAAAGATGTGGTCCAGGAATGGGATGTACAACAGGTGGGGATAAAACCAGAGATTAGGGTTATAAGGGCTAGCATTTTTATAAGAATTGAAGAAGACCCTGCATAAGGGTATAAGGCCAAATCCCATTCAGAGCCAGTACCAAAGACATGCGTGTAATCTGACAGTTTCCTAACTTGTAGAAATGTCTCTAAAGATTCAGCCAAGGGGTGGTGACCAAATGCCAATGGACTTTCTTCAGAGCAATGGCATGACAGATCATGTGAGGATGAAGAGGTCAGTAGAAATCCAATAAACAGTGCCCAAAGGGTTGATCATGGAGTTAGGCCTTATCAAGGAAAAACAGTTTCTTCTGGAATCTTTACCACTCCCCTATACAGGCATGCACCCAGGCATCCCCAGATACACAGTCTCAAGTGACATCTAAGAATATCCACAGCTTGGAAACTTACTAAGAAATACAGAGTGCTGTCCTGTTTTATTTTGTCCTCTAGAATGAAAGATTGAAATCTAAAATCATGCTTTGCTTGGCTCTAGACTCCTTGCCTTTGCTTTATGGTAGAAGAGCATCATGCAGATTCCAAAATCTTAACTGTTACTTGTCTCCTCCCATCATACTCTCTATCCCAAGAAAGTTTGATGACTTGCCTTAATAGGTCTCTCAAAGTGCTCATGGGATTGCCATGAACACACCTGCTAGCTATGCTCCATTAACTCCATGTCCCCTCACTCTGTTCAGATCCTCTTACAGAGAGTCATCAAGTACTCTCAGTCTCCAGAGGAGACTATGACTAGATAAGCTGGATCTCTGGGTCCTGCCACATCCTGAACAGGGTCAGGATGGGACATTCTGGAAGCACAGAAATAGGAGTCCAACTGGGAGGAAGGGTGCTAACAAATACTGAAACTGCTATCTAAATATAAAAGTGGAGTTTCCAGTTTTGGTGTTTCTGGAAGCACTTTAGTTTATATCTAAAACTAGATACTAGCATAGAGACTAGCTGTAGCAAGACATAACCGTAGGGACCTGTATAAGCAAGGCCAAAGGCCCAGAAATCATGGAAAGCTGGGCTATAGAGGTCATAATCAAAACTGCAGGTCTTCCCTTCATGAAAAAAGACAGTGAAGAAGACAGCTGTCTCTAGCTAAATGGCATGGCTTTGGTCGCCTAGAGTGTAAATCTTCAGTTAGGGAAGGTGTCTGGGCAAATAGGACTGGATGGGCTGGGCAGATGGCAAAATGCAATGGAAAAATAGCCATGTATAGCAAGTTTACACATTAAGATAGAACAGCTTGAGGAAAACTTATTTGGGATGGAACAAAATATGGTTTATCTTATGGAAAGGACTCAAGCATGGTGATGTCTAAGAGTATTTGCCAGAAGGAATTTAGAAAGCCCAGACCTTCCTTGCCTCTGAACGTCTTCTATAGTTAGTGATTGGACTCTGTGTGAGCTGTGTACACTAAAGATGAATTTCCTTCAAAGCACTCCGGCTGACAGAGTAGTAGAAAAAGAGTCGAGCTAGATTAAGGCAGAAATAAATGAGTATAAATTATGTGTCAGATAGTTTATCAGTTCGAGTGGGAGAATTAATCTGCAATATGTTTGTCTCTGAGTGGAGAGTACAGACTGTAGCGGTGGCAGCAAGGCGGCACTGGGGTTGAGAAATGGTTCAATTAAAAGAGTCAAGCCTCACCTCTGTGAAGGCTCCTGCATCATCATTAATTCAGCCACATTACCTTCTGCAAACATTGCACAAGGTCCTGTTTGCAGCTTCCAACGACTCCGAGAGGAGGGCCAGCTGCCAGCAGGACTGTTGGGGCTCCTTAGGGAAATTAGTGATTTTCCTACCTGACCAGATCCTAATTTAACCAAGTCCTGCCCAGAGCAGCTGTAACTGTTTGTGTTACATAATCCTGAAGGAGTGTGATAGGAAAGAAGAAGACACTGCCACAAAACAAACAAGACGGGACAGTAATTAGCTACCCAGGAGAAGCCAACATTTCTCCATGGATCGGGGATGGGCCCCTCACACTATGTGTTTATAAGAGCTCCCGGGCTGTGCTTACATGGGTTGTCTCTGGACCACCTTTCAGTAGTACTAATCCAGATTCCTCAGGTATGAAACCCATGAGTATCACCTGGCAGCTCATTAGAAATGAAGACCCCAGACCTCCTCGATCAGTCTCTGCATTTTAATAGTATTGCCTGATGGCTCGCAGGCTTGTTTATAGCTAAGATGTGCTCTAACAGAACTTCTCCTTGGTTTTCTTAGAAATCTTCCTGCTCTCCCTTTCTGTGTGTGCCCACCAGTGTTTAGGATATGAGTAGTTGGAGTGTACCTGGGTTCTGGCATAAATTTCTTCTTACTTCTGGGTTCTCGTGTGAAAGAGAAATATCAAAGGATTGTAGTTGAGTAGGAGACTCAACACAGAAAGAAGAGATGAGAGGAAAGGCAAAGGTGTAAAATTAGAGAAATTAAGAGAGATAATAGAAGGTATAAGTCAGGACTACTGAGCCAGTGCCTAATATTTTCTAGAGCAGAATTCTAATGATGCTGGCTGGTGAAACAGACCCTGAGCCTGGCAAGTCCTCCTCTTCTCGCAGAATGTCTAGGTAAGCATGAACAGTGAGGGCCATTCTGCTTCATTTTCATACACACAGAAATAAATACCCAACAGACACATGTTAAAGCATCTGACAGCCCTTCCAAAGAACCAGGTGAGCCTTAGAAATGCATCATTTGTGGATATGAGGATAGAAGGGAACCTACTTTTAAAATCACTGTTCTATTGCTATGAAGAGACACCATGACCAAAGCAACTCTTAAAAAAGAAAGTATTTAGTTGGGAGCTTGCTTACAAGTTCAGAGGGTTAGTCCATGCATGACATTGGAGCAGTGTCTGAGAGCCACTTCCTGACCTGCAGGCCAAGAGAGAGAACTAGGACTGGCATGGTCTTTTGAAACCTCAAGGCAAACTCACAGAGACACACTTCCTCCAACAAGGCCACACCTACTCTGACAAGTCACACCTCCTAATCCTTCTCAAATAGAACCACTCTCTGATGGCTAAGCATTCATGTATATGAGCCTATGGGAAGTTTTCCTAGTCAAACCACCACACCACTAAGATAAGTGCGAGAAAGGAGATGACTTTGGTTCTTATCACTAAAGACATTAGATGCACAAAAGAATGCAGAGAAGTCAAAGCAGTCATTTCTCTTGGCTTTCTGGAAAACTGGTATGTAGAACTGTCAAGGAGAAAATATTTCCCAGTCTGGACTTACCTGAGATGGTGTACTGGCTGGTTTTGTGTGCCAACTTGACACAAGCTAGCGTTATCACAGAGAACGAGCCTCCCTTGAGAAAATGCCTCCATGAGATCCCTATAAGGCATTTTCTCAACTAGTGATCAAGTGGGAAGGGACCAGCCCATTGTGGGTGATGCCACCTCTGGGTTAGCAATCCTGGGTTCTATAAGAGAGCAAGCTGAGCAAGCCAGGGGAGCCAAGCCAGTAAGCAACACCCTCCATGGCCTCTACATCAGCTCCTGCCTCCAAGTTCCTGCCCTGTGGAGTTCCTGTCCTGACTTCCTTTGGTGATGAACAGCAATGCAGAAATGTAAGCAGAATAAACCCTTTCCTTCCCAACTTGCTTCTTGGTCATGATGTTTGTACAGGAATGCAAACCTTGACTAAGACAGATGGGCAAAAGAGCAGAAGTCTCCATTTATTCTAGGCCAAAGGAGGATTACATTGCAAAAAAATGAGGATAAGTTTGTGTGCTCCAAGTGTGCTCCAAGAAATTCCACATACAAAAAGGTTTCCTTCCTGGCCATCTCTTGATAGCTGTATGAAAGAGGTGTCAGTGATGTAGAAAATACTTTTGGCCAGCTCAGGCTGATAGTCCATAAGGATCCTGAGCAGAGGTAACCATCCTGTCAGTATGCAGTTATCAAGCAGTAGCCACTGGAGCTTCCTCCCCCACATGCACATACAGAGAGAGAGAGAGAGAGAGAGAGAGAGAGAGAGAGAGAGAGAGAGAGAGAGACAGAGACAGAGAGAGACAGAGAGAGACAGAGAGAGACAGAGACAGAGACAGAGACAGAGAGACAGAGACAGAGACAGAGAGACAGAGAGACAGAGACAGAGACAGAGATAGAGAGACAAACACACATCTATTCAAAGATTGTATTTTCCTTTATGTGTACAAAGTGATGGGTTTCATAATGACATCTTAATTCCAAATTTATGTGAAGATTAAATGACATTATACACAGGGCAACTCCTTATAAAATTCAAACTGTCAGTTCTTTGTTGAGCTAACCATCCCACATACTGTGAGTCTATCATCAATGAAAATGCAAGCACGGGACAAAAAGGATTGTGGGAGGAAGGCTTCTTCCTTTCCTCTGGCGGCAGCCTTCAGGTGATCCAAGATGGGTGCATGTAAATACATTTAGGAGCTATGGAGAAAGAAGCAGTCCGACATGATGTGCTTTCTTCTGAAGGTCTGCTGCTGGCAATACCGCCAGCTCTCCTCTGCACTGCACAGGGCTCCCTGCCCTACCTGGCCCAATAAAGCATGAAGACTGGGATACAAGGCTAAACAAGGTTTTGTCATTTATAAGATTCATGTCCAATGTAGTGGTCACAAACACTTGGCTCCTAAGGGTACAACTTATGGCAAGTCTGTCTGTCTCCCATGGTGTTACCCAACTGAAATTTTCCTGAAGCCTTCAGTCTGTTGCTGAGCAGAGAGTTGGGCGCCATTATGGGGCTTTGTGAGTCCTGAATCCCTATTGGGTTGTTGAAGATTCCACATATAAATTTTTGGAGGTTATCCTCATTGATCCATTCCATAAAGCTGTCAGAAGAAATCCTGACACTCAGTGGATCACCAAACCAGTCCACAGGCACAGAGAGATGTGTGAGCTGATATCTGCTGACTGCAAGAGCTGTGGCCTTGGAAAGGGCCACAAGTTCCACTGAACTCTAGGTGGATCTCACCATGCAGCCTAGAGAAGGCCCAATACTTTCCAGCTCCACTGTTACCCCTAACACACGTCATATTTGTAAAAATCATAACCAATAAGCAATTTAGGAGAGTCAAAATAAACAAAGAAAATGCAAGCATGGTGCAGACATTCTAGTACATTCGGGGTGTGATTTTTCTCACCTAACTTCATCCAGTCATTCTATGCAGTTGTCCTGGCAGAAGATTGATGACATGATCACTTTTGGTTTTGACACTGGAAATATTTGGTCTCAGGAAGAAGAGAAGTACACAGGCTATGTCAAAGCATGAAACCCCTGTTTCTCACCCCCAGCCCAGGGGCAGAGAGAAAAGACAGAAACCAGATTCTAGATAACATCTACAAGCAGGAAGTTCTACAGTCAACATAAGGAGCTCTCAGCCTTCACCCTATGTCACACAGAAAGTTCTGGCTGCTGCTAGGACTCGGAAACAGCACAGAAGCCAGCTGAGTCCCTGAAGGCCAGCTGGTCTTTGTGTGAGCACTGTGGAGAAATGCTGTTGCTTCCTTGCATTTGGGCATTTGGCAGCTTGCAACCGGTCATTTGATGACTGTCTTGCAGAAACGACATATGCCGTGCTTTTGTGCTTTAAAAAAAAATCATCTAGCTTACTCCACTTGAACCCCTTTGAACACGGCAAGACATCTCTAAAACCATCAACCCAGGCAGAGGGATCATGGGTACAGAGGTGGGTTAGAGTGCCTGTGTATCAGTTAGGCTTCTTAGACCCAGCATGGGATCTACCTTGGAGTAAGTACAAATGGAAGATAAGGACCAATAGCTCTCAGAGTCCAGGAGAGAAACTGGGGACCTGAAGCTTAAAGAATGGAGTCCAGAAGAAATAGAAAACCAAAGGATACAGCAGTGCAGATCGCCCTAGTTACAAAAGAGATTGTGTTTGGAGACTGATTCCAATCCTGTATCTCTGAAGAATGTAGTAAAATATTTTCTTCTATTCCTCTTTCTCCACAAAGAAAGCATAAGACACATCTAGTGATCATGCCTGACTACATCTGCTCCCAACACCGCTACACTGACCCCATCCCAAGTAGGTGTTGGAGACACTGAAACTTGTTTGCAAACTTGAGCATGAAAATAAGAGGCAAAGATCAAACCAGACTTCAAGATTTTGGTCCCAACAGCCAGCAAATGATTGTACTGAGATGTGGAAAGGACCAAAGAGCTGGCAGAAATTGGTGTACCTAGCCAATTATCCATCATTTTCTAACTCGAGTCCCATGAAAACTGAGATATCTTTCCTTTGCATCAATTTTTCTAGCTGCCCACCAGAACAATGCTTAGGATAAAGGTAATAGTAAATATACTATTTAACTTAATGAATTAATGAATTATGGGGAAATAAAAGCATGTGTCAGAGGAGTGAGGGAGAGACGTGTGTTCAAGATAGAGAGATTGTAGTGCAGGTTGGGAAACCTCGAGTTAGAAAGTCCAGGAAACATCAAACTGAAGAAGCAGCATAGATTGCTGGAGTCCAGAACTTAGAGAAGTGGTCCAAGTTAAACTCTTATCCCGGGACAAAAGGCCTGAGTGAAGCATCCCAAGCTGTTCCTCAGCTGTATCAAGTAGCAAATTACACAGCACTGTGCTGAAGCCTTTCATCTCTGCTGGCCTTATGCTGGTCTATCAAGGGCCATAGCTGGACAACCAACAATCAATATTTGATTTTTGTCTTATTTCCAGAGAGAAACGAACAGATGCATTAGTTGGGTTTTATTTTTATTTTTTAAGAATGATAAGGTCTCTTGTCTTATTCTTGCTATAACTCTTGAAAGAGCCCAGAGATGTTCGTTCTGGAAAGGGTTGGAACAAAAGGGACCCAGGACTGCCTCCTGGGCATCATTCCTCTCAACTACACATGGGTCTTACAGTTCACTGAACGACATGATCTAACAGTCCTCAAATGATGGAAATTTTTTCTAGATCATGCCAGAGAACAAATAAAGGACTATAAATAAAGGTTACAGTGAAAGTTAGTTTCAGCCTAGCATTAGAGATAGAAAACCAAATGGAATGCTCACACAGGGTTTGGAGTTAATCAGGTATGTTACCTTTGAAGTGTAATTTTTAGCTTTCTGTACTTCGACTTGCTCATCTAGAAAATGTTCAGTGCTGTACCAGACCTATACATGTTGATAGACTGGATTAGTCTGACAGTAGGTATGGTCTTGAGCTCAGAGGCTACCCTCACTCCCAGTGGAAGAGCCTGACAATGAATCATCAGATAAGGAAGAAAGTTCTCAGGGGTGAGATGGGCTGTGTCTCATTTTGGGACCTGAGGTCTGAACACAATTCTCTGTGGCTCAGCCTCTGCAGGCCCCCCCTTACCTATACTCCAAGAACAGAAGTCTAAGTTTGTTTCACTTTACTTTATGGCTTAGAAGAGGGAAAGAGAGCAAAAACTATACAACACTGTAAGTTATTCTTCATGAATCCTCATGGCAGTAGTACCAAAGATAATATCACCAACCCTTCATAGACTAGGATTGCTGGGTTCAATGCCTCTTCCTCAAGCCAGAAGTGATAGTCTTCTCCTTTAGAAGACAGAAGCATTTCTTGGGTACCAGGTTAGATTTATAACCCAATTCTGCTCATTCCAAGGGCCCTACATTATAGTGTTAGGTTAAAGGGGATTGTACAGCTTTTCCTTGTGTGTACCTCTTTGGGAAGGAAGAGGTGATCAGAAAATCAGAATTTGAATACTGTTGAGATCCTTGACAACAGTAATATCAAAGCCTGCTCTTAACCTGCTCTTAACGACATGCTATGGGCAGAATCTCAAAAGATGAAGAAAAATGTGATAGGCAAAGAAACAGATTCATTCCTCAAGTTCCTGGGATGTGGAGGGAGGGTCATTTGGGGCAAGTTTGCCCAAGAAATCAGGGTGCATTTCTCTGTGCATGAAGGCAGACTCAGCCTCCTTGATGTTTGCACCATCTAATTTGAGTTGTCTCCTTGATGGATGGGCTAGGATAGCTGTTCCTTGGTGGGTAAGGGATTCAGAGTCTGCTTAGTCCGCACGTTTTTGGCAGGCTGTCTGTCTTGATTTGTTGCTTTGAAGGGCCATTGCTCAGAAAGCTTTTGTTATCAGAGGAGCCTAGGGCTGCTGGGTCATGTCTGTTTCTGTACTTTGCAGACATTCCTCTCCAGGCTCAAAGCTTTGCTATCTTTATTACCCAAGCTGGGTGGACAGCCCAGCTGATGGCTGGGCAAACCTGTCCATCCATTGCTTGTCACCAGGTGATTCTGAGGGGTTGGAATCTTGCCATTCACTGTATAGGACTTGAGTTGTCAATGAACTTGGGTGGAACTGGAGACAAGAATAGACTGGCTGCCATGCGGGACAGCACACCATGCATTATTCATGGAGCAAGAATTTCTTGAGCTCCTAGTTTGTTTCAGGTGCTGGGAAGAGATACAGGATGATGCTTGTTTTCTCTAAGAATAAACCAATGAGCACAGCAGCACGTCAATGAGTCACATCAGAGGGAAGCGCCAGAATGTTTGGAGCTTTGAAAGAGCATCCTTCACAGGATGATTCTGCACTAGCCTAGGGTAGAGGGTGGTGCATGCTATGATAAGGTCAAAGGAAGACTCCACCTAGAAACACTCACCCCATCACATATTATTGAACCAAACAACTAAGGTTGTGGGAGGATTGTGTACATGGAAAAATCAAAGGGGAGGAACTGGGTTGTTTTAACTGTCAATCTCTGATGATGTCACACAACACAGTTCTCCCATGGGTATGCAAAGATTTGATTCAGTGTGATACCTCCTAATCCCTGTGGGTGGCATTTCCCAGCACCATCTCACCTTTATAGACTATCTTCTCTCAAGTTCCTTGTCAATCCCCAAACTACAGGTGTTGATTGTTTGCTTGCTTGGTTGGTTGGTTGGTTGGTTGGTTGGCTGGTTGGCTGGTTGGCTGGTTGGCTGGTTGGTTGAGTGTTGATTGGTTGGTTGGTTGGTTGAGTGTTGGTTGGTTGGTTGGTTGGTTGGTTGGTTGGTTGGTTGATTGGTTGGTTGAGTTGTAGCCTTGCTCCATGCTCACAGAATCCTCTCCAAGTGAGCCCGACTATAATGCCCCCGTGGCCTGGCCCAGTTGGTGATAGAGCCCACAGCTCAAGCCTACAGTGTGCATGGCATTCTAACAGCCTCAATTTTGCCCTCAGCCTGTTTTGTGCATGAAAAACTTACCTCTCCAACTGTGCCGTAAGTTCTTCAAGGGCAAGGCCAGTGCCCTTTGGGTGCTTTTCTTTACTCTTCGTTGGCTGGCATTATGTGAAGCACCATGCCTGTCACTGTTTTACCAGCGAGACTGATCAAAATGAGGCTGTTAATCTCATCTGTGGAGTTTCATTTGCAATTAAATGGATGGTGATGCCTTGGTTATGGCTTAATTAATAAATTCAATAAACATGAATTAAGAATCTATAATGAGGCAGGCTCGGTGTTAAGCACTGACTCTCCAGAGATAAATGACAGCTCTTGGCTCTCGAAAAGTTCATAGTCTAGTAACAGACAAACAAGTGTGAACGCATAGTTATAAGGCAGGGGGTAATTGCCAGAGAATAGATTTGTTTAAAGGACTGTGAAAACCCAGAGGAAGGAATGAGAAATGATGCTTGCTGACATGATGGATCATTTTGGTTTTGAAGGATGCAAATGGGATTTTTGAGGAGTAGAGGAAAAGTATCACAGACAAAAGTACAGGGCGTAGCAAGAGCACAGCTGTGTAACAAACCAGGAAGCCATATTCAAGGAATTAGAACCTGGTTCGTGTGGTAGGGAATGGATTCAATGGGTAGGGCTGGGGTCTTCCCAATCAGCTCAAGAAATTAAGCTTCATGCTGTTCTGGAAGAAAGCCAAAGGATATGCTTAATGTGTCGGATACCATATGGGATTATCTGTGAGTATCCTTTGAACTGGTTTTGCTTGGATTGCTAAGGAAAGCTTCACAGAGCTGAAGAACTGCTAGCCTACCGATTACACTAAAGGGTGGCCATGACAGGGACTGGTTTATCAAGGAGATGAGTTGAGTCAGACATGACAGTTCATGCCTGTAATCTCAGGACTTGGAAGGTAGAGATCAGAAACTCAGGCTGGTTTCGATCTCACCGTCTAGTTATAAATGACCCCCTCTCAAAAAAATGAATGAGAAGATGTGGTATTATCTGAGATCATGCTGACAGCAGAGATAATCCTTCAAGTAAAAGGAGAGAGACAGGGGAGGGTGAATGACTCCAAGAGTGACACATGCTTGCTAACTACTAAGACCGTTTATACAAACACAGCAACAGGTAAGTAAAACAGATCAACATGCACATTAATTAGGTCAATTACAGATGCAAAGAAAACACAGTTTACAGTATGCAGAAAATACAAGTGACTAAATACAACAGAGAACCTACCTGCTAACCTGTGACCATAGTGAATCTTTGCACAAGTCAAACTGGTCTCCTCCCAGGCACATCCAAATTTTGTTTCATCAAAACCTGTGAAAAAAAATGTTGTTGGAAGATTTTTAATGGCATTTCATGTACAGTATGACCTCCCCTTCCATCTCGGACATATTCCTTCCAGTACTCCTGATGGGAAATCCTAATTCTCTGGCATTAGAGAAAGGGACTAAATAGAGAACATCACAAGCATAGAGCACTCCAAGAGGACTCAAATGGTGACAGCTCCTCATGGGAGTCACTGAAGTCCACAGACTCATCCTCCCCCATCCTTCACATCCCCATTCCCGTTCTTCTCGGTGTTTCATAGCTAATTGAGAAAAGCTGAGCAAACAAGACATTGCCAATTCATTCATTACCTCCAGCAACATAACCGTTAGATGGATCGTGCCAGCATATCCTCCTGCCTTAGAATAGCATATTTACTCTGTGTTGACATTTCTAGGAGAAGCTGAATTGCAAGTGAGTGAGAACCCTCAGCTGTGAAAGACAGAGGTATGAAGAAATAATTGATGGCAGTAGGTATGGGCTGTCTGATACTGTCACCTTCCCCTCAAAGGATTCTCCAGCCCAAACTCTCATGAACATCTGGAGACTATTTCTTTCAAGTGTAGACAAAGCGTTTAAGAAAAAAAAAAGTCAGAGATATTATTTATGTGGGAAATGAAAAGTAGCTGGTAATGTTAAGGTTCAGAATTAAAGTTGCAGAAGATTGTTTCAGGAATGGGTTTATTAAACACTCATCCAATGTGCGTCTGGCCTTTTCTGTGCCAGGTATCACAGTGTAGATAGTATCGGCAAGCAAATCGAGGGCTTGGCCATCAGCAGGCTCAGAATCAGTAGGGTACCGGTGTGCTAACCAGAAACTACAAGGCAGGATAAAATGTGGCAATGAGGCATTTTTTCTAGATACCGCAGGAGAGAGAATTAAAGAGTTCTCAGAGTCCTGGAGTAAGGGAAGGCTAGGCAGGGGTTAAGTAATTGACTTAACTCCAAAAATTAAAGAAACTTCAAGAAAGAGAAGGGGGAGGAAGAAAAGGGGGAGGAAGGGAAGGAGGGAGGGAAATGCACTTTTATGGTTGTACATTACTGATGGTACAATCATACAGGGTAATACTACTGACCTTGTGCTGTGTTTGTGTGTGTTTTCATTTCATTCATAAAGACTTGTGCAGGAATCTGCTAGTAGGGACTGGTAAAATGTTATCCTGAAATGTCACACTATTTTTACCTAGCATTCTATCATGAATGCATTCCAGTGAAATACAATGAACAACAAAAAAAAACATTTTAAAAGAATTATCGCCAGGTATGGGAGTTCACACCTATAATCCTAGTATTTAGGAAGCAGAAGCAGGCAGATGTCTGAGGGTTTAAAGCCAGCCTGGTTTACATATCAAGTTCTGGCCATACATTGTTTCAACAAGAAAACAAAACAACAACAACAAAATGCTTTGGGGAGCTGGAGAAATGGTTCTATGGTTAAAAGCAGGTCCTGCTTTTGCAGGGTACCTGGGTTCAGTTTCCAGCACCTACATGGTGACTCAGAACTACCTGTAACTCTAATTCCTGAGAATCTGATCCCCTCCTCTGGCCTCCACAGGCACCAGGTACATACATGGTGCACATACATACATGAAGGCAAATATCAATGCAAATAAAATAAAATAGATAAAGTTTTTAAAAAGAATTATCATTTGATCTTTTAATTGTTAATTGATAAACTATATCATAGTTTATCTAACTAAAGTCCTACTGCTGAATATTTAGTTTACATTTACTTAATATTAAGTTATTAACATATTATATACTAAGCATTATTAATACTAATTTACATGCATACTTTGTTATAATTAAATTGAGAGAATTTTTGTAATAGTAGGAACACCTTGATGTACATGGATGTTAGAATCCAGAATCTCCTGAAGATATCATCACCATAGATGTGCAAGAACTTTGCACAGATGTCATAGCATATGCTAATTATCTTCAAATATCCTCCTGTATACTTTACCACCTCCAGACTACTTACACCACTTCATAGAATATAAACGTTTGTTAGACCATTCTGTTTAAGGAGTGGTTGCAATAAGAATGTCTACGCTTGTTTATTACGGATACAATTTTTAAAAAATATTTTGGATGCACAGGTGTTTAAGTGCACAAAAATGGAACCCAAGAAACAGGAGTCTGACTACATATATATAAAGCCTCTTACTTCATAAATGATGAAACAGGACTGCGATGAGTTTAAATATGATTTTCCCCAAAGCATGAGATTGACTAATTGGAGACCTTGCCTCATAAACCTGTCAACACTCACTTGCGAAGGAGGAGCAGAAGAAGCTTGTACTGGTTAGTTTCCTGTGTCAACTTGACACAAGCTGGAATTACCACAGAAAAAAGAGCCTCAATTGTGGAAACGCCTCCATGAACCCCAACTATAAGGCATTTTCTCAATTAGTGATCAAGGAGGAAGGACCCAGCCCAATGTGAGTGGTGCTGTCCCTGGCCTGGTGGTCCTGGGTTCTATAAGAAAGCAAACTGAGCAAGCCAGGGGAAGCAAGCCAGTAAGTAACATCCCTCCATGGCCTCTGCATCAGCTCCTGCTTCCTGACCTGTGTGAGTTCCAGTCCTGACTTCTTTTGGTGATGAACAGCATGTGGAAGTGTAAGCTGAATAAACCCTTTCCTCCCCAACTTGCTTCTTGGTCATGATGTTTGTGCAGGAATAGAAACCCTGACTAAGACAAGGCTTATCTGAGATCTGATTAACATAGAAGGCCCTGGCAGGGTATGTTGATCAGGAACAAAGCAACTAAAAGTAAACAGGCCAGAGGAGTGATGGGTACTTGGTGATGTCATGCATGCATGTGAGAACTTTCCATCCAGGTAAATGACCCTGGCCAATCAGCTTTCAAGAGCAACAGCTGGGGGATCAGGTGACCTCTTGCACAGTATCTGACTAGATCAGGAGTTTTTACAAAAAATTCACCTAGCCTGACTCAGGAAGCCCACTACAGGGGATCTGACCAAGGAAGTTGGTACTAGAGAGAAGTAAAATACTAAATAGGGGGAGAGGGCTGGAGAGTTAGCTCAGATGCTAAGAGAACTTTTATTCATATCTGGCCACTCACAACCATCTGTTCACATCAGGTCCAGAGAATCTGACACCCTCTTTAGGCTTCTGTGGACACCCACATTCATGTACACATACACAATTAAAAAGTGAAATTTTTTTAAAGAAAAATACTCTTTTCTCATGCACAGGGATTCTCATATACCTAGATTAGCTAATTGTCTCATTGCCACAATAAAACAAATAACAGAGGCAACTTAAGGGAAGAAGAGGTCATTTTGGCTCACAATTCTAAGGACAACGGTACATTGCAGGGAGTCATAGCAGTGCTCACACTGTGCTCCCAATCAGAAGACAAGAGAAAACTAATATTTACTGTGATATCCTTCTCTATTATGTTCACACTGGGGTTGACTGGGATGGTACTGCCCACATTTTGGTCCATCTTCCCACCCCGTTTATTTGTTGATGGTCAAGATTAACATCACAGGTTTCTATGACTAAAACAAGGTTATTAAGAAGAAACCATAAAAATTATTTACTATGCTTTATAATAACACCAAACCTTCGGAGATGAGGACTCCAAAGGAAAACTATGACTGTTAATGCTACATTTGATGAAGAGTCAACAAGCTTATCCAACTTCGGCTGGAAGAAAAGGATGTGATCTACTCAGAATAAACAGAGGTGAATTTATCGTGGCCTGTTTCAGTTCCTCTTTGTCTGTGTCTTCAGAGAGAAGGATTCTCAGAAAGACCAGATAGCCTGCCTCGGAGGATGGGATGAATGAGAAGGAAGTTCCTGTGCTTTTCTTAAATACCCTAGGGGATATTTTATAGTTATCCTAAAAGCCAACAATGCACATATGGCTACTCATAAAAACATGGCTTATAATATGAACAAGGGAATTCAGTGTCAGAGAAGAACTGAGCATGTCATGGTACCTTCAAGGGCCAAAGTTGTGTTCTGTGATGGCTTCTTATCTCGCTTAATGTTCTGCTTTTCCTGGGATCATTTCTTTCTCTCCTTTTCATAGTCTCCTTTAACACTGTGCCTATATTTTCCTCTTCTGTTTTAGTGATCTATTGTGGCACAGCAAAAGTTATTAGTATACAACAACCCCCATCTTATGACACATTCTTTTCTTTCTTTCTTTTTTCATTATTTTCTTTATACTTCACGTTACAGTGGTGTGAAAGCACTATACATTCAGCAGAAATTGTACTTCAAATTTAGAATTTTTATATTGTCTTGGACCCACGATATGCAGTACAATCCTATCTCAAGCTGGACAATGGCAGAGACTGGCAATACCCAGGAAGACATAGGACCACAGTGGAAAACCATCCACATGTTAGTAAGAAGTGATGCTCGGAAGGCTAAGTGTGTGAACCACATGTTCTCTTTATAATGGGTGTATCAAGATACAACTTCTTCATAAACCAAGGGTGTCTTTAGTACCGTGAGTGGGTAATCAATTTGGGACCTGCAGGTGTATCTGCTACAAGTGATATTGACTGGAGGTGGGGCACTTGGTAGTTGATAATCACTCTCCTTAGTCTGGGTTGAAGGATTCCAGAAGCTTCTTCACATTCTCAGAGCCATGGTGGGGATGCCTGAAGAGCGGACTCAGCTGCCTCCTCCCTGTCTACATACATTTTATGGGCTCACCATGCAGTCTCCTTGGCAGGCCTCAGGTTACCATGCTGTCCTCTTTAGGCCTTCTAAGTATATCCTGTGCCCCTTGATTTCTTCCACATTTTTAAGAACTCAGGAAAAAAGATGGCATAAATGTGTGTGGTCAGTTTTCTATATCAGTTGCAAAATCACCACTTTGTGGGAATGTGAAAAGGGGATGAAGGATATACACGAGACAGGAGACAACCCAGCCTAAGGACAGTGATTATCAACTACAAGGCTCCCCCTCCTCCCAGTCAATATCACTTGTAGCAGATACACCCACAAGTCCCAAATTGATGGCCCACTCACAGTACTAAAGACACCCTTGGTTTATGAAGAAGTTGTATCTTGATATACCCATCATAAAAGGAACAAGTGGTTCACACACTTAGCCTACCAAACATCCTGTCTTACTAGCATGTGGATGATTTTCCATTGTGGTCCTGTGTCTTCCTGGGTATTACCAAATGTCCCCATATGAAAAGTAGCAAACTCCTGCTGAAAACTGTTTCAAGAAGTATCTGAGCCCTGGTTAGAATTTACCCAGGAACTTACTGTTCCTTCCTTTTACTAGTCCAGCCTTGGACACTTCCATTCTGCTTTGTTTCTCTGATCCTTAGGACTGGCTAAGTGGCTCAAAGGGCTGATGAATTTGCCACCAAGCCTGAAGACATGAGTTCAATCTCCAGGACTCATGAGGTGGAAGGACAAGACCAACCTACTCCTGCAAGTTGTCATCTGACTTCCACACAAGTTCAGGGTGTGTGTGCTTACACATAGGCAAAATGAATGGATGTAATAGAAGAATTTTACAACAAGTTTCCACTTCTTCTTGATGTTTCCTTATGAAAATGGAACTTCAGATGCACTCAGGATGAGGGTGGCTTGGAGAGATGTCTCAGCTGGTAAAGGCACATGTGCCAAGCCTGAAGACCTGAGTTTGGTCACATGGAACCCAAATGGTGAAAGGGAAAAACTGAATACCCCAAGTCAACCTCTGATCTCCAGATATGGGCAGAGATATGCACAAATCCTTACACATGCACACAAAATAAATAAATAAGATACTATTTTTAAACCAGGAGGAGGAAGAGGGTGAGGAAGAGGAGGAAATGAAGCCAGACTATTATGAAAGGCCCATGATTCCAGCACTCAAAGAGCTGAGGCTGGAAGATTACAAGCACAAGGACTGTCTGAGCTACATAATAAGACTCTATTTCAGTTAAACAGCAAAAACAAGAACGAGTTGAGTCATAAACGTCTTCGTACCCTTTAACCTAGTAATCTTACTTAATGCACTAGACTTAAAAATAAAAACAAATATGAGCTAAAACCATCAATATTAGTACAATGTAAATTGGCAGCAGGCTAAGTGGCCACAAAAAGGATTAATTTAAAATCCAGTGAGTGCATAAAAAGATAAGTTGGGTAGCATTCTTTTAAGCTTTAAATGATAAGACTAAATTTCCCAAGGGTAATTTCTTATTATAACTCTAAGCAAAAAGACTAGTTACTGCTTTGTAGGGGGAAGAGAAAGTACAAGCATGGGGGGAAAGAGCAAGAATAAAAATAAATTCTAGAAATTGCGTCTGAGTGGTGATATTTCGCACGATGCTTCTTGTGTTTAAAAAATGTTCTCTAATGTTATCACACTGATATATATATATTTCACCACCTCTCCACACTCCTGCATCATATCATGATTATTTTGGCATACCAGGACATTTAACAAAATGAATTTGAATGTTGATGCTTTCCCATGTGAAGTTTTGGGTTGGAGGCCAAGAAGACTTGTCCTGCTTCTGGCTTGATGCACTGCTCTGGGAACATCTGCCCATGTGCTGGCAGCTGGGGTGTCTGAGAGACTGAGCAGATAGTGTTAGTTTGTGCCTGTGAGGTGCTGCTTCAGAATACGCTGTACTTTGCACCTTTGTGCCTCCCACCATCAAGAGACACACAGTTTCTTCCTGTGAAGTTTGCCCAAGAGTCTTGTTGTTGTTTTCGTCTAAGTATGGGTTTTCAGCCCCAAATGGAGGCATTTCTCATAATTCAAAGGACGGCAGCAAACTGTGTTCAGAGTGTGCACCAAGGGGAAAACTGCTACCGTAGCTGTTTAAATCACACTCAAGTTTTTGAAGACTTAGCATGGATGCAGTTCACCCCACAGTCTGCATCCCATTATTAAAGCATTTAGAAATGCAATGCCACCATAACTGTCCATATGAGAAGTAGCTCCAGGCAACACCAAGCAGTGGCCTTCAGCATAGAAGACTGAAAGCCAGCTCTAAGAGTCTACATACATAGTTCAAGACCACGCAGAGCATCCTGAGTCCAGCAAGTGAACACAAAGACTGGAAGTCACACCTGCTGCAGTTTGTACATATCCTTCCCAATGTAGCTATTTGGTTGGTGACCCTGGAATGACAGACTTTCAGAGTCACTTGTCAGATCCATTTTCTGTATACTGTGCTGAGATGCACTTTTCTGTAAGCGTGTGTAAACGAATGTCTACTGTATGCCTGGCATATTCTGAATGGTAACTGTTTGCATCTTGAAAAAACTGAGATGATGGTGAGGTGGATGCTGTTGTCCCAACTCACAGCTTAAGTAACTTGTCCCAGGCCAAGGTACATTGGTAATAAACAGCAACAACAGGAATTAATCATAGGCATCAGACTTTAGAGTGGGGCTGTGAGCTACTTTTGATTTCTTTCGTGTAAATATACTCTATGATGTCTATAACTGTGCATTTCGTAGAACATATGCCCTTCATTAAAGGGTACATAACTACATCAGAAACAGACTTTCATTTCATGATACAAGATAGTACTGGCTGCAATCTTGGCTGAGCTACTGGTACCCATCTCAACGGTGCTTTGTTTAAATTCTTCATCTTGTTGGTTTTTAAATCACATCATTTCTTCTGAGTCATATAGCACTAATCCTCAGCAAATGGCAAGGACCAAGGCTTACTTGTTCTGAAGAAATTAAAAGATGTCATTGAAAACTGCCTGCCACATTCAAGTAAGACACCAGAGTAACAGAGTACAAACTAAAAGATTGAGTGCCTCATCCCAAGAGTCCCTGTCTGTTCTTTATCAGGCCCATTCTCTGTGTTTATGCATGCTGCACTCCCTGTATATGATTTTACAGAATGCATCACTGGGTTTTCTTCTGACAAGAAAATTGTAAAGGAAGTCACAATTGATGGAAAAGAATCATTTTTCAATCAGTGAACTTTTTGTCCTAAGTCGGGTCTGTTTGTAAAATCCTCATATCTGATTATTCAACCTTAAAATTATAATATTCTATGCTGAAGATTGATAGTTTAAGCCACTTAAGATTTAAATAGGTCATTGAAAAATACCTCTTTAGAAACACCTCTTAAAAATGACAAAATATACGAAATTTTCCACTAGTAAAATTCCTTCATCTCATTCCTTTTTCCCTGGCTTATTTACATATCAATTTATTTACTGTTGAAAAGTTGTTTTATGTGGCTTAAATAATAATATACCCTTAATTCCAATTCCTTAGAGGCATCAGCTTTCAATTTCTTCAATTATGTATTCATTTCTCTTCTATTTACTTCCACTTTCCTAGAGACCATGCCTGAGTGTTAGATTTTTCAGGTACTAGGTTTTGCTTCTTGGCTATTATTGTAAGCAATGAGAATTCAGATCTCCCGCTGCAGCTCTTCCTGCTCTTTGGAAACATGACACTCCCTCCTCCATCCTTTCTATGTAGACTCAACACAGTTTGCTTAGACGCATATGCATTACTTACCTTGTTTTATTATATGCTATTATTTTAGCTCACCTTAGTTAGCTAGTCTTAGAGTTTCATTGCTGTGAAGAGACACCATGACCAAGGCAAATCTTATAAAGGACAACATTTAATTGGGGTGGGCTTGCAGCTTCAAAGATTCACCCCATTATCATCATGCCAGGAAGCATAGCAGAATGCAGGCAGGCATGGTACTGGCGAAGCCAAGAGTTCTACACTTTGATCAGAAGACAACCAGGAGTGACTATCTTCCTCAGGCAGCTAGGAGGCAGGTCTCTTCTGCATTGGGCATAGGACCTCAAAGCCCACCCCCACAGTGATGTACTTCCTCCAACAAGACCACGCCTACTCCAAAAGGCAACACCTCCTAAAAGAAGCACTTTCCATGGGCTAAACATACTGAAAGCACTATATCCATGCAGTCTCTTACTGCTTTATTTTTCTGACTTTCTTACTTCCTTTGTTTTCTGAGTATCTCTCACTTATTATTGCCTAACTCTCTTACCATTGTGAATATCCTCTCGGGTGCATTTGGTTCCATTGTACTTTAATTTCTAGTGCGATAGCAAAACACAGGTTGGATAATGTATACAAAACAGAAATGTCCTTGGCCTGGATTTCTGAAAGCTGGGAGTCCAAGAATATGGCAATGGCATGTGTGCCTCTGTTTGGCATCTGACGGGAGCCTTCCTGCTGCATAGCATGACAGGAATGCACACATGGCAAGGCAGGGCATGTGAGCTAATATGCATCTGTCTTCCTCTTACGTAATCACTCGTGCCATTCTGGAGACCTGTGCACACTTGATGCTAACCAATTACTTCCCGACACCTCTACCTCCAATGATACCAACACAAGTCAAGGTTGTTTCTAGCACATGAATGTGTAGGGGATCCTTTTTTCAAACCACAGTGAACAACATATATTTCTAAGTAACCTCTATGTTTACTTGTCTTCCCCATTAAGTAACCTCTATGTTCACCTGTGTTACCCCTACTACTCAAACCGAAGTGGAGGATTAATGTGTTGACTTCCTGTCCCTGGGGTCACCATTTACCTTTCAGGCCTTCCTTCATCCTCTCAAGTGCCATTGTTTTCCTGGATTTTATATTTGAATCTTTTTTTCTATTTACTTTGTTTCAACAGTTGATCTTCCACCAACTTTCAAACAGATAGGCAAGTGGACATTGATGACAACATTCATGAGATCTGAGAGCTACCAATTTTGCATTAGCACCTGAATAATAGTTTGACTGATGGTAGAAGCTGGGAGTGGGAAATTTATCACAGAACTCTGACCACAGTCAATCTCTTGTCACCTGGCTCGCTGAATAAACTGATGTATTCGATCAAAGTTTTCAAAATGACACATTTCTCTCTCTTCATTCCTCTCCCTCCCTCCTTTTCTCCCTTCCTCCCACTCCTGTCTCATTATCTCTTTCTCACAGGTTCTAAAATTAAGGAGATCTATCTTTTTTTTTTCTTTCGAGGAATTCTGTTTTGACACACACCTGGTTTTCTTTGCAATCTAGGAACTCATCCATCAGAAAAAATAGAGAATTAATTAAGATGCTTCTTCAAAACATTCTTCTATCCATTTCTCCTTCCTTTCCTATTCTTCAGCCATCAAACCTGCCAAACTGATCTATTGTTGTTGTTATTCTTATTGTTTTTGTTCCACCTGTAAAGGAGTCTCTCAACATTATCCTCCAGATGTATGTATTGAATATCTCATCTTGCATCATATTCTTAACTCCAAAGTGTTTTTTCCATCACATCCAGTATTCCTGTGCTGCCTCTGTTCCCCCATGCAACTTTGGAGATCTACCTTTTGTAAGTGGAAGATTTGCAAGCTTCACTTCTGCTACTCCTACCTCTGCTTCCTCTGAGACTCTTGTTTGCCTGGCCTGGCATAACAGAGAGTTTCCACTGGGTCTTGGTACTCCCCAGCAATAAAGGAATCTTCGTATAAGCAATTCAAGATAGTTTAATTTTTTAATTTATGTTTTGTCAGTATATATTAATTTTATATAGTAATGTGTTTCATTGGGTCATTTCATATGTGTATATAATGTGAATAATAATAATAATTAATCCTTGTTTGGTAACCACTAGTCTATCATTTTTAATTATTCCTTGTAACCTCTTGAATGTATTGATCATTCTGTTCAATCTTAAGAACTTCTATATTCTGTAGAGCTTCCTTGGTGCCCATGAATTCCTGAAGCCTGCTTGTATTATGGAGATGTGTTCTCTTGTCTTCATTATGACAGATGGCTTTATTACGTCTGAGTTGGCATTCCAATACCTTTGGCTTTTAAAGCTTCTGATGAGAAATTTGCTCGTATTCTTATGGACCTGCCTTTGAATGTGACTTTGTGGTTACTTCTTGAACATTTAAATACACTTTCTTTGTTCTGTACACTTGGCATTTTAATTGTCTCATTTTGAGAGGAGTTTTCTGGTTCTGTTTAGAGTTTTATGTGCCCATGTATTGGCATGGTCTTCCTCTCCCTAGACATTTTTTATTTTCTGCTGTGATTAATAGGGAATATTTCCTATGCCTTCAGCATGGATGATTTTTTCTTCTTTTCACCCATACTTTATTAGTGTTGTCTTTTCATGGTGTCCTAAAGATCTCTCTTGCTCCTTTTATACCTTTTCGTTAATGTATCTTTGTCCTCCACTGAATATTTTAATTATTCTTCCTTGCTGTCACGTCCTGATAGTCTGTTTTCTCTGTGATCTATTCTTCTATAAGTTTTCCCAGGTTTTCTTTTGACTTACTGAATTTTTCATTTCCAGATTCATTTCACTAGGGTTTTTTCTTCAGAATTCTGTATCTTTATTGAATGACGCTTTCATATCCTCCATTGACTTCCTTGCTTCATTTCCTGTTTGTACTTTTTGAATTAACTCAAGGGTTTATTAGTAGTATTTGAGATTTCTTGAAACATATGTATAAACATCTTTTTGGATTCTTTGGAATTTTGTCTAGGTTATTGTCTACTCTTACTGGTGGAACATTACTGTGTGATTGATAGATTTTGAAGAGGACATAGAAATTTTTCTTTTGATTAACCTCCTTTCATTGGAAAAGTTTTCAAAGCTAAGAAGGGTCTAGACTGTAGTAAGATTGAGGCATCATATTGGTGTACATGGCACCAAGTTCTATAATACTCCTTCCCAAAGTAGGAGACTATACACCAACAATCACCATCACCATCATCATCATCATCAACTGACTAGGAAATAGAGTAATAATCAACAGGAAAGCATTCACCCCCTTGGAGCCAATCAATCATTTCAAGTAGTAAAGAGATACTGGTAGTTCTGGGTGTGCTAATGTAATATATTGACTATTATATAAATAAGTTGTAAAAAGAAAAGAAAAATGTACACAAAGACTAGTGATTCTCCATGGGATTGATGGAGTGAAAGCAGAAGTAAATATAACAAGAAATGGGACTTCTAAAGGAAAACACTATGGGACAAGATAACAGAGTTTTGGCTACAGATGAACTAAACAGGGAGAGGAAGGTAAGAACATACTGTCAGAAAACAGAAGAGTTCTGCCTCTTAGGAGGTGCCACAGAGACCCTGGAAACCAGATGGGTCTATGTTCTTTGGGAGAGGAAAAAGAGAAAGGAAGGATGTGTGTGTGTGTGTGTGTGTGTGTGTGTGTATACATCTATGTATATGTATGTATACATATGTATGCACTATGCACACACATTGTGTATATATGCATATTCGTACATGTGAATATATTTGTATATGTGTGCGTGTATTATCTATGTGTGTATATATGTATATGTATATAATTATGTATATACATATGTAAGTATGTATATGTGTATATATACTTAGTGTGCCTGTTTGTGTGTATGTGTGTGGGTGTGTGTGTGTGTGTGACAAAAACAAAACAGTAACAAGTTGTCTATCCTAATTAAATGTGAAAGAAAATGGAAAAAGGGATGTCCATGAATGAAGCTGTGTGAGCAAAGTCTTTGAGAAGTTGTGGAAAAACTTCAAAGAAACAAGGCAAAGGTTTTGAAACCTTTCTCTATAACATAGGTTGTCTTTGGAATACACTTTTGTGCCCCTCCCATGTGTAATAAAAAGGAGTGTGTTTACTTTAGATCACTCATCATCTTGCCCATTATTATTTAGGTGATGTATTCAAGTATGGGTTGCTCTCCTGACTGTATACAGTCTAAGCTCATACAATCTTGCCCTTGTGACTATATACAACTTGAACTCAGCTGAGCCTTGTTAACATGACCCTGCTTAACCCTCAGAATGCTCTCTGAATATAAATCGATGCCCTGAGTAAAGTCATCTATTGCATGAGACTTTAGTCTACCTCATACTTAGGCTCCACTCTCCTAGGTTCATACCACTAACTAGAGTTGTAAGAAGGAATAGATGTGTATGGGGGAGGGAGTTGTATGGAGTTAGTGTATGAAAGCTGACTGGCTCAGCCTTTGGATTCCATCTGGAGTGTCTTAGTTTTGGCTTCGATTGCTGTGATGAAACACCATGACCAAAGAGCAGGTTGAGGAGAAAAGAATTTATCTGGCTTACACTTTCCATATCACTGTTTATTATCAAATAAAATCAAGACAGGTACCTAGAGGTAGAAGCTGGTGAAGAGACCGTGGAAGGGTGCTGCTTACTGACTTGCTTGCTCACCCTGGCTTGCTTAGCCTGAACTCTTATAGTACTTATGACCACCAGCCCAGGAATGGCTCTACCTATACTGGGCCCTCCCCCCATGAATCACTAATTAAGAAAATGCCCCACAACCAGATCTTAAGAAGGCATATTTTTCCATCGAGGTTCTAGCCATTCAGATGTCTCTAGCTTGTGACAAGTTGACATAAAACTATCCAGCACATGGAGTACCTTCATGGTCTTTCCCAGGCCATTGGTGTTGCTTCTTCTGTCTGCTATACTCTTCAGAGCTAAATTCCTCAGCATCAGACTCTAGCTAAGTCCACAGTGAGGAACACTTTTGATGGAGGCAACCAGGTAAAGACATTTTTGTGAAGAAATTCCCAACTTTACCATATCTTTTCTCTTGTTGGGTCATATTCCACAGATACTGAGATACCTAATTCTAGTTTCTCCCTGAAGATGTGGCCTGACAGCCTTCCAGAATCAAGGAAAGAATGAAAGCTGAGTGAGCTAATTATTTATAGATTCATACTTTCTCTTTCCTTCCATTTAATGCACCTATGATGGCTAATCTTGTCCATTTTATTACATTAAGAAATGTCTTAGAGATTAATTAAGTATGTCTCTATGAGCCTCTCTAATGGTTCTTCCAGAAACAATTAGATCATGAGGGCAATGACCTAATGAATGAATTAATCTCTTGATGGATTCATACTCTGATGACATTATTAGGAGGGGTGAAAGGTAGAAAGTGGGGCCTTGTCAGAAGATGTGTATCACTGGAATATGTCCTTGAGAGCCCTCTATTCCACTGAGTCCTTCTTGTATATCCCTTTCTCTGTGTGTGGCTGCCAGAAAATGAGCTGCTCTGTTCTAATGCACTGTCTTCATCATGATAGACTAACACCTCTGAAACCATGAACCTAACTGATCCCTCCTCCCTTAGATGATGTATGGTGTACTTGGGTCATAACAATGAAAAACTAACACAGCACTGTACCCATAGCTTTGCCCTTGAGTCTGCAATTGAACTTTCCAAGGACTTAGAACAGAGATTTGGGTGAGTCCAATCTGCCCACATCCAATACACTATGTTTCTTATTTCCACCTTTTCTGCAATTCCATCCCCAGATTGGTCCCTGGTACTTATATTTCTGAGATCCAAAAACCTTTCAAGATGAGGAGTCTCACTTCTAGTTTTCCTCCACTATCAACTAAAGAAAGCTTTAAATTTTCCCATCCCGACAAATTCACTGATAGCCATTTGTCTGCTGTCTGGGTGTTTCCAATCTTCGTCAGTTCCCTTTCTAGTTCTTTTTGCCTCTTGGGTCCATATTCCATTTTCATATCTGGGAGATTTCAGTCACATGTGTTGAGTTTTTATTTCACTTTTCTTGTCAACAATTTATAGAAAGAAAGTGATAGCAGTGGTTGCTGGCAGGAAAGGGAGACTAAAGTGAAAAACTTCCATATTCTGAGTAAGGCAGGATCCTCTTATCCAGAGTTTCACTTTTCATAGTTTCAATAATCTGCAGTCTGAAAATATTAAGCAGAAAATTGCAGAAATAAATCATTCATAAGTTTTAAATTGTGTGTCATCCTCAGCGGTGTGATGAAATCTGACTCCAGCCTGCTTTGTCTCTCCTAGAATAGAGTCAGCCTTTGGTCTAGCATATCCATGCCTTCCGTGGTACCTGCTCACATGTCACCTAGCAGCCATCTTGGTTGCCAGTTATCATTGTAGCACACTGTTTGTGTTCATGTAACCCTTATTTTACTTAATTATGACCCCAAAGCACAAGAGTAGTGATGCTGGTGTTTCAGATATGTCGAAGAGAAATCACAAAATCACAAAATACCTCCATTAAGTGAAAAGGTGAAAGCTGTCAAGGAAAGATGTCATGTCCCTCTGTTGCTAAAACCTATGATAGGAATGAACTTACCATCTAGGAAATTGTGAGAAATGAAAAGAAACTGGTGTTGGTCTGCTGTTACCCCTCAACCTGTAAAGATTATGGTCACATTGTGCACTTGGTTAGCAAAAAATGCAAAGGGGCATTAAGTTTTTGCATGTTGGCATGTAGAAAACATAGGTCACAGAAGCTCCGTCTGCGCCACAATTCTAGGTTCCCACTGACCATCCTGTAACATATAATATATCTTGCAGGAGAAAAGATAGATATTTATTTCTGGGTATAAACTTTGTGTATAACGTGTATACAAACGGGTATAGGCCAATGATCATCTTTTGAAAAGTAATTTATCCATATAACAAAAACAACAATACCTGCAGTGGCTAGAGTGCTTATATAAGGTGCAAAAAGCCTTTGGATTCGATCCTCAGTACTACAAATACTGCATATGGTGACACACACACATGGGGTCCCAGAATTTGGAAGGTAGAGGCTAGAGGATCAGAAGCTCAAGGTTATCCTTAGCTACACAGTGAGTTTCGGGCCAGCTGGGGCTACTTGAGAACTGTCTCAAAACAACAAAACAAAACAAACCCATGGCCTATGAGTGTCAATTACTCTGTGTTTATACAGGTATACCTACAAACAACTTAATGGAAGTATTCATTTTAGCTCATGGTGTCAGTCCATTGGTTTTACTCCATTGGTTCTGGGCCCATGATGAGGAACAATTTCACAGTAGTGCAATCATGTTCCAGAAGCTACTCACCTTATGGCAGACAGGGAGCAGTGAGCCAGAGATAGGCTTAGGACAGCCTCTAATGACCTACTTCTTCTATCTAGGCCTTACCTTCTAAACTTTCCAAAACCTCCCCCCAAAACACCCTAATCTGGAGACCAAGCCTTCAGTGTGTAAACACATAACTAAGAAACCAAAGCTTCTGTGACCTCACTGCATGCAAACTTTCCATCACTTTTTTTCTTGAATCAGAATTGGGGGTTATGTTACTTATTGCTGATTACTGCCATTAGCTAAAGCAATGAGTTGATATCCAGGTATGAGCATCCGAGTAGTTAAGGACCAATGCCCAATTGTCTATATTCACTGACTTGTCCTTGGCATTGATTCTAACATATTCTACAGTCTCTAAAAGGGCTTGAAAATCAATTGGTAAATTTAAAACTGTATCTTCTAGGGGATAGGGATGTGGCTCGTTGCATACTGCTCTTGCAAAGCCCCAAGTTTACTTCCTAGAATGCACTTTGGGTAGTTCACAAATAGCAGGCATAGACATAAATTTAAAAGTAAATAAAATAAGATTGTGAAAACTATATCTTTCATGGCATTAGTTTTAGTAATTAACAAGAATTTTTTCAATATGTTAGACACATATGTCTCCTTCAAATCTATCTAGATATATGTGCATATATATAATACCAAAAATGAATTCATAGGCAGCATAATAATGGTCATGTACAAATTAAATACAGATGACTTAATGTGAGATCATAGCACTGACTACTTATGGAATCCACTGAGAACCTCAAAAGCCAGGAGTACCTGCCAATGAAATGATCTGGCCAATGACATGTCCTTCTTCCAATGTACCATAATACTTGTCATTATTTTGAACTTGACTTTAGAATGTCCTCAGTGATGATGTGGCTTGGACCCCTTCTTGCTATCAGAAATGTAACCTTGAACACTGTCTCTCCAATTTTAGCCTTCTCCCCCTGTGGCACCCCCTGTCATTTTGTCTTTGGAAAAGCATACTATATACGCCAAACTGGAAAACAGGCTTGTTCTTCAAAACTTCAATTAATTTAATGACAAGTCATGGGTTTTGTTTGTAAGTGACACAGAAACGTTGATGGCTTCACACTCACCCTGTAATAGACAGCTGATAGCACAGGGGTTGGGTCCAATAAAAACCAGTAATCAGTCCCCTCTGTACCTCCCCGTTTCTTCTTTGGCTTCTTGTTTAAAAAACACTGGACTCAATAGGTCATTTCTCTTTTGAAGAACCTTTCCTAGGAATAATTTCTGACTCATAGGAAAGTTAAGAGAACACTGAGTACCACTCCTAATTTTCCCGTTGACTGGTGTCTTATATCGCTTCACACTCACAAGTTCTCACCAGCCACAACTAAGAAATCAGCACCACTTCACCATTAGCAACTCATGTCTATACACTGCCTCTCTGTCCTTCATTTTTTATCTCTCATTCTTTGGTTCCACTCAGGGCCCTGCCCAGCTTACCACTTCCCATCTGGTATTGTGTTTCCATAGCCCCTCTGGTCTGTGGTAGTTTATTGAACTTGGCTTATCTTGAGTAACCTTTAGACTTTTATAGTGTTTTGAAAAATCTTTCTCTCATGGTTTGACTAATGTGTCTCATGATTACTCCAGAATCTGGAGATTACAAGAAGGCCACAGAGGTGTGTCACATCATATTGTGATGATATGACATTACCATGGCTTGTCATTGTTGTCACCAGTGCTGATCATCTGAGGAGGGTAGCATTTGCTGTGTTTTCCAACTGAAAAGTTAGTCCTTTTCTTCTTTTTGTGGTATGTATTTTAGGGAGGACAGTACCATCCAGAGCCCATATTTTGGATGTGGGCTCCTATGTTCCACCTCCTCAAAGGTGTAGAAACTACATAAATTGCTTAAAATTCCTCTACACAAAAGAGCTTTCTTTTGAAACAGTGTCTCACTGTGTACATAGCCCAGGCTACCCCTGGTTTCTATATGTATACTAGTCAGTATATATAATTGCATTAAACTAACTCTGATATGTATGCATTTATGATATATATATGGCAACTTACTAAGTATTCTGTATTCCCCAAATTCTAGATTCACATTGCAAAGTCCATTCTTTTCATGAAATATTATTTTAGACAAATATGTGCTGTCCTTTTCTCATCCTTCCAGAAGCACAAGAAATATTTCACCACTCTAAAATCACTCTTATATTCCACCTACCAATGTGGCCCCTCCCCAAATTCCTCACCATAATCTGTTCACTGCCTCACAAATTCGTCCTTTTCATAACTTTTGTAGGATTTTCAGCCAAGTTTCCCTACCATTTTGCAATGTGCATGTAATACCCATTCATGTTTTCTCACAGCTCAGTACCCCTTTTCTTTTAATCCATCCATAATATCACAATGTACACATATACAATGTTATCTCATTCAATAACCTATTGACAGCCATCTTGCTTCTAATATTTATTGATTATGAATAGAGATGCTGTAAGCGCACGTGTAGGCATAAGTTTTATATCAGTTAGGTAAATACCTAGAGAAGGAGTTGGTGCATACAGTAAAATTGTTTTTAGCTTTATGAGAAGCTGTCTTTCAAAGTAACTATGCCATTAAGTATTCCCACAAGCACTGAATTACAACTCTCATTTCTAAACAGCTTCCAGAAATTACTATTTCCAATGTTGTGGAGCTCAGCCACCCTCGTTGGTATGATGGTATCTTGTTGTGATTTTAATTTGCAATTTCATGGTGACTAATGATGTTATGCATCTTTTCATTTGTTTATTTGCTGTCTACAATCCTTTTGATGAAATTTTCTTAGATTATTTTTCAACTGGGTTCTTTTTATATACACCTCTTATATAGTTTAGAGTTAAGACTTTTATGAAAAAAAATTCACCTGTGAAGTGTTTCTTCTGGTGTGTGGCTAATCTACACAGTAAAACCCATCATGAAGTATAGGATGCCTCAATTTTCTCTTATATTTTCTTCTGAATGCTTTATAGTTTCTTCATATGTCTATGGTCTATTTTAAACTAGTTTTTGTAAGATATAAAGGCTTAAGATTGTAGTTGTTATAAGTGATTCAGTGTTTTCACACATGAATAGTCTATTGCCTCTGTACCATTTGTTGAAAAGTTTGTAAATCCTCTTTGAGTTGACTTAACAATCTGTCAAAAATTCAGTTAACTCTCCCTCTCCCTCTCCCTCTCCCTCTCCCTCTCCCTCTCCCTCTCCCTCTCCCTCTCCCTCTCCCTCTCCCTCTCCCTCTCCCTCGCCCTCTCCCTCTCCCTCTCCCTCTATCTGGATAGTTGTATTTTTGTGTAGTTTCTAGTCTCTTCCATCAATTTGTATGTCTTTACATTGAGCAATACTATACTGTCTTGAATATGATAACTTTATATTGTCTTAAATAGGTCATGCGCGCCCCCTAACTTTGTTTTTCTGTACCGTGCTACCTTTGCTGGACTCCTTTTCTCCCATTAATTTTAGGTTTTTTAATTTGGTTTGGTTTGGTTTGGGTACAGATCACTCTGTATCTCAGGTTTGGTTAGGTTTGCTTGGTCTGATTTGCTTCTGATATAGTATCTCAGTCTGTAACCCAGACTGCTCTGGTATTCAATATGAATCCCAGGCTGACATTGATCTTCCTAAGGCAGCCACTGAGTGCTAGAATTGCAAAAATGAGCCACTATACCCAACTTCTGAGGGTTGTGAGGAGGATCTTTACCTTTCCATGTGTTTTTCAGATTGGAATTGTCAATATTATCAAAATAACTTTCTAGGTTTTAACCAACTTTGCCATTTATCTGTGCTCAAGTTAAGAAAATTTATATATTGACAATACAACTGTCAGTCTATGAACTTGTACCTGGACCACCACCCCAGGTGAATTTTAGTTTCTTTAAAAACTCAATTACATTTTGTGAATATGTTTTTGTTTTAATCCCAGGCTTCACAGCAGGTGATTATGATTTGCCTCATGCACTAGCAGGGGTGTGATTTTTTGCCAGCTGCAGATAGTTTAATTCTGGAGCTTCTGGAGAGAGTAGAAATGGGAGATCCCTGAGAGGAACTGCAGCTGCTGCTGGTTTCTGTTGTTGCAGTTTGTCAAGCAGTTGTGAGTAAAAAGAGAAGAAGAAATTAGTTATCCTGACAAGGAAGATTGGACTTGCCCCCAAGGAACTCAATGTCCCTAATCAAAAGGAAGTAGTCTAAGAGATCTATGCCTCCTTTCCATTACGTAGTGTTGCTAAGTTGGAAGGGACTAAGGTGGACTAAGGGTTGGAAGGCTGATAGGTATAGGAACTCAATAAAATAGCTTTTAAAAAATACACCTACACACCACTGTGATCTGCCAGAGTTCTTTCATCAGTGTTTCATACTTTTCTTCATATATTGTCCTGAGTCCCTGAATACATTCTATTAGATCTATAGTGAATGCTTCATTTTCCCACTGTAGCCTTTTGAAATTCATAATTCTGTTTGTTCTTTCCTAATGTATAGGGAAGCAGTATGTTTTTTATGTTTACTATGGATACTAGTAGGTCCTCCAGGAAGATGTTGACTAAGGATGTTGAAAAGAACACCTTTTGCTTATTCCAGATCCTAAGAGAAAGCACAAAGGTTCTTAGAGTCAATACTGGTATTAACTGTATGCATTTCCTATGCATTCTCTATTCACTAAAGTAAACTTACTTCATTTCTAGTTTCATATGAGTTTTGCCCAAAACTGTCGAGAAGCTTTTCTGCTTTTACTGCTATGTTCATTGAGTTTTCCTTTTCTATTTTATTTACTTATTTATTTTTGGAATGATTTGCCTTTACTATCTTACAAACATCAAACTAGCCTTGCATTCCTGAGGCAAGCCACAGTGGGTCATACCTTATCTTTTATATACTTTGCTAGATTTGACTTATTTTAAGCTATTTTGAGTTGAGGTGTATAATAGAGTTTGATGTTAATACAGTGATAGTCTTATAGAATGATCTATGTGGAAGGAGTTGGGAACTTGCTGTTATTTTTTTTTCTTTCAGTGTTTGATAGAACTCTGGGACTGGTATGAGTGCATTTTTCAATTGAAGATTTTAAGTACTGATTTTACTCCCTTAATAGAGATATGTTTATTTAAATTGTCCATTTTTAATGAGATTTTTGTGGTCCATATCTTTAAGACATTATTTCATCTGAGTACCTCATTTCTGATCATAAGTTGTTTGTAATTTCCTTATCTTTCTGTTTTCTTTTGTTTCTGTTTTGTTTTGTGAAACATGATGTCACTCTGTGGCCCAGGCTATCTTAGAATTTACTATGTGATTCAAGGTCAGCTCAAGTTGAAATCATCTTTCCTCAGGCTCCCAAACTAGTGGGATTACAAGCATGAGCCACCATGAAAGGCTCCTTATCGACTTTCTTGCTCTCTGTAGGGTTAGTAGGAAGACTCCTCTTTCATCTCTAATGTTAGCCCATGTGTTCACTATCTCCTTTTCCGTCATATTATATTTTACTTGATTATTGGTTTTGATGGGCTACTTTGGAAGCAGGGTTTTACCATGGTGGCCTCAAAGATCTAAGATAAGTAATGCATATGACTCAGACTCCTTAGTGGCTGGGTGTACAAAGCCCATTCCACCATGCTTAGCTGCCCTTCAGCTTCCCTGAAAGCTAGTTCTACTGTGTTGGGCAATAGTAAACAAGGCAAGTAGGTCTTTAGTATAGGATTTAATGGGAATTTCACTAGAGTAGAGTATATGTTCAAGGATTCAAATTCTTCTGGTGTTTTTATTACTATCTCTTCTCTTTGGTTTTATTTCCCAAGTGAGGTATTCACTGTACAAAGATTCCATGTCTTGCAACTGTTTGTGCTAGGGAACAGAAAAATGGCATTTTTAAAATTTTTCTATATAAGTCTTCACTTTGCTCACAGATATTCCTATGCAGCTCCCAATGGTATGACATTTCTTTCTCCTGCTGATCCTCTCTTCTCACCAAACTCCTGTTCCTACTTCTTTCTTTGTGGCATTTTAAACCATTTTTTTCAGAGTCCTGTCCTTTCTGAACTAGTTTTTTCTTAGGAGACAAGAATGGGGATGAACAGCTTTCTCAAAGTAGGAAGCTTTCAGAACTGTGCAGAGGCAAATTGAGCAGCCCATGGAGTGAGGAAGACTTTTGCAACTGAGAGAATTCCTACTATGTTTTTAAATTGTTAGTTTCAAAAGGGGGGGTCATTGGGAAAAATAATAAAATAATTAATATGTCCACCCATCAGTTGGGGTCAGCAGGTCATCTTCGTCGGGTTTGTACCTTGGGAAGTTTGGTGTAGCTCCTAAAGAAAAGGCAACCAAGCTTAGCACCCTCAGACTACAGCACGTCCAACTCCAAAGACTGTTGTAGCAACCTGGATGCTTGGAGTACTTGGATGGTTGCATCCATTTCTGTGGCCAGTGGCTTCTGATGCAGATCAACAAGTCTCATACCTGAATTTCCTGGATGTACCAAATGCTTGAGAGTCCACCGCTACCCACATTCAGCAATTATTCCTGTGATTTAAGCTTTTGATGAATCAAAAAAGGAGGATTTATTTTTCTCATTTGTCTAGCCTTGACAAGTACTTGCCACCTCCATTCCATACCTAAGCTCATAGGAGGAAGGGTGATCTATTTCACAAAATGGTGCTCAAGGGTCTTATAAGAGACTCTTACCTAGCAGCTGGTAGTGTGTTGGCTAGCACCTATTCCTAGAGAAAAGAACATTGTTCTTTCAAGGGGATTAGACCTGTGAAAGAAAATGCCTTTTGAAACATGACTTGTTAATTGTAGATTTCTCTAGGACAGACATGCTGGCACATGTCTGCAATTCTAGCACAAAGAAAGTTAAGAATCATGAGTGTGGGGCCAGCCTGGGCTACATGGAAAGTTCTAGGCCAGATTGAGCTACCTAGCAACATGAAAGAGAGAGCCAAAGGAAGAAGGAAGAGGGAGGTCTAACTCATAAAAAAATCATTTGACATCAAACTATAGTTTTATTGCATTTCTTACGTATGTGAGTATATGTGTCTATCGGGGGAGACATACACACTTGTGTGTGGAAGCCAGAGATTGATACCAGATCTTACTTGCTCTACATTTCATTTGAGACAGAGTCTCTCACAGAATTCAAATCTCTCCTATTCAGCCAGACTGGCTGGCCAGTGAGCCCCAGGAATCCCTCTGTCTCTGCTTCCCCAGAACAGGGATCACACACATGCACAGCTATATCTAGCTTTTTTATATTAATTCTTGGTGTTGAACTCATGTTCTCGGCTCCCATGGCAAGCACGTTCTTGACTGAGCTACAGTCTCAGCTCCCAAACCTGTGTATTAAAAAGCAACAAGCTATATAAGAAGATGTTTCAATATGCACATGTCTTCTTTGAAGAGAATGATAAACTGTATATGACATAAAACATACAGTTCAGGGAACTTAAAAAGAGTTTAAAATTCTTAGAGACTGTCACCACTTCAACATCCTTCTCTCAAACTTTCTCACCTCCCTCAGGTGAAACATTCTATCTACTAAATTCTCCTCCCCAGCAAAGATTAAAACAGAGGCAGAAGGAACACCCATTCAGAGCCTGTCCCACATGTGGCCCATACATATACAGCCACCCAATTAGACAAGATGGATGAAGCAAAGAAGTGCAGGCTGACAGGAACCGGATGTAGATCTCTCCTGAGAAACATGGCCAGAATACAGCAAATACATAGGCGAATGCCAGCCTCAAACCACTGAACTGAGAACGGGACCCCCGTTGAAGGAATCAGAGAAAGGATTGGAAGAGCTTGAAGGGGCTCGAGACCCCATATGAACAACAATGCCAACCAACCAGAGCTTCCAAGACTAAGCCACTACCCAAAGACTACATGGACTGACCCTGGACTCTAACCTCATAGGTAGCAATGAATAGCCTAGTAAGAGCACCAGTGGAAGGGGAAGCCCTTGGTCCTGCTAAGACTGAACCCCCAGTGAACGTGATTGTTGGGGGAAGGGCGGTAATGGGGGGAGGATGGGGAGGGGAACACAGATGTAGAAGGGGAGGGGGAGGGGCTAGGGGGATGTTGGCCAGGAAACAGGGAAGGGGAATAACAATCGAAATGTAAATAAGAAATACTCAAGTTAATAAAGAAAAAACAGAAAAAAAAATTCTCCTCCCCAACCCCTACCCCCAGCACCTGCCAAATGCTAGTCTACTAGCATACTATGAATCTGAATACTCTAATATAAATGAAATTATGTAACATATCCATTTGAGACTTACTTCATCTAACATTAGGTCTTCAAAGTTTATTCGTATTGTAATGTCATGACTTCCTTCTCTTTGACTATTGGCTAATCTTCTTTGTGTGTGAATGCTAACTTTTATTCCGCCTTTCATATGCCAGTGGACCATTAGATCATTTTCATCTTTTGGCTACTGTAAGCATGCCTGAATGTAATTGTATAAATGTCTTTTCAATTCCTAGTTTCCATTTCAGGGGTAGGAAATCAGAGCATTTCTGGATCGTATGGAAATTGTATTCCTACTGTGGAACCACTGTACCAGTTGGGCAGCACCTGTACCAGGTGCAAAATGGCATTTTGCTCGAACCTTCATGTGCATTTCTCTGTGGATTGACAGTTTCACCCTTTCAAGTGCTTCCAGGCCCTTTTTCTTTTGGAGAAATGTCTTTCTATTCAAATTCTTTGCCTGTTTTCAAATAGGACATTTTGAAGACTTTTCCTCTCTATTGTTGTTCAAATATAGGAGTGCTTTATATATTGTGGCTATTATTAATCCTTTCTTTGACAGGTGATTTCAAAATGCTTCCTCCCCTAACATTCCATTTATTAAAAAAAAAAAGACGGCTTAACTGATTTAGAACACACTTTGGTATAGAATCACACAATCTGTTATTAGGTCAGACATGTGCAGTGAAAATCCCAACTGCCCCAGTGGAACAACGCTGGAGAGGTTAGCGCCCAGGATGGTGGCCATGTGACAAAATTTTTAACTGAACACAATACTTTAAGCAAAGTCTATGGCAGTTTTATTTTTAGAAAACCCATGCAAATCAAAGTTATGATGAATATTTTATGTTTTAATTTAGAGTAGCTATTTTATAGATGCTATTAATTACAAATTAGTTTTTCATCTGAATGCCTGGCATAATGCTTCAAAGTCTCATGAGATCTCAGGATACATCTTTCCCAGAAGAGTCTCACACCCCACAAGACACTGGCTTTTCTTGCTCTCACTTTATACCATAAAAACAAACAAACAAACAAAAAAACCACCCCATTGAGATATATACATATATATATGTATATATATATACATATATATATATATATATATCCTACAACTCTGAAACCCACAGCTAGTCAAGGTGCAGATATTAAGACTTGTACAGGATGCACAACCCTGAATAAAACATCTCTATTGCAGATCCTCCTCAAAAGGATCAGGGATCACAGATGGAACAGACATGGTGGGAGGGACAAAGTTAGTTGGTGAATGTAAGTAAACAGTCTCTTTTGGACACACCAGGTCAGTTGACATCAACTCACAGTGTCTCTGACAGAATGCACAAGACCTGTACAAGCTCAAGCCAGACCAAATTCCATCACTGAGAGGGGAGATGATGAGCATAAAAATCCCTCCCCTAGCCTAAGAGCTATTGGACCATGATAGCAGCTGGGAGACAATCAGTTTCCTTTAAGAGTATAGTCCTGGCAAATGGACTGCACTCCAACAGAAGACACACATATAGGAGGAACATATGGACAGCACAAACTGGCCTTAATAGGTGCAAAAAAATGGAGGAGGAGGAGGAGGAGGAAGAGAAGGAGGAGGAGGAAGAGAAGGAGGAGGAGGAAGAGAAGGAGGAGGAGGAGGAGGAAGAGGAAGAGGAGGAGGAGGAGAAAAAAGGAGAAGAGGAAGAAGAGGAAGAAGGAAGGAAAGAAGGAAGGAAGGAAGGGAGGGAGGGAGGGAGGAAGGAAGGAAGGGAGGGAGGGAGGAAACGACACAATGTTAGGTGGGTATAAAAGAGGAGGTATATTTGAGAAGAGTTAGAAAAAAATAAATATAATTGAGTTGCTGTCACATCCTCTGCCCGTCACCATGGCTGCCACAAACTGGTGCTGATTCAGCATGGCGAGAGGGCCTGGAACCTGGAGAACCACGTCAGCATCTGACACCAACCTGAGCCTAGCAGGCCACGAGGAGGCAGGCAGGCATTGCAAGATGCTGCCTATGAGTTTGACATCTGCTTCACCTCTGTGTAGAAGAGAGCAATCTGGACTCCATGAACAGTCCTGGATGCCATTAACCCGATGTGGTTGCCAGTGGTTAGGACCTGGAGCCTCAATGAGCGACACTACAGGGGTCTAACAGGTCTCAATAAAGCAGAAACTGCTTCGAGGCATGGTGAGGCACAGGTAAAGATCTGGAGACGATCTTACAATGTTCCACCGCCTCCAATGGAGCCTGATCATCCCTTCTACAGCAACGTCAGCAAGGATCGCAGGTATGCACCCTTTACTGAGGACCAGCTACCATCCTGTGAGAGCCTGAAGGATACTATTGCCAGCACTGCCCTTATGAAATGAAGAAATTGTCCTCCAGATCAAGAACTGGGAAAGGGTCCTGGTTGCTGCCCATGGCAACAGCCTTAGGGGGATCCTCAAGCATCTGGAGGGTCTCTCAGAAGAAGCCATCGTGGAGCTGAACCTGCCAACCGGCATTCCCATCGTCTACGTACTGGACAAGAACTTGAAGCCCATCAAGCCCATGAAATTCCTGGGAGATGAGGAGATCGCGAGTAAAGCCATGGAAGCTGCGGCCGCTCAGGGCAAGGTGAAGAAGTGAAGGCGAGGAGGCAGACTCCTACCCCGACACCCTCCCTGCCTGGTCCTGCCTCTTGCACTCTCCCCCGCACCTGCCACACTGACTACATCTTTAGGATCTTAAGTTTATGTTGTAGCTGCAGATGGGGACCTGTGGCTACCATTTTCGTTTTAGTATTTTATCCCTTGCACCCACTCCCTTCATAGAATCTAGCCAAAATAACACCTCTGAGGGTGCAGATTCTTGGTCCACATCCAGGGACAGCTCCCTCTACCAGGAGAGTTGAGAGACTGTAATTATAGTTTTTCTTAGTTCTTTGTTTACTAAGGGTCTGCTTAAGAAGAAGTCAGGGAGGAACTGTGCTGTGGTCTGACCAATGAGAAGAAGCTGTGGTCCAGTTTTATTCCTGGAACCCGTCCTGCACTCGTCTCACAATTAGGTAACTGGGGACATAGTCATTTTAGTGGAGAGTGAAAGTAACATCATGGTGATTAAAAGACCCTACTTTCTCTCTGACCCTAAAGGGGCTGCTGGCCCTAGAAGGTTAGGATCATTCTTGTCAAGTCTATGTGTTACATTTACTTTTACAAAAAAAAAAAAAGTAAAGAATATATACATATATCAGCACACAAAAGCAACCCGGAGGTTGCTAGTGCCAGTTGAAACAGTCCTGTGTGGTCACCAGAAAATAAGCCATTCCTCATATCAAATGGGATAAACTCCTTGAACCTCTTGCTGTGTTTGGATCCCTTTGCCTTGTTTTGTAGAGGTGAAGCCCCTTGATCGTGTCCAGGTTTTTGTCTTTCATTGTCTGAATCATGTTCTAGCTGCTTGGTCCTACTGTGAAGGGTCAGGACTCATTTAGGCATAACAACTAAGTCTCTTTTCAGATCAGTACAATAAAGGAGTAATGAGCAATTTAAAAAAATAAAATAAATATAATTTTAAAAATTGTATTGAATTCTCAAAGCGCTGATAAATTTACAAAAAAAGAGAAAAGCTTAAAATGATGTATTTATATTATAATCTCAAAAAGTAAAAGTCATTAAAAGAAATAAAAGACAAAAACCAAAATACCTACTACGTGAAGAGTAAATTCAGGCCCCATAATGGAATTTCACCCATAAGTATGAATGAACAGATGTAAATTCTATCAAGATGTGAACTCAAAATGCATATAATTGAGCAAGAAAAATAGGAAGTATACAAATGTATATAATATAACATTAGATGTTCAACATTTTGAAATGTCCAAAACAACATTGTATATAAATCTTAGAGGGTTTTTTTTTGTTTGTTTTTTGTTTGCTTCTTTTTTTCAACCTTTGGGTATGTGTGCGCATCTAGGTGAGAGTATGCATGCACAGGTGCCCAAAGAAACCAGAAGAGGGTGCTGGATCCCTTGGAGGTGAAGTTACACGCGGTTGTGGTCCACCCACTCTGCATGCTGGGAACCAAACCCAGATCCTCTACAAGATCAGCAAGTGCTCTTAACCACTGCACTATCTCGCCAGCTTCAGCATTGCAAATTTCTTAGTGTTAGGAACAAAATTTGTAAATATAAAACCATTCATAGGAATTGTTGTACTTTAGATCTAGAATGCCTTTCAAAGATCTTTGTGCTAACAGCTTAGACCCCAGAGGCATGCTAATGGGAGGCAAGGCCCAAAGAGAGACCATTATGGGGGAGCATTTGAAAGGAATTAGAGGATTCTGCACTGCTCTTGGCTCTCTTTTGCTTCCTAGCTGATACCTTCCCACATACTCCCAGCTTGAAGATGTGCATCATGACCAAACAACCATAGACTGGAGCCTCCAAAACCATGAACCCAAATAAATCTGCTTCCTTTTATATACAACTTATCCCAGGTGTTCTGCTATAGTAACATAAAACTAACAGGAATGGTACCAATCAAGGAGAGTAGCCGTCTCTGGATGAAGAAGGGCAAGAAAAGAATGAAATCAAGGCCATGAGAAAAGCATAAACTCCACCCCTCGCCCTTCATGGTATGAGCTGGGCAACAAGAATACACCAGTATATCATACCTTATTTTACAGTGAAGCATTTAAAACAGACAAAACCAAGGAATGTGCCATTTCTGAGTCCAGAGACACCTGGTTTAGTAAAGCGTTTCCATTACCCACAAGCTTTCAGGCCACTGATGTCTCCACATGCCATTTGCTTCCCATAAAATGGTGGGCAATATAGAAGGTAGAGGTGACAGGCTACGTTTAAAGATCTTAGCACATCTTCGTGTTAAGGGAAGATGGCCTGTGTTCAAATACACTTCCCATAGTCTTCATGCTTTTTTAAAAAAAAAGATTTATTTATTATATATAAGTACACTGTAGCTGTCTTCAGGCACACCAGAAGAGGGCATCAGATCCCATTACAGATGGTTGTGAGTTACCATGTGGTTGCTGGGATTTGAACTCAGGACCTCTGGAAGAGCAGTCAGTGCTCTCAACCACTGAGCCATCTCTCCAGCCCTCGTGCTTCTTTAAATAAGCTCTCTTATCCTGCCAACTGCCTTATCTGTTGTCAACATGTGTGAATCAGCCCCTCATAGAAACAGGGAATACATGTGTTCTAGCTTATTCAGATGGCTGTGTTGTCCATACCCTCCAAAGATCTTGGTTTTGAGACTAGATATTCATGAAGGATTATCTGAAGGAGCGCTACTCATCTCTTTTCTGGAAACCATAAGTCTTCCTGATGGGTCAACTCACACCATTGGACTGCTGCCGCTCACCTGGGTGGCCTTGTTCTGACTGCTGTCCTATTTACTTGACAAAGTTGAACTTTGCCGTTCTGTATGGCTTGCACCGAGGGATGCCGAAGACTCAGCTGAGCACACTTGGCTCTTGAATGTATTACTGAGTCGAGTCTGAGATGCTTTCTGCTGAATCAAAAAGTGTTTTGGTTGGCTTTGTTGTTGTTGTTTGTTTGTTTGTTTGTTTTGGTTTCCTGCTTTTTATGAAGACCCAAGAGAGTCAATTTTTCCCAACTCAGCAAGATGGAAACTTTAAACAACTGGGTTGTCTTTGCAAGCAGATTGTTGATCATATGTCCTTGCTTCAGTCTCCAGAAAAGGCACACCTTGATCTGTGCCCATCTCCAGTGCCTCTATAAGATAATTTGGCATATGTTCCTGAGAGGCAAGTATATTGACTCCTAAAATGATATCTTACCCGTGTTTTTCGATAATTCATTTCCCAAGTGACTTTGGAAACTGACTCAAATCTTTTATGAAAGAAAATAGGGAGAAAGGGGACCATGGGGACAGAGCAAAAATAAGCATGACCTAGAACTAAGTCAGTAAAACTATGTCTGTTCTCCTCTTTATCACCCAAGGCACCTTGAGCTCAGCCTTATAAGTAGCATGTGACTAGTCAATATTTGTTACAATAAAGAAAAAGCAAATGAGCATCTCAGCCTGAAACCATTGTGTCTGCTTGTTCATGGCCATAAGGTTCAGTTGCAAATGAGAAAGGCCCAAATGGTCACTGAAAAGCAAAAATGAATACTTTGATACTCTAATTAATAATAAACAGTTTCCAAAAAGGAAATGGTCTAGCCACTATTCAATCCCACTCAAATGTCATCTGCCTTCTTTGTGAAAGTCCCAGATGGTAATCAAATGTCTCCCCATGTACAATCACTCACAATTTGTCTCATGCTAATATATCTTGAAATACAAACACAAAGACAAATTAGGGAGAAAGATCTAGAATCAGGGGAACATATCCTTACTATATAATTTAGTATTCATAAGCATATTAATTACATTTTAATATGTTCAATAAATATTTGACTTGTTTTTATAACTTCATGCATGTACATAATGTATTTTGATCACATGCACTTGATCTCCCTCCAAGTCTCTGTCAACCCCCTTCCCCCCCCCCCCCCCGTCCCTTCATGTCCCTTTTCATACTTAATTGATTCAACTATATCCACTGAGTGCAGGGCTAGCCACAGAAGTATGGACATATTACCAGGGTCCTCTTCCTTGAAGAACACTGACTCTCTTCACCTATTAAAATATTTTAAGTACTGTGTTAGCTTTCTGTTACTGTAACAAATACCTGAGATCATCAACTTATAGAGAAAATCTTCCTGTTTTCAGAGGTTCTAGTTCAAGACCAGCTGAGCCCATTGCTTTGAGTGTATGATGAGTCTATAGCAGGAGGACATAGTAGTACAAAATTACTCCAGAGCAAAATACAAAAACAATGAAGAGAACACAATTCCTCTCAAGGCCATATCCCCATGACCTGAAGACCTCAGACTATGGCCCTTCTAAAGGACCCATCACACACAATATCAGGGCTAGGAAATAAGCCTTAAACACACAGACCTTAGGGGATGTTTCTAATCCCAGCCAGTTGGTAAGTCCTTTGCACTGATTATTTCTCTGTTTTACTTTTATATATTTATTTATTCACTTTACATCCAAGTCACTACCATTCACCCTCCCTTCTCCTCTGAAAAAGTGGAGGTTCCCCCCTAGGTATGCCCCCCACCCTGGTGCCTCATGTCTCTACAGGGCTAAGTGTATCCTCTCCTTTCCCACTGAGCCCAGACCAGGCAGTGCAGCCAGAGGAACAGATTTCCACAGACAGGCAACAGCTTTAGAGAAAGCCCCCACTTCAGTTGCTTGGAGACCCACATGAAAACAGAGCTGCACATCTGCTACATTGGGGGGTGGCTAACTCCAGCCCATGTATGCTCTTCGGTTGGTGGTTCAGTCTCTGGGAGTCCCCAAGGGTTCAGGTTAGTTGACTCTGTTGAACTCTGGAGTTCCTATCTCCTTGATTCATATCTTGATAAACTTTGCATTGGAACCGGTCTCGTAGACTAATAAATACACTTGTCCAACTCATTGCATTGAATGGAAGAAGACAGGGCCAAAGCATGCTTTAGGTTCTTAGAAAAGCATAACTATGAGGATGGAAAATGAGTTAGCTGGGGACAAAGGAAACAAGGGCTGCAAAATGGCACAGGAAAACTTATAGGGGAGAACAAACTATTCTAAGCCTTGGTTGGGTGGCAGTTACATTTGCCAAAGTGCAGAACTCTAAACAAATGTAGGTCTTACTTTCTGGAAACAATGTGCCTGTTAAAAAAAATAGTAGGGAAAAGGCAATCTTCACTCAGGGCTTGTTAAAAATATGGAGACGTTCCATCTTCCCTTAGCTAGTAAATGAACCCACAACTAAGACAGGACAGTGGGAGGAGGTTTGGGCACACACTGCTGCAGCTTACTGGGCCCAAAATAGATGTTGCCAATCAACCGCGACACTGTTTTACTATAAGTCAGGCAGAGTCTCATGAAGGACCTTCAGCAGCATGCTCTTGGCAGCCACTACTGCATAAGAACTGGCATGAGATAAAACCCATTTTATAAGTGAGAACCAGTTCAACTTAAACACACATTGTTTATTATATTGCCCTAGGCTGAGAGTAGACAGAATTGACAGTCGCTTCACTTGCCACTGGCCTTGTTTTATTCACCCCAGTAAAAGATATACGCATTTAAAATAGGGGAAGTAAGTGTAAATACCAACCCAAGCTCTTGTTTTGCAAACTTCTTGCACCCAGCACTTTCCAGAGAATATGTTTTGGACCATACAAGTAAACAAAGAAGTGATGTAACTATGGCTGACAAGATGACTATTAAAGGACACATGGAAACTGGAGTGGAATAACAGAACGGGAAACTGGGGACCAGAAGATCTGGTTTTCGACTCTAGAACTTGGAATCACCGAGTGTGTAGAGAGCATGGTGGACCAGAAAGATTAAAGGCATATCTCACCAGAAATTTCATTTCCTGTGGACTCTGTTCTGGACATAGGAGCTAAAGAAGGAGACTGCCTGGGTCTGAGGATCAAAATCCACTAAGAAAAGTAGACATTAAATAAGCTCCCACACAAATACATAGACATGAACCATGATGAGGGGAAGTACATGAGTGTTGTAAGAGAATAAAGAAAAGAAAATATCAAATCACTGAACTGAGAACGAGATCCCCGTTGGAGGAATTAGAGAAAGTAATGGAAGAGCTGAAGGGGCTTGCAACCCCGTAAGAATAACAATACTAACAACCAGAGCTCCCAGAGACTAAACCACTACCCAAAGACTATACATGGACTGACCCAAGGCTCCAGCTACTTATGTAGCAGAGGATGGCCTTGTTGGGCACCAATGGAAGGAGAAGCCCTTGGTCCTGCCAAGGCTGGACCCCCAGTGTAGGAGAATGTTAGGGGATGGGAAGGGGGTAGGATGGGGAGGGGAACACCCTTATAGAAGAAGTGGAGGGGGATGGGGGCTTATGTCTGGGAAACCAGGAAAGGAAATAGCATTTGAAATGTAAATAAAAATATCTAATAAAAATTTTTTTAAAAAGAAAGAAAAGCAAACATCTGAGATGAAATCAGAGGATTCCCAGTAAATGTCTTTGAAAGAAGTGGCATTTTTTTCCAGAAGGCCAGAGAAAGTGAGACATTGGCCAGGTGTAGTAGATAAGCCCCATACCTAGCCCTTGGAATGAGGAGAACTATCCAGCTTTGACCAGCTGAAAGGCTTCCTGTGCTTGTAGAAAATAGCATCCTAGAAACAGGGTGAGTCTAGTTGAAGCAGGGGCCTTGGCAGGGCCAGGTCACACAGCCCAAATAACCCACTGTCCACTCTGATGTTTTAAATACATTCTAGGAACACTGCAAAGGAATAAAGTCAAGTGAAATCATCACAGTCATGCTGAAACAGTGGAGAGAGAGAAGGAGATGGAGAGGCTCCAAGGTACTCTCTAAAATTAAACAAAATTCAGAAATTCACATCATGAGATCGATGCCATTCTAAGCCTCTTCAGCCGGTCCCTTCTCCTGGAACAAAAGTTCTCATAGATCACCAGCCACATCTTACGAATTCATTTATGCCCAGTGTTTGGAGCACAGTAGGTACTCGGGTACATTCATTATATCGAAATGAAGGCAGACTATCTAAGCATGCAAATACAGAGAATCCCAAAGGCAATTTCACACATGCATTCTAAGTCCTGTCCAAAAGCTGGGAGCCAGCAGTTCTGAGACATGCACAGTTACAGATGTGTCTGCCTAAAGAGATAATAACCTTTACAGATGTCATGAATGCATGTTGATTGGCTATAAGGCTAAGAATCCTCTGTCATGTACCCAGCAGTGTGCAGCTCAACAAAAGACAGCAAGGGGATAAAATTACAGGTTACTGGGGGATTTTTCTGGAATTCTTTCAAAAACCAAGACAAACACAGTAACTACAGGAGAACAGCCAACTAGTAACAACATTTCCCCTCAGTGGATCAGGAAGCAGAATGGCAGCCCGAAGTCGGGACTAAGTTGAACAACATGTTTGAAACTGAAAACTGTATATGTGGCAGGTGGCAGAGTCTTACAGGGAATCTGAAGAACTCTCAAGATGAGGAGCCCTAGCGTAGAAGACAGCAGCAGAGAAGGATTACAACAAGGTAACTGCTGCAGAATGAATAACTTCCTCCCTCGGAAAATATACCATTTGAGGTTATAACCCTGCATATTTCAGAATGAAATCATATTTAAAGACAGGGTCTTCACAAAGGCACTAAAGTTAAAGTAGGATCATTGGAATGGACTTGAATCCAATATGACTCACATCCTTTCAACCAGGGGAAGTTCTACACAAAGATCTACATGGAAGGAAGATGCCACATGAACCCTCAAAGAAGCCCTGGAGCAGAGTCTCTCTCGCAAGCCTCAAGAGGAAACCAGTCTACAAATTGGTTTACCTTGAACCTGATCACAGATTCTGTGCTTCTGGAGCTTCAGCAAAACCACTCAGCGTGTTATATTTTGTTTGGGCAGGCCAGCAGGCAAATATATGTGACCTGAACAGCAACAACAACAACAGCAAAATCTCATTTGCTAGAAGATTAAAAAATTAAAGGGAAGGAGTAATTGAGTTTGGATGAAGGAGGGAAAACAGCTGTCCTTGGGGTCATAGTTATATAAAGTAGTTTATTTTGGTAAAAATCTAGTCATCAAAAACTTCCCAAGGTGGAGCCCATGGATACTGGCTAAAAATAAATAATAATTTGTTTAATAAACTGGCCATAGCATCACTCATTCCACATAAAACATCCCACGTTAGCCATACAAAACAAGTTCAAATACTTTCCTGATATGAGCATGAGTGTCAGAGATTGCAGAGATTGATCAGTGGTCAAGAGCAGTTGTTGAACAATCATGAGGATCAGAGTTCAGATCCTAGCACCTGCATAAAAATCCAGGTATCAAGTACACACCTGTAACCCCAGCTCTGGGTGAAGCAGAAACTAGAGAGTCACTGGGGCTTGCTGGCTTCCAACCCAGCTGGGAAAAAGAAACAGAAAAAAGAAAACATAAGCCCTAGGGAGAGATGACTCAAAGGAGTAGATATGGATTCAAGAGACCACTGGCACCCCTTCTCTCCTCTTTGCATGCATATATGGGTGCAATTCACACACTGTGTGAGACATATACATAGATAGATAGATAGATAGATAGATAGATAGATAGATAGATAGATAGATAGATAGATAGATAGATAGATAGGGACTGGAGAGATGATGGCTCAACAGTTAAGAGTGCTGGCTACTCACTACCTAAAGACTATACATGGACTGACCCTGGACTCTGACCTCATAGGTAGCAATGAATATCCTAGTAAGAGCACCAGTGGAAGGGGAAGCCCTGGGTCCTGCTAAGACTGAACCCCAAGTGAATGTGATTGTTGGGGGGAGGGCGGCAATGGGGGGAGGGTGGGGAGGGATTAGGGGGATGTTTGCCTGGAAACTGGGGAAGGGAATAACACTCGAAATGTAAATAAGAAATACTCAAGTTAATAAAATAAAAAAAAAAAGAGTGCTGGCTACTCTTCCAGAAGACATGGGGTCCCAGCACCTAGATGGAATCTCAAACTCTCTATAACAGTTCCAGGGGATCTGACACCCTTACACAGAAAAACATGCAGACAAACACCAATACACATAAAATAAAAATATATTATAAGTGAATAAATCTTTGTTAAAATATAAGATGAGTCTCAGAGATGCTTGGCTACTTGTCTAAGGTCAGAGATCACTGATAAAAAATGGAGGCAGAATAAGAACTCCATCATCTCCCCTCCCACCCCACCTGTAGAAGCTGAGTGCAGAACACACAGAAAATCTCTCTTAAGCATCAGAGGTCCATGTAAATTGAGAAGGATGGAAATTAGAATTTCTTCCTTGAGCTCGGGGACAGAATATTATAAGAGCTAAAGGTGATGTTGTCTTCTGCTTCTTCTGCATTGTCCCCTCTTCCTTCTCTCTTTCCTCCTCCTCCATTTTTTCTTCCTTTCTTTATCTTTCCCATGTTTTTGCCTGCCAGTCACAGAGCCAGAAATAATCTCCATGTAACTACATTACTGTGCTCTGCATAGTCAGCTGAATTACATGAAAAAAATGTCCCCTTTATATGTGAAAATTTGCAAGAAGAACACAGAAAATGGCGACCAATGAGACAGAATACAAAGTGAAAAGTAACGGAGCTGGAGCAAGCTACCACAGTCTACCAACCATCAGATAGTTGGCAATTTGCATACTAACTGAAGCTCAGGCTTGAATTTTAACCAACATAATTTCATCAGGGGTCTAACTATCCAATTATATTTTAAAGTATAAATGAGGTGGACTTTTGTTTCATCTCTAACATCAAAAATTCTTAGAAATGCTCACACCTCCTCCTTGCAAAAAAAAAAATAAGATGAATAATTCAAGGACATTTCCTAGAGATTGCACTGAGAACTGCCATCTTAGAATAGTAAGTGACAAGGGCATCCAGAAAGTCAGAGCTGAGACCTGCTTGCCTGGAGTGGAGGTTAAAAGAGACTAAACTAGTACGGACACTAAAACAGTCACTCACATGAATTGCCAGAGGGGATGGAGTAACTTGAGAGCAAGAAATTGCTGATGACTAGCCAGGGTTCAGACAATACCACTGAAAGTACAGAAAAAAATGGAAGAGTGGGAGAAAGTGTGTGTGTGTGTGTGTGTGTGTGTGTGTGTGTGTGTGTGTGTGTGTAAAATGATGACTTCTGGGCATGACATGGCTATTGTACACTTGAGCACAAAGCAACTGTAATTGCCTGCACAAGATCTCCACAAGATTGATCCTATCAGTACTGGATGTAGGGGAAGGAGCTCCTGGGTCCCCACAACATCCTAAGAATATAGATGTAGCTAATGCTCGGTGATGGAGGGAGATTTTCTCCAGTGATACAGCTACCAGTTAAGTGCCCATGCATCTGTAAATAACCTCTCGGCCAAGGTCCTGTCAACAGTCCTAATGAAACTCATTGCATCTCAAGAGGTATTGAATATGATTGAAATACATTATGCACATGTCTGAAAGTGTCAGAACAAACTCATTAAATAGAAATAATGTATGCTAATATAAATGCTTAAAAGAAACTCCTGGGAGTTTCTATAGAAAGAAGCACAATTCCCCTGTTTTATCCCCAAGAACTTTACCAGGTTCTCACAGTGAAAATGGGTCCTCCCGGCTGTGCCATTGTGGTGAGAAGAGTAGCCGTGTGAAACACTCAGAGCAATCCTATAACATAAGCCACAGGATGAAGACCAAACCAGAGCCTCAATCCCACCTCTCCCCAGGAAATATCTCCAATCGCATCCTCCTATGCTCATCCTCTGTTACCCAGGAGAAAAATTAAAAAGCCTGAAAACAGCCATGGAGGCCACAGCCCAGGGACACAGGCCTTATCAACTAGAGGTTTACAGAGATCATCTGAAGCTTCCCTTCCACCAGCTTTACTGTGTCATTGGAACTCAGTGAAATGGTGTTGTATTACAGCTAACATTGCTATAAGGTCCAGACTAGGAAGAACCCTTAGAGAAACAGAGATAGCAGCCTGTGTGACCCAAACAAGAGCACTAAGGAATTAAAACAGAAAATGTGATTCATTCTCCACTCCACTCTCTGAAACTTAGTATCTCATCCCTCTACCTGTAGGGCTCTGGCCATAGCAAATTTCCTTCCTTCCCTCAAAGTCTCAAGTAAACCACCTTGTCATTGAAGTCTCGCTATGTAATGTACAACCAACCCTCCTATTCTTCATTTCCTTGTGTTGCTCTTCGCTCTTATTTTGAGACTACACATATACCCTATTACATATCTACTTACTACACATATACCTTACTACATATATATTGTACCTTACCACACATATAACTTGCCACATGTATACCCTACTACACATAAACGTACTATATATATACATATATATATATATCTTACTACACATACACCCTATTACACATACACCTTACTACACATATATCTTACTATGCATATAACTTACTACACATATACCTTACCCATTTATTTTTATAATCTTTCCTATTGGTCTTCATCTAGTTTTTGTTGGTAGTAATGCTGCAGTTTTAAAGGGGTGTGTGTGTGTGTGTGTGTGTGTGTGCATGTGTGTAAGAGAGAGAGAGAGAGAGAGAGAGAGAGAGAGAGAGAGAGAGAGAGAGAGAGAGAGAGAGAGAGAGAGAGAGAGAGAGAGAGAGATGGGGGTGAGCATGAGCATGTGCCTGATGAGACCAGAAGGGGTTACCTAATCCCCTGGAGCTACAAGTGGTTTCAAGCCACCCAGTATGCATGCTGTGATCCCAACTCTGGTCCTCTAGAAGAACAGCAAACACTCTGAAACTCACAAAAAACTGCTGAGCCCTGTCTCCAGCCCCCAACTTTCTGGAATTTTTAAGTAACTGAAAGGATGTCTGTGTCTACAGAAACTATGTGTCATCCATCATGAAGGAGTGAGCTGCCCCACGGTCATTATTTTTCCATAAAATACATCTACCCCCAAATCCCCATCTAGATCTCAAGCTGCCGTGTGTCATCCACTCTCACAATGTGGTTCAATGAGTAATTGGTTCATCTCCCTCCTCAATTTTCCTCTGGCATTATTAGTAAGGGATGTTTTGGCTTCAAAAGATAGAGCCCCACTGTGATGATTAATCCTGGTTGTCAACTCAATTGGATTGATTGATTGATCGAAGGTTAGTAAGGCCCAGCTCTGTGTGCAATGGCATTTCCAGAGATACTTACAGACTTCAGGAATGGATTAACTCTCACATGGATTTATAGTAGGACATAATATGATGAAATTAATGGGAAATGGTTAAAAGTAGGAAAGGCACACTTGGGAAAATTCACTGGACATGTTCTCAGCTGCTACACCTTCCCACAATTGCTTCCTGTTGTGTCTTTATACTTCCTGTGCACCAAGACTAGTGGAATTAATCTCCACCACACATTCCAAGCACTAAATGCAGAAAATGAATTCCTAGTGAAGCTAACGCTCTAGGAGGTCTCACAGGAAATAAAGCAAACTATCAAATGGAGTTGGTTTTTTTTTCAAAAAGTAATAATAAAAAGTTAAAACTAGAAGACCTATTCATTCTGGCAGATGATACAAAACAAAAAAAGAAATTCATAGATTTATGTGTAGTAAGTATATGCTTGGCCTGAGATCAAGTCTCCATGGACCCCTCTACAATCAAAATAAATCTTTACTGCCTTAGAATCATCTGTCAGACATTTGGTCACATCAAGGCAAAAGTAATTAATAAAGCAAACATGCCAAGGCCCAACCAATCACCTCATAAGCATCATCGGCAAGTTAATACTTCAGTTCTGCCTGTTACCCACTGTGACCAATGTCCTCACCAATGTCTTCATGCCTGGCCATCTTCCCTGTGAGCATGGCATGGACATGCTGAGGCTCCGATCTCTCCAGCCTTCCCATAGGTCAGCTCCTGTGCTGGGGCGTCAGCCTTGACCATTGTGCTGCGTCACTGATTCACTCAGCTGGACTGCACACAGGTGCAGCTCGAACACAAACAGCCCAGAATGCAGGTGGGAGCAGACTCCTTGCCCTTTGTGGCAGGAGTGGCCATTGTTGCTTGGCTATTCAATATGTATGTTTTAGTTCTATTATTTTATATTTGTTACATCTTTTTTCTAATACTGTAGTGGTTTATTTTCTTTTTTCTAATTAGTTATTTGTATATCTACTTGCAGTTTTCTACATTGTTAAGCGGCAGTGTTTTAAGCTCTTTATTCCCAGAGAAGGGTTTCATTACCATCCCTTGCTTTAATACACCCATTTTAAAAACATGCCTTCTACATTCGCACATGTAAAATAGTTGCCCTGCCACCTCTCATACTTCCTACCCATATTCCTTCCTTTTTATTCATACTGCACCTTTCTTTCCTCCTTTCCCCATTTCTTCTTCACTACTGGTACCTATGCTCTTAACAAAAACACAAAAAACAAAACCAAAAAATCTGTTTGAATCTTTTCTAACTGTACTGTGATGCCACTGTCTCTGAACCACATTAGGCATACAATATATAGCAAAAGGGTTCCCTACAAGTACACCAAAATAGGGGTGGTAATGAATAAAGGGGGTGGAGAGAATATTGTGCCTTCTGCCTGCATAACTGCAGAAAATGAATTTCTAGTGAAGCTAACTGTTGGAGATTGGTGCTAATACCTTGAATTTGTGTGTCCAGACATTGAAGACCCTTGTTCCCAGTTGGTTTTTGATCTATCAATAAAGATACCATTGGCCAATGGCTGACCACAGAGGTGGGACACTGAGAGTTGCTCAGGTAGGATGCAGAAAAACTCAGGGGATTCGGGTAGAAGGGGATGCAGTAGTGGCAGGAGATAAAGCCAACCAGCCATGTGAGTTTTTGGGTAAGTGGCCACTGGCCACTTCCCCAATTGGCCCTGGGTAACAGGGGAAGATTTAAGAGTGCCTGGTCATTGACTTAGCCAAGGCAATTTCAGATTAACTGGTGTGTGTGTGTGTGTGTGTGTGTGTGTGTGTGTGTGTGTGTGTTCCATTCACAGATCCAAGATAGCTCCTGAGTGGATACTCACCTGTGACTCCACCAGGAGCTCAAAGTGGAGTAGCCAAAACTACCCACAACAGCTAACTCCCTAAGATGTCTCACAGGAAATAAAGCAAGCTAACAAACAGAGTAGGTTAAAAAAAAAGTAATAATAAAAAGTTAAAACTAGAAGACATATTCACTCCAACATATGACAATGACATAAAATATAACAAAGAAACACAAAGATAAAAGTCTATGACTCATTATGGTTCTCTCCCCACTTCCCAGCTCCCCTTCACCCGAGATAGGTAAAGTATCTTTTTTTAAAAATGCAGATTCTTGCTTTTAAAAAGAATCAATGATCATATAACAGACTCAAATAAAACTACACAAACTAAGGATATCTGCTCAAGACCTCAATAAGGCAGGCTCCAAAATAAACAAAACAGTTGGTACACTGAAGAAAAATCCAAAATATGGAAGAAAGATTCACCAAGGAAATTGAAACACTGAAAAATAACCAAACAAAAATTCTAGAAATCACAAAAACAACTGATCAAATACAAACAAAACAAAACAAAACACAACAAAACCCACATCAGGAAGCATCACCAGCTGCCTACAAAGAAAGAATGAGGTTCATGCAGAACAAAATCAAGAGAATGACACACTCAAACATACATAAAGGAAAATAATACTGAACATGACCAATCCTTCCAAGAAGTCTGGGAAGCCCAAAGTTGAGAATCCGTGGAGAAGAAGAAAACTGAGATAATATCAAAGGGAAAAAACAAAACTCTTAAGTGAGATTATAGTAGAAAGCTTCCAAAACCTAAAGCAAGAAAACAACATCAAAATACAAGAGGCTTTAGAACTCTCCACAGACATGCATAGAGAAGATTCTGTCTCCAACAGGTCACTGTTGTGTTCTCTCCACAAGCCAATCACTGTGCTTAGAAAAATAAATAAAAATATGCTCTGATTGTCTGGATTGTGTTCACTTGTCCAGCCCTTGAGCCAACAGTACATTCTTCTAAATCCAGGTGGAAACAAAATGTGAAAGTGTTGGGAGCAATGCCCTTAAATTCCTCCATTATTGATGTTAATATTATAGTTAGAGTTAAGTATGAATGGTTTCATGGAAAATCCCCAGCCAGCTGCAGAAGACTAATACAAATCTGGTGGTCAGGATGCCCAGTGATATGACAAACCAACACCCTGCTGACTAATGATATGACAAACTTGTAACCTTTCTGAGAAACCAACATCCTGTTGACATCAGCTGACCACAAGAGCTCTGTGTCCTTGGCTTTTGTAGATGTTTCCCACTTCTCCCCTCCCTCTGTTACCCCTGCTATGGTATAAATTCAGCCTTGGGAAAAAATAAATTTGTTGCCTTGATCAGACTCTTGTCTTGACACATCTCTTGTCCCCCATTCTCTTCTAGGTGGTCCCCAACCTCTGCTGACTTCCCTGTGGGCCAGGGCATGAAAGGGAATGTTCCTTGAGGGGAGACTAACCTGAGGTTATCAAAATAAGGAGAAGCATACTATAGCAAAGACCAAAACAGCTGGTCCTGGTGAGAGCAGGATCCTCCTTCTTATTGTCCTGTATCTCCATCTCTTGACCCAGCCATGTTCTGGAAAAGGTGTCAGTAACTATCATTGTATGAACACAACCCTAGATGGTGTAGGGCAATTGCTCCTCTTGGTTTCTTCTTGTAGTTGAGAAACACTAACATACAACACAGCATTATATTTTACAGTAAGTTCTCTGTATAATTAGAAACAGTATACTCTAAAAATAATAATACTATAAAGTAATAAAAATATAATAAATAGATACAAATACCAGTAATGTAATTTATTGTCATTACTGAGCATATGAAATGTGCTTTTCTGTGATTGACAGTGTAGTGTTTCTACCAGCAGCAGCACAAACACATAAAGAATGCTTTGGGCTATAGTATTGCAATGGTTACAATATCACTGGGCGATGGGAATTTTTCGCTTCATTATAATTGCATGGGACTGCTTTATATGGAGCCTGCTATTGGATAAAAGGTTGATATTTAGCATGACTATCACAGCAAGAATGTAGAAGGAAGTTCAATTTAATAAGTTTTACTCGTTTGAACAAATTACTACAGTTACTTATCATTCACTGACACCTTGTATCCTAATTAATGCATGATGTCTCCAGATAGCAGGTCTACGGTACTGGTCAATAACACATAATGCCCACAGTCCCCCAGATGCTAATGATGCTACCATATGGCATATGGACCTCTGGGACAGATCCGAAGCTTCTACTTCTCTTTTATTTTCTTTTTCAATGATATAGCTCTCAGCTCCAAACATAGCCATTGGTAAAACATTGCCATCTTTTTAATTAGATATCCCAGGAGATCAGACCCAGGATGCTGCAGGGAGACAAAGCTAACAGGAAGGAAATGGAAATGTCACCCTCATTAACACAGCCACTCACAGGAAGAAGGGCCAACCCAGGGTCCTGGTGAGTGTCAGACACCAGGCTACTGGATGGAGCCTGAAAGGAGTCTGCAAGAACAGACAAGGGAGCCTAGGAGTGAGGCTCTGGGACTTGCTGAACTAGGAAATAAGGCAGAAGGAGAAAGGGCATCAGGGGGCAAACTCCAGCTCTGCCGCTCTGTGGTCCCCTGGGGGATTCTAAGGACTGTTTTGCAAGGTGATTGTGAAGTGTGCATATTGTGGTTATTGCTTATTTATTTCCTATTTATATTAATGTGCCCTTATTATATGCAACTTCTAACCATGATAGACAGGAGTCTTCCAACCAAGCAAGAGGGCAGATGAAGGTGCTTTCTAAAATGTGCTTCTCTTCTGTCTTTCCAAGCCCTGACAGCTCTCTGAACTCCATCCTTTCTACTTCTGTCTGTCTGTCTCTGTCTCTGCCTCTGTCTCTACAAATGCATACACACACACACACACACACACACACACACACACACACACACACACACTGCAGAAAAGTCTAAATAAATACCCTTCGTGGATTCTCTTATTGCTCCATCACAAAAAAAAAAGGACTGGTCTGGCCAGAATGCTGACCAGATGTCCACGCCAAAGAAGCCCTGACTCACAGCAGGAAGTACAGCAGACTTTGCAGAAGTTCTGAGTTTAAGTCACATGCTGGGAGCTCAGGCACAGCGGTCCACCTAGCCCTTCATTTCATTACCTATTAAAAATAAAAACAAAACCATAACAGAGTCTATTAGTGATAAAGTCTCTGTCTTGGCATGAATTTTAAAAATAACAAATAATAACACTTTGACGGCATGCACAAAAACCTGTGCAAACCCAAGTCAGACCGAATCCCAGCATGGAGAAGGGAGGCAATCCCACCCCTACCTGAGGGCTATTAGCAGTCACAAATGTTAGGATAGAGCGGGACAATTTTCTCAAAGAGTGTAGCCCCTGGTGAGTTGACCACTCCCTAGTGGAGGACCACACATCGAGGAATCCTTAGGCAACAAAAATTGCTATTAAAGGGAATAAAAAGCTCAGAGCTGAGCAGATAGAGAAGGGGGATGGATCTGGGTGAAGTTGGGTCAATACGACCCAAACAGATTGCGCAAAATTCTCAAAGAATGAATAAAATGTTTAAAAATTAAAACAAAAAATACAGAAGGAAAAGAGCTCCTGTCAACAGGGGCAGATCACTAGTATACTTGAGTTCTCAGGCTGCGACTCTAAGTAAAAGACAGGAGACACAGGGGACATAGAAGATTGAAAATTTTGGGATGCCAGGCCAGGAATGACAGGATGCAAAGATGATCTGGAAAAGCACAGGAGTGAGACAGCATGCTGAGACTCACAGAAGTTATGTGGTTGCAGAGGAGTCCTGGCATGTCATGATGGTTGTAGCTGCCTCAGCTCCATCTTGCCCTCTTCTTCCCGACCAATGCATCTCTGTTTCCCATAGCAGGATCTACCACTGGAATGCACTATGACCATAGCCATGGCAGAGGCCTTATCTCTTGACAAAGAGAGATAACTACTTGCCTCAAAGTGGGCCATAAATAGATGGACCATCCTCAAGTTTTCATGATACTAAGTCTAACAAGGAAAAAAAAGCATGCCTCAAAGGAAACTGTAAGGACCTTCAGGATGAAAGCAGATGCTAGGAATAAAAAAGAATTAGTGAATGAGTGAAGACAGATGTCATTGTAGCTTCCACCACCAGCCTAAGATCCTAACAGACCAGGACCACATATACATCCACAGACAACACCAAGACCACCAGAGACCACATGTGCACTCACAGACAAGGCCACATTGATTCAGCCCTGAAGCAACTGTCCTCGCTCCAGCTGGTTCTCCACCGTCCTCTACAGTTTTCCATAAAGACCAAGAACCTCCTGGTGATAAACCTCGCCATTACCACCAAGAACTTGAATAGAATACCATCATGTAATGAGCTTAAATAAGTAGACATTGCCCACAATACTGTGGTTTGAAATGGCCTACAGAGTTGGAGTAAGAGAGTGATCACTATTAACTGGGGACAGTCTTTGGAGAATTTACAAACTGGGTACTGGGTGTGAGGTCAAGAGGTAAATCCGATTCCTCAATGGAAGTGCCTGCTTTTTCACACCCAAGCTGGATAGTCGGCTTGACATCCCCTGACAGCTAAGCTCCACATTCCTAGCCCCAACAACATATCTCTACCTTCCTGCGAAGCTGACAGCCTCTTTGTCCATACGCAGTCACATCCTTGAGACTGAGCCAAGGGCTGCATCCCTGTTTGATGAGAGAGAACAAGCTCTTCCCACCTCCCCTTCTCTGCCTACTCTCCCTACCCCACCCCACCCTCATCTCTGATGTTGCCCATAGCCCCTGCAGGTTAAGCAGAGAGGAGATTAGAAATTATCTAAATCACAATTCCCTGGCAGCTTTTGTATGATTGCAGGCTCTGGTGAACTAAACTGCCCAGCTGAGTAATTGAAGGAAACATATTTATTGAAATATGCATGCTTACAGTTATACTTAGCCCCCGGATATCAGCAAAGCTGACCTGAAAGAGAATAAAAAGCCCCTTGCAGCATTCAGAGTAATCACTCTGTACAGGCCCTCGGGGGCTTAACTCTCTGGTGTCAAGAGAGAGCTTTGATTTTCCACTCTCCTGGTGCCTCTTAGCTGCTGCCAGCTGCCAGCTGGGCTGCCAGGACTCAAGCAAGATATGAAAGTGGGACCCACCAGTGTGACATTTCCCCCTCATAAAAGGCTTTGCCCGAAAGGTGTCAGATACATAGCCTTGTTGTTCAGCCTTCATTTCATGTTCAGAAAGAGCATGGCTTTGATCAGCTGGGGAGTCTACTCTGAGTGACAGCTACAAAAAGTAGCAGATGGGTTTCTAGATAGAGCACCTAATTCAGAAGCACCGACCTGTACAAGGTCACCTGGTCCCCGCATGTCTCCACCGAAACAGCTAGAAATTCAATTGAGCTAAGATAAAATGTATGTGAGTATGAGTATATGTGTGTGTGTGTGAGTGTGTGTGAATGTGTATGTGTGAGTGTGTGTGTGAGTGTGTGTGAGTATATGTGTGAGTGAGTGTGTGTGTGAGTGTGTGAGTATGTGAGTGTGTGTGAGTGTGTGTGAGTGTGTGAGTGTGTGTGAGAGTAAATGTGTGTGAGTGTGTGTGAGTGTGTGTGAGAGTGTGTGTGAGTGTGTGTGTGTGAGTGAGCGTGTGTGTGAGAGTGTGTGTGAGTGTGTGTAGGTGTGTGAGTGTGTGTGTGAGTGTGAGTGTGAACATGTGTGTGAGTGTGTGTGAGTGTGTGTGAGTGTGTGTGAGTGTGTGTGTGAGAGTATGTGTGTATGTGAGTCTGTGTGTGAGTGTGTGTATGTGAGTGTGTGTGAGTGTGTGTGTGAGTATGTGAGTGTGTGTGTGTGAGTGTGTGTGAGTATGTGAGTGTGTGTGTGAGTGTGTGTGTGAGTATGTGAGTGTGTGTGTGAGTGTGTGTGTGAGTATGTGAATGTGTGTGTGAGTGTGTGTGTATGTGAGTGTGTGTGTGAGTGTGTGTGAGTATGTGAGTGTATGAGTGTGTGTGTGAGTATGTGAGTGTGTGTGTGAGTGTGTGAGTATGTGAGTGTGTGTGAGTGTGTGTGAGTGTGTGTGTGTGCACTAGAGTTTTAGTAGCACACTAATGTTGCTCAGCTATGGAATCCTAGGTCCTTAGTGTTCAAAATATTCCAGGTCATCAGAACTTGTATCCTGCCATATGTTAGAATCCTTTCCCTAAATTCTGTGACCTAAACTGGGATTCTAGTAGCTTTCTGTCGATAACCCCATCCATAATGAGTGTGAGGTTCCTTGGCTTAGAGTTTGGAAAGTCAAGCACCTGATTTCATGGAGAAAGTACGCCATGTGACAGGTGATGAGGGCTCTGGCAGGAGTTCTAGCATCGTTTCTGCAGGTATTTACTGCCTGAGTTCAGCTGCCAGCAATGCTTCTGGTAATGAGATCTCTTTCTACTAAATGGGTCCAGCCCTGTCACCTCTGGGATGACATACGACAGGCAGAAACCAGGTTGAATGAAACTCGTTAAAGTGTTATTGGTCCCCTGGCTAGCAATGGATATGTAGGTAATGAGACCCCATAGCTCAAGTCATAAGAAATAATTTTTTGACAAAGGTTTCTGTTGGATCTGCACCCCCAAAAGATCTTTTTCTTGGAAATATCACCTACTGTAGTATTTCTTTTTTTAATATTTTTATCATTTGAGTGTCTCATACACACATTCAATATGTTTCCATCAAATTCAGCCCCTATTCCCACCTTTCCAATCCCCCTTACTGATCCACCACTTTCCCTTCACACTTCCTGTGCTCTTATTTTCTCACTGAGTACACTTTGTGATGCCTGTATGTGCACCGTGCAGGACCCTGGTGCAGAAGCATAGGCAGACTCTGCATGCTTGAAGAAAACTGATCCCTTCCCCCAGTAGCCATCAACAGAAGGATTACAGGTAGCTAGGAAATTCAGTGAAGGGGGGCGGGGAGAGTTGGTTTTGTCTTTTTTTTTTTTTTTAATGTTCAACATTCTTGGCCATCAGAGAAATGCAAATTAAAACTACTTTTAGATTTTATGTTACCCCAGTCAAAACAGCTAAAATAGAAGAAAAGCCAACCAAACAAAAAATGCTGGTGTGGATGCCTGCAAGAGGGAACATTTTATCTATTATTGGTGACAGTGCAAACTGGTGCAGCTACCTGAGAAATCATTGTGGAAGTTCCTCGAGAAATTAAAAGTAGACCTATCATACTAGCATTTCTTTCTTTTTATTTTAAGATTTATTTATTTCATGTACGTGGGTACACAGTCACAGACTTCAGACACACCAGAGGAGGGCATCAGATCTCATTACAGATGGTTGTGAGCCACCACGTGGTTGCTGGGAACTGAACTCAGGACCCCTGGAAAATCAGTCAGTGTTCTTAACCCCTCTCCAGCCCCATAGCATTTCTTTTAAATTCATTGAGATATATGAAAGTTCCTAAATATGAGTTTTAGAAATGTCTTAATGAACCCAGGATTTTTATTTGTTACCTTGGTTTTTGGGAAGGTTGCTTTGGTGGCATTTGTTATTGTTGTAACCCACACTGACCTCAAAATGCACAGCCCAAGGCTTTGTACTCCAGATCCTCCTGCCTCATCCCAGAAGTGAGGGGGTTACTGGCATGCACTGCCATGTTGACTTGGGCACGGGATCTTGGTGTTAAGACTATTTCCTGGATCCATTTGTGACTCCCATAACAAGGCACATGGAAAATGGCACCAACTCTGTGGACTGAGGGTGAGAATCCAAACTGTGACATCAGGGGAACACACACTAGAGATCGAAGCTCTTCTGTGTGAGGAGTTACAAAGAGACACAAACAGCAGACACTGAGGCTGGGCTTTCAAGCCTGAATCCTTCTATCCTAGGCCAGCTCCGTGGCTCGTCTGACTCTGGCAGAGGAGTCTCCAACATGAGGAGCTCCCAGACTTTGCTATTTGAAAGTCCTCTGTGCGGGGAGTGAAGCTTACGGTTTCATTTCTCAACTCGGAGGGATTTGTTAGGTACAATGGACTACATGAATCATATTTAAGGGAGTTAGGAGGACAGACTGAGTTCAAGGATTCAGCACATCAGCTGCTGAAATAAAGATGGATATAACCAATTACAGTCGCTTTCCAAAGCAGTCTTCCAGGGCCTCTCAGCCGGAACACCTTGTCAGCAACTAGTGGTGATGCAGGCATCTGAAATCACGAGTAATAAGGGAATGGTTTTTTGAAAAAAGGTAGACTCATTGACCCTCCCTCCAAAGGGAGAGTTTATTCTGCTAAAATAAACCGGTAAAATATACTATGTAAACCTAGATGTATAAAGTAAATTACAACTTACAAAGAAGTTTACTGGGTTTACAAGATGGCTCATGGCGAAAAGTGTTGGACAAGCACGAAATTCCAAGTTCAGATCTCCAGAGCTGACAGAAAAGGCTGTAGGAGGAATGAGTCAGCATGTTCTGACTAGCGGGCTGCAATGGCCCACGCATGCGCAGTAGACACTTCCATATTCACTAACCCCCGGAACCTGCCTGGTATGCGCGAAGACAAAGACAGAGCAAGTTACCGAGGTAGCCAATCGGCTGGTGCCAGCTTTGAGGGACAAGCAGTTATGAAGGGCCAAGGGTGTAAAGGCTCTCTCCACTCTAACAATAAATAGGTCTGCTTCTGCTGCTCATCTGGCTCCCAGAATCTGTGCTGTCTTACCCCCTCCCCTCAAGGACCATCTTGGAGAAATAAGGGCTAGGACAACACATGGTGACATACCCCTGTAACCCCAAACCTGGGTAAAGATGAGGACAGGTGGAGCCCAGGGTCACAAACAGCCAGGCAGTTCTAGACAAGTCATTAAGAGGCTGGGTCTCAAAAAATAAAGATAGAGAAGCCATGTGTAGAGGTACACATCTTTGATCCAAACATTCAAAAGGTAGAGGCAGATTGACCTCTGTGTTTGAGGCCACCTTGGTCTACAAAAATAAGTTCCAGGACAGCCAGGGCTACACAGAGAAATGTTGTCTCAAATGTATATATTTATTTGGTTTGAGAGAGAGAGAGAGAGAGAGAGAGAGAGAGAGAGAGAGAGAGAGAATGGAAGCAATAAAGAAAACTTATGGCCTCTACATGCACCTGTACATATGTACACATGTACTTACATCCATTCTAACAATCACATCATATTCCACACACAAAACAACATACACAAAAATTTACTACTATATATCTATACAGAGGAAGTTCTTTACTAAATCTAAATTTGCCCTTATCTGAAAATATGGTCTTTAAGACAATCTTGAAAGAATTCAATGATTAAAAAATAATAAACCCTTATTTTTGAGGTATATACATGCAGGGTTGGGATATTTAATACATTTTTTCCTAGCACCACCCTTCATGTGAAGACAAAGACTGTTGATTTCCATGGGCTGTGTTGCCTGGTTTGTATGACCACAAGAGCTTATGCAATTGAATGGCAAGAACCTCTAGTAAGTGAAAGTGTTCACCTGTTTGAAGTGTTTGGAGTATTGATCCTTGTATAGATCCAATGGGCTTGTGCTAAGCGCCTCCTATGCACCGACTATATTCACATATATGTGAGACACGTGGCATGAACACCAGCCTTTAGAAATGGTTGACAGTGGAATTTAGCTGATATTTGCTATTGTTAGAAACTTTTACTTCCTCGAGTGCCTGTTTCTGCTCCAAGGGCCCTCCTCCGTCTTCCTGAACTCATTAGGCTGTTGTAGGACTTGAGTACCCATTGTCTCCTGGACAATCATTGAACAGCTTCATTCAGTGCCCCCCACTCCCTTCTCTATGAAGTCATCTGGGTGCTGTTGATTTCAGGTTTCTGAGTGTCTCATTTGACCATAGTGTTCATGATATATCATGAAAGCTATGCCTCTGCTCCAAATCTGGTGTTGGAAAATCAGCTTTCCAGCGTGATCCCTGTCTGTGACTAACCGTTTTACCATACATTCACTGTTACCTAAGGTGGCACCAGCCATTTGCTGTTACTTACAATTAAATTAGCACAGGGTCTAGTATAGACCTTAAAATTTTACATGGAGCCTTAAAAACTTTCTATCAAAGAGACTAACAAAACTTTGCTAACAAAGATTTGGGAAATCTGCACACTTTCCAACAGCTTCCAAGTCACTTTATTTGGGGATAGTATCCCCCATTTTTTAGTTTGATATACTCATTATAGTAACTAATTCATCTAGATTTACCTGTTGTTTATCCACTTTTAGCAGTTTAAGTTGCAGATTCTGGCAACTCCATGCTCAGTAAGCTGACATGGCAAGTGCTGTAGTTTGGATGTGATTGTCTTTCAAAAGTTCATGTGCTAAAAGCTTGGTCCCCAACAAGTCAATATTAAGAGATAATGCACCTTTATTTGCTTGTTTGTTTGTTTGGTTTTGCTGTTTTATTTTTATTAATTAATCATTTTATTTATTTATATCCCAAATGCTACCCCCCCTCTGTGTCCTCCATCACAGAATTCTTCCCCCATGCTTCTTCCCCTTCGCCTCTGGGACTCTCCCAGCCCCCTGTGTATCCTCCCACCCTGGGACATCAAGTCTCTACAAGATTAGGTGGCCCAGACCCGGTGAGAGAGAGACCCAACCGCCTGGTCAGGTGGGCACTCCTGAGGCTGCAGAGCGGAAGAGACCACCAACACTGCTCACCCCTGCCCACATCCCTGGCCCAAGAGGAAACTGTATAAGGCCTCTGGGCTCCCGTGGGGGAGGGCCCAGGAGCGGCAGGACACCTGCCTGAGACACCGCCGGAACCTGAAAGAAACAGACCGGATAAACAGTTCTCTGCACCCAAATCCCGTGGGAGGGAGAGCTAAACCTTCAGAGAGGCAGACAAGCCTGGGAAACCAGAAGAGACTGATCTCTGTACATACATCTCGGACGCCAGAGGAAAACACCAAAGGCCATCTGGAACCCTGGTGCACTGAAGCTCCCGGAAGAGGCAGCACAGGTCTTCCTGGTTGCTGCCGCTGCAGAGAGCCCGTGGGCAGCACCCCACGAGCGAACTTGAGCCTCAGGACCACAGGTAAGACCAACTTTTCTGCTGCAAGAAAGCTGCCTGGTGAACTCAAGACACAGGCCCACAGGAACAGCTGAAGACCTGTAGAGAGGAAAAACTACATGCCCGAAAGCAGAACACTCTGTCCCCATAACTGACTGAAAGAGAGGAAAACAGGTCTACAGCACTCCTGGCACACAGGCTTATAGGACAGTCTAGCCACTGTCAGAAATAGCAGAACAAAGTAACACTAGAGATAATCTGATGGCGAGAGGCAAGTGCAGGAACCCAAGCAACAGAAACCAAGACTACATGCCATCATCGGAGCCCAATTCTCCCACCAAAAGAAACATGGAATATCCAAACACACCAGAAAAGCAAGATCTAGTTTCAAAATCATATTTGATCATGATGCTGGAGGACTTCAAGAAAGACATGAACACACTTAGGGAAACACAGGAAAACATTAATAAACAAGTAGAAGCCTACAGAGAGGAATCGCAAAAATCCCTGAAAGAATTCCAGGAAAACACAATCAAACAGTTGAAGGAATTAAAAATGGAAATAGAAGCAATCAAGAAAGAACACATGGAAACAACCCTGGATATAGAAAACCAAAAGAAGAGACAAGGAGCTGTAGATACAAGCTTCACCAACAGAATACAAGAGATGGAAGAGAGAATCTCAGGAGCAGAAGATTCCATAGAAATCATTGACTCAACTGTCAAAGATAATGTACAGCGGAAAAAGCTACTGGTCCAAAACATACAGGAAATCCAGGACTCAATGAGAAGATCAAACCTAAGGATAATAGGTATAGAAGAGAGTGAAGACTCCCAGCTCAAAGGACCAGTAAATATCTTCAACAAAATCATAGAAGAAAACTTCCCTAACCTAAAAAAAGAGATACCCATAGACATACAAGAAGCCTACAGAACTCCAAATAGATTGGACCAGAAAAGAAACACCTCCCGTCACATAATTGTCAAAACACCAAACGCACAAAATAAAGAAAGAATATTAAAAGCAGTAAGGGAAAAAGGTCAAGTAACATATAAAGGGAGACCTATCAGAATCACACCAGACTTCTCGCCAGAAACTATGAAGGCCAGAAGATCCTGGACTGATGTCATACAGACCCTAAGAGAACACAAATGCCAGCCCAGGTTACTGTATCCAGCAAAACTCTCAATTAACATTGATGGAGAAACCAAGATATTCCATGACAAAACCAAATTTACACAATATCTTTCTACAAATCCAGCACTACAAAGGATAATAAATGGTAAAGCCCAACATAAGGAGGCAAGCTATACCCTAGAAGAAGCAAGAAACTAATCGTCTTGGCAACAAAACAAAGAGAATGAAAGCACACAAACATAACCTCACATCCAAATATGAATATAAAGGGAAACAATAATCACTATTCCTCAATATCTCTCAATATCAATGGCCTCAACTCCCCAATAAAAAGACATAGATTAACAAACTGGATACGCAACGAGGACCCTGCATTCTGCTGCCTACAGGAAACACACCTCAGAGACAAAGACAGACACTACCTCAGAGTGAAAGGCTGGAAATCAACTTTCCAAGCAAATGGTCAGAAGAAGCAAGCTGGAGTAGCCATTCTAATATCAAATAAAATCAATTTCCAACTAAGAGTCATCAAAAAAGATAAGGAAGGACACTTCATATTCATCAAAGGAAAAATCCACCAAGATGAACTCTCAATCCTAAATACCTATGCCCCAAATACAAGGGCACCTACATACGTAAAAGAAACCTTACTAAAGCTCAAAACACACATTGCACCTCACACAATAATACTGGGAGATTTCAACACCCCACTCTCATCAATGGACAGATCATGGAAACAGAAATTAAACAGTGATGTCGACAGACTAAGAGAAGTCATGAGCCAAATGGACTTAACGGATATTTATAGAACATTCTATCCTAAAGCAAAAGGATATACCTTCTTCTCAGCTCCTCATGGTACTTTCTCCAAAATTGACCATATAATTGGTCAAAAAACGGGCCTCAACAGGTACAGAAAGATAGAAATAATCCCATGCGTGCTATCGGACCACCACGGCCTAAAACTGGTCTTCAATAACAATAAGGGAAGAATGCCCACATATACGTGGAAATTGAACAATGCTCTACTCAATGATAACCTGGTCAAGGAGGAAATAAAGAAAGAAATTAAAAACTTTTTAGAATTTAATGAAAATGAAGATACAACATACCCAAACTTATGGGACACAATGAAAGCTGTGCTAAGAGGAAAACTCATAGCGCTGAGTGCCTGCAGAAAGAAACAGGAAAGAGCATATGTCAGCAGCTTGACAGCACACCTAAAAGCTCTAGAACAAAAAGAAGCAAATACACCCAGGAGGAGTAGAAGGCAGGAAATAATCAAACTCAGAGCTGAAATCAACCAAGTAGAAACAAAAAGGACCATAGAAAGAATCAACAGAACCAAAAGTTGGTTCTTTGAGAAAATCAACAAGATAGATAAACCCTTAGCCAGACTAACGAGAGGACACAGAGAGTGCGTCCAAATTAACAAAATCAGAAATGAAAAGGGAGACATAACTACAGATTCAGAGGAAATTCAAAAAATCATCAGATCTTACTATAAAAACCTATATTCAACAAAATTTGAAAATCTTCAGGAAATGGACAATTTCCTAGACAGATACCAGGTATCGAAGTTAAATCAGGAACAGATAAACCAGTTAAACAACCCCATAACTCCTAAGGAAATAGAAGCAGTCATTAAAGGTCTCCCAACCAAAAAGAGCCCAGGTCCAGACGGGTTTAGTGCAGAATTCTATCAAACCTTCATAGAAGACCTCATACCAATATTATCCAAACTATTCCACAAAATTGAAACAGATGGAGCCCTACCGAATTCCTTCTACGAAGCCACAATTACTCTTATACCTAAACCACACAAAGACACAACAAAGAAAGAGAACTTCAGACCAATTTCCCTTATGAATATCGACGCAAAAATACTCAATAAAATTCTGGCAAACCGAATTCAAGAGCACATCAAAACAATCATCCACCATGATCAAGTAGGCTTCATCCCAGGCATGCAGGGATGGTTTAATATACGGAAAACCATCAACGTGATCCATTATATAAACAAACTGAAAGAACAGAACCACATGATCATTTCATTAGATGCTGAGAAAGCATTTGACAAAATTCAACACCCCTTCATGATAAAAGTCCTGGAAAGAATAGGAATTCAAGGCCGATACCTGAACATAGTAAAAGCCATATACAGCAAACCAGTTGCTAACATTAAACTAAATGGAGAGAAACTTGAAGCAATCCCACTAAAATCAGGGACTAGACAAGGCTGCCCACTCTCTCCCTACTTATTCAATATAGTTCTTGAAGTTCTAGCCAGAGCAATCAGACAACAAAAGGAGATCAAAGGGATACAGATCAGAAAAGAAGAGGTCAAAATATCACTATTTGCAGATGACATGATAGTATATTTAAGTGATCCCAAAAGTTCCACCAGAGAACTCCTAAAGCTGATAAACAACTTCAGCAAAGTGGCTGGGTATAAAATTAACTCAAATAAATCAGTTGCCTTCCTCTATACAAAAGAGAAACAAGCCGAGAAAGAAATTAGGGAAACGACACCCTTCATAATAGACCCAAATAATATAAAGTACCTCGGTGTGACTTTAACCAAGCAAGTAAAAGATCTGTACAATAAGAACTTCAAGACACTGAGGAAAGAAATTGAAGAAGACCTCAGAAGATGGAAAGATCTCCCATGCTCATGGATTGGCAGGATTAATATAGTAAAAATGGCCATTTTACCAAAAGCGATCTATAGATTCAATGCAATCCCCATCAAAATACCAATCCAATTCTTCAAAGAGTTAGACAGAACAATTTGCAAATTCATCTGGAATAACAAAAAACCCAGGATAGCCAAAGCTATCCTCAACAATAAAAGGACTTCAGGGGGAATCACTATCCCTGAACTCAAGCAGTATTACAGAGCAATAGTGATAAAAACTGCATGGTATTGGTACAGAGACAGACAGATAGACCAATGGAATAGAATTGAAGACCCAGAAATGAACGCACACACCTATGGTCACTTGATTTTTGACAAAGGAGCCAAAACCATCCAATGGAAAAAAGATAGCATTTTCAGCAAATGGTGCTGGTTCAACTGGAGGGCAACATGTAGAAGAATGCAGATCGATCGATGCTTATCACCCTGTACAAAGCTTAAGTCCAAGTGGATCAAGGACCTCCACATCAAACCAGACACACTCAAACTAATAGAAGAAAAACTAGGGAAACATCTGGAACACATGGGCACTGGAAAAAATTTCCTGAACAAAACACCAATGGCTTATGCTCTAAGATCAAGAATCGACAAATGGGATCTCATAAAACTGCAAAGCTTCTGTAAGGCAAAGGACACTGTGGTTAGGACAAAACGGCAACCAACAGATTGGGAAAAGATCTTTACCAATCCTACAACAGATAGAGGCCTTATATTCAAAATATACAAAGAACTCAAGAAGTTAGACCGCAGGGAGACAAATAACCCTATTAAAAAATGGGGTTCAGAGCTAAACAAAGAATTCACAGCTGAGGAATGCCGAATGGCTGAGAAACACCTAAAGAAATGTTCAACATCTTTAGTCATAAGGGAAATGCAAATCAAAACAACCCTAAGATTTCACCTCACACCAGTGCGATTGGCTAAGATCAAAAACTCAGGTGACAGCAGATGCTGGCGAGGATGTGGAGAAAGATGAACACTCCTCCATTGTTGGTGGGATTGCAGACTGGTAAAACCATTCTGGAAATCAGTCTGGAGGTTCCTCAGAAAATTGGACATTGAACTGCCTGAGGATCCAGCTATACCTCTCTTGGGCATATACCCAAAAGATGCCTCAACATATAAAAGAGACACGTGCTCCACTATGTTCACCACAGCCTTATTTATAATAGCAAGAAAATGGAAAGAACCCAGATGCCCTTCAACAGAGGAATGGATACAGAAAATGTGGTACATCTACACAATGGAATATTACTCAGCTATCAAAAACAACGAGTTTATGAAATTCGTAGGCAAATGGTTGGAACTGGAAAATATCATCCTGAGTGAGCTAACCCAATCACAGAAAGACATACATGGTATGCACTCATTGATAAGTGGCTATTAGCCCAAATGCTTGAATTACCCTGGATCCCTAGAACAAACGAAACTCAAGACGGATGATCAAAATGTGAATGCTTCACTCCTTCTTTAAATGAGGAAAAAGAATACCCTTGGCAGGGAAGGGAGAGGCAAAGATTAAAACAGAGAGTTAAGGAACACCCATTCAGAGCCTGCCCCACATGTGGCCCATACATATACAGCCACCCAATTAGACAAGATGGATGAAGCAAAGAAGTGCAGACTGACAGGAGCCGGATGTAGATCGCTCCTGAGAGACACAGCCAGAATACAGCAAATACAGAGGCGAATTCCAGCAGCAAACCACTGAACTGAGAATAAGTCCCCTATTGAAGGAATCAGAGAAAGAACTGGAAGAGCTTGAAGGGGCTCGAGACCCCAAAAGTACAACAATGCCAAGCAACCAGAGCTTCCAGGGACTAAGCCACTACCTAAAGACTATACATGGACTGACCCTGGACTCTGACCCCATAGGTAGCAATGAATATCCTAGTAAGAGCACCAGTGGAAGGGGAAGCCCTGGGTCCTGCTAAGACTGAACCCCCAGTGAACTAGTCTATGGGGGGAGGGCGGCAATGGGGGGAGGGTTGGGAGGGGAACACCCATAAGGAAGGGGAGGGGGGAGGGGGATGTTTGCCCGGAAACCGGGAAAGGGAATAACACTCGAAATGTATATAAGAAATACTCAAGTTAATAAAAAAAAAATGAAAAAAAATGAAAAAAAAAGAAAAAGAAATCGATGTTACAAGGGTGGCTTATCAAGTGCTAGCTTAAGAAAACTCTACCTCCTGAGTTTTCTTTTAGTGTCCAAGGATATTTTAATTTGGATTTAGAAGATGCCTGATTAAAATCAGCTATACAATAGAAAAAAAAAAGATTAGGTGTATCCTCTCCCACTGAGGCTGGACAAGGTAGCCCTCTGTTACATATGTGCCACAGCCTCGGTCAAGGACATGTATGCTCTTTGGTTGGTGGCTCAGTCTCTGGGAGCTCTGAGGGGTCCAAGTTAGTCGACACTGTTGGTCTTAATGTGAGGTTGTCATCCCTTTCTCTTCCATAGGGATCCCTAACCCCAGTTCAATGCTTGGCTGTGGGTATCTGCATCTGAATCAGGCTTCTGGGTAGAGCCTCTCAGAGGACAGCTATGCTAGCACAATATAGCATCAGTCATAGTGTCAGGGTTGGATAGTAATAGTGTTAGGATGGATCCCAAGCTGGGCTGGTCACTTGCCAACTATTCCTTCAATCTCTGCTTCATTTTTATTCTTGCAGTTCTTTTAGACAGGAGCAATTTGGGGTCAAAAGTTTTGTAGGTGGATTGGTGTCTCCATCCCTCCACTGCAGGTCTCTTCAGGTTCCATATCCACACTGTTGGCATTTTGGCTAAGGTCACCTGCACTGAGTCCTGGGAGCCTCCCCCATCCTAGGTCTCTGGGACTTCCTAGAGATTGCCCCTTCTCCACCCTCACCCCCGCCACTCTTGGTAACTACTTATTTCCATTCATTCTCCTGGCCCTCTGGGCCTCTTTCCTGCTCTCCCCATACCTGATCCTGCCCCCATCTCTCTCTCCCTGCCCTCTCCCACCCAGATCTCTCCCTCCTTCTACCTCCCATGATTATTTTGTTCCCCCTTCCAGGTGGGATTTAAGCATCCTCCCTTGGGCCTTCCTTTTTGTTTAACTTCTTTGGGTCTGTGTGATATACCATGGGTATTCTGTATTTTTTGGATAATATCCATTTATCAGTGAGTATATACCATGCATATCCTTTTGGGTCTGGGTAATCTCACTCAGGATATTTTCTAGACCCATCCATTTGCCTGCAAAATCCATTTGCCTTCATGATGTCCTTGTTTTTAATAGCTGAATAGTATTCCATTGTGCAAACAAACCACATTTTCTGTATCCATTATTCAGTTGAGAGACATCTGGGTTACTTCCAGTTTCTGGCTATTATAAATAAGGATGCTATGAACATAGTGGACCACCTAATCCTTATGGTTGGTAGAATATCCTTTGGGTATATCCCCAGGAGTGGTATTGGCACAGGAGAAAATTTCCTGAACAGAACACCAATAGCTCAGGCTCTAAGATCAATGATTCATAAACGGAACCTCTTCAAACTAAAAGGCTTCTGTAAGCCAAAGAAAACTGTCAATAGGATAAAACGTCAGCCTACAGATTGGAAAAAGATGTTCAAACAGAGGGCTAACATCCAAAATACATAAAGAACTCAAGAAGTTAGACTCCAACAAACCAAGTAAACCAAAGTAATAATGGGGTACAGAGAGAGCTAAACCAAGAATTCTCAAAAGAGAAATCTTGAATGGCTGAGAAGCACTTAAAGAAATGTTCAACATCCTTGGTCATCAGGGAAATGCAAATCAAAATGACTCTGAGTTTCCACCTTACACCAACCAGATAAGAGATTAAAAAAAAAAAACTCAAGCAACAGCACGTGCTGGTGAAGATGTATTGAAAGAGGAACACTCCTCCATTGCTGGTGGGAAGGCAAACTTGTACAACCACTCTGGAAATCAATCTGGTGGTTTCTCAGAAAATTGGAAATCATTCTGTGAAGATGTAGCTATCCTCCCCCTGGGCATATAACCCATAGATATTGAGCCTTTAAAATATGGGGCTTTGTGGGCAGTAACTAGGTCATTGGGTGCCCTGCCCTTGATCTATAGGACTGAGTGGTGATAAGACCCGGGAAACCTCTGAATCTCTGACTTCCTTACAGTGCATGGTTCCATCTGCCATGAGTCTTTTTGCCAGAGGTCAAAAAAATAGGGTGGCTGAATTTGTTTTACCATCTGCATTGCTATGACAAAATATCTGATGGAAACAAGGGAGGGAGGTTTATTCTGGTCTACTGTTTCTGAGGAAATTCAATCCATCACTGCAGAGAAGCTAGTTCAATATCTGTCCAGGAGAGACTGGTACCCAAATTACAGCCCAGTATACAATGTTCCACAATTTCCCAACACAGCACTGCCAGCCAAGGACCAAATGCTGAAACTCATGAGCTTGGGGGAAACATCTCACATTCAAATTGTAATAGCTATGCAGAGAAAGGTCAGAGAAATCGCATGTCAAAATAACATGTCTGTCTCAAAGAAAGGAACTGGGTTTATTGGGAAGTAATCAATAATAATGGATGTTTCATTTGTGGGGGAGTTTTTGAATAATAAATATTTCTTTGAAAGAATATGATTCTCCTACCCAATCCCTTACCTACCAATACTGGCATCCTGCTTGACTAACTCAGATTCGGATCCATAATATTAGTCCCTGACACTGCCCTCCCCCCTCTCTTTGTCTAATCAATGTGTTTTCAGGCACTATCAAATCCTTCTGAGATAGATGTTCAGATCAATGTTCTGGAAATTGCTGTTAATAGGCAAATGTTACCTGAAAGGAGTAGCAGATTAGATGTGCAAACATGCAAGTCAAAAACAGATACTTGGGCTTGATTGGTGTGTCCCATCTGACCCTACAGACGCTGCAGTGGCAGGAAAGGAAATCAGTAGGCGGGCCACAGAAAGAGCAGTGCTCTCCAGGAATCTGGTGGGGGTGGGGCGATGCTACAGAAGGAGGAAAAATAAGGGATGAGGACTAACCACAACTTTTGTTAGATACATCAACAGTGGAGACTAACGTAGAACAGATTCTACTGGAAACTCTTGGGAAGGGTTCTAAACTGAGAACAAAGCAAATGTCATTGCCTAAAAAAGCCCTTTGAGACTATATCCTCTAATCCGCTAGAGAGTGTTGTGTACCTTAAAAAGGACTGCCACAAAGTAGGGCTCCACAAACATGGCTTGAATGGGTGAACTATGCCAGTGGGAAAACTGAGTCAGAAGAGGTGCTGTCGTCCGTCTCCACTCAGGTACAAAGGATGGCCGTGCTGTGTTTCATTTCCCCGCCTTTGTTGCTCACCCACCTAATACTCAGAAGCTTTGACCCTATCTTCTTACAAACCTCGGGCCGTTTCCATTCCACTCCACTGTCTTGGGATCCATTTGCAAAGCATGAGTGTTCTCTGTTCCTCTCAGTAGATAAAAACCAGAACCCAGCTGCTTCACACCATTCCCAGCAGAGAGGAAAGGCTGCCAAGGGCTGTTCTACTTTATCTTGGAGCTTGTAATGCTTCCAAACTCATAGGACTCCCCCTGCCTGTTCGAATGTGTTTCAGGAGCCTTGGGGCAACAGGAAATTAGGAAGCATATCCATTCGATGATATAACCCCATCTCTCCTACCTTTCCTTGGGCTCAGATCTCCAAGCAGAAAGCAGAATAGAAGATGCTGTTGGGCTAAAGGCTTCGGCTACAGTTCAAAAGTTACACAAATACTCAACAAAATAGTGTGTGTGATTGGTCTCTGTTTTTGAACCCAAGATGTCTCCATTTGGTGAGATCCAGGGCTCTTGAGCCATTCCCACTCAGTCTTCAACACTCCTCTGTTACAGGAGAAGTGCTTCTTGTTGCTCCTCAGTACCCATGCAATGGAGGTGCCTGAACCAGGCTAAAGGAAACCTAGCTCTCAGGGTGCGAGATGCAAGAATCCCGTTAGTATTTTCATGAAATGCAAGTAGAATGCATTTAGTGCTCCTGGGAAAACAGAGTAGAAAACATTTTATTCATGTGGGCACATGAATCATAGTGTAGTGGGAATGGCTCATTCCTGCTTAGAACTGAGAATCTGCACCCAGATCCTCTTTACTTTGTTCCTAAGTGGGCTACAGCTACTCCCAAAGGCAAGGGATTTGAGCCTCATCTGTTGTGGAAAAAAAGCCCTTGGGTGCCACCCTGCCTCATATTTTAAAAAAAATACAAGTTCTCCTTCTTGTGGTGCTAGGGATCAAACCCAGAGCCCAGCAGATGCTAGGTAGACGTCTGACAACCAGGCTGAATCCCCAGCTTCCATGTAAGTTTTAAAATTAAATACAGATCCGTAACTCTTTTCGGGGTTAATTTTAACCTTACAATACCTTATTCCTCTCTGAACTCCTTTCCTTTCCCCCAGCCAGCTCAAACTTCCAAAGGCAATGAGTAGTCGGTGGATCCATTGGAGGGAAATGATGGAGAGATCACTTTTGTGAATGGCCCAACTCTGGTAGGGGTAAGACCACCTTGATCTCCCATGAGCCAATCCTGAACTGGCATGTTACCCAAGCCCTCTGTATATATTCTCAGTACTGCCTGGCCCTCTCCATCAGACATCCTATCTTGTCTGGTAGTAGTGGGATGACAGGAACATTGAGGGGATATAGTTAAAGATGAGTTATAAATATAGCTTGGAGTTAATGAGACATGTTTATATTGTTCACGATTACTTCCATGTATAATAAAAATATTGCTGACTCTCTTGACATAGGAATGGCTTCCACATTCTTATCCACTATGCCCACCACAATGCCTTGACTTATACAACATGGTGCAGAGTCACAGTTGTGTCACCATAAACATACCCTACAACACTCACCAAAGAAATGGAAAAAGTCAGTGGAGTCAAAGCAAGATTTGAGAGGATCAAAGCAAGATGCTAGTCTGTAAACAGTCTTCCTATCCCTCAGATACAATAGCTTTGTATGTGTGATGTTTGTCTTATGTAATTCCTCCAAGATAAATGCCATCTATTGATACAGCACCAGAGTAAAGGAAAGACATTGCCTAGAAGAAGCATTCTTTCTTTCTCTTTAAGCCGCCCCTACTTCTGGACCTTGGGTCTGTTCCTGCTTCCTACTGTGTTTTCTTTTCTTATCCCTTTCATCTCTTTTATCTGAAACTTTTTCTCTCTCTCTTTACTTTACCTATCACCTCTCTTCTTGCACAATATCTGAGCCTTGATCTGTTGACATTTAGGACCAGATCTTCATTTGAGAGAGAAATATCCTATGAATGGAGGATAGTTGTCAAAATCACTGCTTTCTATCTACCACATGCTCATATTACCCACTCTCTAGCATTCACAACAAAAAAAATGTTCAGCTATTTCTAAATAGTCTCTAAGGGGAGGAGCAAAATTGTCACTTGGTGATAGTCACTGACCTAGATCATCAGGAAGATAAAACAGATGATCTAGATACATCCAGTTTCAAATCTCTAACCTGGTAATATACTGCCCAGTTCTTTGTTATCAATGGTGTTGCAACTAGTGATTTTAGGTCCAAGGCCTAGGTTCCAATGGCTCCAAAATGCTAGGTTGGGTCCCCCAATGTGCCATGCTCTTAAAATGAAGGGATAAATGCAAGGACACCAGGTTTGGTGCCTCACTAGAGTTAAAGGAAAATAGTTAAACTTCTATGTCAACTCCTCCAAGGTATAGAGACTATTATGAAAGAAGGAGTAGAAAGAATGTAGGAGCTAGAGAAAGGAGTGGAATCTATGTAGAAATTTTTTTCCAAGATGAAACATCTCATCCTTCAATAGGTCTCAAGGTGTTAAAGGATACTCCTTAAGACTCAGGAAATAAACAACTCAGAAGCTTCAGAAGTCCCTAAAACTGATCAGATGCACTATGCTATGCTCTTCCCAAGCTTTATTATAAGCAGCAAATATTCTCAGACAAACTAAATTGTCTATAACAGGCCTAGGCTAGTCAAGTTGCCTGAAACGCAGAGAGCCCAGATGAGCTACCTGGAAGAGACACTCTATGATCTGTTGCTGCCTTCAAGTCATGTTTTAGATGACTCCAGGGTTTCAGTTTTTATGAACTATTACCTATGCAGAGTTATTTTAATGATATAGCTGTCTTTGAGTTGTTTCTGCTTCTTAAGTAACCCCTCACACATACTCCTGTAATAGGTTCCAGTACTATTCATTGGTTTATCTAGTTGGACTTTGGTGGTATCCTTACTTTGGTCTTTCATTAATTCCTTCTATGGGATGACTAGATGCTTGTTCACATCTCCCTAGGAATAGTGTCACATAACTTACATATGCATCAATACATATGTATGCACACAGCCATTTGGAAATGCATAGTCATATACCACAAACACAAACATATTCTCACAGTCATGCATACATATATGCATACACATATAAGCATGTGTATACATGTATATATAAGAATATACATATGCACTGATTCTCACGTACATACATACATTGTGATCCAGTTGTCTCTGAGCTGAAACAGTTCATTCTGGGGGGAGGCACATTAAGACTCTGAAAGTTCTAAAATGAGGCTCTTTAATACTTAAAAAATAAATAATACACGAGTCTCAGGAAATCACTGAAACTGACAAGATGTACAGGTTCCTCTTCTCAAAGTCTATAGAAGCAGAAAGAACTAAGGAAGGAGATTCTCTAATATGTCGATCTGTCAGCAGAGAGCCCCAAGTTGCAACTTTTATGAGCTGTCACCAATACTGAGGGCAGGTATCTTGATTCATCAATAAAGATGCTAGCAGCCAATGCGCTGGGCAAAATAGGTGGGATTTATGGGTCCCCACAGGCAAGCTGGCAAACACAAGGAGAGAAGAGAGAGAGAGAGAGAGAGAGAGAGAGAGAGAGAGAGAGAGAGAGAGAGAGAGAGTTCACCATGCTTGGGAGGGAGAAAAGCCAAGCAGCCATGTGAGATCTCGGATGGAGTAACCACAAGCTGCTTCTACAGTCAGGAAGTTGGGGAGGTCTACTGGGACTGAAGGTAGAACAGCAATGGAAGGTAAGTGCATATTTAGGGTGCTGAGCTGGGAGTTCTGGGAAGGGCATGCTAGGTAGAGTGAGGGCACCCAACAATTGTGCCAATAAGGCAGGTTGAAACTGAACAACTGTGTGTGTCTGTTTTTCATCCACGGAGCCAATATTCTCTGGGTGGGGCCTGGTAGCATGGTCCATTCACAGAACTTAGGTGGAATAGCAAAAGCTACATGCAACAAAGGGAACTTTTGAGTCAGCCCTGCTTCTGTGAGTAAGCCCAACAAACTCATTGGTTCACCAAGGTGAACTTTGTTGGTTCCCTGTCTAGATGCCTGTATCATGTCTCTGAAGGAAAAAATTCATACAGACATAAGTAAACACATACAAATATGCATACATGTATATACATATTTAAACATAAACTCATACTTCAAATAAGAAAGCATGTGCACTTACACATATACATGGGGTATGCACACAAAGAAAAGGACAATTATGCTTTCATATATGTTCATGAAAACATACAAAAACTCACATGTACAAATATACACTAATTACTATATGTACCTGTACATAGAACACATAGATACACACCTATAAACACTCACATACTGATACAGATACACAACATATACACAATCACATCAACATTCATACATATACAAATACACACATGTGTACAAAAATTGGCACATATGCATACTTGTATATATAAGCAAATATGTACACAAAAGCATATACAAATACACATGCACACTCTCATACATGCACACATACATATGATCACTCATTAATACACACATCCACAGAAATATACACTCAGAAACATTGCTGCACATGTGAAAACCCATACACACATACAAACATGAACACTTACACAAACATATGCACCCTGCATGCACACACATATACATGCATACACATGCACAAATATACATATGTACAAATATATAAATGTGGATGCACACACATATGTAACACTCGTACATGTACATATATATTTATATAAGTATATTTAAACATATATACATTAACTTGCTTGAATTGGCACACATAAGTGAAACCCAACCTCATATATGCCAATCACTTATTGTACAGTTTTCAAGTGTTTATCTATGAAATATAGATAATACGTATGATAATAGGCTGAAACACTAACTGTGAGAGACAACTACCCAGAGCGCCTTCTGGGGATGAGGTTGAGATTCCAGAAACAGGGGAAAGGAACAGAAATTGTCCATACTTTTCCTCTTATTGAGAAAAGTATGAGCTAAAGCAGGAAGCTTAGTCCCCATTGTTGGGAGCAGCAGGGACTATTAGCGGTTATGTGTGCCGAAAGTACTTTTTGTGTATTATTTTGAAAAGAGCGCCACATTTGGCTTCATAGCAGTGAGATCAAGCATAGCAAATTCCCTTAAATTCTTGGAGTGCATTACTGCTGCACACAGCTTTTCTGTGTAGTTCACCCCTAGAAAGGGGGTTAATGACCTCCCTGCTGCATTCTTTGTCTGGGTAGAAAGCAAAGGGGAAGGAGCGTGATTGGATGTGATGAATTACAACCTGGGTTGAATGCAGGACAAAGCTCATTTGGTTGTTGAAAAGGCAGAAAATTGGTGGGTGAGAAAATCTGCTGTAGCCAGGAAAACAGTGCATTCATCTTCTTACCTGTGAAGTCTTACAGACACTGCCCAGGTACCCAGTGCCTACCTGAACAAGTGTTCACAGAACTGCTGAGTCTTGTGTGAGTGTGCATAGGGATTCATGTCTGTAGAGTTCAGGTGCAGTCCAGCACATTTACAGAGAACATAGGAGTTTCAAACTAGTTAATGATGAACCTCAAAATCACCTCCCAATACAGCACACAGATTCTCAACTCCATACCACCATTCACATCTGATTAGATGAAGGCGTGTCCAAGAACATGGTATCTAGCAGCAGTCTACCCTAAAATACTGGCTCCAATGGGCTCTCCAGAATGATGTGAACTGATTCTAATTTCTTTGGACTTAAGCTTCCAATGCATGCTGAAATCTTCACCCTGTACTCTTTGGATTTATGTACTGTCCTTATTAGGGGGAGCACCTGCCATGTAGCCAGAGGTTGAGGGGAGCCCAAAAAACAAGCATGGACATTGTCCTAGCTCTCCTTGAGTTTATTCAAGCCATAGAGAAACCATTGGTTTATCTCACAGCTGGAAAATTACACAAGAAAAAAATCACTCTCTCTATAACACTATTGACAACCCTTCCAAATTAAGAGGATTTTTCCCTTCCCAGAGATCTGTTGTTTAACTTGGTAAAGGTTAATGACTCATGGGGTTTGAGTCTGCCTGGATCAGTAGTTTACAATTCTGACCATCCATTAGAAACTCCTAGGGGAGCTTTTAAAAAATGTCAATGTTCCATCACAGAGATTCTAGCATAGAGGCAGAGGGGGGCACAGAGTTACTGTAGTGTCTAAAATCTCCCTGCCTGCCTCTGATGAGCACCTGGCTAGAGAGAGTACAGAAAGAAATGGACCACCTTGGTGGGAGTAAGAAGGAGTCATTGCTTATCACATGTAAAAACACAAGAGATATGGTGAGCCAACTATTTCTTAGAGGTCGCCATAGTCAGCATTTCTGTTACTGTGATAAACATCAGAACCAAAAAGAAACTTGGGGAGGAAAGTATTTCTTTGGCTTACAGTTTCACAGCATTGTCCAACACTGAGGGAAGTAAGGACAAGAACTCAAGGCAGGAACCTAGAGGCAGGAACAGATGCAGAAGCCATAGAGAAGTTCTATTTACTGGCTTACTCATCATGGCTTGCTCAACTTGTTTTTTTAATATGGTCCAGTACCACCTGCTCAGGGCGGCACCATCATAGTGGGCTGTGCTCTCCCATGTCAATCATTAGTTAAGACAATGCCCCTTCAGGCTTGGCTGATGACCAACCTAATGGAGCCAATCCCTCAATTAAAGTTTCCTCTTCCCAAATGACTCAAGCTTGTGTCAAGTTGACAAAAAGATAACCAGCACAGAGGCTCTGAAGGTCCCCACCTACCCAGAACCAATGAGTCCTACATATAAGAATATGGCTAACATTAAGGCTGAATGTGGAAGAGGGAATATCAGAAGAGAGTGGTGATGACTATGAGTTGAGATGACGCAATACTAGACTTATACCCAACCCCTTGGCTACCTCAAAATGCAGGTAGTCCCTCAAGATTTCCCAGTAACCGTCCCACGCACCCTCATGCTCCTTGTAGACTGAACTCTTTTCCAGCTTTCTTTCTGCTCTCTTGAACATACTTTCTGTGATTCACATTGGATTTTTACACTTTCACCATTCAATGTATTTTTTATGTATCTAGCCACCACAAAATGAAAAATCCATGACAGAATTAGAATTGGCAAAACAATTAACCTTATATCCTCTTCCATAAGTCATGTCCATTACCTGTGTTTGGTCCTTGTACATCCCCTTATATGTAGCCTTTCTTCTCTTTTTTTTTTTTCACATCGTACTGTTATCCATGTGCACATTCATTTACATATATGCATATGTACCTATATTACTTGCTAGGTTCATAAGAAGGAAAACATACTTAATTTTTTTTCCTCTCTGAATTGTATGACCTCACATTATCCATTCTAAATCCTGGTTAGCTAATATGACAGCCATGAACTAAACACCACCTCTTATTATAGGTAATCGCTACCCATTTATAATTCCAGACTGTGAGCACCCTAAAGACTGACTCTAGACTTTTAATGCACCAATGATTTGTAGTGAGAATTTGGGTTTCTTTAAAAACTCCAGTTATTTTATGTGAATATGTTTTTGCTTTCATCCCAGGTGTGGGGCATGAGGCCACTTGAGATTGTCCACAGCAGCTATGCTTTGTCTCATGGTCGGACAGGGGCAGATTTTGCCAGCTATGGATAGTTTATGTTTGGAATTCTGGGGACTCTTGAGAGGGTATAAATGTGAGAGTCTGGAGAGGGCTACAGCAGCAGCTGTTCTCCCTGTTGCTGCTCCCACTGCTAGTGGTTCCTGCTGTTGCATTTGCTGCTTTTGATATTGCTGGATTGCAGGATTAACATTTGCTGGTTGGTGGTATCCTGATGATGGAGACTGAATTTCCCCCTAGAAGCTCAATGCCCCTAATCAGCAGGAAGCAGTCTAAAGAGATCTATGCCCCCTTCCCCCTCTAACTTTCTCACCAACCTATGATTGGTCGATCAACCCTATGATTCAGGAGTTGGAGGGTTTGGGGTAAAAAAGGGTAGTGGGTAAAAGAACCTGGTAAAGTATCCCACCCTCAAAAAAAATCGCCTACAATGCTTATGTCTCCTTCTCATTCAAGGTTGTAATCAACTGAAACAAAACTCAAGTTGGGGGGCTGGGGATTTAGCTCAGTGGTAGAGCGCTTACCTAGGAAGCGCAAGGCCCTGGGTTCAATCCCCAACTCCGAAAAAAAGAACCAAAAAAAAAAAAAAAACAAAAAAAACTCAAGTTGGAATCCATAACACTCAGTTTGTCAGCAGTGCATCCTTTGAGGAAAAGCAGCCTAGTGCTTATATTCAAATGATCACCCCCACATTCACTGGAAATGGCTTCCCAGCTCAACTTAGAGAGTCCTGTCACCTCTCACCTGATCACACATACTATGGGTGGAGAGAGGACAGACATTGCATACATGGAAGAAATAAGAGTACACACAAGAGAAATCCAAAAGAAAGGTAAGCAGGGATCCAAGCAACACAGGCTAAGTTCCCGTCTGAGCAGATGGACAGGCCAGACTCGCTTCCTCCGGACATGGAGCAGCAGTGATGTGGAAACAGAGGATGGACACTTTGTGCCTGTGAGAAGGAGAAGCCTGTTTCCTTGTACTGAAGCATTACGTCCACTGTGGTGAGCTTAGAGGAAGACCACTCTGGGGGTGTTACATGGCATTTAGTGCAACTTTCCATCCATATTGGAAAGTTTGCTCCAGGAAATAAGAAGAACTTAGAGAGCCAGAAGAGATTAAAAAGAAGAGTCACATTTCAGGGAGTCAGAAACTTAAAAGGTTCTTGAGAGACCCTCACCAGAAGGAAAAGAGAGGTTTGGATTGTCAAGCTGCCTGCAAGCTGAGAGCATGTAGGTTGTAGGTGTTCAGGAGCCCTTACCCGTGCTGGGCTGGGCTTTTGGGGTTAGAGAGGCTTTTGAGTCATCGCTGTTCCTTGTAAATAATTCTTTACAGTGGTTAAGAGAACTGACTAGTCTTCCAGAGGTCCCAGGTTCAATTCCCAGTAACCACATGGCTCACAGCCATCTGTAATAGGATCTGATGCCCTCTTCGGTATGTCTAAAGACAGCTACAGTGTACTCATATTAAATAAATAAATAAATAAATAAATAAATAAATAATCATTGATTCACCAGATTGGTCATTGGTACAATCAATACATTGGTCTGTCTTTGATCTCCTTTTTGGTGTGAGTAGACATATGTGATAAATTGTGTCTCCCCAGGAAATGCCTGTTTATAATATAGGGACCATGGAGGATGTGCCCAAAGAGTCACTGGATGCAGAGTAGATACAGTTTGTTACAGGGTTCATACAGATAAAAGAAAAACTAAAACTAAAACTAAAACTAAACACACATCTTTCTAGAGCATGAAGGGAGTCTCTTTTTCCAGACAGAGGGGATGAAACTGACTTCCTCACACATCACGCAAACCACACCGTGGTATGTATCCACGGTGAGATGGAAAAGGAATGCCTACCCTACATTATGCTTCAAGTAGAGAGGCCAGGGAAAGATAGATATACCCTCTATTCATTTAGCCCAGTCGCATCAAATTCAGGGAGCTGAGGCAACGTCCAATGCAATAAAGAGAGAGTCAACTCTGAAGCACATACTGCTCTTCAGTGTGGCCACACATCAGCTACTCTTCTGTTTTCCCTCTTCCAAAGCAGCACAATATTAAATAAAACCTTAATATAGTCATTTCAGACTTAAAATTACATGGTCATTCTCAAAGAAACATTTCATGTTTCTCTTGAATGACTTCTTTGGCTCATAACTGAAATGGTCACAGTGGGAGAAACTGTTTCTCTCCAGATAAGGGGGAAAGCTTTATATGTTTTTAAAAAATAACCTGCCTAATTGTCTGCCAGTAAATAATAGTAAAAATAATAATAATAATAATAATAATAATAATATTCGTTTCCCTTTGTAAATATTGCAAAGTCTGACCTAGTTTCTACCACCACCACCCTGCCTCATACCAAAAAGCAATAGACTTTGTCATACACCTCTCAAGGCTCCCCATGCAGGACCAGCCCCCATAAATACCCCTCTATCTACCCAACTCCTTCCCACCTTCAGATTTTCTCCTTTCTTCCGTCCATACAATGTCTTTTGAATCTCTGTGATATACCCACCACTGAGCAGGGCCAAGTGAAGTCCCAAAGGCTAGCCCCCAACTCTATGGAGGCTCCATTTAGAGAGTGGCCTCTTCTTCCACAAGGCCATCAACATCATATAATCTGCCCTTCTCTTTGTCCCGGATCATAGACACCCCAAAGCTCACAGGAGCCAGGGTATCTCGGCACCTCAAGTCTCTCTTCTCTGGAACATCACTATGAATCTGTTCTCTCTTAGGTAAGAGACCTCAGTACTGTTAGTTATGAAACGTAACAAGTCTTCTGTTCTCTGTGTACAAGCACATATATGTGCAAGGCTATGTGTGCATGTGTGTACCTAGTCATACAGACCAGAGATCAAATGCAGGTAAAGTTTGTCAGGAACTTGGATACGTTGGAGGGTCTTTGTGTTTTGTGTTGTGACACAGGGTTTCACTATGCAGCTCTGGCTGTCCTGGAAATGTCCTTGCAGACCAAGAGAAGTCAGAGAGAGCTGCCTCTTGAGCACTAGGATATATGGCATGTGCCAGCGTGACATAATACTGGTCTGAGGTTCTGGGGAACCCTAGGTACCCAGATGAGGAGACTGAAAGGTGTCATCCCAAGAATTCTCTGGCTCAAGGATGACAGCAAACTTGGGTGGACATTTGCACGTGGACCAAACCCAGCCAGCAGTTGCATCTCGTGGTGTGCAACATTTTTGAAGGTTTGCTTATTAGTATCTTAAAAATCAGTTTCTCTAGACAACTCACCAAGTAGAGCATGTGTGGACCATGGACGGAAGCAGTGGCTTGGAAGAGAGTGAACTTCTGCCCCTTAAAGACAGATATACGTTCTCAAATCACCACAGTCCTAAGGTTCCTTTCATGTCTAGTGAGAGGACCTGAGAAAGCAAAGCTGTGATATGGATTTAGTAGCTGCTTGGCCAGAACAGAAGAAAGTAGGTCAAAGGCCCTGTCTGCCTTTCAGTGACTAACTAAACCCTTGGACTGCTCATCCCACTCAACTCACCTCTTTCTTTTTCCATTCGGCCAGAACTCCTGGTAGAAACAACTTCTCTGTCCCACTGTATCTGTCCTCTGGGGCAGATGCCGAGCATGCCAGGCATGCAAAGTTTCTAATGAGGATCAGCTAAATGGTAACTTGCTTTCTCCAGGTTCTTTCCCTGTGACTGTAACTCACTAAATTTAAACTTACTAACCTGTCAGTGTGGTGCAGGGTCTGCCGAGCTCCCCAAAGCAAACACCTTGAAAGAGAGGCTACACTTGATGGTTCCGGCTTCTCTCTTTAACCAGTTTTAGTTCAGTGTTTGCTCCAATCATCCCACTGAAATCAAGCTTGTCAAAGCCTTGCTGAGTCCAAAGGGAAAAAGGAGATAGTGGACAGTGAGGAAATAGAACCCACTGAAGGCTTTGTTCTTCCAGCTAGAACAAGCAACACCATGTTATGGGAAGGGAAATGATACTGTAAGACAGCACAGAAAGGAGCTAGCACGGCATGCCAGGCAAGGTACACTTGTTTTTATTTGGGAGGTGGGGAGCACTGCTGGTGCAGCCAGAAAAACAGAACAGAAGGCAGAGTATATGATTCAGGTCCATTGATGAAGTTGGTGGTAGGGGTTGAGGAAGCCCTCTCTTCAAACAGCTCCATTTTCCCAGTGGTGGAAGAAGCAAGGCTTTCAGCTCTGCTCTGAGCTGTGTGAGGATGCTCCGCAGATGCAGGGGTGGGAGGAGGAGGTATTAAATAGTTACCTTGCAGGAAAGAGGGTGAACAAATGAGGGAGTCAAGAGTGTGCTGTTGATGGCTTTGCACTAGAAAGTGAAGGTTGAAACACACAAATCAAATTACTGTTTTGCTTATTTTCCTTCATCTGGCTTTCATGGGAAGCTATGATGAGATGCTATAGGCGTGGACAGGATTAAACTGGCATACGGGATGATGTTCCTGTCACCCTAAGGGATTGCTAGAGTTGCATGTAAGATGCACAGTTGGAAGGTAGAAGGTGGTGGTCAGAGATATGTGGAAAAGAGTTGCTGGAAATGTTATTAGTGACCATCAAAGGTCAAATAAAGTGAAACAGAAGATCAGAGCCGACGAATTCCAGAACAGGTAATAGTCCCCTGAGGCAAGGGGGGACTCTTTAGTGCAGGGAGAAATTGGGTGTCCAGAGAGGAGGCTGAGAACAGAGATTTTGCAAGGATCTGAAATTCCAGAGGTCACAGCAGATAACAATCTGGAGTTGGGGGTGAGTGGTGAGAGAGTGGGATTATGAAGCGCCTTCGGTGCCATAGCCTGTCAATACAGAGTTTTGATCTCTGCGGGCATAACGAGGCTAGAAGAAGAGATTAGAGTAGCTTTGAAAGACTCTAGGCAAGGATTAATGACTCCCCTCACTGGAGCCCACAAGCTCCTTCCTAACCCCTGTCAGTGTGGATAGTTTCCTAGGTAGGTGAGATCAAAGACCACTACACAGGGATCAGTCACTCCGCTCCAACTGAGAGAAAGGTCATCCTTACCTTACCTCAGTTTCCTCCTGAAAACTAAGGCCTAATCATAACTACTTAGAAAACTAAACTGTTAACAAACCTGTGAGATAATAAATGTAGAAGGAATGAGTACCATACATAAGCTTAGCACATCTGACAGTTCTCCTCTTAAGTGTGGGTCCACAGGGAGAATGTACTATTAATTGATGGAAGAGTGATGTTGGATGAGAAAAATGTCGACATGATTGGTTCCTGTGCTAAGTGCCTGTGCGTCCTAGGCAAACCATGGAAGGTCTACCAGCTGGGCCTCTGTCAATAGGCTACTGTTCTCCAAATGGAAGCTAATCAAAGTGCCCAGGAGGAATTATTCAGGCTCTGTAAGACTGGTCCAGGAACCCACACTTTTTAAGTGACATAGATTCCAACTGGTGGCTTACTAAATCTTGTTGATTGATTGGGGAGGCATCAAGGGGCTGGAGCCTGGCTGATGGTTCTCTATTGATTGTGGCATTTAGCCAAGTTATTAAGTGGTTGGAGATAGGGGGTTATATGGCATAAGTTTACATTCCCTCCCACCCCTCCCTTCCCTCCACATTTCGGCTTAAATGACAGCATTTCCCAAAAGGATATTAGTTCCTGTGGACAAAAGAGCTGAATGCATTAAGCAAGGCAGGCTCTGCTGCATGAATTGAATACTTGTTATGTGGGGTGCCTTGGCTAAACTCAGGGATGCTCAGCCTCTCTTAGAAACCTGAGAGCCAGGTGGCTTGGGCTTTGGAGGAAGGGGCGAAGAAGTCACCTTCAGGAAGGACTCCTTAGCTCTTTGGCCTTCTGGTGCATGGAGAGGAAGCTGCATAAAATCCTTACACCAGCTCCAGAAATTCTCCCTTTCTGGGTCAGAAAGAAATAAAAATTAATTCATGTATTTTTTGCCTTTAGTATATTTAGAATCTGTCCTTTTAGCATTGATAAAAATCAACAAACCTACCAAGAAGGAAGGAAGGAAGGAAGGAAGGAAGGAAGGAAGGAAGGAAGGAAGGAAGGAAGGAAGGAAAGAAGAAAAGACCAAAATTGTTGTACATAAATTAAAGACTAAGACTGGCATAGGAACTTTTGGGAACTTTTGTATAGTATCCCTCTTAAACTCATTGTTATATCTTATCCAATCTGCTTGTTGAGCTTGTCTATGGGGAACTTGAGCTTGTCCCAGATCAGCTCCTGCAATTACTATGGGTCTAATACCTATATTATTAGATGTATATACATATCTTCCCCCTTAGCTTTCCTCTGGGAAATACAAATTATGCTTTAGGAAGGTTCTTCTTTTTCAGAGTGTCAGTATATGGATGTACACAGAATAATCCCCATCTAAGACAAGGAACAAAGAGGTCAAGGAAGAAGAACCTTTCTATATGTCCTTGCTCCTTGCTTCTAGTTAAGACTCCTGGACTGTCAAAAGGCTCTAAGACTTCCTTTCTTACTTTCTTCCTTGGAAGGTTTATCGGTTTTTATCAATTCTGAATAGAGAGAAGCTAGATATTCTACAAATATAAGATGGTCATTCACAGATAACTCCAACCCCACCCTCATCATGCTCTTCCAATTGTGATGGTTTTCATATGCCTGGCCCAGGGATTGACACTGTTAAGCCATAAGACCTTGTTGGAGTAGGTGTGTCAGTGTTGGTTTGCGCTTCAAGTTCTTCTTCCTAGCTGCCTGGAAACCAGTCTTTTAGCAGCCTTCAGATGAAGATGTAGAACTCTCAGCTCTCCCTGCACCATGACTGCCTCAATACTGCCATGCTCCTGCCTTGATGATAATGGACTGAACCTCTGAAGCTGTAAGCCAGTCCCAATTAAATGTCCTTATAAGAGTTGCCTTGGTCATGGTATCTGTTCACAGTAGGAAAAGCCTAAAAAACACCAATCCTTGAGGAGACTCTTTTACAGGCTGTGGTTCAAGAGAGAAAGGTATGATGCAGATCATATAAAATTCATGGACTCACATAGAGATGTAATGGGGTGGAACTGAGGAGGGAAGTAAAGATAAACCCTTGGATAGTTCAACTGAGCTACCATTTTGGATTCACCCAGCTATTTAGCATCCAACAAAGCTCTAGAAGTTAAGAGTATCGGAAACAAAAGTCCAGAAGATCAAGGGATGGGTAATAAAGGCTTGGGGAAAAAATAGCAACTGTAGCAGATCTCCCTTTAAGTCCCCTAACAGGGTGGACCCTGCCTCTGACTCTGTTGCCTGCCTTTGGATTTCTACCTCTTAGCTAGGCTGCTTTGACTGGCCTTAGGGGAAGAGGATTACTTAGTCCTATTGAGGCTTGATGTGCCAGGGCAGGTTGGTAACTATGGGAAGGGGGTCTCCCCTTCTCTGAGAAGAAAATGAGGGGGTATTGGGGAAGGGGGTTGTGAGGGTGGGACTGGGAGAGGGCTGTGATTAGGATGTAATGTGAATAAATAAGTCTTTTTTAAAAAAGAAAGAAAAATCGTGATTGACAAAATGTTTGGCAAGAGATGTTATAGATAGATTTTTGTCCTCATAAGAGAATCAGGACCACATGATGACAGGACAGCCAGCCAGACGGAGCATAATCTTCTGATAAAGAGGTCTTGGCTATCTCAGGAGGGATGCTAGCTTGGAGAGACTGAACCAAGATCCTGAGCAATCTGGGTTTCTGAGCATAAAGGGACTTGGTCAGCTGCAACCTGTCATCCAGGAAAATAGAGACAACAGTGTGGCCTTGAGTTGTGCTCTGGACATCTGCTGGCCCAGCCCAAGCAGAGAGAAACTCAGAAGGACATGTGAAGGTGGCTTGATGTGTGGAAAATGGCCAAGGATCCTGTTTTTCATTATAGTGTCCTCAACACTCAACATCTTGGCTAAGCTACTGCCGTGCCAGAGGAATAGTCCCCAGCTCTGACTGTGTGACAGTGGCCGGGTCTTTACATACCTGAAACACATTTTTCATGAAACTCATTGTGCTATCCATTCAATAGCACTAGGTAGATTCACAGCATTGTACATTGCCACTGCCATCTAGCTCTGGGTAGTTGAGGAAATCTCATCTTCATTATATAGCCACTCTCCATCCCTTCTGTGACTGGTTTGCGCTGAATACTGCATGGCATAGACTTTTCATAGTCATCAACATTTTGATTTTATAATCATCAATGATTATAAAGATGTCACTTCTTATAAACATGACAGAAGTATATTTCAACCCATGTCAGAAACTCTTAGAAATGCTGTCCTAATCCCAAGCCACAATTCAGGTAACTTTTTATATATAAAACTCAGGGCAGCGACAATCAGCAACTTTAAATTCAAACATTTTGACACAAAACAATCCAAACATGCATGCTGAGTGAGGAATTATAGGAAAATCTTTAAAAAATATTGTCTCCATCTTCTTGTTTCTATAAGAGCAGAAAACTTTCTATGTCCAATCAAAAACACTGCGACCTTTACCATGCTCTCACACCTGAGCAGACATGTATCAGGCTGCAGTCATTGGCAGCATCTTGGATTTATCACGTTTGACCTGAGGTTCTACTAGGCATTTCATCCATTCAATAGCTTTTTATTATGGCCACTTTGCCCACATGTAACTGCGGCTACACCCGAGAACCTCAGGCACTCGTTACCAACCTTTATAAAGCCAAATAAAGAAAGCTCTGATCTAATGGCACTGCCTTCTCAGCCCAGCCTCTCTCAGTCATCAGCTCTCAGTCGTCTTTTGCTTTTGCTGGCTTCTCTCTCACCTACAGGCTTCCTCTCTGCATCTTAGGCTAACTGGAAAGGCTCCCTACCCCCACCTCACCATCACCAGCTCCATCTCACTCACCCCACAGAGGTAAGTCTGATCAGCTCCCACTGAGTCTCTGAAAGGCTGGCTAAGGTTGGATGCTTTCTGATGTATTTTGCTAAGTTGCAAAGTCTTGAGTTGCATAATCCCTTTTGACAACTGCGTTTTACAAATGGTCTATTTTGTTAGATGTACAAGAATTTGTATTTGTCAAAACTAGACATTTTAGAAGGGTTTGAAAGTTGTTTTTATAATGTTTGTTGTTTTGAGATGGGCATCTGTCAGTGTAGCCCTGGCTGTTCTGAAATTCACTGGCCTCGAACTCATAGTCATCCTCCTGCCTTGGCCTCAGGAGTACTGAAATTATAGGTGTGCGTAACCATGCCTGGCCTATTACATCATTTTATTTACAAGCTTTTGGATCTGCTTTTTAGTGGCTTCAAAATAAACTTTTTACAGCTGTGACCGATGGTTTACAAACTTGGGCTGCAATTACTCATGCCACTATCAGCTCCTATTTTTTGAGGAATACGTTGACCTTGAGGAAAAGGAAAAGATTAAATAAGTAATCTATTCTAAACAATGCTGTGGGATGCAGAGTGTGGCTGTGGTGCAAACTTATAGCCAGGTGTATTTCATCTTAAGTGCTCTGCTTCTGTAAGATAATTTAATAAGTCCCGATTGTTTTGTCTTTAATTAGTAAAACAGGATAATTGTACAAGTAAGTGCTTGCCAGGGAATACACCTGTGAAAGACATTGCCACTCAACACAATAAAAGCCCGGTTGAGATTTACTGTTAAAAATGATATCAGATCAGGAATGATGGTACACACCTGTAATTCTAGATGCTGATGAAGGAGGACCATGAGTTCAAGGCCAGGCTGGACTACATAGCAAATTTCAGCTTCAATAGAGGAAGGGGGAAAGGAGGAAAAGGGGTGGGAGAGGAAGGGAGGGGAAGATATACACAGCCTCCAATGGCATTCTTTACGATTGCCACTCAACAGTCTTTCCTGGTAGTGTATGCCTGTAATTCCAATACTTGGGAAGTAGAGTCAGGCAGTTCAAGAGTTAAAAGATATCCTCAGCTACAAAGTAACTCTGATGCCAACCTGGGCCACATGAGAAGCCATCTAGAAAGAAAGAAAGAAAGAAAGAAAGAAAGAAAGAAAGAAAGAAAGAAAGAAAGAAAGAAAGAAAGAAAGAAAGAAAGAAAGAGAGAGAGAGAAAGAAAGAAAGAGAGAAAGAAAGAAAGAGGAAGGGAAGAGAGAGAAGAAGGAGGAGGGGGAGGGAGGAAGGAAGGAAGAGGAAAGAAGGAAGGAATGAAGGAAGGAAGAATCTACCTCTGAAGCTGGAGCGACAGTTCAGTGGTATAGGGCAATTATTCCTCTTGCAGAATATCTAGGTTTAGTAACCAGCACTCATGTGGTGGCTCACAACCATCCATACCTCAATTGCCAAAAGAACGTTTCTGACCTCCACAGGCATTAGGCATATGGTACAATACATTCATGCAGAGAAGACACATTTACACACACATACCCATGTGTGCACACTCACAAATAACTTAGAACAAACAAAAAAAGATTGATTATCACTCAGTTAATACCAAGTGTTCTCACTTATGTGTAGAAGGTAAAGTGGAGAACATTGATCTCCAGAGGCTGGGAAGGTACGGCAAGTAAGACAATGGCTCGTGAGTACCAGGGAGCAATAAGGCTAATGGAAAAACTTCTTATTTTATGTTCCCAAGACAAGAAGGCTAAGAAGTTTGAACACTTAGGCCATTCAGGAAACAATTGCCAAAGAAAAAGGTTGAGCACACAGCAGACAGAACCGGATAGAGGAAAACCTGCTATGTTCATGGTCCTCCCTGTTTTCCTGTCAGAGAAAGGACATGGAGAAGTTAGGATGCTGTCATTATATTGAAAGACCCCCGGAGCGGGTAGACCCTCACTCAAGTCTCGGGATGATGCGACCCCCCAAGAACTCACGTGAGACCATCCTTGCTGTAATAAACATGAGGTTTATTGATAGGAACCAGTGCACTGGGGTCGAGACTCGTATCCCACACAGGGGCAGTGGAGTTCGACCCCGAAAGGTTGGGAGAAAGGGTATTTAAAGGGAGAAACCACAACCCGAGGGGGCAGGGATGGTGTCTTTGGAAAGTGTCGAGAATACTAATGAAAAATCACAAGGAGGAGCTTCCTGTTTCTCAAGATTGTTTAACTTTATGGTCCATCAGTTCCTGGGAGGAGCTTCCTGTTTCTCAAGATTATTCTCTAAGATTTTAATCTAACTTTATGGTCAGCTAGTACAGGTAGAGGGCAGGGTCTGGAATTTGAGGTATTTGGGGCTTCTTTAAACTTCTGACTTCTTAGCTGCATTTTTTATTCTTTCATTATCCTGCCCCATTAATGGTCCTAGCTGACATTCAGTCACCTGCTGACCAGCTCTGCCTTGTTCTTTAATGTCAAGCTTTCAAAGAGGATTTCTCTCAACAACCAAAAGTAGCCGTTCTCCACCATAAGAACCTATCTATTTTCTACTAAACATTTTATTTTGAAAAGTAGAATTTGGACTGGGGTGTAGCTCCTAGCAAATGCAAAACCTTGGCTTCTCTAAGCACCATGCACACACACAAATCAGTATGTTCTTTAAGTGTTAGTCTACAGTCTCTGTCCATGGGAACATAAACCACATGAGAACAAGACCCATGTCTTCGTTGTTGCTGTTGTCACCATAGCAATTAGCACCATTTCAAGGACATGAGAGACAGTCAAGAATGATGTTCCTCTCCTCCGTTGTTGGTGGGATTGCAGACTGGTACAACCATTCTGGAAATCAGTCTGGAGGTTCCTCAGAAAATTGGACATTGAACTGCCTGAGGATCCAGATATACCTCTCTTGGGCATATACCCAAAAGATGCCCAACATATAAAAAAGACACGTGCTCCACTATGTTCATAGCAGCCTTATTTATAATAGCCAGAAGCTGGAAAGAACCCAGATGCCCTTCAACAGAGGAATGGATACAAAAAATGTGGTACATCTACACAATGGAATACTACTCAGCTATCAAAAACAATGACTTTATGAAATTCGTAGGCAAATGGTTGGAACTGGAAAATATCATTCTGAGTGAGGTAACCCAATCACAGAGAAACACACATTGTATGCACTCATTGATAAGTGGCTATTAGCCCAAATGCTTGAATTACCCTAGATGCCTAGAACACATGAAACTCAAGACGGATGATCAAAATGTGAATGCTTCACTCCTTCTTTAAAAGGGGAACAAGAATACCCTTGGCAGGGAATAGAGAGGCAAAGATTAAAACAGACACAGAAGGAACACCTATTCAGAGCCTGCCCCACATGTGGCCCATGCATATACAGCCATCCAATTGGACAAGATGGATGAAGCAAAGAAGTGCAGGCCGACAGGAGCCGGATGTAGATCTCTCCCGAGAGACACAGCCAGAATACAGCAAACACAGAGGCGTATGCCAGCAGCAAACCACTGATTTGAGAATAGGACCCCCGTTGAAGGAATCAGAGAAAGAACTGGAAGAGCTTGAAGGTGCTCGAGACCCCATATGTACAACAATGCCAAGCAACCAGAGCTTCCAGGGACTAAGCCACTACCTAAAGACTATACATGGACTGACCCTGGACTCTGACCTCATAGGTAGCAATGAATATCCTAGTAAGAGCACCAGTGGAAGGGGAAGCCCTGGGTCCTGCTAAGACTGAACGTGATTGTTGGGGGGAGGGCGGCAATGGGGGGAGGATGGGGAGGGGAGCACCCATAAAGAAGGGGAGGGGAAGGGATTAGGGGGATGTTGGCCCGTAAACCGGGAAAGGGAATAACACTCGAAATGTAAATAAGAAATACTCAAGTTAAAAAAAAAAAAAAAAAGAATGATGTTCCTCTATCATGAATTAGGACTCCAAAGGGGAAAAATAATGTTGAACCCCTGTCTCATGGCTTTGACAAAAATTAATACCAAATACATTATGAATTGAACCTAACAAGAACAAAAATGTTTATACCTATAAGTTAGGATTCAGAAAAACCTTCTTTGGGAGAGACCAAAATATATTTGAAATAAAATAATAATAATAATAATAATAATAATAATAATTTTAAAACAAATTCTCTCAACCAGATGGTGGCAGAAACCTATAATCCAAGAGCTCAGAATGTTTAGGTAGGAATACCAGATCAGCTGGTACTACATAACAATAACTTTTCTATAAATTAATTAATTAATTAATTCTTCATGCAGACAGAAATGTATTTGAAATGTTCTATGGTGACACTCACTGGAGTCATAAATGATAATGTTTAAACAGTCTTAAATGTATATATCTTTAAGAGAAATTCTTCCCTTAGAACCAGATATCGTGGCAAATAGCTATAGTCCTTAGTCCCAGAACATAGAAGGCTGAAATAGGAAAATTGTCAAGAGTTCAAGACCAGTCTGTGCTACATATAAAATGCTGCTTCATAAGAGACAGAGACAGTGACAGAGACAGCGACAGACAGACAGACAGACAGACAGACAGACAGACAGACAGACAGAGAAAAAGAGATTGTCCTTTTAGGAATTCTTCTCACTAAAGAGATACATATATGCAAAAAGGTTTACACCTAAGAATATTTGGAATAATTTGTAAATACGAGAATAATCTAAATAAAATGTATTTCTAGATAAAATGAAACATATGCATCAATTTAGTAAACAATGAGCTGCACCTGGTCCTACAGAATTAGTACTGTGAATACTGTAGTACCAAAAGTGATTTATGGATCCAATGCAATCTCCACCAAAAATCCTTTTAAGCCAAAAATTCACATCCAGCCAAAGCATTCCTATGTAAAGAACACGTCTGGAGGCGTTACCATGCCTGAACTCAAATTATACCGCAGGGTCCATCTCCAGAACCCATTTTATTTCATTTCATTTCATTTTTTAAAGGCAGATCTTTATTTTTAAACTCTGATCTATCAAATTAGTGTTTCCCACCAACTCTGGGAGCAGAGACCTTCACAGGCTTCCCAATATTTTGTTTAGGGGCTGCCTTTGTGGGGGCCTTGACAGCGGTCACTGCTGTCTTCTTTGATGCCTGCTCAGTCTCTTTTGCTTCCTTGGCAGCCCTGATAGCCTGCTCTCGCTGAGCTTTCCTAACTTCTGGTTTCTGAATCCTCTTGGCCATAATATCAGCCAGAGACACGCGCCCTTGACGACTCGATGGAACTTGATTGCATGGCGGGTTCTTTTCTTTTGAATTTCTTCCGACTGTCCTTTCTTGTGTTTTCTTCTGTAGAGAACAGTCCAGTTTTTGCTAAGGATTCCTTTTGGAAAGGAATGTGGACTCACACTTGGCATTAAGAAACTGGCAAACCTTCCCGTCGGTCCTGGAGTAGCGCCGCCCGTGTCCCGGTAGATCTTGTACCTGCTAAAACTGCACAGCTCCACCTTCATGGTGATAGATGTCAGCCTGCCGGGGCAAAGATGGAGAAGAGAAAGAAAGAATCATGGGAAAACCCAGAACCCAAGCACTTGTAATCCCAGAGTCAGGGAAGCAGGGACAGACAGATGCCTGGGGCTTGCTGGACATAGGGCTTAGCCTGCTTGATGAGTCTCCAGCCAATGAGAGATTTGTTTTACAAAGAAGAAAAGAGGTAGATGACTCATGCAGTTGTCCACCAGCCCCACACATACATGCAGTCGCATGCATCTTCATCAGCACAGACATATACACAAAGACAGAAAGAGACAGAAAGACAAACACACAGAGAGAACTAATTTGTTTGAAAATGCCTAAATGAAACCTAACACATTTATGTTAACTAAAATAAATAAATACATTTTTAATAAACTAAGTGCATATGTATTACCATACAAAGCTCTTCAAGATTTATTGATAACTAAAAAAATGTATTTTTTTGTCACTAGATAACAGACATTTTACAATTTCACTTACTTGTTGACAGACGTGAGTGTTTTAACAAAAGACATCTGTGTATGTATCTTATAAATATTAACTGTAAGATCTTGAGGAAATTACAGGACAGCCCTCCTTTCTGAAGACATTTGGCTTCTAGCTGTCACAAAATTGTGACATCCTTATTTTGTTAGAACAAGATATTTTCTGTCTTCTTCTAAAATACTGTCATAAGCACACAGATTTACATACCTCCAGGTGGCTCTCTGAGATATGTATTCATACCTCATGGAGCTCATATCTCATTCACAAAAGCATCGAAGACTCCTTTGCAGTGCACGCTGTGCATGCAAAGCCACAGTACGGAAGTGCTGAGACACAGAGCTGAAAGCACTGAGAGCAGCTCACCAGACTTCTAGATTCAGCATTCCCTAGGGCAGGGGTGTGTGTGTGCGTGCGTGTGTGTATGCGTGCGCACGCGCGTGTCTCTATATTGTGTCTATGTCTGTCTGTGAGTCTATACGTGTGTGTCTGTGTGTCATCTGTGTGTATGTGTGTCTATGTCTCTATGTATGTGTGTGTGCCTGTGTGTGAGTCTATGTGTGTCTATGTCTCTGTGTATGTGTGTGTGTGTGCACGCGCGCCTGTGTGAGTTGGTATGTGTCTGTGTCTGTGTGTGTGTGTCTGTGTGTGTCTGTGTGTATGTGTGTCTTGTGTGTGTCTATCTGTGAGTCGGTATGTGTCTGTGTCTGTGTGTGTGTGTGTGTCTGTGTGTGTCTGTGTATATGTGTGTCTTGTGTGTGTCTATCTGTGAGTCAGTATGTGTCTGTGTCTCTGTGTGTGTGTGTCTGTGTGTGTCTGTGTATATGTGTGTGTCTTGTGAGTGTCTATCTGTGAGTCTGTATGTGTCTGTCTCTATGTGTATGAGTCTGTGTGTGTCTGTGTATATGTGTGTGTCTTGTGTGTGTCTATCTGTGAGTCTATACGTGTTTGTTTCTCTGTGTGTATGGTGCGTGAGTCTGTGTGTGTCTGTATCTCTGTGTATTTCAGTATGTGTCTGTGAGTCTGTGTCTGTGTGTGTGATTGTGTCTGTGTGTATCTGTGTCTGTATATGTCTGTATGTCTGTGTATCTGTATGAGTAATTGTCTGTGTGTCTATGTGTATGACTGTGTCTGTGTGTATCTGTGTCTATATGTGTAATTTTGTCTGTGTGTCTATTGTGTTTAGGTGTGTGACAGTGTCTGTGTGTATCTGTCTGTGTGTCTGTGTTTATGTGTGTCTGCGTCTGTATGTGTATATGTGTATGTGTGTGTGAGTGTGTGTGTGTTTATGTGTGTCTGCATCTGTGTGTATGTATGTATGTATTTGTGTGTATGTATGTGTATGTATGTGTGTATGTGTGTGTATGTCTGTGTATGTATGTGTGTATGTGTGTATATGTGTGTGTGTTTGTGTGTATATATGTGTGTTTGTGTGTGTATATGTATGTGTATGTATGTGTGTGTATGTGTGTAGGCATGGTGATCACATGAGTTACTTTATCTTTTCAATGTCTGAATCCTTTATGCTATGCTAATGTCTTAGATAAAACTGCTTATAATTCTAGATCTGGGGGGTCTGACACCCTCTTCTGGCTCATGCAACCACATATTTATACATTTACGTAGACAGACACAAGCATATAGACATAAATAAATAAATAATAAAATATTTTTTAAAGTAAAGACACTAATTATCACATGAATATTTATGTCATGACTGTCTATTTTAAACTGGAACTAAATGATCGGAAAGTATTGCAGGGGGAAAGAGATCCTGTTTGCAGTGATTTGAACAGTAAAGCTACTAGAAAGCAGCACGTGGGCCTGGTGAAGATGCGCCTGCCTCCTGAGAACATTCCGTTCTCAGAGATTTACTCAAGAGACACAAAAACTTGCACTGGCTTAAAAAACAAAATCTGAAGAAATACATTTATGGCAGCTGCATTCAGGACAGTCACCAACCAGAAGCAATGTAAGTGTCCATCAATGAAAGGAGAAATAAAAGGTATTACAGAACAGTGTGCCTATGCAACAGCTAAAAATACAAGCGGCAATTAAGTGAATGGACCACAGAAGTGAGACACACAGAGTGATGAGTACGTAACCTAGAAGGCTTTTTTTTTTTCGGAGCTGGGGACCGAACCCAGGGCCTTGCGCTTGCTAGGCAAGCGCTCTACCACTGAGCTAAATCCCCAAACCCCCTAGAAGGCTTAAAACTCCCTCCCAGAGAAAGAAATCGGAATAGAGGTACATGGGCGTGGTTCAAATGGGACAGAAAAAAGCAGCTAGGGTAACAGAACATTCTAGATCTTGACAACTGTTGGTAGATAGAATGAGAGAATACATTTTGCCAGAATTTACCACACAGCAAGATTAAGATTAAGATCTGAGCATTCGTTCTTAGTAAAATTTCAACTTAGTGAGACTAAAATAAAATAGAGTTATATTTAAAATCTAATCTAAAAGGTTAGATTTCCTAGGGTTGACAAAAGATGAAGGGGAAGGAACCAAGGTCTTTTCTTTTTCCCTTAGGGTCTGCATAGCTGCTTTCAATTAGGGTATTAGACTTGGGCGGGTCTAGAAAAAAATTCACTGACTGATACAGGACCCGCTCACACTCATTAGCAGAGCTTGCAAAGTCTTATGCAAATCTGGTGTGCAGGACATCAACCACATCACAGCCACCTCTCTAATGATGGCAGATGGTGTTCTGCTGGTAAAAGTGGAGACTAGGAGAGGAGAGAAAAAAAATCAAAAACTGCCCAATCTTGCATAATTCATCTAGGAACTTGTAAAGTAAATAAATGAATACCAATAACATCAATGGGAGCGGAACTTAAGTAGACATGCATAGATTTTTACATAAATCCCCTGCAGCAGAAAAAGGAGATTAGAAGGAAGAACACGATTGAGAAGCCACTGTAAGCATCCTCTATACCCGCACATCCCAGCGGAGCTGGCACCGTGCTGGGAATGGCAATGGCTCATTCCTATTCTCCAGGAGGCTGAGGCCTCCGCAGCTGCAGGGGCTCCACTCCCCTCCCTTCCCCTCCTCTCCCCTCCCTTCCCTTCCTCTTCCCTTCCCTTCCCTTCACCAGCCCCAGGACTGCACTTGGCTCAAAAGCCTGCAGAATCCATACTATGATACATGGACCCTGTCTGTGAGAAAGCGCGAGTAGAAACTCGTCTTCCTATTCAAAAAGCCAAAAGTGCATTAAATTTTTAAAAACTACATACAGAAGTGAAACTTTGCCTTAGGAAACCTGCAAAGCCAGGGAGATCACTCAGTAAAAGGCCAGTGTGGAGCATCTTTAAATGGGACACCCGGAGCAAGCCACTGAGCCTGCTCTGCGGGGATAAGGGCTCTAGGCTCACTTGGTGCTCCTTCCCGGAGCATGCTTAGAAGTTACTGCTTTGGGTGAAAGCACGGTTTTGTTGTTTCTGCAATGCATACTTGGTTTTGTTGTTGCTGTTGTTGTTGTTGTTGTTGTTGTTGTTGTTGTTGTTGTTGTTGTTGTTGTTGTTAAGTGTCCGTTCTTGGGCCTAAAGAGAGGAGAAGTATCACTGGCAAATCCAACCTACAATGAATTTGAGCGCAGGTGTGACTGTTTCTACCCCCGTTCCTTGTCTCCCAGATTGCCCTTAAAATCACCGGTGGAATATCCAAGTATGGGGAAATTGCTTCTGCAAGTAGAGAAAGGATGTTGTCTTCTTGCCCTGCTTTCAGGAAGTTCCAGACACCCTCCTTGGTGCTGGACCATATATGGTAAATGTTACACTGGTTGCTAAATACAGAGCAGAAAGCTAGAGCCTGCTGCATGTGGCTCTCTGCTGTGCGCTCCTGGCGAGTGACAGGTACATACACATACTACCTCGGGGTTGGAGAGATGGCTCAGTGGTTAAGGGCACTGACTGTTCTTCCTGAGGTCCTGAGTTCAATCCCAGCAAGCACATGGTGACTCACAACCATCTGTAATGGGATCTGATGCCCTCTTCTGGTGTGTCTGAAGACGACAGTGTACTACATCTAGCATATTTTATTTTATTTTTTATGTCTCCCTTCAAACAGTAAATCCGAAGCGGAAGTCAGGTACTGGGCAGACATTTGTATGCCTATGTTTATAGCTCTATCCTAGCCAACAAGCAATAGATGGACGCAAACCAAATGTCAACCAAGGAAGAATGTCTTATTTAAAATATGGCAATGTGCATATAACCAGATATTACTCACCCTGACTGTGGTGCTGTATACTTGTAATCCCAGCCCCAGGGGAGGCTGAGGCGGGAAAATTAAGAGTTCAAGGTAAATTTGGGCTGTGTAGCAAGTGCCTATTTTGTAAAACGAAATTCTAATAATGCGACAACAGATTAAGGACATTCTGTAACCTGAAACCATCCAGGCACAAAAGAGTCAAGGATACACAAACCCTGCTTAGAGGAGAGGCTGAGAATAGTTGAATTTATGAAGCAAGTAGATTAAAGTTATCAAGGGCTGGGAGGCTGGGAGAAAGGATATGAGGATTTGGTACTTAATGGGTACAGAGCTTCGCTTTGGAAGAATGAAGCAATGCTGGAGATGGATGGAATGGCGCTTGCCCAAAATGTGAATAAAGTTAGTGCCCCCGAAACATAGCTTAGACGGGGCTAACATTTTGGCATTGCGTGCATTTTGCCACACAAAAGGAATAAACAGAGAAAGACAAGCAGATAAATTTAAAAGACTTTTTAGGAGAGAGAGAGAGAGAGAGAGAGAGAGAGAGAGAGGTAAGCAAGCTATCAGGAAGACACGGAGATGATGCAAGAAAAACTCTGTCTTCCTGTCTTCATCTGCTCCTTTAGTGAAGTGAGCGCGGAGACAGTCCAGATTACAGAAGGCACAGCAAGCCACAAAAAAATTTTCCAAGGAGAAAAAACTTTTAGAAATTAAAGTGTTTGGTTAGAAGAATCCAATGACTGAGTAAAACATTGAGGAAATATCTCAGAAACAGACAAAAAAAAAAAAAAAACCCAAGATGAAGAAATGACCTAGGCATGGTAAACACTATCCATAATTCTAGGGAGGTGGAGGCAGAAAGGTCAGGAGTTCAAAGTCATCCTAGGCTACATAGCAAGTGTGACGCCAGCCTGGATGTATAAATCCTGTCTCAAAAGAAGAAAGAAAAGTAGAAACTTGTGGAGAAAAGATATGTTTTTCAGACATATGGATTTGACAGAAATTGAACTTTCTAAATGTCTGGACTACCAATAGCAAAGAAGATAAAGAAAATTCTAGTAAAACATTCTTCCCAGTTGATAGCCTTCTAGATTAAAGTGGCCCATGAAGTATAAAACAGAAAGAACAACAAAAAGTCATTTTGAAATTTTAGAACCTCTGAGAACAAAGAAAGGGATCTATGGGTGTCCTGAAAAGAAAAGAGAATGGGGTCACATGGTAAGGGTAAGAAATGAGGAACAGGAAAGTTCTCTTGCAGGAAGCATCAGAGGTCAGGATGTAATGAAGCACAGCTTTGAAAACTCAGAGGGAAGGCTGATTGCTAATCTGGGCTTTTATACCCTCCTAAATTATAAACTGAGTCTGAGAAACAATGCAGATGTTTGGAGACATAGTTAAGAACTGAAGCCTTTCTCTGCTTTGCAACTGCTCTTAGCAGCCAAGGAAAATAGAAAACTGCAGGCCTAAGCCATCATAAGACCACAAAGACATCACAGCATTACAGCAGCACTGCAGTCTAAAGTAGACAGAGGTTTTGTGATCAACCTTCAGTCCTTACTTTTCTTGGCTTCTATCAACCAACTGAATCACCTCGCCTAACCGTTCCAATAAACATCAGAAAGTAGGTATGACTTTGAGGTACACGTGGGTTAAACATTAGGCAGGTAGTCAGTGGAAGGAACTAATTCCTTTTTTTTCTTTTTTTGGAAAAGGGAATGCCTTTCATCCTTTACTAATGCATCACAAGGTTATATATTGTTTATACTTCCTAGTGGCAACAGATAGTGAGGTGTTGATTTACTTGCTTCTATTAGAATTTTTATTGTTATTATTATTCCATTGGTATATGATATCAAAGGAGGTCTATATGTCATTCTTCAGATATTTGAAAACCTTTCTTTTTTCTTTCTTTTTTTTTTTATTGAGTATCTTTTATTTACTTTTCAAATGTTTTTCAAATGTTCAAATGAACTTTTCCCGGGTTCCCATTGATAAAGTCCCCATCCCATCCCCCTCCCCCTTCTTCTATAAGGGTGTTCCCCCTCCCTAACCACCCCATCTTCTCACCTCCCTGCCCTAACATTCACCTACACTTGGGGGTGCAGCCTTGGCAGGACCAAGGGCTTTTCCTCCCATTGGTGCCCACCATCCTCTGTTAACATGTGCAGCTGGAGCCATGCATCTGTCCGTGTGTACACTTTGGGTAGTGGTTTAGTCCCTGGGAGCTCTGATTGGTTGGTATTGTTGTTCTTATGGGGTTGTGAGCCCCTTCAGCTCCTTCAATCTTTTCTCTAACTCCTCAAAGGGGGACCTCATTCTCAGTTCAATGGTTTGCTGCTAGCATTTGCCTCTGTATTTGTCATGCTCTGGCTGAGCCTCTCAAGGGATAGCTATATCAGGCTCCTGTCAGTATGCACTTTTTGGCATCAGCAATATTGTCTACTTTTGGTGGCTGTATATATATGGACTGGATCCCCAGGTGGGGCAGGCTCTGAATGGCCATTCCTTCAGTCTCTGCTCCAAATTTTGTCTCCATATCTCAGCCTATGAATATTTTTGTTCCCCCTTTTAAGAAGGACTGAAGCACCCACACTTTAGTCATCTTTCTTCTTGAGCTTCATGTGTTCTGTGGATTGTATCTTGGGTAATTCGAGCTTTTGGGGGAAGGAACTAATTCTTTTTTAAATTTTTTTGGTTCTTTTTTTCGGAGCTGGGGACCGAACCCAGGGCCTTGTGCTTCCTAGGTAAGCGCTCTACCACTGAGCTAAATCCCCAGCCCCAGGGGGAAGGAACTAATTCTTAAGGAAGGTAAGAGACACTTTTTGATGCTTGGATGTTAGCAACAGCTGAACATAGGAATCCAGAGTTTAAGACAGGAATCTGCTCTTAAACGGAACTACGGGTGTGGGAAAGGACAAAACCACCAAACAAATCATTGTGTGACTGTTTCCTCAGATTACACCTGATTATTGTATCCTGAATGAAAGCAACTGTGACCACCAACACTGGGCTTTAGGGATTCAATTTCCATATGGGAGGAGGGGGAGCTCACGAGGCTGCCTCCCTCCCAAAGATACATAAGTAGTTAACAGTTGCTAGGAGAAGAATCTTTGGGGATATAGCTGCTCAAATATTGTCTGTGATCCCAAGTAACCCCTCACTTGTCTTCCTGTAAGTAACCCCAATAAACTCAGGGAGACTTGAATAGAATCACTTCTTCTATCTATGACCTGACTAGGTTTTATTGTTTTGTTTTGTTTTGTTTTGTTTTGTTTTGTTTTGTCAACTTGATATGAGCTAATCATTTGGAAAGACAGAGCCTCAATTGAGAAAATGCCTCCGCTAGGTTATCTTATATGGAAGATGATTGGAGCATTTCCTTAATTAGTAATTGGTGTAGGTGGCGCCACTCTTGGGCTGGTGGTCTCCAATTGGACAGGAAAGAAGGCTGAGCAAGCCATGAAGAGCATGGCTCCAGGGTCTCTGCATAAGTTTCTACCTCCAGGTTCCTGCCCTGGCCTCACTTCTCCTCATGATGCACTTGTAAGTTGTAAGGTGAAACAAACCTTTTCCCTCCCGAACTGCTTTTGGTCACGATGTTTATCCTAGCAATAAGGCAGTCTGCCATTGTGCTCTCTATCTTGGATGAGCAGAAATGGACTTCTTCAAAAACAACTCGCACAACGGGAAGAAAGCATTTTTTGAAACAACTAGTTGAAAAACTGAGAACTATAAAAGAAAGTATAAACATCTAAATTATATTATTAAAAAACTAAAGAGAAATTATAACAATTAAGATAATAGATTAATATTTCATCTTGGATGGTGGCTGGGCATGTGAAACTCTATCCCTACCTAGGGAGTCTTCGGCAATAATGGTACCTAGGAAATGGAAAGACATATTTCTTTAGTGGTTTAGCTTTGGGTAAGTTGTTCATGCTCCGATAAATGACCCCCTCATATCCATGGGACACAGAGAGAGAGAGAGAGAAAGAGAAAGAGAGAGAGAGAGAGAGAGAGAGAGAGAGAGAGAGAGAGAGAGAGAGAGAGAGAATGTTGGAAAGAAAAGATTTATCAAAATCAAGGTTGGGGGACATGGATTAGAGAGGGCAATGAGGAATCAATATGTTAAAAATACATTAACTACAAGTACAAGATCATCAAGGAATAAATTTTAAAGAATTTTAATCAATAAAATCAGTAGATCAAAACCAATAGGACAGAAACAGCACCAAAACTGAATTGGGAGAAGAAACCACAGCCTGTAAAATACTAGCGTTAGCAGGGAAAATGGTTTTGTGATTAGACACGCAAGCTCATCATCAATGACCAGGCTCAACACTGTCTTGATTACATTTTTACTAGATACTGAGGAGGGTGATTTTTTTCACCCAAAAGAAGGTTATTTCTTCCATCCAAATACAAAATGTTGCGTACTAATAAGAGACACACCGTCCAACTAGCCTTTTCTTCTGTTAGGGAGATTTCCATGAGCATACCACTCCTGGCTTTTCTCTTCCTACAGCAATGTCTTTACATGGTTAGACGGGTACCTTGTCTGTTACTTGCAATGGTGGGATGGCTCTGAATACAGGAGTCAGTACCTCCTGTTTCTCTCAGACCAAAGCCCTCAGCTGTGTGACATAGTCTCCTCCTTCCCTGCTCAGTGGCTCTGAGCCAGCCTCTGGGTGAGGTATATGCCATTCTCAGGCCTGCGTCACTAATTTTATCAAATTCAAAAGGCGAAAATTAGTAAATCCTTTTGGCCACAGATCTAAAGCCATTTCCCCAACCAGGATTAAGGTCATTGGCATCCTGATCTTCCCTTTTCCAAGTTGACGGTCCAAGTTAGTTCTTAACTTGGGAAGAAAAAGGAAGTAACTTAAAACACCAATGGTGGTGCACGGAAGAGAATCCCAAACAGGAAGGCTCACATGCAAAATTTCACCAGGATAAGTTTTGTTAGTGGGTTTACATTTGGCATACATAGTTGCCTAAACAGCCAGATACTTGGCCATAATAAAGTTCTCACTCCACCTTCTTGTTTGTTTGTAGTTTTCTTTTCCATAGTTTCAATGACACAGTTTGCTAAAATCTGAAAAATATTAATAGAAGGTTCCTAGAAATAAATGATTCATGAGTTTTACCTTCCTTTTCACTGCCCCATCTAGGATATGAATCAATGAATCACCCTCTTTTCAGTGTGCCTACCTTACATACACAACCTTCACCAACACAGTTGAAAGAGAGAAGAAATGGCATTTGTGTGATTTTTATTACAATATATTGTCAGGATTGTTCTACTTTACCGTTAGTTACTGGTGTTAACATCATGCTGTGCCTTCTTTCTAAATTAGCTTTATCATAGCTGTGTACATATAGGGAAAGAAACAATACCCATAGGATTTGCTACTTACGGGCATTCACTAGGAACCTTGGGACATGGCCCCTATGAATAGGAAGAGGAAAGACTCGTGTATTTTGTTTGTAACATACTTCCCCCGGGGTCACCTCGCATTTAGAATTCCTGCATGACAGAGTTGGCAATCCTAAGGTAAGTGGAAAATTCTGGTTTCTTGGGTTATAATGATGTTTTGCTGAAGCAGACACAGGTGAAAGAATGTTTTGCTGAAGCAGACACGGGTGAAAGAATGTTTTGCTATAGCCAACACATGATAGGATGTGTGATGTTCAGAAAGAATATAAATTTGATCCTCTCCGCCCCCCCCCCACCCTGCACCAGACAGTGGGAGCTCAAGCTTTGGTTAACTGTCAGTCTTTTCTGACAATATGAGCATATTGGCTCACCTTAACGCTGTGTTGCTGAGCTTCTGCTGTGGTGACTTCATAGAGAGAAACTCATCAAAGAACTCATGAGAGTCCTGCAGCTTTCCTCTGCTTTCACAGACACTGATTCCCAGGGCTGATTAAGCCTCGAGGTTTCTTCTGGATTGAATGCCCCTTGCTGATTTTTGTGTGGAGTCTGTGAAGTGAACTGGACTGCAGCTGCTGATTTATGTTTAGTGTCTGCTCATGGACTGGACTGAGAACAATTGTGATTTGAATTGCCGCCCAAACCCCGTGGGAGAGAGACCTCACCGCCTGGTCAAGTGGGCACTCCTGAGGCTGCAGAGCGGAAGAGACCACCAACACTGCCCACCCCTGCCCACATCCCTGGCCCAAGAGGAAACTGTATGCGGCCTCTGGGTTCCCGTGGGGGAGGGCCCAGGAGCAGCAGGACCCCTGCGCCTGAGACACCGCCGGAACCTGAAGGAACAGACCGGATAAACAGTTCTCTGCACACAAATCCCGTGGGAGGGAGAGCTAAACCTACAGAGAGGCAGACACGCCTGGGAAACCAGAAGACACTGCACTCTGCACACATCTCAGATGCCAGAGGAAAACACCAAAGGCCATCTGGAACCCTGGTGCACGGAGGCTCCCAGAAAGAGCGGCGCAGATCTTCCTGGTTGCTGCCGCCTCAGAGAGGTCGTAGGCAGCACCCCACGAGCAAACTTGAGCCTCGGGACCACAAGTAAGACCAACTTTTCTGCTGCAAGAGACCTGCCTGGTGAACACCAGACACAGGCCCACAGGAACAGCTGAAGACCTGTAGATAGGAAAAACTACACGCCCGAAAGCAGAACACTCTGTCCCCATAACTGGCTGAAAGAAAACAGGAAAACAGGTCTACAGCACTCCTGACACACAGGCTTATAGGACAGTCTAGCCACTGTCAGAAATAGCAGAACAAAGTAACACTAGAGATAATCTGATGGCGAGAGGCAAGCGCAGGAACCCAAGCAACAGAAACCAAGACTACCTGGCAACATCGGAGCCCAATTCTCCCACCAAAGCAAACAGGGAATATCCAAACACACCAGAAAAGCAAGATCTAGTTTCAAAATCATATGTGATCATGATGCTGGAGGACTTCAAGAAAGACGTGAAGAACTCCCTTAGAGAACAAGTAGAAGCCTACAGAGAGGAATAGCAAAAATCCCTGAAAGAATTCCAGGAAATCATAATTAAACAAGTAGAAGCCCATAGAGAGGAGTCACAAAAATCCCTGAAAGAATTCCAGGAAATCATAAATAAACAAGTAGAAGCCCATAAAGAGGAGTCACAAAAATCCCTGAAAGAATTCCAGGAAAACACAATCAAACAGTTGAAGGAATTAAAAATGGAAATAGAAGCAATCAAGAAAGAACACATGGAAACAACCCTGGATATAGAAAACCAAAAGAAGAGACAAGGAGCTGTAGATGCAAGCTTCACCAACAGAATACAAGAGATGGAAGAGAAAATCTCAGGAGCAGAAGATTCCATAGAAATCATTGACTCAACTGTCAAAGATAATGTAAAGCAGAAAAAACTACTGGTCCAAAACATACAGGAAATCCAGGACTCAATGAGAAGATCAAACCTAAGGATAATAAGTATAGAAGAGAGTGAAGACTCCCAGCTCAAAGGACCAGTAAATATCTTCAACAAAATCATAAAAGAAAACTTTCCTAACCTAAAAAAAGAGATACCCATAGGCATACAAGAAGCCTACAGAACTCCAAATAGATTGGACCAGAAAAGAAACACCTCCTGTCACATAATAGTCAAAACACCAAACGCACAAAATAAAGAAAGAATATTAAAAGCAGTAAGGGAAAAAGGTCAAGTAACATATAAAGGCAGACCTATCAGAATTACACCAGACTTTTCGCCAGAAACTATGAAGGCCAGAAGATCCTGGACAGATGTCATACAGACCCTAAGAGAACACAAATGCCAGCCCAGGTTACTGTATCCTGCAAAACTTTCAATTAACATAGATGGAGAAACCAAGATATTCCATGACAAAACCAAATTTACACAATATCTTTCTACAAATCCAGCACTACAAAGGATAATAAATGGTAAAGCCCAACATAAGGAGGCAAGCTATACCCTAGAAGAAACAAGAAACTAATTGTCTTGGCAACAAAACAAGAAGAAGAAAAGGACACAAACATAACCTCACATCCAAATATGAATATAACAGGAAGCAATAATCACTATTCCTTAATATCTCTCAACATCAATGGCCTCAACTCCCCAATAAAAAGACATAGATTAACAAACTGGATACACAACGAGGACCCTGCATTCTGCTGCCTACAGGAAACACACCTCAGAGACAAAGACAGACACTACCTCAGAGTGAAAGGCTGGAAATCAACTTTCCAAGCAAATGGTCAGAAGAAGCAAGCTGGAGTAGCCATTCTAATATCAAATAAAATCAATTTCCAACTAAAAGTCATCAAAAAAGATAAGGAAGGACACTTCATATTCATCAAAGGAAAAATCCACCAAGATGAACTCTCAATCCTAAATATCTATGCCCCAAATACAAGGGCACCTACATATGTAAAAGAAACCTTACTAAAGCTCAAAACACACATTGCACCTCACACAATAATAGTAGGAGACTTCAACACCCCATTCTCATCAATGGACAGACCATGGAAACAGAAATTAAACAGAGACGTAGACAGACTAAGAGAAGTCATGAGCCAAATGGACTTAACAGATATTTATAGAACATTCTATCCTAAAGCAAAAGGATATACCTTCTTCTCAGCTCCTCATGGTACTTTCTCCAAAATTGACCATATAATTGGTCAAAAAACGGGCCTCGACAGGTACAGAAAGAGAGAAATAATCCCATGCGTGCTATCAGACCACCACGGCCTAAAACTGGTCTTCAATAACAATAAGGGAAGAATGCCCACATATACGTGGAAATTGAACAATGCTCTACTCAATGATAACCTGGTCAAGGAAGAAATAAAGAAAGAAATTAAAGACTTTTTAGAATTTAATGAAAATGAAGGTACAACATACCCAAACTTATGGGACACAATGAAAGCTGTGCTAAGAGGAAAACTCATAGCGCTGAGTGCCTGCAGAAAGAAACAGGAAAGAGCATATGTCAGCAGCTTGACAGCACACCTAAAAGCTCTAGAACAAAAAGAAGCAAATACACCCAGGAGGAGTAGAAGGCAGGAAATAATCAAACTCAGAGCTGAAATCAACCAAGTAGAAACAAAAAGGACCATAGAAAGAATCAACAGAACCAAAAGTTGGTTCTTTGAGAAAATCAACAAGATAGATAAACCCTTAGCCAGACTAACGAGAGGACACAGAGAGTGTATCCAAATTAACAAAATCAGAAATGAAAAGGGAGACATAACTACAGATTCAGAGGAAATTCAAAAAATCATCAGATCTTACTATAAAAGCCTATATTCAACAAAACTTGAAAATCTGCAGGAAATGGACAATTTCCTAGACAGATACCAAGTACCAAAGTTAAATCAGGAACAGATAAACCAGATAAACAACCCCATAACTCCTAAGGAAATAGAAGCAGTCATTAAAGGTCTCCCAACCAAAAAGAGCCCAGGTCCAGACGGGTTTAGTGCAGAATTCTATCAAACCTTCATAGAAGACCTTGTACCAATATTATCCAAACTATTCCACAAAATTGAAACAGATGGAGCACTACGGAATTCCTTCTATGAAGCCACAATTACTCTTATACCTAAACCACACAAAGACCCAACAAAGAAAGAGAACTTCAGACCAATTTCCCTTATGAATATCGATGCAAAAATACTCAATAAAATTCTGGCAAACCGAATTCAAGAGCACATCAAAACAATCATCCACCATGATCAAGTAGGCTTCATCCCAGGCATGCAGGGATGGTTTAATATACGGAAAACCATCAACGTGATCCATTATATAAACAAACTGAAAGAACAGAACCACATGATCATTTCATTAGATGCTGAGAAAGCATTTGACAAAATTCAGCACCCCTTCATGATAAAAGTCCTGGAAAGAATAGGAATTCAAGGCCCATACCTGAACATAGTAAAAGCCATATACAGCAAACCAGTTGCTAACATTAAACTAAATGGAGAGAAACTTGAAGCAATCCCACTAAAATCAGGGACTAGACAAGGCTGCCCACTCTCTCCCTACTTATTCAATATAGTTCTTGAAGTTCTAGCCAGAGCAATCAGACAACAAAAGGAGGTCAAAGGGATACAGATCGGAAAAGAAGAAGTCAAAATATCACTATTTGCAGATGATATGATAGTATATTTAAGTGATCCCAAAAGTTCCACCAGAGAACTACTAAAGCTGATAAACAACTTCAGCAAAGTGGCTGGGTATAAAATTAACTCAAATAAATCAGTAGCCTTCCTCTACACAAAAGAGAAACAAGCCGAGAAAGAAATTAGGGAAACGACACCCTTCATAATAGACCCAAATAATATAAAGTACCTCGGTGTGACTTTAACCAAGCAAGTAAAAGATTTGTACAATAAGAACTTCAAGACACTGAAGAAAGAAATTGAAGAAGACCTCAGAAGATGGAAAGATCTCCCATGCTCATGGATTGGCAGGATTAATATAGTAAAAATGGCCATTTTACCAAAAGCGATCTACAGATTCAATGCAATCCCCATCAAAATACCAATCCAATTCTTCAAAGAGTTAGAGAGAACAATTTGCAAATTCATCTGGAATAACAAAAAACCCAGGATAGCTAAAACTATCCTCAACAATAAAAGGACTTCAGGGGGAATCACTATCCCTGAATTCAAGCAGTATTACAGAGCAATAGTGATAAAAACTGCATGGTATTGGTACAGAGACAGACAGACAGACCAATGGAATAGAATTGAAGACCCAGAAATGAACCCACACACCTATGGTCACTTGATTTTTGACAAAGGAGCCAAAACCATCCAATGGAAAAAAGATAGCATTTTCAGCAAATGGTGCTGGTTCAACTGGAGGGCAACATGTAGAAGAATGCAGATCGATCCATGCTTATCACCCTGTACAAAGCTTAAGTCCAAGTGGATCAAGGACCTCCACATCAAACCAGACACACTCAAACTAATAGAAGAAAAACTAGGGAAGCATCTGGAACACATGGGCACTGGAAAAAATTTCCTGAACAAAACACCAATGGCTTATGCTCTAAGATCAAGAATCGACAAATGGGATCTCATAAAACTGCAAAGCTTCTGTAAGGCAAAGGACACTGTGGTTAGGACAAAACGACAACCAACAGATTGGGAAAAGATCTTTACCAATCCTATAACAGATAGAGGCCTTATATCCAAAATATACAAAGAACTCAAGAAGTTAGACCGCAGGGAAACAAATAACCCTATTAAAAAATGGGGTTCAGAGCTGAACAAAGAATTCACAGCTGAGGAATGCCGAATGGCTGAGAAACACCTAAAGAAATGTTCAACATCTTTAGTCATAAGGGAAATGCAAATCAAAACAACCCTGAGATTTCACCTCACACCAGTGAGAATGGCTAAGATCAAAAACTCAGGTGACAGCAGTTGCTGGCGAGGATGTGGAGAAAGAGGAACACTCCTCCATTGTTGGTGGGATTGCAGACTGGTAAAACCATTCTGGAAATCAGTCTGGAGGTTCCTCAGAAAATTGGACATTGAACTGCCTGAGGATCCAGCCATACCTCTCTTGGGCATATACCCAAAAGATGCCTCAACATATAAAAGAGACACGTGCTCCACTATGTTCATCGCAGCCTTATTTATAATAGCCAGAAAATGGAAAGAACCCAGATGCCCTTCAACAGAGGAATGGATACAGAAAATGTGGTACATCTACACAATGGAATATTACTCAGCTATCAAAAACAACGAGTTTATGAAATTCGTAGGCAAATGGTTGGAACTGGAAAATATCATCCTGAGTGAGCTAACCCACTCACAGAAAGACATACATGGTATGCACTCATTGATAAGTGGCTATTAGCCCAAATGCTTGAATTACCCTAGATCCCTAGAACAAAGGAAACTCAAGACGGATGATCAAAATGTGAATGCTTCACTCCTTCTTTAAATGAGGAAAAAGAATACCCTTGGCAGGGAAGGGAGAGGCAAAGATTAAAACAGAGACTGAAGGAACACCCATTCAGAGCCTGCCCCACAGGTGGCCCATACATATACAGCCACCCAATTAGACAAGATGGATGAAGCAAAGAAGTGCAGACCGACAGGAGCCGGATGTAGATCGCTCCTGAGAGACACAGCCAGAATACAGCAAATACAGAGGCGAATGCCAGCAGCAAACCACTGAACTGAGAATAGGTCCCCCGTTGAAGGAATCAGAGAAAGAACTGGAAGAGCTTGAAGGTGCTCGAGACCCCAAAAGTACAACAATGTCAAGCAACCAGAGCTTCCAAGGACTAAGCCACTACCTAAAGACTATACATGGACTGACCCTGGACTCTGTCCCCATAGGTAGCAATGAATATCCTAGTAAGAGCACCAGTGGAAGGGGAAGCCCTGGGTCCTGCTAAGACTGAACCCCCAGTGAACTAGACTATGCGGGGAGGGTGGCAATGGGGGGAGGTTTGGGAGGGGAACACCCACAAGGAAGGGGAGGGGGGAGGGTGATGTCTGTCCGGAAACCGGGAAAGGGAATAACACTTGAAATGTATATAAGAAATACTCAAGATAATAAAAAAAAAAATAAAATAAAAAAAAAAAACTCAGGTGACAGCAGATGCTGGCAAGGATGCGGAGAAAGAGGAACACTCCTCCATTGTTGGTGGGATTGCAGACTGGTACAACCATTCTGGAAATCAGTCTGGAGGTTCCTCAGAAAATTGGACATTGAACTGCCTGAGGATCCAGATATACCTCTCTTGGGCATATACCCAAAAGATGCTCCAACATATAAAAATGACACGTGCTCCACTATGTTCATCGCAGCCTTATTTATAATAGCCAGAAGCTGGAAAGAACCCAGATGCCCTTCAACAGAGGAATGGATACAGAAAATGTGGTACATCTACACAATGGAATATTACTCAGCTATCAGAAACAATGACTTTATGAAATTCATAGGCAAATGGTCGGAACTGGAAAATATCATCCTGAGTGAGGTTACCCAATCACAGAAAAACACACATTGTATGCACTCATTGATAAGTGGTTATTAGCCTAAATGCTTGAATTACCCTAGATGCCTAGAACAAACGAAACTCAAGACGGATGATCAAAATGTGAATGCTTCACTCCTTCTTTAAAAGGGGAACAAGAATACCCTTGGCAGGGAATAGAGAGGCAAAGATTAAAACAGACACAGAAGGAACACCTATTCAGAGCCTGCCCCACATGTGGCCCATGCATATACAGCCATCCAATTAGACAAGATGGATGAAGCAAAGAAGTGCAGGCCGACAGGAGCCAGATGTAGATCTCTCCTGAGAGACACAGCCAGAATACAGCAAACACAGAGGCGTATGCCAGCAGCAAACCACTGATTTGAGAATAGGACCCCCGTTGAAGGAATCAGAGAAAGAACTGGAAGAGCTTGAAGGGGCTCAAGACCCCATATGTACAACAATGCCAAGCAACCAGAGCTTCCAGGGACTAAGCCACTACCTAAAGACTATACATGGACTGACCCTGGACTCTGACCTCACAGGTAGCAATGAATATCCTAGTAAGAGCACCAGTGGAAGGGGAAGCCCTGGGTCCTGCTAAGACTGAACCCCCAGTGAACTAGATTGTTGGGGGGAGGGCGGCAAGAGGGGGAGGATGGGGAGGGGAATACCCATAAAGAAGGGGGGGGGAGGGGGATGTTTGCCTGGAAACCGGGAAAGGGAATAACACTCGAAATGTATATAAGAAATACTCAAGTTAATAAAAAAAAATGATAAAAAAAAAGATTGGAATTGCCTCAAAGAACTGGTTCTGAACAGGTCCACTCCCCACCCCTGTCCCATGTCCTAATAACCATTTTATTCCTCACTACCTCTAGTGAGTAGTAGGCTACAGGGGAGGTTGAATCCTTATTAAAATAAGTTGTGAAGGGGCTGGGGATTTAGCTCAGTGGTAGAGCGCTTACCTAGGAAGCGCAAGGCCCTGGGTTCGGTCCCCAGCTCCGAAAAAAAGAACCAAAAAAAAAAAAAATAAGTTGTGAAAAATATATGACTACACTGAAATGATACCAAGGACATACCAAAGGGACAATTTTAAAAAATTATTTTGTCATCCTGCTTTGCCCTGTTGACATAATTTAGCAAATGCAATGCCCATTAATAAAAAAAAATAATTTACTTTCAACCTCTCTTTTTTCCCCAGCTAAATAAATATTGAATACATTTGTAAAATATACTAATTTGGAAAATGGCCAATTAAGCCTGGGGTACCCACACCATCTGTCCCTGCTGCCAGACATGTGAGAGAGGGCGTAGAGGGCATGCATTTTTATCCTTAATCTCAGCCAAATTCTACAATTTTTTTTTGAGGATGAAACTGGAACCCAGCTCAGCTAAACCATCTACCCATAAGCATATAGTGTGTTAATGGTGGATCTAGGATTAGACTATGGTTTCTCTGCTCACCGGTTTAATACTTCCAGCTCAATCCCATATTCTCATAAGTAGACAAGTTCAGAAGATGCAGGCTCAAAATAGAACTATCTTAGGTAGTGTTGAGCTTCCCCAGCTGGGCTCAAAGCCAGACATCCAGGTAACAGCAGAAGACCCTAGACTTTTCTGCGCCATTCATTGCAACCTTAAGCCTCTTCACCACTGCCTCAGATCCCCTTACTCCTGACAGTACAGTCAACTTCCTTGATGAACTCTTTGGTTGATGAAGAAACATATTCTAAAGATTTCGTGAGAGTCACTAGGCACAGAACAAAAGAAAAACCACAAAATGGCACAAGCCCATTGTTATCACATGCTCTCAGCATCCACTGTTTGTTGCAGTAGGATTTACTTAGTTCTTCATGAAATTCATACAATATATTTTAATCAGATTCATTCCTGACTCCCTCAAACATACCCCCTATTTCCAACCTATTCAACTTGGTGTCATTTCTTTTTTTTTTTTTAAGCCATCAAACCCAATTTCTGCTGCTCATATAATCTTGGATGCATGGCCTTCCACTGAGCATAGTTGACATAACAGAAACTATGGCCTTAAAGAAAACTGACTCTCCCTCTCCCAGAAGCTCTTAATTGCCAAGAATTCCTAATCAGAGATACCAATCGTCCTCTCCATGCTGGCTGGATTACCTCTTTTGGAGTTGTTGGCTAATGGGGTTAGGGGTTCCCTTGAGAAACTAAACCAGTGGGATGAAAAGCTACACACAGACACAGACACACACACTCACACACGCACACACACACACTCACACACGCACACACACACACACACACACAAACACACACACACACACACACACACTCTGCACCAATGTATTAAGGCCAGGTGCCTAAGCAGTCTCAATCTGGCAGACACCCTGAAGGTTCCTGGAGAGCCATTGGTTCCTCTTACATGATGAAAGCTTGGAAATGCAGATTCTAAATGTCAGCAGAGGAATCAGCAGCAGCAAATGGCAAATTAACTCTACAGCAAGTGTAAAGGCCAATCAAGCAAAAGGAGAGATGACTGTCTTTCTGCCACTCCCATCTTATCTGTGCTACAGCCAGTAAGTGCCACCCAGGATCAGGATGAGTCTCCCCACATCAACCAAGGTAAGCAACTCATTTCCTTAGGTGAGTCTCCCTCCCAAGGTGATTCTAATTTCCAGCAAATTGACTTTGAAATCAACTATAATAGGTCCCATAGTCTTCCAATTGACTTTGAAATCAACTATAATAGGTCCCATAGTCCGCCAAACAAGACAGACTACTGACTGTGCTCTTAGTTTATTCCAGAACTTGATGAGGACACCCTGTCACTAAAGACATCACATACTTAAGACATAAAACATGTAAAAGCTAAGCTGGTTCTCACTTGGAAGGTTCACCCTTACTGATGAGCTTTCAGTATGCTGGAACTTGCTTTGCATGTTACCAGAAAAGGAAAGTAATTATCAGTCTTATCCAGCTGAGAACTGAGAGCTACAGTAATGACCAGCATGTAAAGACGGGCCACTGGTACAATAGTGGCACACATGTTATGGAAGTAACCAACCAGTTTATGAATGGACTTAAGGTCTACTCTACAAAGTGAAACCCACTTATATCTGACACCATTATTTGGGTACCTTGACACGTAATAGGTCCTAAAGGGAGAATATACATCTATTATTCTGCTAAATGGACAGAGCATTAAACTAACTCTTATGGCTATGTAAGTCATAGGCTCTGAAAGAGCCTACTGTTATACAGTTAGATATAGTATTAACCTGACATCTCATGATTTGTTTTCATGCATGTAGATTAGTGTATCTTATCAGAGAGTTTTCTTCAGTAGATGGGGGTTAAAACAAAGATTCATAACGGGTTAAGGTGCAAAGACTAAGAGACTGTTTTCAGCCCTAAATGAGACATCTATAACCCTCCACCTCCCAAGGCTTAGGGATCATTGCAGGAGAGAGGATGGAAAGACTGTCAAAGCCACTGTATCTTTCCAAAACTTCTTTCCATGATCTTAAGTAGAAAAAATCTCTGAACTCATTCAGCAATGACTGTCTGCTTTCCTTCCCCAAACCCCTGTGCCTAGTAACCTCTAATCTTTCTTTTTTGAACAAACTATTTATTATTGTTGTGTATTTACATATGATCTATGTGTGTGAGTGTGGGCACACATGGACCACACTGCATGTATGTAGGTTAGAGGACACCTTTTGAAGACGGGCCGTCCTTCCACTGTGAGTTCTGGGGACTAAACTCCAGTTGTGAGGCTCTAGCAAGCAAGCACTTCCGCCTTCTGAATCACCTCACTGGCCCTGTCACATACTATTTCTCTGTGATACTTACATTTCATGCAAACAGGTTCTTGCTATAACTATCCTTTGGCATTGTCAGCCTTTTTCACTTAGCACGTTTTAAAGTATTGCATCATATATCAGAAGTTCCTTTTTATGGCAGGGTAAAGGTCAATAGTGTGCGTCTATTGTGTTTGCTTTATTCACTCAAACACCAGTGGACACTGGGATGATTCCCACCTGTTAAGCTGTTATGACTAATGTAACAGTGCTGTAGAACCTACCTCTAATACTTAGGCTCCTCCCATTTCCACCACGTCACTGTTTGGCTCTCTTTTTCAAAAATATCTTGGCATGAAGTTAAATTTTGTTTGTTTGTTATCCACTGCCTCCCAAGAGACCATGGAAATGAGGCACTGTATTTCAAGCCGTAGAATGCATATTAGTGCATAGTAGGTACTCAAAAACATCATTTATAAATGATTGAATAAAATGATGATAAAATGCAAAGACTGCCAGGGGTCCCATAACTTGCTAACCCGTGCCCTTGCACCAAAGAATAATATATTCATATTCATACTTTAATAAGATGACAATTCATCTTTCAGAAGCCTTTAAAATGTGATACATAAAATACAGCTTGATGTGTTAAATCCTGTGTCAAAAATCTGCTGCTCCATTATGAGGATGAAAGTCACTATAGTGATGGTATGGTCAAAGGATTCAGATACAGAAACTAGTAAAGGAAGGTGATGGACAAAGGAAGGAAGCTTTGCTGTGTCCTCAAGAGAACACTGCTAATACTCTTCTTAAGACTCTCATTTGGCATCACCAGTTCAGCATGTGGGAGAATGGGACAGCCTGAGAACTCCACCCCATCATCTGTCCTGAAAACTCCCAACCCTGATTTAACAAGGGTCTCCTTGTCCCCAAAGATGCAGCCCACATAACTCTCTAAGAAACTCTTCTAAGTAACTTCTACCCTAGAGGGCTGTGAAAATTTCAGTCACTGCTTATTGACCCCATTACGGTTTCTATTTCCCAGGGCAAGAAGATAATCTGATCTGTTCCATCCCAGCACAGAGCCATAGAAGAGAACATATTATGTCAGATGAGGCTATATCCTGACATCAGGAACAAGAGCTAGCTTGTGAACAGCTCCGGGGCTTTTTCCACTTGACACAGATGCCATGTAGTTCTCTCTGCATAAAGCTCATTTCATCCTCAAATCCTGCTGCCCTTCCCTATCTGGATCATATATGTGTCATCTCCTCCAGCTCTATTCTGTATATACCCACCAACCTCCTGCTAGTATCCCAGGACTATCATTGGAAACTACAAAGAAAAGGATGTGTGTCATAGCCCCATCTTAATGAGTTTTCTATTGCTATGGTATAACAGTGTGCCTAAGGCAACTTAAAGAAGAGTTTATTGGGGACTCATGGCTCCAGGAGGTTTGAGTCAATGATCATCATGAAGGGAAGCATGATAGCAGATAGGCAGGCATGGCACTGAAGCAGTAACTTGAGAGCTTATACCTTGTTCTACAAACACAAAGCAGAAAAAGAAAGAGATAATTGGGAATAGCATGGGCTTCTGAAACTTCCTAGTGACACAACTCCTCCAACAAGGACACATCTCCTAATCCTTCCCAAACAGTTCCACCAATTGGAGTCCACGTGTTCAAATTCATGAGCCTATATATTGACATTCTCATTTGTCTTAGGGTTTTACTGAAGTGAACAGACACCATGACCAAGGCAAGTCTTATAAAGGACAACATATATTTAGGGCTGGCTTACAGGTTCAGAGGTTCAGTCCAGTATCATCAAGGTAGGAACATGACAGCATCTAGGCAAGTATGATACAGAAGAAGCTGAGAGTTCTACATCTTCATCTGAAGGCTGCTAGCAGAATACTGACTTCCAGGCAGCTAGGATGAGGTTCTTATAGCCCACACCCACAGTGACACACCTACTCCAACAGGACCACACCTTCTACTAGTGCCACTCCCTGGACTGAGCATATACAAACCATCACATCATTCAATCCACCATGACCTCTAACCTCGGGGACTTGGTCAAGAAGCAGGAAACATAGAAAGTAAATCAATGACCATAAGTTACTATGGTAATTAGTGTATTATTAAGCTCTAAGATAATGTAATTGAATAAGGAGTGTCAGGAAGACCTGACTTTGAAGGTGTCTAGAAGGTCACAGTTAAAGAGAAAATACAAAGGTAGTTCAAGAAAGAAAAATATATAGGCCTAGCAACTGGGAGCCTAGGCACAATAACCAAAAGATTTTGAGGCCAGCATGGGAATACATAGAAAGACTGTCTAAAAACAATGAACAAAAATAGTAATAGAAACAAATAGGTGTGTTTATGGTTAAAACTTGTTTGTGAACAGTGTGCTTCAGTGTGGAGAAACTAAGGAGCAAGGGGTGATGAAAATGACCCAAAGCTCTTCAGGAAATAACCTTAGCACTTCAGGGATGGAAAAAGAAGAGTCAGATGTTCAAGGTCACCCTTGGTGTTTGTTAGTTTTATGTCAACTTAATGCAAACTAGAGGCATTTTGGAAGAGGAAACCTAGACTGAAAAAATGCACTGACCAGACAGGACTGTAGGCAAATCTATGGGGGCATTTTCTTAATTAGTTACTGACATTGGAAGGCCCAGTCATTGTGGATAGTGCCACCCCTGGGCACATGGGCCTGGAGTATATATGAAAGCAGACTGAATGCAGAGTTCTTGTACAAGTTCAAGCCAAATGGGGCCCCAGAGATGAGAGGGGGAGGTGGATACAGATTCCCACTACTAACCAAGAAGCTATCTACAATTGACACACTTGCAAAGAAAACAATTAGGTTTTTGTGGGGTTTTTTTTTCCCCAATAGAGTCTCACTGGCTGTATCAATCACACTTTAGGACATGCCCCATCCCTAGCAGTAGATAACCACATAAAACAAACTCAATAGTATTCTTGTAGACTTTTTTATTCAAAATGTTTTGTTTGGGCAAATATTTTTGTCTTATTCATCTTTTGCTTGTCTATTACGGTTTCTAATTTTGTGGGGTTTGTGTTGTAGAGGAATTTTAACCCGGCAACATGGCTTTAATCCCTCTGACTGGGATACAGACATGCCCTTTGTACACACCTTTATGATAAACTTGGAAGATGAAATAAACCCTTTCCTCCCCAAGTTGCTTTACATCTTGATATTTTAGCACAGCGATGAAAACCTTAATTAAGATACTCAGCCTCACGTGAGTTTGAGGCCAACTTGTGCTATATAAGATACTGTCTTACAATATAAAGTAGACTGTGATTGTGAGGAGTCTTCTCACACAGGAGGAGAGGCTTGGCCTCTGTCTTGTTGTAAGCAGACCTAGCAGAGACTTTCTAACAAAAGTGAGTATGATTGACATACATGATTAGCCAGTTAGATGAAAGAGTGCGGGAGAGAGATGTGTCAACAATTTCTACTTAGTGGGAATAAGCATAAGGAACACATTAATTAAAGGGAACAGAAAAATCAAGAGAAGAAAAGATGAGAATAGATTGTACTGTTGCGAAGGACAAAGGGTGCAGAGACACGAAACTGCCAACGGAGAAGCAGAAAGCAAACAGGGAAAGGGAAGGGAAATTAAGTGTAGTGGGTGGGGCACAGTGCCGTGGGAGCACAGAGAGAAACTAGAATCATGCTCTGCAAATGGCCGGACCTGAAGGGAGTGGGAGAGCTGGGGAACGAAGAAATTTCTCACGACAGCAATTTTGATGACAGTGGAGATGTAGCAAGGGGAAGTTCGAATGTCACAGTAGAGGTGAAGGGATAAAGTAGAGCTCCCTGATAAGACCGCACCTTGGAAAGCTTGGGAGAGACCAGTGCATCCATCTCAACCCCACAGATTGTGGTTCAGTTGTTCTGGGGTAAAGAATAAGTGTGTGGACTTTTGAAGTCTCTCTCAGTGATTTCACTGGGCAGTGGAGGTCAAAGACCACTGGGTAAGAGTGGGTCTGAACTTACTGGGTAGGGATACAGAGAGGGAGATCTTGAAAGGGAGTCAAAGCAGAAAGAGAAGGAAAGTGGTATACTCATTCCTGGGAGATATGACAGGTTTGGACCCTGACTACTCTGGTGAGATAACTACATCTATGAAATGAGCCCTTGATGTTTCCTTTCCAGGTCAAATATAAATTGAGTTTATACTAGATTGTAGTCTGGTCAGTGTGCCGTGGCATTGTGTGTGTAAAAAAAATGTGTGTGTGTTGTTATTTTCTTGATAAAAAAAATGCTAACACTTTATAGTCACTTTATCTATTGGAGGGAAAGAAGAATGCCCACCTAGAGTAGTTCTGGGTAAGACAGTCACAAACCTCCCATTTGTAAACAACACAATGTATGAGGACAGCCAGGAGGTGACACACGGCAGCCAGGTGCTGTAGGGGACAGAAGTCCTGAGGGAGGACATCCTGCATGAATGTGTGGCTGACATAGGACCCCATAGCCTCAGGCTCAGAGGGGTGGCAAAGCCTTCCTTAGGGAACTGATTGCAAATGTTGACTGTATATGTAAAAGTTTCCACAGTGGCTTTCTCTCTGGATACTTACAGCCTAAAGACTGCTCCCCTATAGAGGCTGCTCCTACCAAGATTAGCTGAACCTGACTCATTGATCCAATTACATACTATAAGTGCTGCCTCCTTGTTTATCTGTGCATAATGACCTCCTCCCCCTTGTTCAGCCACAAGCTATTGGCCCCGCCTCTCTGATCAATTCTATATAATAAACACTGAGCTTCTGGAATGCTGTGGGTTCTCCAGGAGAAGGGCCAAACCACCTGATCCCAGTATATCTGTCCATGTGTCTGTTTGCTGGCCGGTCTGTCTGTCTGTCTGTCTGTCTGTCTGTCTGATTATCAGTCTTCATTCTCTTCCCACTCCCATCCAGGTTTGTCCCCAGGGCCATGCTGGACTCTGTGGCATGCAGTGATGAACAGAGGAGGAAGTGGGGACATTGCTGTCTAGGAGAGAAAAGCCCAGAAAGGCAGTAGAGAAGAGGAATTAAACTTTTCTCAGAGATAAAACCAGGAAGCAGAGTCGGCGCGTGATGGACAGGCTCACACTGGTGATGAGTAAGAATCCTTGGGCTGTAATCATGAAGGAAGTACAGATAGGTAAAGACATAGCCCGATTTAGAAGTGCACAATTAGCAGGGCACACATGGAAAAAGCAACCTCTGATTTTTACCTGCGCATGCACTCAAATGAAAAGGGTGATGCTGGGCTGGATGCAGTGAGGTGGATCAAGAGCAGCCACTGAAGGGAAGGCAACAAGAGACGAGACCGAGGTGGCTGAGCAATGCCAGCAGTCCAGCTGAGGCTGGAAGCTCATAAATTGATCATGAAACCAGTTCAGTGGGGTTGTGTGATTTCTCTCCAGCATTGTCCAGCAGTCTCAGGGCAAGGAAGGAGAAATTAGGTATTAGATTGACACACCGCTGTGGCCGGCGGTGAGGCACAGCTGTGACAGGAGGGTGAAGAAATGAGGAGGCAGAGGGCAGGGATGAGAGTGCCCTTCAAGGGATGGCTGATTAAATCCAGTCCAGGGAGGAGGAAAGAAAAAGCCAGCAGCCTGCAAAATGTGGGGCTAATTATGTCGGAGAGTGCATCTAGGTATAAGGTGGTGGTTCTCCAGTGAAACAGAGGCAAGCTAGAGGTGTACAGTTTATCCCTAAGAATTAATTTATGCTGTCACGGAGGCTAAGCAGTCACAGCCTCCTGCCTTTAAGCTAGAAACACACCAAAACCAATAGTATAAATTCCATTGCAAGTATCAGACATTGACAGCATAAGTCCCAGTTGGGAGCAGTGGAAAACCAATGCCTCAGCTCCAGGAGAGAGGGATGATGGGGTTTGGGAAGGAAGGAAGGTGGATGGAGGAGAGGAGGAAATGGGAAGAAGAGACCTAATTCCTACTCCAGTCTTGAGAGGAAGACTTCAGAAGACATGACAATGCAGTGAGGGCAAGGAGATATTTTTCTCCACCTATGGGCTAAGAACAAGTTCTGGGGGATAGCTAGAAGACCTGAGCTATAAGCACCAAGCCAAGGAAGCAATCAAGAAGTTTTTGTCCACTTGCACAGTGGACTTCCTGGATAGAATTGATGCTATCATCCTTTGGTAGCAGAAGCACTCCCTGAGCAATGTTTTCCTAGTTACATGGGCTTAAGATGACGTGAACTAAAGTGGAGAGTGAGAAGCTCAGAGACGTAGACAGAGAGACACAGACGATAGGATGGCTTTTTTCACAGAATTAATCTGACACTTGCATCCTGACACGCAGCACACCTGGTAAGCACAGAAGGAAGTAAATGGTTCCTTTGTGCCCAGTCTTCAAGATCATGGAGAGTGCTCAGTTTACCCTGAAGTCCACTAAGGTTTCCATCAGTGCCTCTTGTTTTATGCTGCACGGTGGACAACACTGTCTATGTAGGCTACTGAGGCATTGAAGGGACTGCCTGAGGCAGAGGAAATCGAGGAGAGTGTTGCCCAATAATTCTAGTACCCGACCCTTCAGTGAGATTTTTTCCCAGCTGCCCATGGAGAAAATTGTTACAGAATAAAGAAAGAGATCCGTGCTCAGTTTTCCTGCCTGTTTTGAAAAGAACCCTTGCATCCATACAGAGGCAAGACCCAGGGAGGAAGGGCAATTGGACTCCCATGGCACAGTTCATAAAATTGGTTGTGGAAAAAAATCCCAAGTTAACAGAAAGAACCCATGATAAACTAGATCCATTTTTACTAAATTTCAAAGGTGGAAAATGAAGGAAGCTATGTATAGTCCCCAGAGGACCTCTGAATCCTGTGAGAAGTATATCATTGTCTTGAGTGATTGCATATTGTTGGCATTAGTACAGCCATGTCAAGGACTCCAAAGCCTCATACGCATGGAAATGGCTTCCCCTAGTGAGTTCAGAGAATTGACAAAGCCTTCCTCTGGTCAGTTATGTGGATGTTGACAGTGTGTGCAAAACCCAGCAGCTACAGCTTCTTCCTCCCTGATGACTGCAACCTGAGGCTACACCCCAACAAACACTTCCCACCCAGACTAGCTAACCCAGCTTCTTGTGTCGTACATAACAGACAAGTGAGTTTCCATGCTTCATAGTAGGTGCCCTCCACCCACCTGAGTACAACCCAACCAATTCCAGCTTTTATGTATGTTTATCTGTTGATTTGTCACTCCCACGTGGCCTAGTCAGGTTTCCAGGACCAAGTCATGCAGGACACAGCAGTGCCCTACCTTTCCGAAGTCAAGCCCATGGTGATAAAACAGCTTTAGATCCAAGAATAGCAAGAACCAGAGCTTGAGAGCTAATCAGGTCTTAGGAAGTTGAAGATCTTGGACATCTTCACTTTAACCCACCATGGAGTTTGAAGGATCTACAGAAATAGTCCTGCCCTTTCATTTCTCACTGGTAAAGTAAAAGGTCAAATGTTTCCCATTTATTCTTCAGGTGGTCTCCTGGCCACCATGTAGAGGTATCTGGTAGCCTTTATGAATATGAGGTATTAGATATCACAAAGGAGGATAGATACTGGGACATGGGACCATAGGGAGGAGAGGGCATGACAGAACATACAGGGATGTGCTGGCCAAGAACCTTGCACCACTCCCAGTGGCTCACAAGTGTCCAGGTCTCCAGGAAATAAGCTGCAATCAAAAAGAAACAAGGAAAGGGGAGGGCTTAATTGGCTGAAAGAACCTTGCATTGAGTTTACCCTGAAATAGTTAAGCTGGAGTTTCTACTCTCAGTACCATCAATCAAGAAGCACTGTTATAGAACATGACAAGAGTCGCCTTTTATTTTGCAAGCTAGAGTCTAAGGCCTGTGACGTGATGCTGCCATCTTTTAATTCTTGAACACACGGGGATGAGGAAAGATCTGCGATAGCAGCAGGCTCTTCGTGTCACTTCATGTTGCGTGTTTCCACACCAGTTTTTCCAAACCAAAATTGGGAGTGCATTATTCTGACTATCAAACAGGAGCAAAGGAGAGTCCCCCTCTGATAATGTAACCATTGTTGTATAGCTATTTCCTCCAAATTGAAATACTCCCTCCTGGAGAGAGGAAGGGGGAGCACAAGACTCTGGAAGCTAATGAGACGTACAAGCTTCAGAAGCCACAGGATTCACACAGCTCTACCCTGTGTTTATATAACCACGAAACAACATCTTGAATAGGAAAAGACTGTTTTGTGGAGCTGTCTGCAAATCTGGCAGGGAGTTCTGAGAATGCGGCTTTCTTTTTTTTTTTTTTTTTTTTTTTTTTTTTTTTTTTTTTTTTCCGGAGCTGGGGACCGAACTCAGGGCCTTGCGCATGCTAGGCAAGCGCTCTACCACTGAGCTAAATCCCAACCCCAGAATGCGGCTTTCTTGAGTCACCATCCATGCTCCAGTGGGGATTTTGGTGATATAGGTGACTTTGAATCATCTGTGCTACTGGAAGGAACCCCAACAAATTCATTGGTTCACCAAGCAACACACACACTTGAATGGAACTATTTCTTTGGTCATTCCTCAGTGCATACATGCACATATTTAGGACATCTTTATCAAGAATACAACCAGTTCTGACTAGAGACCATATACAGAGACCAACTACTTGGTAGAGATAAGATAAATGAATAGCTTCTCAGTGCAGGAAGCTGTCTTAGATAAATAGTGGGATACAAAATGTTAGGGTGTTGGAACAACTCAGGAGTCAAGTCTAAAATTCTAGGAAGAGTGACAAAGCTCTTGAGGAGTAGGTCCTCTTCCCAGTCTTTGAGGCTATATAATGTCACCATTGTCCTGGTGAATATTCATAAGACTCTTCAGTGCTGTATTCTCTTGCCCTAGACTGTGTGTGTGTGTGTGTGTGTGTGTGTGTGTGTGTGTGTGTGTGTGTGTGCGGGCGGGCGGGCGCGCTCATGTGTGTTCATGCTCTTGTGAATGCTCTATACCTGTTGAGGCCTGCCCCCCTAGCATAACTATAGCCTTTTTTGTTCTATGCCTGCCAGCTATGTTATATTGTTGATGGAATATGCCTGCTAGTCATTGACACAGAAAATAACTTGACTCAGAGCAGAGTCATGCTGACCACATTACCCTGTTATGTTCCGTAAGTTATGAGGTTTGTTAATCTTAAGAAATCCCACAACCATAAGCTTCACTTAGAACCCACCAAATTAAAGGTCAATATGAACTGTTATGTCTAAAGTAGCTTGAGTCAGGGTCAACCACCAGGCAGCACTTCTAGGACCTGCCTAAGAGCTCATCGTGGGGTTTATGGGTTTTGCTTTTGTAAGATGATCCTGAGAAATGTTTGGGGTCATAGCTTTCAGCTCTTAAGTCTGATCTATGGCCCTGATCGATCAATCTTAGAGTGTGCATTCAATAATCTATTCCTGTCTAAGATTGGTATTTGTGTGGTTTGTGGGGAAACTCCTGGACCCCAACAATACCTAAGTCACACCTCAGCCCTGAGTTGTCTTCCCCATCTTCCCTGGCCTGATTAACACTACCTGTCCTTTAGTTCAAACTTTCTACTTTGTCGTACTTAGTTAAGTGTTCCAGGTCCTGGAACATCTAAGGTCAAGGTGCCAACAGAGAGTCTGGCAAGGGTTCTTAAAGACGTGCTGCCTCATGATCTTCACAGAGGAGAAGCCCCCTTTACTCTACCATGTCTGGATCTCTTTATTGGGGCACCTATCCCATTGGTGAGGGTTCTACTCTCTTGACCAAATCTTTCCTAAAGACTCTGCCTCTTGGGACACTGAAGATTAAGCTTTCAACCTGCGGCGGATGAGAGAAAACAAACACACAACACAGCTCTCTTCCAGAAACATTCCCAAATCTTCCCCCAAATAGTTTCGTTATCTTTGCCTTGAGCTCCCAAGGGATCCTGTGCTTCCTTAGCATGTTGTGATTCTGACACTGCTGCATCTCCTCAACTGCACTGTCAACTACTTGAGGTCAGGGATGTGACTTGACCACCATTGTAACACGGAATTCCTTGCAGTGCCCAGCAAGTGGAAAATGTCCAATGAGGACTTGTTAGAAAGAAAGCTTCTTTGTGAACTATTTTAGAAAATGCAGACTGATTGGCTCTCCTCCCTGAGGAAAATGGACAAAATAGAGAATTGTGGCCAAAGACTTTTCCATTTTGTTCCACATGGGAAATTATTACTTTGAGCCATAATTTTAAAAGCCTGACCCCGGGAGGAAGAGGAATCTCCCAGAGCCATGAACTTACATCAGCATATAAGCAGCTGCCCTCCCCAGGGCATCTGATGGTGCTGGTCCCAGATGGCTTCCCAGGAACTGAAAGTCCATTCTGGGACTCTTGGGGCTTCCTGTGTGGGCATCCTCCGAGGTCTCCTTCTGTTAAAGGTCTTCTGCTGTGAACATCTTAAACAGAAAGACTCATCTTCCCAATTAGAGGTCTGTACCAGGCCCTTCTGCACTCAGGGTCTGATTGAATCTTCACAGAATGTGAAAGAAAACTGTTAACTCTTAGATTTATAGAGATGAACATCAAGGCACAGATTGGTTAAATAACTCACCCAAGGTCACAGATGGCCAGAGGCTGAGTTGATTTGGGGAAGAAATATATTCTCCATCATGTGACTGCTCAGCTTTTTACACTCCGGTAGCAAAAAGCCACATTCCACTGCCTGCATACACACACACACACACACACACACACACACACACACACACACACACACACACACCATTAAGAGTCCAGCAGGTGATAATTGGTGTTTCTACAGCATGAAAGATTAAAGGAGCTGTGAAAATCTCCCTGACCCTGGCGAAGAACTGTGTGCTTTCTACTCTAATAATCACGGTATCCTCAAACACAAGGTACAGATGGGAGCAAGGCGCTCTCACTCCCTTGCCTTAAATTTTTCCAAGAAGAACAGAATGTGTCAATTAGGTCCTTTTTATTTTTTTCTTTTCTCTTCTTTTCTGTTTTTTTTTTTTTTAATTTCCCCCTTCTTTGAGATTACGTAAGTTGTTGTTTCTCACAAACAGCCTGAAAAGGTTTAGATGTGCTCAGGGGCCTGCACAGCAAGCTTCCATGTAGTCAGTCATTAATCATTCAGGATGTTTCTACCCAGCTCAGGCCTCCAACTATTCCCTCACTTCAGCTGAGTGGGTCAAGTACAAATTTCAATAGGCACAAGAAGCCAGTCCATAATATAAAAGGTAAAGTCCCAAAGAGCATACTGGACGGTCCATGATATGTCCTCAAGCAGCACCATGGCCCAATCCCAGACAATGGTGGCCACATAGCCACCCAGAGTCAATATGGCTGACTCCTCTGACCTTTTTTTTTTTTTTTTTTTTTTTGTAAAAAGTGGGCAGTCATTAGCCTAGAAATTTTCATTAGCTTCCCTCAACTTGGAAAATATCATGTAAAATGAATGTTATATTTTACTGTCTGTGACCCACATAAGATACCAGACATAGCTTACCAGACAGCTAAACAACACAACACAGCCTGAGACCAAAGAGCAGGCAGCCCTGAGCAGGTGAGGATCAGCAGCCCCAGTGCTGATGAAGAGTCCCAGGATGACGTTTTGAGACTGAGCCAAAAAAAGGGAAGAACTGTCTGTCCTCTAAAAAAGTTGCACTGCTCAACACATGCTGCTGGGTTGGGTTTTAGCCACTTTGACTATGACTGCAGCGATAGCATCTGCTCAAGCAATAGAAGACACTGTTCTGGGAGCACGGTACAACTTTGGACTCAGCCCTGGGTGAGATGAGCAACAAGCAAGATTGCCCTTCACCCAGCCAACCCTCTCAGCAACAGGACTTCCTAAACTCACCCCCAGTCCCTTCTTCTGTGCTTCCTAATCTGACTTGCTCTAACTTCCCAAACTTTCCCACTGAATCCTCTAGAAGGCCAGGGTCACTACCAGCATCTTCAGTTGCATTTTGAGATACCTTCTTCTGTCTTAATACAGTAGGAATCATATCATGAACAACATGATAATTTAAAGCTAAGCAAACATATTTAAGCATATTGATATTCTAGGCCCATTCCAAGCACAGTGTACTCACTAATGCCTCTTATTTCCAACTGCATAACTGAACATACTATCATCTCGTTTTAAAAATATTTGTTTATTTGTTTACTTAGGTGCTGGAGATTGAACCCCAGGTTTCAGGCTTGCTCTGCCACTGAGCTATACCACCAGCCCTATATTCTGGTCAGGAAACCAAAGCACAGAAAATTATTCAATTAGCTCCAGATCACAAAGCCAACAGGAAGTAGATTAGAGACATGGGACTTGAATTAAGACAGCTGAGTTCCTAAGGCCCATGTGTGTAACCACTGTGGTATATTGTAATCAAGAGAGTGTGAGGTCAGAGAGAAGATTCCTCCACAGAGCATCAGCAATGAAGAAATAGGAGGGGGACACTGGATCTCCTTGTGTTCAGAACCAGCCCCTAAAAGCAATCACAAAGTTCCTCAGAAGAATACAGCCCCCTTTCATCTTCTGAGGTGGGAGATGGCTAGTTCTTTCCAAAGTCCCTCTTCCACTTGGCCATCATCACACCCATCCCCCTAGATGCCTTGCTTTGATGGTCATGTTGTCAGACTGAAGTACCACCTCCACCATGTTGTAGCCACCATAGACCCCATATTATTCCTAGCACCCAGATCACTGCCACCCTCTGCAGTGCTGCCTCAGTTACAGCTTTTGATGACTTTGCTTTCCATACAAGAGTTCCTGAAATCTCTCAAACTCTTGCTTCCAGGACCATCTCTCATTCAGCATTTCCCCTCCATTCCAAAGCCATACATGCAAACTTCTTTACCTCATCATCCTATCAACCCCAAAAAGAGAATTTTCATTGCTATATTACTACCATTTCATTTCATCTTCTACTTGCCAATTCTAAAACCGATGCTCGTCCCATAACCCAAGTTCATTGTGATACCACCATCTTACTGATTGTCCCCTGCTGCACAGACTTACCTCCAGGTGTGTCTTACTGCTGTTACTCCCCAGTATTTATTCTGGTTGTTTTCTTACTCTTGCCCTAAGTCCCACCCCAGGACAGTGGGATCAACCCTTACTAAATCTCACTACTCTGAACCTTCATCCAAGCAATGACCTTCTTGGAAAAGAAATGTGCAAGTTTACTTCAAATGCATAAAAACCTACCTCAAGGAAAGCCAAATGTCATCTTTCAGCCTTAATATATTTCCCAGTCATTCTTCTATTTTTTGGCCTGATGTAATTTAGTATGAAACCAATCCAGAGATTAACGTATTGTGGTGCCTTCCTTTCTCTTCTTTCTCTGATAAGAAAATAGACATCATTACATAATGATGCCCCAGGCTCTCGCCAACCTATCTCCCCACCTCAGGGATGTGTCTCCTCACCCAACTCATGGATGAGCTGAAAAATCTCCTCTCCAACACCATTTTCTGCACTGGAGAACCTAGAGCCCTAGTGTCTTTATCAATGCCACCATCACCAATCAATCAATCACTCTCCTACATCATCAAAGCTCCTTCTTTTTTGACCCTTTCATCAATTACAGGTGACAAATCCCATACCAAATTTCACTCCCTTCTTGTCCCACCCAATTTCTCTGTTCCTTTTTACAGTTATCTAATGTCCCTTTTCTCTTAAACTCTACTATTTGTTCATCCTTCCTTATCTCTACTAAAACAGCTCTTCTGTGAGGTTTATATGATGTGCATCTTAAAAGGCCATGTGGCACCTGAGACTTTATCTGGGGTTTCTGATTAATTCCCAACAGCCTGAGTTAATTCTCAACAATGGAGACAAGGCTGCTTAGGGGTCAGCCACAAATAATAGCAAAAGAGCAATAATAAAGACAGTGATGACAAAAACAGTGAGAGCTAGCATTCCTTTCATGCGAGCACATGCCAGGCATATGCCTTGGGCTCAGTGCACTGTTAACCAAAGCAGTACCCTTCCAAGACTCCATGAAGACTTTCTAACAGTTTGATATAAATATATGGATGGATTGGTAGATGGGTGGATGAATAGATAGAAATATAGACAAAAGTTGGGATGATAGAAGGGTAATAAATTAGAAAGCTATCAGATGGTCTTTTTTTCCCCACTCTGGCTCTTCAAGGTCCTGGTCATGCCTTGTGAAATAAGAATGAAAATTCATGAAGAATCTGTAAATCCAGTTACTGGATTTTGAATTCTGATACATCAAACTTGAAATATTAGGTTTATTAGTTACTTTGCTTATTAGGACAAAACACCTAATAAAAGCAACTTAAGGAGTGGAGGGTTCATGTGGCTCACAGTCTGAGGGTATACAGTCCATCATGCCAGAGACACATGGGCAGAAAAGGAATAAGGTAGCTTGGCCACGTTGCACCCACAGTCAGAAAGCAAATATATGAATGTTAGTCTTGTTTTCTCTGTTGTATTCAGCCCAGGACCCAAGCTTAGTGGGCTGGTATTTCCCATATTCAGAGTGAATCTTTCCATCTCAGTTAAATCTCACTGGAAATGCCCTCACAGGCACACCCAGAAGCATTTTTTCCTGGGTGATTTTAAATCCAGTCAAGTCAACACTGAAGATTAACCATCACACTAGGGATCTTGGACCACAGTCATTAGGATGCCATCTTCAATTGAGCTTTACTTTCTAGAACTCAGAAACAGCTCATTAATGCCTAGATCACTATCACCACCCTGAGGCATAGGCCCTCAAAGAACTCTCACTCTTCGACAGAAAGGTTGCTGTGTGTGTTGGAAAGATCACTACATTTAATCTCACTGTCTTAACACCTTACAAGGTAGAGATCCATTATCTCCATTTACAGATCAGGAATCAGAGACACAGAAGATAAATGACTTACCCAATATCACAGTTAAAATCTGATGAGCCCAAGATGAAAACCCTAATTGGGATCCCAGCTCTTGATCATTTCAGAACTTCATACTATTTACTATTTACTGACCCCCAAAAAAACACAATCGCTGTCTGACATTGTATGTTGGGCATTGGACGTAACATCTCCAATGGCTTGCTTTTCACAGCAATTCTGAGCCATTGTTCTGGATGAGAAAACTAGGTCTCAGAGAATTTGTAGCACCTATCCAACCAAGGTCACAGTGCAAGCACATGACCAAGGTGTGTTTCTCAGAAGGCGGACTACAATATCAAGCTCATTTTATAGAAGCAGGGAGGGCAATAGAGGTCAGAAAATGTCAAAAAAAATGACTAAGGTCAGTATCATCAAATAACAAGAAAGGCGGGACCCGATTCAAAGTTGCCATCCTGTCAAGAACGGCACAGTCCCTAAGAACTGTGTCCTGCCTGTATCCAGAGCAGGCTCATTGTTCGAGTGGAACACAGTCAAGGGAATTGTTGAGGGAAAAATGAAGTTTGGCCCTGGCAGGGGATGAGTTGCTTCCCAGAAAGCAACCAAACCTTGGCCTGTGCTTCCTTCCCCAGGATCCAGACCAAGTCAAGCGGAGATGGAATGGTGATGGATGGACAGTGAGAATTTTGCTCTGCTTGGGGATGCTTCAGACTTTGGGAAGAAAGTAGCCTAAAGCCAGCATCATCTGGAAGAGGTCACAACTCTGCCTGGGTGCTGGAGTGTAAACTCCCTGCTGGCTTTGGATCCTATTGTTTTTCTTCCTCCCAGAACTCTTTTCTGTACTGTTGACTTTCTCACTGGAGGTGCAATTATTTAACATGGTGCTGAAGCCTGGGGAAGACTGTGCATTTTAATCAAAGCACTGGATGAGAGAGAGTCTAGATGACTTTACAAAATGTATTGGAGGGGAATTTTGCAGAGCAATGTCTGGGTATCAGGTAATTAAGTAAAAAGGGAAATAACTTCCCAAGGGGTGTAAACAAACACACCGAGTCAGGCTCACTTCAGCATATATGCTGACTGAGGAAAATGGATTTCTGAGTGGACTGTGGCTCGTCAGCCAGGGCTGCTTCCTGTAATGTCAAAATAAACAGACTTCATGAGTCTGAGATCTGTGGAGTCTTCTGCAAGTAGAGGTAGGTGAACGACCATTGGAGAAAAATCTGACCATATTTCCTACAGTGGTAAAGAAAGTGAAGCCTTGAAGGGCAAAAAGACTTTCCCAAGGTCATGAGGCAGCTGAGACTATACCCTGGCTTTCTGATTCCCAGGCCTGAGTTAATTCTCAACAACACAGCCAAGGCTGCTCAGGGGCCAGCCACGAATAACAGCAAGGGAATAATAAGAACAGTGATGACAAAAACAGTGAGAACTGGCATCCCATCCATGACAGCACGTGTCAGGCATACGCCTCGTGCTCTGTGCTCTATGCTCTGTGCATGTTATCCATGTGATATCCTTCCAAGACTCCATGAAGAAGATGCTACTACTATCCTCACACAGAGGTCAGAAGACAGAGATAGGCTGTAAGAAACTAGCTAAGCATTCCTCAAGTTGAGAATGTCATAGAGTAGGTGTCACATGCAGACCCCTACCATACTCCACTGTAGAGACTGCAAACATCCAAAGCCTTTGCCTGTTTACTATGTCTGGTCTTCAATCCTAAAAGTCTTGGACCCTGGGCTCCTGAGTCTATCTAACTCTGCTATACCCATTTGGACCACGTTCGTCCTGAGGAGAAAACGGATCCATCCTTTTTCTCATTTCCCCTGAAAGATAACAAGAGCAGACATAAAGTGAAAGCAGAGGAAGTGCAGATGCTCTCGTGAGCTTTGGGAGCATCCCACACAGCACCTGCAGCAATCTCCTGGAAAACGCACACTACACTGTTTCTTCTGAGGCCCACAACTCCTTGACTCCCTGCACTCTTTCTCACAAAGTTGTCTTCCTCTTCCCTCCTCCAAAGGTCTCATGTCAGCTCCTCGGGTCTTATTTCTCCCTTAGTCCTTTCTCCTCTGTCTCTTTTCTCCTTCCTTCTTTGTGAGATGAGAACCAACCATTTATTTCTGTGGACACCCATGCCTTCAGGGTCTCACCTTCCACCCTGAGCATCTTATCAAGGTATCTTACAGAGGCAATTTTCCTTTTCAGAGAGAGAGATTCTGGAATGAACTGCTGAAATAAAATTCATTATTCAGTTGGTGACACCAATAACTAAGAGGTCTCTCCTTGTGCTTTTGTAAGCTGGTGTGTCTGTTTATCTATGTGGCGTAGGGCTCCTGCAGGACAACCTATACTGGGAACTACGGAAGTTGAGTTCCTGCATTTATTATACCTCCTCTTGTGTTTGTCTTTTCTTGACTTTCAGCCTCCAAGACATCCTAACGATACAAACTTTATTTGGGCTGAGACTGCAGAACATTTCGCCACCTCCTGATCCCAACCTCTGAGCAATGACTTTCAGAAAACACACAAACTAAAATGGGCTTCTCTAGAAAAGCCTTACTTCGCTCCAGTCTCCTCCCTAGAACCTAGTAGAGAACCTGCAGATGGGAATAATCTGCTCACTCAGCATGGGCACCCAGTCATGTCCAAAGTTTCTATGTTCTGTGTAGTCTTTGAAGATACATGAATAACAAAAGATTAAGTTCTTAAGCTCAAGAATGTGTCTATATTGAATGACACTGATCTTTATGGATATGGATCCTGGGGACATCCTTAATGCATCTTTCTGGGAGGTTCATATCATCTTTGCAAACACTGCATGTAAGGTAGCAGCAATAGGACCTATACTTTGCTCTTGCCTGTATTATGCTCTCGGCCATGTGACTGGGCTGTACTTGTCCACCGTTGTAGATCCTGCTTGGCTTTGAGCTGACTCATGGGGCTGACTTGGGTCAGTAAGATGGTGGTGAGAACAATGGAAAATGAAGTTTGTGGGATAGAATTGCATGCAGTGTTAGGCATTTGCACATCTCCCACCACTATTAGGCCAGTCTGGACTACCCTGCTCATGCAGAAGTGAGGACCCCAGTTAGGCACCTCAGCAAAGGCTAATCCAGATTGACCATTAGCCAGGTAACAGAGAGGTGAGCAGAACCCAGGACTAAGCACCATCTGACTCCAGATACTTAAGAAACATGTACTCGTTGGGAAGTTACTCAGGTTTTATGGTTATTTTATGCAATATTATTGTAGTAGTAGATAAGTGACATAAAATTTTAAAGGAATCATGGAACACCTAAAGTGGCCTGAATAAGCATAGAATCAAACGAGAGGAAACATTGTCTGTTGATCCCCTCGGTAAGACTGAAAACATTTGACAAGACCACTTTTCAACACCTGAGAGAGAAGTCTTAAGTGCTTTCAATATTTGAAGTTTCTGATATATTAAAACTGAAGCTACAAGGGCTAGAGAGTTGGCTCGGTGGTTAATAGCACTTCCTGCTCTTGAAGAGGACCCAGTTTGATTCCCAGCACCCACATGGTGGATCAAAGATCTGGAGCTTCAGTTCCAGGGTATCTAATCCCTTCTTCTTACCTTCCTGGGTTCCAAGAACACACATGGAGTGTATGTACATACATGTAGACAAAACATTCATGAAACAAATAAATTTAATTTTTAAAGAGGTAACTTTTTCAATTGCAGATTCATTAAAGGTGATGACAAAATATGGAATAAGTTAAATATTTCTCATGCAAAAAGTTAAGTATTCCTCATGCAACAGAGGAGCCTTTTAACGTTGGGAGAGGCAGAGTAGCCCTGTTCGCAGCCCTATTTGGATATAACATTAAATGCCTAAGCATGCCCTTCATAAATGTGAGAATGGAGACTAATGGCCTCTGTGCTACCCTGTTCCAGGCCAGTCTAAAGTAGAGGGTGTGAAGACAGAGGGCGTGTTGGTGAGAGCTGAGATTTAATAATGACTCTCGGGGCTGAATTAAGATGAAGCGAGTCACTCTGAGTTGAGAGTGAGGAGAAAGTGTACCTGTATTTACCCAGGGTCCTCCCAAAGGAACCCCCACAGACATCTAGAAAATCCCCCACAGCTGCAACGATTGATGCATGGGCCCCCCCATTTAGGCCAACCTGGCCACCAAGAAGCCTTGGGTCATCCCACCAGCACCTCAGAATAGTTACAAGACTCCGAAGACCTAGCAGCATGAAGCAGGGCTAATTCCTGTATCACATTGCCACCTAATGGTCACTCTTGTAAAATCAAATTCTCCATTTCTGAGATTTATGAGCATCCTTGGGAGTAAGGTGAAGGCTGCAAGTAGGACGTAGAAATCACACACACACACACACACACACACACACACACACGCAGGTCTATATAAGATTCTTTACACACCTCCTGGCATGTACCAGGACATAGTAACTGCAGTTATTAACACCATTATTTTATCATTGGCACATTACTATAGAAATCCTGGCTGAGGTAATTGGGTTTAGGGGAAATTAGATTTTTAAAGAGATATTAAGAATCCATTTCTTCCTTGATTTCATTCAATAAACAGGTATTAAATGTTTAGTGCACACCAGCACTGCACTATGTAACCGAATCCAAGTGGAAAAGATATAAAAACAGCTAAGATGTAGCCCCTGCAGTACAGCATTTCCAAAGGGCATTCAGGCAGCCCTCAAGTGCTGTAAAGAGACGCTTCCCCACAGTGTCAGAGTGGTGGTGATTGCTGGGCAAATGCTGCAGCTTCTTTCAACGCAAAAACGCAACCACGGACGCTAGCGTGGTCCACCGGGCCGGCGTCTGACGGCGTTCTATCTTCAGAACTTTGGACAGTTCTTGGTTTGAAAGGGGCAGGTGGAAAACTTCAGTTCACTAGAATAAAGGGACTGTAGGTTTATAAAGAATGAGCATGCAGTAGGGCTTGGAGTGATGGAGCAGGAGTGTATCCGTGAGTGTTTGGGTAGCTCCTTAGTGCCCCTGCATTTGTGTCATTGATGGGAAGGGCATTGATCTCATGTTAGCCTTGAAGACTGAATGAGTTTGTGCAAGGCACACTCTTACTTTCTGCCATTTGTTACACCCACTGGGTTTTATTACTGAGCATGTTCTTCAGACTCCTCCTTTGGACTCCTTGCCAGGCCTGGATTCATTTCTGTAGGCTTATACATTTTCTCCGCTATTGAAAGTTGCTCTATTCCACCTCACCCTCATATATGGTGAGTGCATCTACCTGTGGGTCTCCTGCCCCAGCCATTGCACACTGGCAGCTGTATGACCCAGGAGACTGTGTTGGAGGACAGCTAGTTTATTGAAATGGCAGGGCTAGCTTATGTGGCTCGAGCCAGTGGGGGAGGGAATAAAAAAAGGACAAGGGAGAAAATGCACCTAATTTGCATATGTGGACCTGATTGAAAACAGGCAAACCTTAGTGACATACCAATTCAAATAACAAATCATTCAGGAGGAAACAGGGACTTTCCAAGCGTATCAGTGAGATTAGCAGACTGCTTGCCACATGATCTCTTAGAAGCTAGTTCTCTGGTAAAGAAACAGAAGACTACCTAACTCTATCGTGATGTGGCCTTTGTCTGAATGGGGTTGAATAGGCCCAAACCTGACCTGGGCAGAGAGTGACCCCACTCCTGGCCTGCTCTCTGAGAGTTTGTTCCAGCTATGGGTAGCATTCCACCATCCTTCATCTGGCTTGGGAACCCACATCTTCCCCTTTGATTTTTCATACTAGTGCCACATCATCGTCATATGATGCATGTGTCAGCATAGTCTGAGGGAATAGCTTGATGTTGTACCAGAACTTGGTTGGTAATGACTTTGGTTATATTAGCAACTTGTTTTTTTTTTAAACTGTATAAGACCTAGGGTAAGAAGGGGACTGAGGGAAGGGGGGTTGCTCTGATGGCTGGAATGGAGACCTTCAAAGGCAAAAGCCAGGCAATGAGGGGGTTGGAGTACCAAGGGATCAGGATCATTGAAGGTGTATTGGGACCTCAAATCCTTGTGGAAGTTGCAAAGAGTCTTAATATTTTGTTCAACCAATCCCAATATATTTACATAGAAACAATATCCCTCCCCCAGGATGACACAAGTCCCCCACTGTTCTGCTGTCAAAAGGCCCAGAGCCCTTCTGTTTCATAGTACCAGTCCAGCAAGGGTGGTCATTCATCATTGGAGGGTATCCAGCTATCTGTGGCAGCAGCCATGGCTTGATCCAGCCTGTCTTTGGAATCCCCAACTAGGTGGTGGGTCTGTGCTAATGCCCTTCCTTGTCACAATAAGAGTGTGAGTTCCAGTTCCACCAGCAGAAATTTTCTCTTTTTTGTCTTGTAGAATATCCACCCCATCTTCTTCATATAGATATATCTGAGGAATCATTATAACACAAACACAAAACTCTTCAATGGTTTAGTCGATGCAGGGGCTTATAGTCCCTCTGGCTTATAGCACTAGAGAAATGGAGGAGGGTTGACACATCTGAGGCTGATAACACTGATATTAATCACACAATGGGCACAAGATGTCCCCATGGTCCTCACAAGGCATAGAGATAGGGGGCCCTCAAGGAAGAAGACCTCCTGTAAGGGTTGATTAAAGGAAGAACTTAGATTTGAGGAGTTGTCAATTAAGGTAGAGTTAGCAGGTACCGTGGCTAAAAGGGGATGCAGAAAGAAGGCACAAAAGAAACATAGGGAGGCATTGGGGTCAGATGTGACAGGCGGCGGGTCAGCAATATATTGAACATATCGTAGCCAGAACAGGATAGATTGAGCATTTTTTTCTCCATTGTGTTTCCTGGTCAAGCATATTTTTATGAGTTAGCATGGACTGGGATGCCTGCCCCAGCTGCCAAGAGTTATGAGTATCATCAGAGGGATGTGCAGCTTAACAGGGGGATATAGTTTTCCCATGATTCCCATTCTATATCCATCATTCCAGGGGTCATCTATAACAATGGCGAGGCAGCTATTTAGGTTTTGAAATAGGCTATTTCGGGGAGAGCTGACTTCAACTTTACAGAACCAATAATGGTAGCCATCATAATGATCCTGCTGTGTGAGGCGGTCCACTTCCCCTTTCTGACACTTTTGTTGATAGGAAAGCAGAAAAATGGGTTGGGGATCACAGAGTTGGAGTTAGAATAGACAGGAGTAGAAATAGAGCTTTAAGCACATTTGGTTGGGGCCTGATCCCCTGATTCTTGCCATCATGGGTTTCAGTTGTGGGTGTTGGGAAAAGAACTAGGGGCAGCTTGAGCAGTGGCTGGATGGGCCTGCAACACAACAAAGACTGCCATTAAAATAGCAGACAGGGGGCTTGAAGAGGGCACATGCATTGTACAGTTGTCACCAGATCACAAATGCTCTGCCAGGTCATCTCGTTCTCGATCACAGGCGTCCTCTTCCAGGTCTCCTCCCCTTTCCCATTAGCAATAAGCAGGCCATCATCTTGGTGGGCAGAGAGAAGTTGGACATTTTGTGCTGCTATCCAGATAGGCTGAGGCTGATCCTGTGGGAATACACAAACAAAAACCCCTTCCTGTCTCAAGGAAGGAATCATGTCCCTTCCAGATCCCAGCTAGGGCATCCTGCCATCTCACCAACAAGAGGGAATCAATTGTTGTGTATGCCAATGAACAACAATATCTGTGTTTGTGTTTGTGTGTGTGTGTGTGTGTGTGTGTGTATTAAAAAATGTTTAGTGTTGCTAGTGCCATTGCCAATTGAACACCAGGGATATAAGAGGTATAAGAGGTTGTATCCCTTTTTAGCTGGGTTTTGAGTGCTTGATGTGCCCTCTCAGTTATACCTTGTCCTTGGAGATTATAAGAGAGTCTATATGGTGGGTAACTTCCTATGCAGAACAGAAGGTTTTATAGTGAATGCTGGTGAAGGTGGGCTGTAACTGGCCTTGACTTTTTGTGGCAGGCCCATAAAGTTTTTTTAGAGCGTTCTCCCATTTAGGCAGAGGTCCATATGAAGTGAGAGTAAGTGTCTATTGTAACACATATTTTTGTTGCCCAAGTTGGGGTATGTGGGTGACATTAATCTGTCACAGGACATTGTTGACCTTGAGTCCTCAAAATTAACTCCCATTTCTATTATTACAGGGGTGGAAATTAGCAAGGCACGTGAATTGCAAGTTTTTATGACCAGTGTAGTTGATTAGATGGAATATGGTGGAATCAGATTGTAATCCTTTTAGGTTGACATGGGTCCATGAGTGAGAATTCTTTGCTTGCTCAAGGAATTTCTCTTGGGTGCAGGGCTAGGTGGGCGGTGGGGGATAGTGTATGAGATCGAACATGTTGAACAAAGAGAGGAGCGGTCATCCCTTGAATCAAATTGGAATCAGATCTGGCAAGTCAGGGGAGTAGGTTAGTCAACAGGATACATGCTGCCAGAAAATAAGATGAAAGGACCATCTTCTTCCTCAAGGGCCATGTAGACAGCATAGAGTTCCCTGAATTAGGGAGAGCGGTCAGGAAGCTCCCAGAATAGTTGGAGTTTGATTGGCAGAGTGAAAAAGTATGACTGCGGCCACCTTGTTTCCCCCGCATCAGTGAAGATAAGAGGGGCCTCAAGAATTGGTTTTCATGGAAAGAGGCAGGGAGGGAGCACAGACATGTTAAGAGTGCAAAACAGAGGTCCATTTCTCATTGGGATAATGGTTATTGACTTGCCCGGAGAACCCCATTAGGCTTATGGCAAAGCAGGAGTGATTTTTAAGAAACCGTTGGACATCCAAGAGAGAGAAGGGGTCATGAGGATGTCTGGTTCTTTGCCCAGTGTTTGTAAGCCTCTGTCTCTTCCTAGCTTTATCATAGAGACCAGGGCATCAACCTCTGTTAGAAGTCTGAGAGCACCACCAGTAGCAGTGTGAAGCCATTCCAAAGCTTGCTGGGGCTGATGTAGGGCCCTATGAAGGTGGAGGAAGGGTTAAATTTGAGAAACTTGACAGGTTTGACTCTCATGTATTGGACCAAGGACATGCCCTGAAATAACTCATTGATTCCGCAAAGGGCTTGTTTGGCCTTAGAAGTGAATGTTGGCGGGGGGAGCGGGAGTATCCTTTTAGGAGGTCAAAAAAAGACTATAGGGGTTTTGTAAGTATTGGCAGCCATGGCCAGAGCCAGTTGGGGTTTTCTTCTCCACCTCACTTATAATAAGGATGAGAGAAGACCCCACTTATGGTGCTCACACTTGATCCTGGTGAACAGACTGAAATGATGTCTGGTTTATTCTCAGGATCGTTACTCCATGAGGGTAAGAATAAATATAAGAGATGGCATATCAGCCCCACCCTACCCATCCTGCCTCTTTTCAAATGATATCTCTGAAGTGACAAACTGCATCACTTTGCTCTCCAGCTCAGGTCCCTCTTCGTTCCCCAGGCTGCCATGCTATCATCGAGTCTGTAGACTATAGATTGGATAAGGCAGGAGACATCATGGTCAGCCCTGTGGCATCTATTTTTGGTGTTGTGGCTAGTGTATGTGAAGCTTCAACCAATACTTACGGTGCTTATAGCCATTTCCTTTGGCAGGAATGGGGAGGGGGGATCCAGATCTGTGATCACTGCCTACCAAAGTGAAAACATCAACCAAGAGGTACACTGGGTGTCTTCCATGGGAGAGGTACGCAGGCTGCCTGTGAGTCTGCAGACAGTTCAGTACACATAGAGGCAGCTTGACTGTTTCTTGGATAAATTTAATTTGACTCTAGATTGGGGAGAAATTTATTTCAATGAGGTGAAGAGAAGAGGAACCCAGATTGTTGAAATGTAACTTTCCCACTTCAGAGTTTCAGTTGAGACCTCTGAGTTGAAAAACATTGCTGCTGTGTAGATCCCCTTAGAAGCTCTAGGGCATAGCTCCGGGCCCTTTGCTTGTGTTAGGCAACAGTTGACACTAACTGCAAGTGGAGGATGGGAAAATGATGAGGGGTTGAAGCCCTCAGGGGATTAGTGTGGGTGGCTTTGTGCACATGAGTAAAGTGCAGAAAAAGGAGAAGGTGCTGTATGTCACTACCTCAGCAGAGAAAGAATGGGCTTCAGGAGAACCATTAGAGGCTCCCAGAATGTGCTTCCTGACTAGACAGGAGGCAGGCTGTCTTAAAGAGTCAGCAGGCAGGAGGCTCAGTCTGCACTACTGTGCATTTACACTGAAAGAGAGGCAGGAAGCCCATCATTGTGTTCTGCATGGAACCCTAAACAATTCTGTCAGCCATGAACATTCTAGAAAAAAACCCTGTGTTAACATGTGATGTGGTAGAATTTCTTTTTCTTTCTTCTTGTTTTTTCTCTTTCTTTCATCCTTTCTTTCTTCTTTTTTTTTTTGTTTCTGTTTGTGTTCATATTTAGTTGGGACTTTTGGTTTGATTTGGTTTTGTATTGTTTTGATACTTTAGTTTTTGACCCAGAGTCCCACTAAGTATCCCAGTCTGATCTTGAACTCATGATATTTGTACCTCAGCCTCCCCAGTGCTGGGATCAAAGGTGTGAACTACATTCAGCAGTATAAGGCTTTATAGTTTTACTGAGATAGAATTGGCATCCACAGTAGCTATTTTCCTTGGTTCTACAAAAAAAACTTCCAACTGAAATAGAGGGGTGTGAGTAGCCACAAGGGCTGACAAGATTACCCAGGCTTAAATGGCCCAGCACAGTGACTACACGATCTTCCATAAAGAAATCCTCATCAAGATCATCAGTAAGGACAGCCAGTGTCTTGCTTTTCGTGACACTACCCCTCGAGCACCAAAACACTTTCTGGCAATAGCCAAGAAGAATATAGCCCAGAGTTCTGTAGCAGAAGGTGATAAAGAAAGTCTTCTAGGATGTCTAATAACAGTTGGCAAGAAATGTGCTGCAGATCTGGACCTGAACAACGGTTATCAGGTGGTTGTGAAGGTGCAGATGGGGACAGTGGTCTATCATACTCATCTCCATGTTCTTGGGGGTCAGCGGATGAATTGACCGCCTCGTTAAGCAGATTGGATGATTTTTTCCTTCTTTGGGTTGTGATTCAGTTGTCAAGCTCTGGGATATTAAATGTCACGCAGAGTTTTGCCTGTGTCTGGAGAAATTGAAGGGACCATTTAAAATACTGGGCCTAATAAAAGAAATCGTTACATGCCAAATAAATGAATAGGAAGAAAGGTTTAGCATGGCTCGCAGTTTGAGGGTACAGTCCATCGTGGTGGGCAGCTGTGATGGCAGGATTATGAAGTGGTTGACCACACTGTGCTTCAGTCAGGAGGGAGAGGGGTGACTGCTGATACTCGGCTAGCCTCCTCCTTTCCCCTTTTAATTCAGACTGGGACTCCAGTCCCTAGGATGGTGCCACCCACGTTCAGTGTCGGACTTCTCTTCTTACTTAAGCCTCTCTGAAAGTGCCCTCAAAGATACACTCAAGTAAAGGGGGTGCATCTATAATCTTCACACTGGAGAGGGGAGGTAGGTGGTTCCCTGGAACTTACTGCTTAGCACGCTTTACCAAATTGGTGAACACCAAGTTCAGGGACCCACCCTGTCTCAGAATATAAGGTGAACAACAATACAGGAAGACATCTAATGTCTGTCCTTCGACTCTCCATACAAGCATAAACACAGGCATACAGACACCATGTGTACACACACAGATGAGTTTCGAGTGAGCCTACACTCACACCAAGAGAAGTTTTGCAAGTCTGTGATTCAGGCAAGTTGGTGAGATAGTCAGAAATTTCCATCCTATAAAGATGGACAGGCAAACTGTGTGGGCTCCACCCTCCCCACATGACACCAGAACTCTCCCAGGGATTGGCTAGAGCTCCCTTCTCCCAGGAATGTGCTGGGGTGATGGATCCTGCCACTGTTTGTGTTGGAAGGGCTAGTTTCTTTTGCTTTCGGGTTGATTTTGTCTTCCTTTGATGAGCACATCCATGAATGATAGTAAGATAACCAGTCTGGCGATAGTGGAGGCCTGTCCCACTGGAAATGGTATCTTCTCTTTCAGCTCACCCTGCCATGAGTCACTATGTGGCCCCACAGCCTAACTCCTGAGCACCCCTCTAAAAGAGCGAATGTACACTGCGAGCAAAGAAGGCTGTCCGAAGGGCAGACCAGTGCTTTCACTGTAGACAGATTTATAAACCCGTCTACACTTGGATATAAGGCTTTTCTTTTTTTTTTTAATTACAGAGGCATCTTGGGAAAGGCGGAGATAAACCACTGCATGCAGAGAACCCCTAAAGACTGCATCTGCTTCCAAGCATTTCCTAAGGGCCTGGTGTTGTGCTAGGGCCATGACCAGTGCTCCAACCTCACTTCTGTTGTCACCATTCAGTTGGGAGGACCGCAAGTCAGAATGCCAGCAGGGATCTCTATTCAAAACTTACCTTATTGGGAGCCGGCTGGGCACCCACGGAGTCGCGGAAAGTGCTGATCACGCTCTTATGGAGAGTTGGGGAGCCACACTTCCCAATTAGCAGACTGCTTTTTCAGCTAAAATGGCCGTCAGTCACCTGGGATGTTGCAAAGAGGCTTAGCTCCTCAGACTCATTTCTTCGGTATTGTGTCACCGCTGAAGTCTGGAGGTCTCTCTGCCACAAGCCAGCTTCACCGCTCCTTCTCGATTGTTCCATCCTGGACACTAAAATCAAGAAAGGAAAGCAAAGGCTGCCAAGTTCCTTCAAACATAAAAGAAAAAAAAATTCCCTCTACAACCATAGGCTGTACCTGTGGTTACAGCACGCAGAGAATTCACTCACAGTTGCAGACAGTGAATCCTTTAAGGAAATAAGAAGCTGTTCAGGAGACAGGAAAACAGTTTGCTCCAGGCCATGGGCAGCCTGGAATCCACTGAGGTTTTTTGCTCATTCCACCCATCACTCACAAAAGCTCCCAAATCACTGTCCTGGCAGCTCCCGCGTGGAGGCCTGGGGGAGCATTGTGTTCTTGGCTTCCTGAGCCTTGTCATTTTCTGCTGCAAGAAAAGAAAGAGCAGAGGAAGCCCCTAGGGGGCTCCCATTCCCAGAGATTAAAAATGAAAACAAAATATGGGCAAAGGAGGCAGAAGATTGCAACCTGCCACAGTGGTACAACACAGACTTCCGGTTCCTGGAAGAGCATAGCTTCTGCAACCTCACACAGAGACATGGCCCCCTCGCTGAGAAGCATTCTGGGTCTCTCCCATTCAGGGGTCCAAGCTCCCAGGACTGGGAAAGAAACATCCAGAAAAGAAAAGAAAGGAAAAAATGCATTTATGAAGTTTTTGAAAATGCATTTTAAATTTAATTTAATCCTTCAAAAACGTTACTGTGCCCTGCATTTTATGGAGAAAGAAGCTGAAGCTCAGAGAAATGAAATGGATAATCCTAAATTACAGTAAGTTAAAAACCCGGGCCTGGGGGGAAGGGAGATCAATAATCTTCACCAACATATGGATTCTTCATGTGCCAATCAGAAAAGGAAAAAAATCTCAAGTTTACTAACTAAGCACCAAGGTTTCCTAAACAGAGGGTCCTTTTAAAGAAGCCCATTTGTTAATATTTTCTCCCTTTCCCCAACTTTCATCCCAGGAATAATGGCTGGCCCCAAGGCTGCTCACGTGCCAATCACTGGGACATGCGTGTTTGTAAGTCACATAAAACAGGAAAAGTAGGGTTGCTAACCAGCTCACCAGAGATTGGTCTTCCATTTGGGTAAATGGAGGAAGGAGCCGCAAGACCAGGAATGTAGGGTGTCTCTAGAAGGCTAAATAAATAAAAAAAATTAAAGTATCTTCTTTTCTAGAGACACCAGGAAGCATTTACTCTGCTAACATCTTAATGTTATCTCATTGAGACCCACGTCAAATTTCCAACCTCCAGAAAGGCGAGCTAATAAAGCTACAATGTTCTATGCCACTGAACCTATGGTAATTTGTTACTATAGCAATAGAAAGCTAATAAACCCAATGGGGAGACTGAATCATTATGCAACAAGATACTGCTCTCCATGTCATATTGACAGGCCATGAATCTTAGATGGAGACCTAGACTCAAATTCCAGCCTGAGACAGCCTGATCCATCCATCTTATTCACAGTGGAGGACCCCGCCAAAGAAAACCAAAATCACCAAACCAACAACTAGAAGTCCATCTTGGTGGGATGGTTTGGTTGTGTGTGCACATTAAACCTGAGTAGCATGGGAAGACTATTTAGAAGCACGGCAGGACTTATGAAATATACACATCTCTCTCTCTCTCTGTCTCTCTGTCTCTCTCTCTCTCTCTCTCTCTCTCTCTCTCTCTCTCTCTCTCTCTCAATATATACTGCCTTTGTTCTTCTCGTGTTACAGGCATTTCCTTGATTACTCCTCACTGGTACAGGGCTTCAATATGGCCAACCCCAGATGGCAGCCTCCTGTTCCAATGATGCTCCAGCTTTCCAGCCTGCATCTCCCTACAGCCAGCTGACCCAGTCTCCTAGCACCTAATTTAATTAGTTAGAACATGAAAGCACCATAAACCAGGTTCAGTCATGCCATCAGACATGGTCAAAGTACAGGAACTAGGAGCCAGGACATTCTCCACAAAGACCTGCCTCATCTAGGGCTTGAGGTTGGGAGGTACCTTTAAGAAGACATCAGAAGCATCAGGAAGTAGAGAAAAGATGACTAACATCTTCGATGCTTCTCTGTACCCTGGCTTATCTTTGGGGACCAAAATGCATCCCCTCTGTCAGACAGTCTGCTCTCTCCCATCCCTTAACAGGCCACGTTGAGCCCGTTCACCTCTGTGACTACATTTTTCAGTCCTTCCATCCTTTGATTGACAGTAGCTTTTAAAATATGTTAATATAGTCACCAACTTACATTCAAATGGTGCTAGCCTGAGAACCATTCTGTTTATTTTTGGTGACTTTGCATATTTTACAGTTTAACTCTCAAAGGAAAAGAATGATTGCCCAGTTCTTGGACGGACACTTCAGACTCTCTGTGGGCCCTAAGTGCTGACCATTACAAGAACGAATGATAACATGATTATTAATGCAAATCTTACAGTTTAGTGTGGAAAGAAACAGCATGGATTCTGACGACAGTGCCCAGAGAGTTGAAAGTCTGTGTGCGAAGTCTCACAGCCTTCTGCAGTGCTCAGGCTTAAACAAAGCAGTAATGGGTGTCATCTGTAAAGTATAGCGCCAGGCAATTTGCACTTAATATTTCTAATCTCACAGTAGCCCTTCAGGGTATAACCTTCCCAACTCCCATAATTAGGAGGAGTATCTGACTTGAAAGCCCAGTTCTTCCCCTAGAGCTCCGTCTATCCCCTTGGGTTCTTACGGGCCTCACATGAGTCGTTTTGTCTTCCCTTCAAGTCTCAGCTCAGCCTCTATCGCCTCTGTAAAAATTTCCCTTCATCTTTTTGCAAACTCAAGTGTTATTTCTCCAGCACTCCCCAGCCCATCAGTACAATCAGAAACCCAATAAGGGCTGCATACACAGCTGGGAACAAACCATACTGACTCCCACCTCCAAGGAGCTGATGTGTTCAGGGAGAAATGTGGTGTGAAGAAAGCCTCCTCCACAGAGCACTGGTCTCATCTGAAAAGCCAATCATTATCCTTCTTGAGGAAACGTTATGTAAACTGCAACCTTCTCTGTTTCAGTTAAAGCTTTGCTGAGTGTGATGGGAGGTCCAGGTAAGGCACCTGCAGCCAGAACGGGACTCTGCCCGAGGGACGGGGTCAGAGGGGCTTTAAGCAGTGGATAGTGACAGGACAGAAGCATAATAGCCCCCTTGTGACCACAGGCAATTGGTCCTAGGGTTCTCCACAGATACCAAAAATCCATAGGTGTTCCAACCCTTTATGCATAATTGTATAATATTTGCCTGTAATCTGTCACATGCTCCTGTATGAATATATCCTTCTATTAAATCACCTCTGGATTACTTATAACACCTAATGCATTGTAAATGCTATATAACATTTTGAATGTATCCTTCCCAGAATCATTTCAAGAGAAAGTCTGCCCATGTTAGATGAAATAGCAATTACTCTCCAGATGTTTTTAATCCATGGTTTCCTGAAGTTCTAGATGTAGAAGCTGCAGACACGTAGGTATAACTTTATTTCTGTAGCAGCTCTCCCTCTGTCTTCTTCGTGCTTACCAGCTATGGGCAGCCATGCAAGGACCACCAGCCCAGACCACCACAGTCTTGCTTAACAGAGGAAGAAACCAAGGCTTAATGAATGAGGCAGCTGGAAGAAAGGCGCATAGCCAATGCATAATTGACAACAAAAAACATAGGCTCTCTTTTAAATGTTATTACATAGTGAGTGTACAAACGTGTGTGTGTGTGTGTGTGTGTGTGTGTGTGTGTGTGTGTGTAGCATGGCATTCCTGTGTGGGTCAGAGGACAATAGCAGAACCTGATTGTCTCCTTGTATCTTGTGGGTTCCTGGGTTAGTAGAAGCCAGGTCTTTAGACATAAGAACAAATACCTTTATCCTGCTGTCCCAGAACTCATTTCTTTATTCACAAACCTACTGTTGCATTCTATTCCATCACCCCTGAGTTTCCTCTGGGATTATAATGAGAAACCATGACCTTTGCCCAATGGAGCATGCTAAAAACCATGACTTGATGAACAATGGTGCCACCCTAACCATCACCACATGGCCCCAGGGAGACATTTCCTCCATAGAAAGTCCACAATTCTTACTAAGAAATCTTAAAGAAGCTGGTTAAAGGGAGAAGCAGATGGGTTCTGACACATTCTCCCAGGGTGAACCCCTCCATGGGTGATCCATGTGACTCAGTTCCACAAGGAGCTGCACCATCCTCCATGTCTTTTGCACATGCTGAATATTCTAGGCACGAGACACAATAATTAACTGTGTGCTCTAATAAACTGGGTGGCAATTAAAGCTGATATTGCTAAGCAGGCCTTAAGAAGTCACGTTATGTGGTATGATTCTAATATTTTCTGACAAAGGTCTAAAGAGAAACATAGAATGACTCCTTCTATTAGTTATGTTTTAATTATTAAGCCAATTATATGGATGAAGCAGCAGACAGTAATTGAGCTCCTTGGTAATCCGGTTCCTCGGTTGTCACCTAATTCTTGTTCTTTCAGCTACCAGACTGTGGGACTCTCAGTGTAAGAAATGTATCCCAGGGTGTGTTTTTTCTTGTGTCCCTCATCCTATATTCCTGAAATATTGGAGCAAGAAAGAACCTCCTAGGCAGGTAAAGCTATGTGTTGCAGTGCACAGTCATCGATGACTTTGAGTGGAAGGCTGGCCAATCAAAGTGTTCAGAATTGCATGCCTTTATTATGGAGTCTAGAAAAACCTGGAAAGAGTAAATAAAATGGGTATTGAGTGGGGTGATTTTCCTGGGCTCCTCCCTGAGTCAAGAATGTAGACCCAGTGCTTTCAGGGTACATCTCTCTCTACTGAGTATCTAGAGTTCAGTATGCTCTAGCTTTCTGGAAATAGCTTTTCTATTTCCCTTAGAATCTGTCAAAGGCAATCCTCTGCCCTGTAAAAGTTAGATCCAAGGAACAGAACTAGAAGTCCAAGAGAAGGAAGAAAGAAGAGGAGGAGAAAGAGCCATGTCCAGAGAAAGCAGACACCCAGGGCTACACTATGAGAAATGAGCTCCCCATCAAAGGTAACCTGGGGGGGGGGCAACACGGAAACTCACCCATCAAGGCTAGAACACTTTATGTGAGCGAGTAGGTGTGGCTTAATGCTAATCACACAAGGCAAGGCTGAAGATATAAATAGTGTATGTGCTTGGTACCTTGGACAAGGCTGCTTTAAAAGATGAATCAGGGTAGACATGGTCACATGTGATGACTGTCTATGTAAGGATGTACCTAGCAAAGATAGCTGTGTTCTTCCTGGGAAGAATATGCTGCTACTGTGGTAGGCTACTTCCTGCACACTCACACATCACAACATACACAGGTATGTTCTATTTGTCCTGCAAACTACTTAAACACCAAATCTATATTGCTTTGTTTATTGCAGTTTTGTTATACACTTCCAGATTCAATTTTTATTTTTTTAGAATATTATCACATATTTTTATCCCAGGTTCAGATTCTCTTTCAGTATTAATAGTCTCACAAATTCTTACTGGAATTTCCTTATAAACCAATTTTACTCTTTCAAAGTCGATTTTAGTCGAGTTGGCTGAAAGGAATCTCCCACCAGGAACATAGTAGTTCTCTATTAATTACTACTTATTATTAATAATTATTGACTTATTAATTTATCTTTTGTGCTATTCTCAATAGTCTCATTGTTACTCTTTGCCTAGAAAGCCTACCTTTTCTAAAAGTTTAATCATAGTATATTTTTGAATTATCAACTGTTGCTTTTTAAAATAGTTTCCTTTTTTTTATACTTTGTGTTTATGTCTTTCTCAGACTCCTAAGAAGCAGGCTACCACTAGAGCTGGGTGAGAAGGTAAGCCAAAGAAAATAATCTTACAGGGAAAAAAAGAAGTTGGCAGAAATTTCAAAAATGTTGTTTCCCATGGGCTGGCTGAGTGTGCCTCTCTTGGTTGTAGGCTTCCTGGTCTCTGTTCTGCCCACTGCTGCTCGTATCTCCTGTTCTCTCTGGTGCCACCGGTTTGCCTCTGCTCTGGGTCCTTGCTGCACAGACTCCTTGCTCATCCAGGGCTGCCACTGATTCCCACGCTCCCACTGTTGACAAGTAAGTTTGTGTCTGTGTTATGTGGCCAATTCTCAAAGAGAAGCAAGTAGCGTTTCCCTTCTGTCTGTTTTCCTTAACCAATAGGGCCAGTGTTGGAGAGTCGGTACTGGGTCCTGAATTGTTTCCCAGTTTTCCCATGGGCTGCCCCTAAAGCAACCCGCTATGAGTAGAATGCAGGGTTCATGATATAAGACAAGCAGCTAAGGTGTGGATGTGGTTTGTTCTCCAAAGGTTATATGCTGGAAGTTTGCCCTCAGTGTGAAGGGGCCCTCATACATGGGGCCAGAAGGATGGTAAATAGGTTATTGGGCACTCTACACTCACGAAGGGATAAATGCTGTCTTGTGGAAGTGGGCTAAATTCATCAGAGAGCAGGTTTCTTAAAGGCAGGCCACTCAGACATTGGCATCTTCTGCACATGGTCATTTCCCTGTTTGCTTTTTACCTACCTAATTCTAATCTTCAGAACCCAGCAGCATTACCCATGAACCTCTGTTTATAGTGCAAGCTCTAAGGCTTCTCCATCTCTTCCACACCCTTCGACATTCCTCCTGAAAACAAGTTCCAAAGGCCTACGAACTGCAAGGCCAAGTTTGTCATGGAATTAACTCCACCTGTCTCGGCACCAATTGTCTATATTAGTTATTTATGGTGGCTAATATTGACTGTCAACTTGATAGGACCTCGAGTCACCTAGGAGACAAACGTCTGGGCAGGTTTTGTGATGGACTTCCTGCACTGAGTTAATTGAGGTTAGAAGATCCACTCCACGTATGGTCAGCAGCATCTCATGAACATGGATCAGGGGACAATATTGAAAAAGAAATGAGCTGATAAGTAGCATCCATTACTCTGATTGCTCTGTTTCCTGACTGAAGTTGCAATGTGACCAGTTATCTAAAGCTTCTCCCACCATGACCTCTCTTAAATCTCTTCTCTTGGGTATTTTTTTAACAACAACAACAGCAAAAATAACTAATGCATCACTCTTTTCTATGATAGGACCAAAATACCTGTGGAAACAAGTCAAGGGGTGAAGGTTTATTTTACTTCATGGTTGCAGATGGATTTTAGTCCACCCTGATAGGGAAGGCAAGGCAAAACAGTTGTCTACTCCTAGAGACCCGCTCCTGTCAGGTTGGCCCCATACCTAAAAGCTTCCATAACCTTCCAAAACGGTATCTTCAGCTCTAGAACAAGCAGTCATGGGCATGAGTCTGTGGGGGAACAGTTCACATCTAACCCACTGCACTTCTGAGTCTGGGTGTTCTTTTGTATCAGCACAGATGTGACGAAGACACCAGGATTTCCCAAGCTATGGAGCACACACAGATCACTAAGATATCTTACTGAAGTACAGGCCTTGATTCGGTAATTATGGGATGGACGCTGAGAACCTGTGGATCTTACCACTCCCCAGGGAGTGCCTGGTACAACTGGTCCAGGGACCACATTTGGAAAGCAAGGGCTTACATTAGGGCTTCCCACCCTCAATTTAGCTTTTTCTTTCAGGTGACAGAGTCTCACGTTTTCCCAGGCTGGTTTCAACTCTCTAAATAGACAAGGATGACCTTTAACTCTTGATCCTTCTACTTCCACATACCGAGTGCTAGGATTATAGCTCTGTGCCATTATGTCTTATTTTGGGTTGACAAATTTCCTTATCGCCAGAAGCTGGTCTTTGCATTGTAGGATACTTAGTAATATCTCCGTTCTCCTCCCACCACACCTCTTCCCAATTCTTTTTTTCTTAATTTATTTATTTATTCACTTTACATCCCAATATCAGGTCCCTCCTACTCCCAGTACCCCCTTATGAAGACCCTCCCCCCATTTCTCCCTCCCCTTCTCCTCTAAGAAGGGGAAGCCCACTCTGGGTAACACACACACACACACACACACACACACACACACACACACACACTCTAGTACATCAAGTCACTGCAGGACTAGGTGCATCAGTGCATCCTCTCCCACTGAGGTCAGACAAGGTGACCCAGTTAGGGGAACAGGATCCTGGGCTCCACAAGCAGGCAGGCAATAGATTTAGGGACAGCCCCCACTCCAGTTGTTAGGGAACCCACATGAAAACCAGGCTGTACATCTGCTACATATGCACAAGAGGCCTAGGTTAAGCCCGTGCTTGCTCTTTACAAAGAACCTCTTCCAAATTCTGACAGCTAACAGGTCTTCTGAAATTGTCAGTGCTACCTATGAAGCAAAGCCTGGTCCCCCAAACCTGAGGCCTGTTGACTTAACCCATAGTGAACTAGGTGAGCTACTTTAGAATGTTTAAATGTGGCAGACACACTCCAATGTTGACCATTTAATTAAGGGATTACAGGTTAATCCAGCAAGCAGGATATTTGACAAATCGCAGGTAATTTATGAGGGAGATGATCTCATGTGAAATATTTGAACTCTTTCCTTCGCATGTGTATATAAACACTTCCCTCTCTGATGCTCTCTGCCTTCTGTTTAAGTCATGCAGTAGTCAAAAAAATTAACTTTGTTTCCAAAAGCAAGAAGGAAACGTTTTTAATAATATATGTTTATACTTTGTCCTACAGAACTTATAGGCTGTTTGAGAATGTCAAGAATAATCAGAGCCCTCCAAAAGGATGAGAGCAAATTTTAGCAAATGTCTACAAAGTACCAAAGAGTATTGTCTGTGGTATTGCAATTACAGAATTAGTTTGTGAAGTGTGGAAAGAGCCTTATTTAATATATAAACAGATAGGCAAGGAAAATAGAAAGACAGGGCTAAAGATGGTAGGAATAGAGACAGAGACATCTCAGCCTGTGGCTGACTTCCTGTGCCTGATCTAGGTGGTCATTGGCACCTATTCAGCCTGTACTATCCAATCCAGCAGTCACCAGCGCTGAGTAACTATTGAAATGAACTAAAATTAGACGAAATTTAGAATGCAATTCTTCACTCACACTGGTCACCTTCAAAGTATTCACAACCAACGGTGGCCACTGGCCATGAATCGGACAATGATAGAAGACAGGGTTGTCATTGTAGAAAATAATCCCAGGCCACCCTGGTTTCAAGAGTAAAGCCAGATGTAGATACAAGTTACGTTAGTACTGCCACTGCTGAAGGCTGGGATGCTCACACACAAGGGATGCTCACACACAAGGAAGACACTCAGTCATGCACGCCCACATAGCAGCACGCCGTGGTGCAGTACCGCCCAGGCACTCCTATTTCATCCCTGCATCTACTGCAGTCATGAAAGCAATGAACACATAAATTTGAATCTTGAACAACCATAGTTTGGGCCAAACAATTACGGGCACATGGTTTTCTATAAATGTCATGTCTAGGCTCCAAATAGCATCATAGAGATTCTAGTTATAGCAGAATAAAAGGGTACTATAGTAGTCTCATAAAATTGCTAATTTGGTTTGCATTTATAAAAGGTCATGCTACCTTCTGGCTTCTGATATCCTTCACATTCTGCAAGGGGCATAAGCAGGACTAAGGGAGGGTAGGTTAGAAGGGATAACATGGGGGCTGGAGAGATGGCTCAGCAGTTAAGAGCACCCGACTGCTCTTCCAGAGGTCATGAGTTCAATTCCCAGCAACCACATGGTGGCTCACAACCATCTGTAAGGAGATCTTGTGTATCTGAAGACAGCTACAGTGTACTTATATATAATAAATAAATAAATCTTAAAAAAAAAAAGAAGGGATAACATGGGACAGCTGCAGCAAGCAGAATCCTGCTCAGCAGATACTTGACTCACTTGGGTATAACACACGAAAGAGACAACCAGAAAGAAGTGTGTGGCTCTCCAAGGACTTGATAAAGCAATAGCAGAGAGCAAAAAGTACATTGCTATCAAACATTGGTCACATTCCAGGGCTTAAGCCAATGAACTTAAGCTAAATGGTCAAAGAAGAACCTTGTTGGTGGTGTTGTTCTTATACCATTCAGGGACAGAGCAGATAGCCTCCTTTGTTCATTCTATCTTGATGCCTGGCTTGGTGGCCAAAGCTGTGTTCTGCCTAGGACACGTGTAAACCAAATCATATCAAATCCAGTCAGCGCAGTGCGGGAGGAGAAGGGCAGCTGAGAGAGACCTGCAGTCCTCCATGCCACACAGCGAGGGAGGGAAAGGATGCCCACAGACCTGCCCTCCACCCCATGGCACTGGCAGTCCATAGACACCAGCTTGCTTTCACACCTTGCAGCATAGGGGGAGGGTGTCACCCAGGGGTCCACCAGCAGGTGAGCAGCTATGCTGGGTCAGTGCATGCCCCAGTCAGGGCAGCCACCAGAGACCACATGGAAATCCAAAGGTTGTGTAAAACTGGCCCCAACCCTCACAGGCTGCAGTGCTCTGCAGAGCTGGCCAATCTCTCACTGGTGGCAGCACTTTGGAGGGCTGGCCCTGTACCTCGCCCAAGCAGCACACTGGAACTGGCGGGGGTGTGGGTGAGCTAGCCCTGAGGGCGTGAGTGTGACTGAGCTGACCCTGCCACCCGTCTGCAGTTGGGTGGCACAGATACAGAGGTGATGGCCCCTAGCCCTTCCCTACCTCAGCAGTCCAGAAAGCTGCCCACAGGGTCATGAGCTTGGGAGAGCTAGCCCTGCCCCTCACCAGTTTCAGCACTCAGGAGAGCAGGCCTTGTACCTCACCTGGGCCTGGACAGTACAACAGAGCTGACCCTGGGGGAATAGGGTGAGGAGCAGAGTAGCCAGCCCTGAGGGCAAGTGAGAGGGAGATCCGGCCCCACCATTCATCTGCCATGAGATGTCAGTAGTACAGGGGTAATGACACCCCCCATCCCCTTCAGCAGTCAGGAGAGCTGGCTTTGAGGGCATGAGCAAGAGAGCTAGCTCTGACCCCCAACCCCACTGGCCGTAGCACTTAGAAGAGCAGGCCCTGTACCTCATCTGAGTAACACAGTGGAGCTGGCCTTGATGGCAAAGGCATGGGTGAGCCAGCCCAAACGGTGTGAGAGCGGAAGAGCTGCCCCAGCCCCTCACAGGCTGCAGCAGGAGAGTGGGCCCTGAGCTTTGATGGGGTAGCACAGTGGAGCTGTCTCTGGAGGCGTGGTTTGGGTGAACTGGCTCCAAGGGCATGAGAGTAGAGAGCTGACCCTACCTGCTGCAGTGGGTTGCAGCCCTGGGTGGCCTAGCTGGAGCAGTGATGGAGAGCTCGTCTTGGTGGTACAGGGTAAGGGAGAGCTGGTGTTCTGACCAGTGCAGCTACCACTGAGGACCAGATCCAGGGCTCTGAGTTGGCCCACCTCAAAATCTTTATCGACTGCAAGTGGCGGGGAGTCGTGAAAGGGCCATTCCGGCTTTTCCAAAGCTGCAGGATCTCCATGACACGGGGCAGCAACAGCATAACTGGGAAAAGTCCCCACGAGGATCCAATATTGATGGTGTTACAGAACCCAGGGCTCTTGAACCAGACCAATGTGTCATTCCAATGAACATTTGCAAGTGAAGATGTGTGGACAGAGAGATATACTGTGGGACACACTGTGACAAACTGAGGCAGCGACTATGATGAGATGTTTTCTATGCTTTGGTTTGGGGAGAATGTGTGTGGGGTGTGTGTGTGTGTGTGATGTGTGTGTGTGTGTGTGTGTGTGTGTGTGTGATGTGTGTGTGTGTGTGTGTGTTTATTTTGGGGGTGAGGTAGCAAGGGGAAGGGACAGATATTAGGGATCCAGAAGTGAGCAGGACTGGAGTGCATGAAGTGAAACCCACAAAAAAAAAAAATCAATTAAGAGTTTAAAATAAAACATTTAAAAGAGTGTCTTTTCAGTTCATTGCCCTATACATTGATTGGATGCTTTGGGGGATTAATGTGTGTATGTATATGTATGTGTATGTGCATGGGTATGGTCATGTGTATGTGTATATGTATATGAATGTATATAGTATATATAATGTGCGTATAAAATATGTGTGTATGTATAAATATACTACATAATGTGTATTGTATACAATGTGATGTAATGTATGCAACATACATTATATATAATTATGTATATTTTACATTATATATAATGTGTATATATCTAGCATATCTATGTTTATAACTGACTTTAATCCTTTGTTTGATACTTTGTTAGTAGGATATCCTCGCATTCTGAACACCATCACTTCACCCTGGTTATTATCTCCTTCGCGGTGCAGAAGCTTCTTAGCGTCACATAATCCCATTGTCAACTCTTAGGATTATTCCCAGCGCTGTTGGAGCCCAGTTCAGAAGGGCTTTGCCTACGCCTGTATCTTGAAGGGTTTTTCTTACATTTTCCTTCGGCAGCTTCAGATTGGATTTTCAGGTCTCCCGCTAAGTCCTTTGGTCTGTGTTTCAGCTGATCCATCTAAACAGGGGCAGAGTATCAAATCTCACTCACCTTCATGCGGAAGTAAGTCAAGCTTCCCGGAACCATTTGTTAAAGACGCTGTCTTTCATGCAGCATGCGTTATTCACAGCTCTTCCCTCGCCTGTGGACATATGGCCAGCACTAATTGGACTCAAGGAGTTATTAGTAATATTTTTTAAAAAGAGGACATGAGGCTGGGAGAAAGATGGTTTGGAGGATCCCAGGAAAGAAGGGAGAAAGCATCCCAGGAAAACCATGTGGCTATGATCAGAATATATTGCAGACATGTATGAAGTGTTCAAAGAATAAATAGTTACCTTTAAAATGGTTTTAATTAGGCGGCTTACTGGGTGGTGTTCTCTGGGCACTCTGTGCTATCCCACTTGTCCGCAGGCCTCTGTTGTGTTGGCACCATGTTGTTTGGTACCCTGGTTCTGTATATGATCTGGGATCAGGTGTCAGGATACCTTCAGCACTGTTCTTTCTGCTGAAAGTTGTTCTAGGGACCCCTGGTGCTCCCATGTGGATTTTAGGACATTTGTTTTTGTACTTCTGTGAAGAATGTCCTTAGAAATTTGATGGGAACTGCATTGAGTCCGTGGATTATTCTATATTAACGCTGCCTGTTCACAGAGGTGGAGATCTTTCCCTCGTCTGCTCTCTTTCTGTTTTCTGCCTTTACGTTTTCATGGAGGGAGTCTTGTACCTCCATGATTAGGCTTCTTTGTGGGGTTGAGTTGGTTTTATTTGTGCATATTTACTATTAATCCTTTTTTGGTGTGTGTGTGTGTGTGTGTGTGTGTGTGTGTGTGTGTGTGTGTGTGTGTGTGCAGTTGCTCTGATTTCTTTCTCAACAAGTTCATCACTGGTGTGTTGGCTTGAGTAATAAATGTCCCCCATGGCCATGAGCATTTAAACACTTGGGCCTCAGTTGATGGAGTTGTTCAGTGGGGTCTAGATGGTGCATCCAGGCTGGAGGAAGTTCATCACTGGGGGGCAGACTCTGGGGTTTTAAAAGCCACCTAACAATTTCAACTTGCTCTCTCTGCTTCATGCTCATGGTTAAGAATGTGAACAAGCGGGGTTGGGGATTTAGCTCAGTGGTAGATCTCTTGCCTAGCAAGCGCAAGGCCCTGGGTTCGTTCCCCAGCTCTGAAAAAAAGAAAAAAGGAAAAAAAAAAAAAAGAATGTGAACAAGCAGTTTCCTGCTCCGGCCACCGTGCCTGCTGCCTGCTGCCATATACCTCTTGCCATTCTGAAACCATAAATCCAGACAAACCCTTCCTTTTATTGTTTGCTTTTGACCATGGTGTTTTATCACAGCATAGAAAGCTGCTCATTCTTTGTGCCTGTTGCTTTGCTAGAAGGGTCTATCAGGAACCCTACCCACATACGCCCACAGGTACAGGTCTTCCTCATTCGCCACTAAGGAAGGTTCTCAGCCACAGACGGAGACCATCACAGACAACAACAACCAATCCAAGCGCACATGTCTATAAATCATCCTCTTTGTTTTCTCAAAAGATTTGTTTGTTTGTTTGTTTGTTTTTGTTTTTGTATTGGTGTTTTGTCTGCATGTGTGCCTGAGTACCACATGCACACAGTGCCTTTGGAGGCCAGAAGAGGGCTTGAGTCCCCTGGGACTGTAGTTAACAGACAGTTGTGAGCTGCTGTGAGAATGTTGGAAATCAAACCCAGGTCCTTTAGAAGAGCAGCCAGCGCTCTTAGCCCCTGAGCTGTCTCTCTCTAGCCCCTAAACTTTCCTTTTATAACTGCTTTACCTTTGTGGTAAAGGTTTTGGTAGATTGTGCTTTCATTTTCATTGTATGCTAGGAACTTTTAAAATTTCTCCCTGATTTCCTAACTTGGATGACTCGGTGGTCATGAATGCGAGTATCCTGCCTGATCTCCACATGCTCATCTAGCTTCTATAACTCTTCTTGCTATTGATTTCTACCATTTTGAACTATGATCTGATAAGATGCAGGAGAATATTTCAATTCTTTCTTATTAAGACTTACTTTGTGACCTATAATGTAGTCTGTTTTTGACACAGTTCTGTGGGCTGCTGAAATATATTCTATTTCTTGAGTCTATGTGGACATATGTTGTACCTTAATGCTGGGGTTTCTTTGTTGATGTTCATTTTGATGAGTTGGCTAGAGATGAGAGTGGAGAATCAGACTCGCCCACTATTAATGTGTCTGAACCTAGGACCTTTTGTCCATCAGTGTTTTGTTTTGTGGAACTGGGACCCCCAACATTTGATGCATATATACTTACAGTAGACATACCTTCTTAATGAATTGCTTTCTTTATTGAAGTATAATGATGTTCTTTCGCTCTGGCTGATTCTGGTTTGCAGTTTATCAGATATCATAATAGCTGTGTGTGCTAGCTAGGCTTTCTGTCAACTTGACATAAGCTGGAGAGGGAGGATCTTCAGCTGAGGACACACCTCGATCAGGTTGTCTGTGGGGTACTTCCTTGATTAATGATTACTGTGGGAGGGCCCAGCCCATGGCAGGTGGTACCACCACTGGACAGTCCTGTGTGGCCCTGATCCTATAAGAAGGCAGGGTAAGAAAGGCATGGAGAGCAAGCCAGTAAGCAGCCTCCTCCATGTCCTCCCATTAGTTCCTTCCTCCGGGTTCCTGCCTTGAATTCTTGCCCTGTCTTCCCTTCAGAACAGACTGCAAGCTGTAGAATGAAATAAACCCTCCCTCCTAATGTTCCCTCTAGTTGTGGTGTTGGAGAGATGGCTCAGTGGTTAAGAGCACTGACTGTTCTTCCAGAGGTCCTGAGTTCAATTCCCAGCATCCACATGGTGGCTCACAACCATCTGTAATGGAATCTGATGCCCTCTACTGGTGTGTCTGAAGACAGTAACAGAGTACTCACATACATGAAATAAATAAACAATCCTCTTTATTGATGAGTTGAGGTCATTTACATTTATGGTTATCTTTATAGAGGGATGTTTTATAGTTCCTATAATTTTGTGGGTTGTTTTTCTGGTTGACAGGATGTGTGTGTGTGTGTGTGTGTGTGTGTGTGTGTGTGTGTGTGTGTGTGTGTGTGTATTTGTCCCAGTAGTGTCAAGGTTCTGCTGGTTTGCTGTGTTAAACATAATGGATTCCTTCCTAATCGTCTTTCATTCAGTCACTCTTCACTTGAAATTTATTCCTCCTTGTGCTCTTGTGACTAAGACTGTCTTCCTTCTCTGTGTATAGTATTCCTTTCAGTGTCACCTGCACCAATGGCTTGGGAGTTAGGACCTGCCTCAGCTTGGGTTTGACTTGGCATGTCCTTCTGTCTCCATCAATTTTAAAAATTTGCTGGATATAGCAGTTTAGGTTGGCAGTGTTTGCTTTTGTGGATTTGAAAGATGTCTATCATCCCGTCTTCCCCTGGCTTTGAGGGTTGCTAACAAGAAATCTGATGTTATTCCTATGGTTTTGCCTCTGTAGACAGGTTGGCATTCTCCCTTCACAACTTTAAATGGTATTTCCTTGTGTCGTGTTTTTGTCAGATTGACCATCATGTCCTGTGGGAAATCGTCCCTAGTCATATCCATTTGGGGTTCTGCATACGCCTTACCTTTGAGTATCTGTTTCCTTCTCTAGATTTATGAAATCCTCTGCCACAATTTCATCAACTAGATTCTCTCTGCCTTTAGTGTTTATCTGAGTTTTATCCTTCTATCCGTGGATTCTTTCTTGGTTCTCTTGGTCTTATCTCGGAGTCCTTGGGTGTTATGGTCATGCTCACTTACTTTTTCTATATTAATATTTGGATGTTTTGTGTCGTCACCATGTCCTGTATCTTTGGCATTCTTTCTTCTGATTAGTATTGTCTCAGAAACAACAAAAATACACCCCTGGGTGGAGAGATGGGTGAGCTGTTAAGAGCACTGTCTGCTCTCCCAAAGGACCCAACACCCACATCAGATGGCTCACGACTGCCTGTAACTCCAGCTCCAAGGGAACAGATGCCCTCTTCTGGCTTCCAAAGGCATCTTCCCACAGACACCTACCTGTAGAATATAATTAATTAATTAATTAATTAATTAATTAAGAGGAAATGGGTAGAGGTATAATTCAGTCCTAGCATATGCCTACCATGCCCAAAGATTTGGATTTGATTTCCAGAACTGAAAGAAAAAAAAAAAAACACAAGGCACAGGGGGGCTGGAGAGATAACTCAACAGTTAAGAGCGCTGGCTACTCTTCTACCAGACTAGTGTTCAATACCCAGCATCCACATGGCTGCTCACAACTGTCGGCCACTCCAGTTCAACCTCTCTGGCCTCTGAAAGCTCTGCGTGCACATGATCCAAGGATATAGCCAGGCAGAGTATTAATGCACATAAAATAAATAAATCTTTTTTAAAAATTTCCCAATAGTAAAAAAGTTCAAATTAGATAAATATTAGAAAAAAATAATTTTTAAAAGTGTAATGGTATTTTTTTAAGAGCCAATAGAAGTAAAATGGAAATGCGCCTCAGTGTGGGTGGGGAACAGCAGACGCATGGGGGGGGGAGATACTATTAAGAAACCGTAGGGAGGAGAGAGAGAGAGAGAGGGAGGGAGGGAGGGAGGGAGGGAGGGAGGGAGGGAGGGAGGGAGGGAGGGAGGGAGGGAGGGAGGGAGGGAGGGAGGGAGGGAGGGAGAGAGAGATTGGATGAGTTTTTTCCTCAAGGCATGGAGGTATTTGTATATGGCTCGGGGAGGAAAATGAACTGTGAGCTATTGGACCCGCTTCTGATGTCAGCCACTACTACGGTGGATCAGCACCCTCTGCTGGCCACACTTAGTTTTACAGTTTTTAAATTGAGCAGACTCTAACCCCTCTGTCTCTGCATATGTACTACCATCACACACACCCCACACCCCCAACGCTCCCCCAGCACACACACACACACACACACACACACACACACACACACACACGAGAATGGCTGTTTCAGCTTAGGAGTGTCTCCTAGGTGCGCTAGGAGTGTGGAGGCAACCACATCACTGAGGCCACTTTAGGCAGAGGACCCTTCCCTACTTTAAAGGTCTCCTAAGTTTGAATCAGCCAGCTGAAGCAGTGCAGCTGTGGAGGACATCTCGGACACTGTCAGAACTTCAGAGTTCTCTGTCTGCATAACAACGAATGCAGATGAGTAACCCACAAAGTGATTGGGCCACCTGCCTCAAGCTCAGATTCATCTGACTTCAGGTAATTCTCAGTCGGTGAGTCTGTTCCAGTCCATTGGTCTATCTCTTCTTATGCACACCCATTCCAGAGTGTGACGTTACCTTCTGTGGTGCAGGCCCTCCTTTCTCTACAACCCTGTATCTTCTCTCACACAGGCACGCCAAACCAAATTGGGGCTCTAACCCGTGAATATTCCCTCAATTCAGGCCCCTGAGGAAGCTTGGTTTTTAAGAATAGATTCTCTCTGGTGATAGAGGCTGTCCCCTGCCTTCCAAGGCATACATTATAACAAGATGGATTTTCTCTCCTCCTCTAACCCTCTTCGAGAGAAGTGATTGTGTCATGATCTTCTGTGGCAGGGTTTGAAGCCACAGGGCTTTGAACTTGCCTGAACGTAGGAAACCTGCACTTTCATCTGGCTTGCCTTTTAGAAGAGACTTCTGAGTGGATACGCCATGACCTCCCTGCCCCCTGCCCTGTCTCACCCTAACTCATGCCCTAGACTCTAGCAACTCTGCTTTAACAGCCTGCCAGATGATTCTGATACACACTGATGTTTGAGAACTCTAGGGTGTCTCTTATTACACACACACACAAACACACACACACATATACTATATAAATATATACATACACATACACAAATACATATAGACATACACAAACACACACTACACAAATACGTACATACAAATATATATTCACACACACACACCACACACACACACCACACACACACCACACACACACACCACACACACCACACACACACATACATCACACACACCACACACACACATACATCACACACACACCACACACACACCCCACACACACATATACACCACACACACCACACACACCAAACACACACAGTGTCTCTGAACAGTGGAGTTCAGAGAGCCTTCCAGACGGCAAACCTTGGAAGTGCTGAGAGAGAGACACCCTGAGGTGTCATGGAGGCTCCATAGCCGCCCTCGTTATCTGCCTATACGTCTCTTCCTGCGTTGGATCCTTTCTAACAAATATGTAAACATAGATAAAGGACTTCCCTGAGTTGTTTGACCCATTCGAGCAAGTTAGCCAAGAATGGCAGGAACTCCCAACTAAAAACTGGCCAGTCAAGGGGGAAATTACATAATCACGTTTTAATTGAAAGAAATAAAATTAAAGTAATGGACTAGTCCATCATAAATACTAGTGACTCGGACCTGTGGCTGGTATATGAAGTGGGCTTCTTGTGGAACCAAATCGAAGGTTTTAAAGTTGTTGACAGAAGTGAAAGGAGTCTAGGCTCCCAGTGGTACCTGGAGAACTGGAGAACCGGTTGTTGCTCAGCTCTCGTCTACATTACTCCAGATGTGATTGATTGGTACGGATTACGGACGCACACCACTTGTAAGGACTTGTAATCTGAAGTCTTTGGGGAGGCGCATGTGGAGTCACTGTCATTGTTCTGACATGAAATCATTCTTGATTCTTCAAAATGTTTTCAGATGGGATTTGTGAAAACCAAAGCTGGGGGGGGGGGGCTGTGCTTTACCTCTGACCTGCTGAGAAAGAAAGGATCGGAAAGAGCAACTGCTGGACACTGATTCCTGTGTCCCCATCAATTAGCTCAGTCCCGGAAGACAGAGGAGGGTTATCAAAGGGGCGGACAGAAACAAAAGAGGTGGAAACCAAAGAGGGCCTTGGGCTTCCACAGAATTCTAGAATAGCTATGCCTGGATGTCTTGGTCACCTTTCCTATTAGCTTGATAAAATAGTCTGACAAAAGCAACCTAAGGATGGTAAAGTGGGGTTTATTTTTACTCCAGTCCCAGGTGATAGCAAAGGAGCGGGAAACTGAAGCAGCTGGTCACACTGCATCCAGAAACCAAGACTACATGTGGTCAGCTCCATTTTTTCTTTTTATACAGTAAGGATCCCATTATAAGGAATGGTGCTGCCCACAGTGGGCAGGTCTGCCCAACCCAATTAACCTAATCAAGATAATCTCCCTCAGGCATGCCCAGAGGACCCTCCCCAGGAGATTCTAGACCTCATCAAGTTGACAATTGAGAGGTTGACCATTACTCTGTATTTCAAGAAGCAAGCACACTTACAACCATTTGGGTATTTGCCAAGATGCTATCTTCAAGCCCGCATCTTCCAACCTCGCAGCCTAATGAACATACCAAGATACGCCTATATTAAACAATAACTATATAAGCCCTGAAGTATTTTAATGGACTCGATGACAATGTTAACTTGGAAAAGACTTCGTGGATTTGTCTATCTGGGTTTTAGAAACACTGTTTTAAATCAATTATACTTTTAGGGTCTTGGTGAATTTTGCAAGCATAAAGAAAGGCTCCAGCCTTTCTCTCTATATTGCCCTGTGCCGTGTACATGAACTATATGGAAACAGGGAGTGTGTTTTCATTACTAACCTAGTAAGCATAGCCATCAGATCCCAGCACCCCGTTTTCTGTAAATTTTGGGAGTAGGCAAGATACCAATCCTACTAATTTCACTGTTACAGCAAGGGTCTGGGACATTACAGTCACTGGCTGACACTGTCTAATCTATTTTGAAAACTCCACCAGGGAGGACAATTTGATTCAAATAAGTCCACAGAGAAATTATGTGAAAGGACGTGTGAACGTCAATTAACACTGGCTAATGGTCCTTCGAGGTGGGATGAGGACCAGGCTAAGCAGATGTGCCCATCCTTTGGGCGATAATGCTCTGCCAGAAGTCCTATCGACAGCAGTGGTGAGATCCTCAGCAAAATAAATGACCCCATTAATTAAATAGGTTAGTACTCCCACCACACTCTGCTGAATTGTTCTTCTGATTTTCAAGAGAGAGATTTTTTTTTGAGCCAGATTAAATGCCAAAAATCAATCTGCGTGCAGTTGCCAAGATAAAGTACACAGGCCAGGTGTGGTGTTTCTCATCTGCAACCCCAGCACCTGGGAGGTGGATGTGGGATGGCAGCAAGTAGAGGGTTAGCCTGGGCTACATAGACTGTCTCAAAGACAACCAACCAATAAAGATAAGGAAACAGGCGAAGACACACCACCCAGCTTACCCCACCTGCTGAGTGCTGTTCCTAAGCACCCCGCCCGGCTGGCCCTGTCTTCCAACCTGGCCAGAAACTGGGGGTAGGTAGTAAAAGACTCCCTGGATCATTAGAATCGTTCTTTTTCCACATGAAGATGTGCTGTGGTTGTTTTGTTCACTGAACCCATTTTGTTGAACACCTTCCACTCTGCTCTGGGCACACATGTAAAGCAGTAAGCATGGCGTACTTAAATCACGCACACGTGTGTCTTGAGTTGCATAGGCTGAATCTCATGTACAACATCACGCTCCCTGTATTGTATTTAAAAAGCACTCTTTTCTGTTGTGCGTTACTTAGCATGTATCCCTGTTCCTCTGAGGAGCGGTGACCCTTTCTCATCCAAATGGCTTCCCCAGATCCTGTCCTGGCACACTGGAGCGGCATCCATGAGAATCTATGTGACAGACATCCCGCTTAAAGCACTCTGTTGTGGCTCTTCCTTTCCTTTCCTTTTTTTTCCCACTTGACACACGCTATCATTATGTGAAAGGAGGAAACCTCGATTGAGAAAATGTCTCTGTAAAATCCAGCTGTAGAGCATTTTATTAATAAATGGTTGATGGGGAAGGGCCGAGCTCACTGTGGGTGGGGCCCCTCATGGGCTGGTGGTCCTGGATCCCATAAGTAGGCTGGGCAAGCCTTGATGAGCAAGTTAGTAAGCAGCTCTCCTACATGGCCTCTGCAACAGTTTCTGCCTCCAGGTTCCTTGCCCTGTTTGAGTTTCTGTCCTGGCTTCCTTCAGTGTTGAAGTGTAAGTCAAATAAACCTTTTCCTCCCCAGTTTGCTTTCGGTCATGATGTTTCATAGCAGCAATAGAAACCATGACTAAGACAAACGCTGACTTAAATAGCAGCTGTAAAATGCCACCCGTATCCCCAGCTCCAGTTATTCTCTGGTTGTCTTTTTTTTTTTTTTTTAAGATTTATTTCTTTACTTCTATGAGTACACTGTAACTGTCTTCAGACACACCAGAAGAGGGCATCGGATCTCATTACAGATGGCTGTGAGCCACTATGTGGTTGCTGGGAATTGAACTCAGGACCTCTGGAAGAGCAGTCAGTGCTCTTAACCGCTGAGCCATCTCTCCAACCTCTGGTTGACATTCTTTAGTGGTTAAACGCATCCTTAAGGCTCCTTCATTGTCCACTGGTGTCCACTGCCGCAATGATATTCACACTCATCGCCGTGAGAAAGAGGAGGGTGGGAAGAGTAGGTGCTGTGGTTTGAACCTTGCTCCCCAGACTCATGCTGAAACTTAATTGCCACTATAACGGAATCAAGGGGTGGGAGCTTTAAGAGACGAGCAGCTCTCGAGAGCTCCCTCCTCTCCAGTGAGTTAGTGCATCATCCTGGGAGGAGGTTCCTAACACAAAGAGAGACTTCGATTGGTTTTCTCTGTCTGATTTTCTCTGTCAAACTCTCACTCAATCCAGCCACATTAGGACCCAAAGCTGAAGCCCTCGTCAGGTGTCAACACCACACCCTTAGACAAGTCAGCCCCTAGAATTTCTTAGCGAATAAATCCCATCTTGAGTGCCAGACTGTGGCACTCAGTCATAACAGTGGGAAATTGGACTTAAGATTTCAAGAAGCTTTGAAAAGACCCTCCTATATCTTCCCTTTCCTTAAAATCATGTTAGTTTTTAAATTCATCCCTAAGTTCTTGTACAAGCCTGCTTCTGAAAGATGGAGCCACCTCTGCCTCCTCCTCCCCCTCCTCCTCCTTCTCCCCCTCTTCCCCCTCCTCCTCTTCCCCCTCCTCCTCTTCCTCCTCCTCCTCTTTCTCCTCCTCTTCCTCTTCTCCTTCCTCTCTCTCTCTCTCTCTCTCTCTCTCTCTCTCTCTCTCTCTCTCTCTCTCTCTCTCTCCCCCCCTCTCCGTACAAGATGTTACTAATAACTACGATGAGCAGAAAGAGCAGCATGTGGCTTCTCTCTAGAGCCTCTTCTACTGGAGAAGCAAGTGCCACACTGTGGAGGAAGAGTAGCCTGCCAAGTGCTGGCAAGAACTCTCCAGATCCCAGGGATGCATCTGGAAGCCTCAGTTAAGCTTTTAGAGGACACAGAGCCTTGGCTGCCATTTTGTCCACAACTTTCTCAGTGATCCTGAGCTGACAACCACCAGCTAAGTTACTCCTTCGTATCTCACAAAATCTAAGTGAAACGGTACATGTTTACTGTGCCAATATGCTAAGTAGGAAGATGTTTTGTTACACAGCAATAGAAAAGTAATACAGGGGCTGGGGATTTAGCTCAGTGGTAGAGCACTTACCTAGGAAGCGCAAGGCCCTGGGTTCGGTCCCCAGCTCCGAAAAAAGAACCAAAAAAAAAAAAAAAAGAAAGAAAGAAAGAAAAGAAAAGAAAAGAAAAGAAAAGAAAAGTAATACAAAGGAGGTACTGGCTTTGGCCAATACTGGTAGGAAATGGTAGTTTGCATCAGGACCTAGTTGCGGCTTCTCTGAGTGCCCAACCAGACTACGTTTGCCATCCTCCCTTACGGTTGGATGTGGCCATGTGATTAAATCTCTCCAATACAGGATACAAAGGAGACAGACCCTACATCCAGCCTTCCTCAAAAGGATGCACACATGCCTCTCTGAACATTTGCCCCTTCCAACAAGACTTTTCTCTCTTTGCAGCCCAAAGAAAATAGCCATGACAAGGGCTGGGGATTTAGGTCAGTGGTAGAGCGCTTACCTAGGAAGCGCAAGGCCCTGGGTTCGGTCCCCAGCTCCGAAAAAAAAAGAACCAAAAAAAAAAGAAAAAAGAAAAGAAAATAGCCATGACAAAACCCTCGGAGGGGCCACACCCAAGCAGGAAGATCCGGAGTGGTTAGTGAAGTTAAAAGGGATAGCCTCTGATAAGTGAATATTTAACAGTGGTTTTTAGAGAAACATGAAATAAACAAGTTTAGTCATGAGATGGTACGGGTTTTTTTTTTACTTCAGTCTAGACTGTTTGTCCAAATAAAGAATTGTTTTCCTAAACAAAATAGTAATGTTGAAAAGAAAAAAAATGGTTAGGGAGTAGACCACAGTCTTTGACACAAAAATATCCAGTGAGCATACATGTGCGGCATCTATTGGCAAGTGTAAAAGTGGAGGCTTGCCTCTGAGATGGCTTATAAGACTCTCAAAAGGCAGAGCTTCCAAGATCGTTGGATCGTCCACCATCAACTCAGACTCTGGTAAGGGCCACATTACATTTTCCTAGAAGACAGAAAGACAAGAACACATGAGAAATCATACGGCAAGACTTCAGAAGGCAACACTACCCGTTATTTACCACTAGATGGCAGCCACACCCTAGGAGCGGGCTACCGCCGCCCTCTGGCCCGGATAGGCCTTGCCTTTATAGACTGGGAGCACCAGGCAACCCAACCTTTTCCCTAGCCGCTGAAAGAAGGGCAAGTGCTAGCAGATAGGATTCGCCTGGGAGCCGCATCCCTCCTCAGAAAAAATGATGGTCCCTGTCCCGCCCTTGCACCTCTACCAGTGGTTTATTCTTCCTGTCCCCAGAGAACTCCTTCCCACAATAAAATTTCCATTGCCGCCTCTGCGCTCCATTTTTCCCCAGGCAGGGCCCAGCTGCTGACTTGTCTCTCACCATCTGCTCCACCAACAGCTCCGAGGAGAAGGGGCTTTATCCCCTGGAGTGTTTCTCTAGGAACTAAGACATTGTGAGAATTGTCAGGTGTGTGGAGTACCAGGTAGGAGCAGAGGATCAGAGGGATAGACAGGGACAAGGAGGAAATGCTTAAAGAAAGGGAAAACTGGGAGCGGGGGCTTGCGCGCACACAGGGACAGACAGATGAACGAACGGACGGACGGACGGACGGACATATTTTCCAAGAGTGTATGAAGGTTCTCAGCATTTTTTATGGTTATGCTCTGCCATCCTGGGGATTATGCTACAATGTACAAATAACGGAGAAAAATGAAACACATGGGTGCTTCTTTATTGTGCTTTTTCTCCTTACTCCCAGCCACACTTCCTCGCCCTTGCAGACCTCAACCCCAAGCTCCCACGCAAGCTTGGTCCCTAAACTGTATTGGCAAGGAATAGCAGGCCTGTGCTTAGTTAGGGCTGGGCCTGCTCTGAAGAGAGCTCGCAGATCTGAATGTCTAGCAAGTTCCTGTGTCTTGAGTCTGTCTTCTTGAGAGGCAGGGAGGGGGAGGAAGAAGCAATCCCTGAATTCAAGTCTTAGTCTTGGTGACCTGTCACAGTACCACAACAGAGAAGCTGCAGCCCCACTGTATCACAGGCTACTGGGAGGACCAGGGGAGACAGAGACCCTGCCAGGTACCTTACTGACCATCGGAGTTGTGTGCCTCTCCTAGACCAAGGCAGGGTAGGAGACTCTGAGGGCTTGGTGGATCTACAAACACAGGCTTGCAGAGTGGAGGAAAACGTTAAGTGACTCAAGGACATATTAAAGATCAGAATGTGGGGGAAGATGATGGATTCCCACAGTGAGATAAATTAGGTCAATTTATCCATCCTGTTATATATGTGTACTTCAAAACACTCTCTTTTACAAGATAGGTACATACACTTTTATTTGTTAATTTCACCAAATAAATTCTTTAAATTTGAAAAAGAAAAAAAAAAGCTAAAATGTGAGAAGTCTCCTAAGTCAAACGGTCTGGTATTCTCCATTAATAAGCTGCAGGGAGAAGCATCTCAGGACACCAAGCACCATGAGCCATAGCTGCACTGCTGTTTGGATACTTTTCAGGGGAAATTAACTGTAAGAAGATGGGGGTCCTACAAACCTGAGCACTGAGTGGTCATGGAATGGCGGAATATTTCAGTTCTGTGTATAATTCTGATGGACTTGTGTCTATGGGTTCTTAAAGCAGAAAAAGAGAGGAGGCACACTTTAATATAAGCACCTCTATGACTCTAAAGAGATGAGAGGAATGTGCTTCAATTAAAAGGAAAAGTGTGGTTATTGCTGGTGGCCCTAAGGAGGCCATCATGACGACACCCTGGAAACAGCAGGCCTTGGCCACTGTGGGGGGAAGTGCTGCTATCCTATGCCTTTATCAGTGACTTGTAAGAGACTTGCAAAAGGTGCTGGGCCCTTGAGACAAGGTCTGTGAGCAGCTGTCTGTATAGCTTAAGCTAAGAAATGTCATTGAGCGACTCTGGGAAACTAATCACTCCGTTATATGTGCAGGTGGATTTGGACTGTGACTTGTTAGTTGACACAGTGGTACCAGATACCTCATGCATCTATGTGGCCTTGGGATATGTTTTTTGTTTTCCTGGAGTGACAGTGACTGAAGCTCTGAGGTTCACTGACAGAAGGACTTCTCTCCACACAGAGCTCAGCAACAGCCTCACTAAGGACTCATGAATACCAAGGCACATTCACATAATGCTTGAGAGACTTAGAGAACTACGAGACCTGCAGAATTTCTCAGAGCCATCTCCCCATTGATTGCTTCTCCCCATTCTCCAATATTAAAGAGCCTGAATGCCTTGGGAAACAAACAAACAAATAAGTGTGAGAGAGAAACAATTTTTTTTTAAAGAATGAGCATTGATCATTGCTCCAGAAGTAGCCATGGCGGGGGCATATGGTGGTTAGTTAGGCAACTTTTGTTTAAAATATTTCATAATAACTTTTTTTTAAGGAAAGGCCCTCCAAAGAGCTGGAGAGTGTGTTAGAAAGAGCAGGGAAGACACAGGTACCAAGTGTATAGGCCAAAAAAGCAACCAACTATAGAGACCCAGAGGAGGTGAGGCCAATCTCAGTCAGCTAAATGAAGATGAGCAAAAAGAACATCTCCAGCAGGGGCAAGTCCAGTTGCACAAACTGAGAGCCTCTAATTGTGTAGTGGTGAGTTTAGTTAAGCCCCTTTGCCTCCTGGTGGGTTGCACTTTAGCACTGCCCAGGCACAATATGGATTTGTGAATAAAACACACACACACACACACACACACACACACACACACACACACCTGCTATACACAAAATAAATGTTCTTTAAATTAGGGATGGTAACATCTAATAAATAAATGAGTCCATTAATAAATTAAGGCTTACAGAACTAATTTGCGTAAGGCCAAAGAGAGAATAGCAATATACCTCATTATGTGCCACATGTGGTTTTGCAGTAAATAGTGAGTTATTAGATAAACAAAACACCTAGAATAATGACTAGCATAGAAGAAGCAATGGATCAGGGATTAACTCTTAGCAAGGGTTAGGTTAGTTCTGTATCACATAGCCACACCCTGAAGAGGGAGAAGAAAACATGGAAATCTGAATTTAAAGAAAAGTAAGTTCTTGTCTGCATTGCAAAACAGCTCATCCCAGGGCTCCTTGGCACTTGATACCTCCAGTCTTATAAGATGATCTGAGCTTAAAGGAAGAGGCATCAGAGATGTGACATCCACTAAATCCTTCAAAGTCAACTCCCTGAAGCCTTTAGCCTCCCTTCCTTCACTCCCTGAGCTGAAGCATCTGGTTTTCATGGAAGGGGCAAGTGTTGATGACATAGCCAAACCCTCCCCTCCCATCTTTTTAAGTCATGAAAATCAAAATGCCTGAGACGGAAGAGCCCGGAGGCTTTGACCTTGACTGCCCTTAGCCTTCCCTCATGACTCTTGGGAAAGCATTTTTTTATGCTGTACAGAGGAAGCCCCCAATGTACCATTGCTTGTAGCAAGGTTCCCCCTCCTTCCCCACTAGTAATGACTCTCATCTTCTCTGAATAGCTGGGAGAAGAACAGCCACTAGTCTGGCCACCAGAATCTTAAACGACATTGTCAATCACCGGATATCCACCTTGAGAACTGGCATCCCGTCAGCTCACACCAGCTTCCCCCAAGCACAGGCTGACGGGGCTAAACAGCGGAAGTCTTTCTGCCACTTGCCATGATTTGCGTGCTTGTCTTCATGCTTATAACTGGCATCTCACAAAAAGAACACTGGGCTAGACGGGAGATGCAAGAGGGAGCTTCTTTACCCCCATCCCCCAGAGGGATGGCTTGGCTCCCGGCATTTTGTAATAAAGAGTGCCCATCATAAGTGTGAGTGCTGGGATGCTTCCAGAAGTACTCCTTCCATCCTGGAGCTAAAATTGTCCCCTAACTCTCCACATAGCGCTCCAACATCCAAAGCAGGAGGAGAGGCCCACATCTCACTATCAATACTGCCCCCAAACACAGCTTCCTTCGGCAGGTTCTGAGCCAGGCATAGCATGTAACCCACCCCTATCGCCTCGCACCTCCCCCAGTCCAGAGCCTCCAATGGTTGCCGAGCCTGGTTCAGGAGCCTCCCTGCCCAGGCACCACCAGCCAAATGCACACTTCAACTGAAACTCAAAGGCACACTTCAGAAAAGCTTCATTAATTTTTCACAAGAGTTGTCTAATCGTGGCTGAGCAGAGCTGAGAAAGCCACATTCGAGTGCCTGTGCCAGCAGGTTGCAAAGAGTTAACCCATTAGGCCACATCCCGGTGAGCTCATCCCTCCCGGAGCCTGCTCAGTGGCTGGGATTTGCAGCTCACAGATGTGGCCAGGGTGGCTTTCTCCAGCTGGGATGAAGGACTTGAGCAGAAACTCATTGCCAGCTTCCTCCCTGCGTGAGAGCCGTCTGAGTCCTAGGTCCCCCATCATCCCCTGGGACATTGTGCACGGTAAGTAAGAAAAAGGAACCCTCCACCCACCCCCACCCACCCCACCCCACCACCCCAGCCCCAGCCCTCTGCTGTGTCTCCCTGAAAGAAGGAAGGTTTGAAGTTGGCTTTAGAGTGTGTTGAGTCTCTGAAGTGGAGGTGGAAGGCAGCGTGAAATCCAGAGATGAGATGGAATGAAGTTAGCGTCGAGCAGACTGGAGGGGCTGCCCTGAAAGACAGGCAGAAGGGGGCTGAGCTGGCTATCTCCTACTGTACACCTGGGGAAAGACACCATGTGCCCTGCTTGTGGATCCTCTAGCCTTTCTCCCTCGGAAGCCATTAAAGGTAAGGAGTGAGCGGAAAGTGAGGAGTTCAGCTTGTGAAGTGTTAGGATACGCATAGACCTCAGAGTACTGGGCACAGACTGTTTCCTGGGTATCCCTCCATCCAACTTCAGCAGCTGCAGATCTGTCCCTCCTTCCTGCAGGTGTGGCCGGCGCCCTGATTGAGTGCTAGGGAAACAAGGTAGAGTACCCTGGCTTGGGCAGTCTTCACTTCAGAAAGGAGCAAGACAGGTACATAAAACACAAAGGCAAGGCTTGCTGGGACAGACGAGGGCTACGGGACTCCGCCCCTCAGTAAAACCAAGTATAACAACACATCGCATCCCCTGAGATGGTTTTCCAGCCTGTAGCCCCACAGGACCCATGCACTAGTTGCATGACCCGAAGAGGAAGGTAAATGGCTCCCTCCAGATAGCTCTGACCTCAGAGAAAAAGGTCCCCTTCCTGAGAGTGCTGTGAATCAGGAACAGATGGAGGCTACGGTGACAGCAGAAACATATTCCACACACACCTTATCAGGGGAGTCGACATCACCAAATGAACTCCTGGAAGAGAGGCAGTACAGCAAGAGATAAAGACCCTGAGGCTGTCCATCAAACCGCTGGCGCTGAGCAGTGACAGGGGGAAATTCAGAGAGAGAGAGACCTACTCCCCATCCATATTGGGTCCGGCTCTGGGTAACGAGACCATTCGACGGTCCCCTATGCAAAGCCTGTGGCCTGCCTTCCACACTCCCACCAGCCTACCCATTCTGAGGTCACTGGTGCCCTCGCCTCTCTTCCATGTCACCAGGTCCTTGCAATTTCCCAGAATAGCCCGGTTCCTATCAGAGCTCTCTAGATGGAAGGGTCTGGGGAGGAGGGACAGAGAAGTCAGATAACTCCAGGCTTGAGTGCTGCAGCAACACGGTGGGGCCTTTTTTAACTTTAAGGCAGCTCAATGTGTTCTACATGGGGTGCCCCAGCTCCACTTGAATTTTTAGTAAGTGATGGATGAGCTTTTAGTATGTGATATCTAAATAAGTGTTAGAGTATTCCAACCTCTAGAAAAAAGTATCTATTGATTTGAAAACAAATTCAGCTAAGTACTTTGTCATTGCGTTTACTAGACATGAGAACCCATTCATTCTGACCCCATTCAAAGGAATGCTGTAGCACCAAGTATGGGCTGAGGAGTGAATTCTAAAGCAAAGACAGGCGAATTTAGAGCAGCGGGATTCTAGAGACCAGGGGAGGCAGTAAAGGGGGGGGGGGAACCAAGTTCCATCCCCTAGAAAGAATACAATTTGAGGTCAAGCATCTGGGAGCCTCAGTTTCCTAATCTGTGAATTGGGAATGATGTTAACTGTGTCTGCCACACAAGGATAGGAAGATGCAGATACTCTCCAGCTAAAAAGTAGCAGATGCTAGAAACTGTATCCTCTGTGGTAATGGTGGCGACTTTGTGGCCTCTCTGCCATAGGCCTCTCCCTCTCCACTGAGCCCAGCACAGGACCCAGCGTCTCATCCCATGGTTCCTCAGCTTATCACAGCTCACCTTTCACCCAGACAGCAATCATGGCGTTTCTGTTCACTGACCAGGCTCCAATTCAAGTGCCCTCCTTTCTCACTCTTCCTTCAATTTGAAAAATGTAAAACAAAAGTGCCACCCAGAGGACAGGATCAGCCTGAACCTGGGCACTGGAGCCACAGACACCCAAACTCTTGTCAGCCTTATCTTTCTGTTCACCTAATTGCTTAACACTCTCTGATTTGCAGTTTCTCCTCTGCGAAATCGGGGGTGGGGCACTTCCCTCAGTGACTTGATAGAAGGACTTGGTAAAGCAAAACATCGTATGCCTGGTATATAATGAAAGGGGGTGAATGGTAATTAGTATATGTAATGACAGATTCTGGTATGACCCTCTGCCACCAGGGGGCAGTATTTGAAATAAGAGCCTTAATTGGAGATAGGAAGGGCGGGGCAAGGGATGTACTTCTCTCCTGGCTCCCACCTCCAGGTCCACAGCTGCCTCTCAACTGTCATTGTACCAACTGCTCTAGGATGGGAGGGGATGGATTACAACAGGCACGTGGGGAGGAACAGGGCCAGCAACCTAGCAACACAAAGCCAACCAGGTTTCAACCCTCAACAGCTCCAACCAAAACTGGAAAGATTACCAATTCTCTGAGTAGACTTCTTGGCTGATACCCGCAAAGCCCTATCCCTCCTACCCTATCTGCAAAAACTCCTCTATTTATTTAACCATTTGGCAAAGTTCTGAGCCAATGCTAGACAGCACAGGAAGTTGAGGAGAACTTGATCTAGCCCCAAATCACTCGGGGAAGAATGAGCTTCCGGAACCGCAAGGATAGCCACAACCAATCATCAGTCTCCAGAGCGGTGATTCACTTATTCACCTTATAATTCCTCCCCTTAGTGGTACACTTCAGGCACCCTGGACTCTACTGCAGGAAGAACACATTCAGTCCATATTATCTTGGCCACTCGTACACTCTCAGCCCACAGGTCTTCAGCACCAAGCCATCCGCTAGAGATGAGTGTGTGAGGAAAAAGCTAAACTGTGCCTTTCACGGACATTAGTTCTCTCCCTTTTCACTGAGGCATCTGTATATCGCCCCCAGACACTGCTTCCCCTCCTGCCAGAGGCAGGGAGTAGCTGACTAGAAGGTGCATTTTCCCTTACCCAAGAGAACAACCTCCAAGCATCTTCTGGTTGCTTCCTCCATACCTGTGCTGCTCTGTTCTGAATGTTGTCAGCTTAGCTGGTTCTTAGCTACTTCTAGAACATCCTAGAAATGCAAATGTACAGCATTTGTGCTCCTTTGTTACTGATTTCTCTTACCAGTGTGTCTCTGAAACTCATGCATAATGTCACGTGTATCAGAAGTTGAACTAAGGGGTTGATGATTTAGCACAGTGGTAGAGTGCTTGCCTAGCAAGCACAAAGCCCCTGGGTTCGGTCCCCAGCTCCGAAAAAAAGAAAAGAAAAAAAAAAGAAGTTGAACTATTCCATTGCCTAAGTTATTACTCTCCTCCAATGTAAAGTTCCTACAAATCTTGTACATGGGTTGGTTGGTTGGTTATGAATGTGATTTAATATTTAGGAGTGGGACTGCTGGGTCAAGGGACAGGTGTGTGCTGAACTTCATGAGAGTCCTAGATTTCAAAACAGTGCATGAGAGCTCTGGTTAGTCCACACATCGTATAATGAATGTAATGTTGGGAGAGTCTGACGTTCTAGCTACCCTGGTGCTCTCCCTTTGAGGTTTGTTTTGCACTGTCAATGTCAGTCACGTTCATTTGTTGTCTTGTAATGGATCTGAGAATATCTCACCCATTTTTAATTATTTGAAAGAGACAGATCCCTAGAACTCTTCTGCCATTGGACACTTGGGAGGAGGGATCCCCTTCTTTGATGATTTCCTTAGAGGGGAAACTGAAGTTTTTAAAGCCGATAGCAGGTCTAAACCTAAAGTCTTTAAAGCCAGGCCTAACATCCTGGAAAAAAAGGACTGTCCACTCAGAGACAATTTAACAACACCAGCCTTTATCTGTGGTGGATGATCTAAGGAATGATCACGTCAATCCTTGTGGAATTTTCTTTAAAAATAGTAGTTCAGGTTGTTAGGAGGAAGAGACAGGCAAATCTCTATGAGTTCTATTTCAGCTTGGTCTGTATAGTAAATTCCCATCCAGCTAGGGCTAAATAGTGAGACCTTGTTTCAAAATAGAAAGAAAGACAGGGAGGAAGGAGAGAGAAAAGGAGAGAAAGAGGGAGGGGAGGAAGGAGAGAGAGAGAGAGAGAGAGAGAGAGAGAGAGAGAGAGAGAGTGCATGATGGCTCCATGGGTAAAGACACTTGTCGTGGAGGGTAGAGGCCTGCATTCTGTCCACGGATTCACATGGTAAAGGACTAGAACCTACTTCCACAAGCTGTCATCTGACTTCAACACATTAGTTGTGGCACATGCAGACCCACAGAAACATGTGTGAAAATAATATTATAATAATAATAATAATAATAATAATAATAATAATAATAAATGGCCCACCTACTAACCTCATCTGTTTCCCGAGCAAAAGAAACAATCATTTCTCAGTCATGGCAGAGGCTTTCAGAATATTCCCAAGACGTTCCTATGCCACAGACCCATCTGTTCTCTCCTACTTCCTTCCCTGGGTGTCTTCTGGATCTCAGACTCCCTCACAAATAAATTCCTCAACTCTTTCAACCTCCCCATGATTGGTTCCTTCCTTTGGCTTGAATTAAATGTAGACTAGCAGAGCCACTGACTGCCACTTATGTCTTCCCCAGAGACTCCCAGGAAGGGTACACTCCTTCCTTCACTCATAAACCCAAGAAACATCATCTGAGCGCCCCCAATGTACTTCCAGGCTCTGCTTTATCACTCTTGTAATAAAAACCTCCTTTCACTTGAGAATCATGGTACATCTCTCATAGGGCTTTCAGATTTAGCAGATCAAGGGCACTGACTTAAATTGAGTTTCAGAAAAACAATAAACATTGTGACAGTGGAAGAGGCCTATGCAATACTGAAGGCATGTTTCCTACTTTGAAAAATACCTGTTGCCTATCTCAAGTTCAAACCCAACCGAATGCCATTTCTTTATGCTGGCAGCAGTGTGTGCATCCCACCTGACTCTGTTAACTGTGATTGCCCAGCTAACCCCTGTCTTCCCTAAACACTTTACACTTGTGCTCATACTTATCATATCAGGCTGGCTCTACTCTTTAATAAACTTCTACTCCATCTATCTCCATAGCTACCACCAAACACCAAGCTGCCTATCTCCCACCCTCACCATTTGCAAGAGTTTTTAAATTACTGTGCATCCTTCTTGGCTTCCTTTCTAATTCTCCATCTTGCAGCCAGAGTGTGCTCCTGTAATTCAGGCTACATTTCTTCTCTTACCAAACCCAACGCTGCTCTCTGTGGTCCCTCTTTACCCATTCCCTGATATCGTCTATCAGAGCCTGACTGCTGTGGTCAATGTCTTAGGTTTTGATGTCTCTGCGCACTCTGTTGAATCCACTGAAATAACAGTACAGAAGCAGAGGTGAGCAACACATCAACTAATGAGTTCGGCAGTGGCAACTAGGCACTTGTTCAGGATTCCAAAATTGTACTTTTATGTCACTGTAATGTATTACACAGTAAGCATTAGAACAAAATACAAAACCTGTTCAACCATTGAGGGACAGGTGTGTGCTTAACTTCGTGAGATTCCTAGACGGTGAAACAGTGCATGAGAGCTCTGGTTAGTCCACACATCGTATAATGAATCTTGTGGGGAATCTTGGGACTGGAGAGATGGCTTAGCAGGATGAAGAGCATGTGCTGTTCTTGTATTCCCAACATTCACGTGGTAGCTTACAACCATCCGTAACCTCAGTCCCAAGGGCTATGGTACCCCTCCTTAGATTTCTTTAGACACCACATACATACACACACAGACACACACACACACACACACACACACACACACACACACAATGCACATGTATACATGCAGGTAGAACATTCACATACATAAAACTAACAAGTAATAACTCTGAAAACAAAAAAATAATAAATCTTTGAAAAATGCTTAGCTGGGCTTGGTTGTGCGCGCCTGTAATTCCAGCAGTTCAAGAGGCTGACGCAGGAAGACTGCAAGCTTCCGTCTATCCTGGGCAAGTCAACGAGACCCCGAACCCAAAAGAGAGACGTAGAGGCAGAGACAGAAAGAGCATAGGAGTGTGCAGTGAGCACGCTGGAGTTATAGCTCAATGGTGGGTCACTTGCCTAGCGTGTGTGAGGCTCTAGGTTCAGTTCCCAACACCATAAAATTAATTAATTTATGTATGTATTAGCTAAAGTACAAAATGTTCCTGATCTTCCGGCTGTATATAAGCAGGCGGCAAACACAGCTGGCCAACCCCTTTCATCACATAAGCTCCACTCTGCGCTCACTAAGCCTCCAAACTATGCGCTTTCCCCATCTCCATGACTACAGAGGAGCACCGGGCTGCTGTGTCTCTCACCTGAGCAGCAGCCTCTAAGTGGCTGTGTCTCTGGACTCAGGTTTCTACCTCCATTCCCAGGCTCACCATTCAGCAGTCCTGCCTATGACAGAGTTGAATTCTGCACATTATCCCTTACCTATCCCTCAGTGTCAGTCTCTCCTTTACCTGCCTTTGCCTAACCCCCTGATGTGGAAGCTTTCCTTCCACAAGTTATGTGAGAGTCCCTAAGTCCAGCATCCTGATGTCAGTGTTCTGTGGGTGTTCCTTAAGGAATATTGCCATCAGTGCAGGACATACTTGTTTCCTCTCCAGCTTGCCCCACTTGTAAAAGCCAGCGTGTGCCACTGGATTTGGTCTGTCTGGTGCCCAGCGCTGTCCCTGGCACATGAAAGGCCCGAATAAATGTTTTCAGTTGTCAGTATGGATAGACTGGTGAGGTACATTGGTGCATGGCTGCAATCCCAATACTCAGGATATGAAAGGAAGAGAATCAGGAGTGTCCAGCCATGTGGAGCTATGTGAAATTCCAGGCCCGCCTGGGCTTCATGAGATTCTGTCCAAAAAAAGAACAAACGAACAAACAAAAAACAAACAGAAAAACTAGAATAAGTGATTTTAAGTGTTCTCATTAGAGAGATGTTCTAAAATATTTAAGGAAGTAAATGTGCTAATTACTGGTTTAATTTGGCATCTGTTTGGGGAGCTGGTTCTGGAACCACCCCCACGAGTACCAAAATCTAAGGACATACAAGACACTTTTATAAAATGATAAAAATCTGCTTAGCACCAAATGCATATCCTCCTGTACACTCTAAATGGCCTGCGTTCTCTCTACCTAATTGTGTTAGGCTATGTCCTAAGAGGAAACGTCTGCTTCCTGTATCTTCCCCGGCCTGCCTGTAAGCTCTGGACACTTGCCTGTAATACCCAAGAGGACCCTAACAGGAAACACAGGGCTCCTGTTGTACTCCTCATTCATCCGAGCCCGGCAATCATCGTCAGCAGTGAAAATTGTTCTGCGATAATGTTTAGGAAGTATAAAGAAATTGTTCTCAAATATTTTGTATCCAAAGTAGGTCGAATCTGTGGATGCTGAGATCCAACTATATACGTAGGATCAAAACATCATATTGGAAAGCTGAGTGTGGTCGGAAATGCCTTTAGTTACCTCAATTGGGAAGCAAAAGCAGGCAGATCTCTATGACTATCTAGCTAGTCTGATCTACATATTGAGTTCCAGGCCAGTTGGGGTCATCCGGTGAGATCCCACCTTAAACAACAAAAGCAGAAGCAAAACGAAAAACTCCAAAATCTCCCATTATACTCCGTAAGTATATTCAAGTGTATGTCAATCAAAATTTTAATGTTAGGATTTAAATTAGCGAAATAAAATTGTAATGTCCAGCAGAAGGATCTACTCCAGTAGAACAAGAAGACTGTCTTTGCTTGCTGTCTTTGTTCCCTTCAGGGGCCTCTCTTTTCATCCCCTCCACACGTCATGAGCTACGTAAGTAAAGCCATGCTGGTAGTGGATGGGAGGCCACAGGCCTCTAAGGAGGAAAATGTAATTCACCCTGAGGAGAAGATTCATCCAGGCTAGAATCATGTTTCCCTCATTATCCCAAATTTGTTCTCATCAGAATCTCAAGAAAGTACTGCAGTGAGCTATGACTGGTCATTTTCTTGGTGTAATATTTCAGGGACCAAGAATTTACAAAGAACACTCCCGGCAATATCTAACCCTGCCCCAAGTGGTCACTCTCCTGACATCTCCCAGCACAGATAGGCTTATTTGGCCTCGAATTTTGTAAATGGAATCATAGCCAAGACTCTGTGTCTGGCAGAGTTGAATTCGGCACAGTGCACCTCTGTGTGTGAGACCCCTCTATGCAGCCCTCCCCTTCCTGAAGACAGCACAACCTACCCAGCTGCTTGCCTAAATAAGACTCCACCCATTAAACCTGCTTCAGCCTTCCTAAACTTGACCTCTGGGAGCTACAGGTTCTTCTCAAATTACTGCCCTGGAGGCAACAGACATTCAAATCTACCGTTTGTTCTAGAGGCCCAGCCCAGCAGCCTTTCACTGGCCTCTCCAGTTCTGTATTGTCTAGGACTTTAAAGGAAGCAGAACTATATAGCTTTTTTTAAAGCTGCCACAAAACAGTCACCGGCCTCTCTTCACCAGGGCTCTCCCTCTCTGTGTTACCTGTCGGTCCCTTCCTCTGATAAACACACAGATGCAGGACAATCAGCCCCCAGACTGTTTTCTTTATTCATGTTTTTATTAACCTCTTTGGCAAAAAATTCCAGAGTAATTTCTTGCCATTGTCTGTGCCAGTGGTACCAATGGCAGGCTAGCAGTAGTTGGGTGAGGCATCTGTTTCACAGGAGTCCCAATATTTTTTCCAATAAATTTTTCATAAATACGTTTTGATCATGTTTCCCCTCCCCCAACTCCTCCCAGTTCCTCCCCACCCATGTTCTCTATCTATCTATCTATCTATCTATCATCTATCTACCTACCTATCCATATATCATCTATCATCTACCTACCTATCTATCCCTCTATCATGTATTTATATCTATCTATATACCCATCATCTATCTATCTATCTATCTATCTATCTATCTATCTATCTATCTATCCATCTATATCGCTCCATGTTCTTTGACCTTAAAATTTATCTTTGTTCCATATTGGATCACATTCTGGGGTTCTTTTTAGTCTCCCAAGTAGCACAGCATAGCACTGCAGTGAGTGAGGGTTTCTCTAGAACACATGAACTAAACCCCAGTATCTCAATTGATGTTTGAAAGGGTAGTTCTCTCTGGACCAGTTCCCCCAAGTGTCATCCAAGCCCAATTCTGAGCTGTGACACCAAAATCAACTCTTCTGAGCTAAGTGCTGCTCTCTGAGCCAGCTACCCTGGAGGCACAGGAGGTGCCCCACCCCTACATTTCGCAAGGGGAGAGGAGGAAAGGCTGGCATGTGGCAGTGTGGTACCTTACATCAATGATTTTTACTCCCAGGGACATTTAGTCATGCCTGGCCTCACTCCTGAACTGTCATGAGTGGCGTCTGAATGGTTGCTACTGGCATCTGGTTGGTAGTGGCCCCAGATGCCACTAAACATCCCACAATTGTGTAGACTCCACATCTGTGACAATGTGAGGGCAAATCCAAAATATGTCCCCAGAGCGTCTGTTCAGAAACTATGGCCCAAATGAGCCGGGCAAAGGACAGAATCTTAAAGGGACTAAATAAAATGACAGAAAACCCCTCAACTGGTGATTTTTATGGAAGCCTAAATACTCAGAGGTCAAATCAACTAGCTGTGCACCAATTCAAAATAACATTAAAAGTCACCCAACCCAACTCCCTCATGTCACAGAGAAGGAAACGGGGACAAAATGATCACACTGGCAAGGGAGGGGCTGGTCCTTGATCATCACAACATGCCCAGTGGTGGCATAAGTGGTTTGTTTATAAAATTTGACAATCACAACAACACTGTGTGAGGCCAGTGATTTATGATTCCTATTTGGTTTATATGGAGCTACTGAATTTCTAGGGGCTTAAGTACCTACCCAGGATACCACAGCTTATATACTTCTGTCCTGCCCTAACCCCACTCTGAGCTCTGGGGTTCAAAGACCTGAATCTTTTTATAATATAGACTCCCTAGAACTGTGAATGACTGGGCCTAAGTCTTCCATATACCAAGTCTCATCGATGGCCTGGTCTTGCTTGGCCCCCTTGTTGCTAGTTGTCCCTTGCCTCCAGCCTGGTCACAGAGAAGACATAAGAGGAGTGAAGAAAAGGAGAGGCCAGGAGGAAAAAGAAGGCATAATCTTTGTCTTTGCTCCAGGGGACTCCTGCAGTGTCTCTCCTTTAATGACCATCAACAAATACTTCTTCCTGCCCCTTGAGTCCCAAGGATCCACCCTTCCTCCGTGCAAGTCATCTCAGTCCAGTTCCCATTCTTTGGAATTTCATGAACCCCAACATAATCTAGAAAGATAATAGATAGGATGATGGATGGACAGATAGATGATTGACATGGCAGATGATACGAATATGCACATATGTAGATGACAGATTAATGATTGATGGATACATACATCGTAGCTCAATTACAGATGACAGCTGTATACAAAGAAAATAAACTGATACCCCAAGAAAATCAATATGGGAGACAGAGAACAAGAACTTACCTTGTCAAGTACAACCAGTAACAAAATTGATAATCACCACCCATCATCACAGACATTTCATAAAATAAAGATTATCCCAATGAAACAGTGCTTTATCTCCCACATCAGCAGTAGTCAATGTTAGAGAACTACAGACCTACATCCTCCCCTAGTCAGTGAAGTTACTTCATGGATGGAGGAAGCTCCAAAGGGAAGAATTCAAAGTAGCACAAAGAGCTTTGCATTTAAATACCTCTGCCTGAATCCCCAAAAAGTGACCTGAAAGGGGGGGGGGGGGGCTGCGCTCCTACAGGCCTTAGCCTGAGCCCTTGCAAAATTAAGCTAAACTACTAACTGTGTTGAAGAGCCAAAGACAAGGTGTGGGGTGCTTTCTAATGTGGCACTTTCTGTTCAGGAGGACCTGTCCTACCCCACATAGCAGTTCAGTGGAACAGGTCCTTCCTGGTCCAGACTCAAGTCTTTTCCCAGACACAACTAAGAATCACTGCGTTCCAGCTCTGCCCCCTCCCAAGGCTCAACCTTACACCCCTGTCCCCACCCTCCCACCCCCCACCTCCCTCCTCACCCGCGCCGGCAACCTCAGCCTCACCAATGTCAGTGTATGCCCTAGGTCTTCCCTAAGAAGTGCTAAAGAATGGGTGGGTGCCCAGTGAAATCCTGAGGCATAACCTCTGGTGACCACAGGTCATAATAAGCATCCCAAAGGTTTTCCAGCATGTTCTGTCTCTCTTCCCTGCCCCCAGCTCACTGGATAGAAGATCACCTTTTAAATGATGGCTTAGTTTATGCAAATACACCACCATTCCCAAAGGAAGCAAGCGCTTCTGTGCCTATGGTTACGAAAACAACAGGGCGGGTTTTGAAAGCAGAGACTCCTCTATCCTCTCTCCACGGAGTGCATCTGAATGTGAATGATGTCTAAATTCTGAAGGCTTCGGTAATTTTATGATTTTTATTTCCTCCTGTCAGTGGGGAGGGGTCTATAGTTGCTTAATCTAGAAAGTGGAAGCTGTACAGATTGTGCTTTGAGGTATCAGAAAATAACCCAGTGATCAGTTCAGAACAGAGCTTCGATGGGTGGAGAAAGGGAGGTGAAAGGGATCAGGTTGTACGACCCTGAAGGAAGACTTCAGAAAGCAGTTCCAAAGCACAGGACTTGGAGTCCCCAGCTCCAGGCAGCTGTCCTTTAGTCCATCTTGCCTTTTATTCCAGAGGTGACGACATATTTTTCCCAAAATGCACCCTGCCTTCATCATCAGGTCAACTACGGGTACTCTCACCAGTATAATAACTGGGTTAAGTAAAAGGAATTCATTATGGCTGTGACAAACAGCCCACACCTTCCCTAGTAGACTGACCATTGCAGGAGAAACCCTGGTCCTCCGTTGGCACATTGGCATGTGTGTGCATACTGAAGTCCGCAGGTCCTGAGTCTGTTGCACAAGAAGCTCTGGGAGGAACACACAGGTAAAGTGTACCTACTGCACAGGGAGGGTACACCTGGGTTTGTTGGAGTGAACAGGAGAAAGGAAAGGTGAGAGGGAAGAAAGTGGGGAGATACATTAAGAGCTTACTCATTCCGTCAGAGGTGGCCAGAACCCTGCGAGTGTGACGCACAGTACCAGATACATCCTAGTGATGTGGGGCAAACCTCTGGGCCCTTTCAGCCTTGCCTCCCTCCCAAACAAAACCTGTTCTCAGTGGGAGGGAGGCATCTTTTATCAGTCATTCATCTCTTATGGCCTTACTGCAGACACATGGGTGTTTGCACTAGAACACACTTCCCAGTTTGAAAGGCTTCAATCCCACCTTGAGGAAATTGGAGACCGCGCTGATCAGATGGAGACGTTTCTGGCAGGCAGGTAGGGCTTCTCAGCAGACCTGCATCACTTCATTCACATGAGAAGCTGCATCCCCTGAGTGGAGAACAGGAGATGAGGGATCCCCTGGGGGGTGGGGGAGATCTAGAGAGACCTTAGAAGAGGCAGCTGAGCTGGACTGCAGGCCCTCGGATTATATACACGTACACTTTTTCTTACTGTGATCTTATAGCTGTCACTGGCTATGTTGCAGAGAGAATATGTTTATTTTGCTCTGTTGAGAAGGTGGAAGGGTCTAAATCTACTGGTGACTCTTGAGATTGGCACAGGAAGTACTCAGGTATGTCTGGCCTCTCCTCCCTTTCGGAGAAACGCGCAAGGACCCAATCACAGACACCTCATCCAGACAACTTCTACTAATTTAGCCACCTCTCCAGGGCTCTACATGCGTATCACAGTCAGGTTAAGTTGCCATCTTCCCTACCCCACCGGGACCCCTGGGGACACATAGAGACAAATCAAAACTGAAGCAAAGCAGGAAGGTTCGGCTTTGCCACAACATGAGGAGTAGGGTGGAGTTGGGAGTCTGGAGAGCATTACATGCTAGAAGATCACGTGACACTGTGTGAGGCTGAGACTCCCAAGTTACAAAGCTCATGAATTTCCCAGGTGCTTGAAGTTTCACCGTCCTGCAGGTGAAAACCCAAGCTCTTAGGAACTAATTCGCCTCACCTCTCCAAGCCTCTGCTTTCTAGTCTGTAAAATGGGACTAAATCAGTGTGTGGGGATTATATTACTTTCGTCTGATGAGAGAAGAGTTAAGCAGATACTGGCACATAAACGTCGCCATCCTAACAGGCAAATGATAACCACTTACAGAGCACCCAGAATATACTGGGCATTGATCCAGTGCAGTCCATGTCTGCAGTCCTTTAACCCCTTTGAAATCCCTGTGAGGAAGCTAATATTACTCTCACTTTGTAGATAAGAAAACAGAGAGGTTGATAGCTCACTTGAGATCACAGAGCTGGAACATGACAAAGCACTCAATAAACTATGGTTTGTGTTTGTTCTTAAATGCAGCACTGTTCACTGCTTTAAACATTAAAGGTGACATTAGAGTGGCATGACATTAACCCAGTGTAGTGACACTTGCCTGCAACCCCAACACTCAGAAAGTAGAGGCAAATTCACAATCTGCCTCTAGTTTGCATAATGAGTCTCTCTGTCTTAGAAAACAAAACAAGAAGAAAAATTACTATCTTGTATCACTTCTTTGTAGTTGGTGTGAACTACATGTGGGTGTTCGTGAGTACAGATGGGCACTCTTGTGTGTGTGTGTGTGAATGTATGTTAGAGGCTAGAGGGTAGCAATAGGTGTCAAACTCAATTGCTCTCCACCTTAATTTTTGAGAGAGGCCCTCTTGTTGAACCTAGAGCTGCTAATTTGACTAGGCTAGCTGGCCAGGAAGCTCCCAGGACTCTGTTGTCTCTACTCCAACTTCTACCCCATATACTACCATACCTACTTTTTAAATAGGTGCTGGGGATCTAAACGCAAGCCCCCACACTGCATAGCCAGCACTTTACCCACTGAGCCATCTTCCCTGGCTGGGTTGCCTCCCTGGGGTGATTTTTATTTATGCAGATTTCACCTGGTTTTACCATTAATTTCAACATGCATGCACTGTATTCCCCTCTACTGAGAGCCGGGCTGGAGAAGGACTCTGAGTGCAGAAAGGATCTGAAAGGATTCCTTTGGCTTCACCATCCTGTCTAATTGTTGCCAATACTAGGTGCCTGTTCTTGAACAATCACGACAATGGAGGTGCTCCCCAAGGCCCTGGAGGTAGACGAGAGGTCTCCAGAGTCCAAGGACCTGCTGCCCAGCCAGACAGCCAGCTCCCTGTGCATCAGCTCCAGAAGTGAGTCTGTCTGGACCACCACTCCCAGAAGCAACTGGGAGATCTACCACAAGCCCATCATCATCATGTCCGTGGGTGCTGCCATTCTACTCTTTGGTGTGGCCATCACCTGCGTTGCCTACATCCTGGACGAATCGCAAGCGCAAAAGGTTGTGCAAGTCCTCAGGATGATAGGGCCTGCCTTCCTGTCCTTGGGACTCATGATGCTGGTGTGCGGACTGGTGTGGGTCCCCATAATCAAAAAGAAGCAGAAGCAAAGGCAGAAGTCCAACTTCTTCCAAAGCCTCAAGTTCTTCCTCCTGAACCGCTGATGACAGGTTGTCCTGAAAATCTGCTGACCAATAAGCAGCCTCCCCTTCTCTGTGGGTACCACAAAGCTGATCCAGGCAAACCCTCTTCTTGGCCCTGTGGGCAGGGTAGAGCTCAGGGCTTCACCCTCATACAACCTAGCAGCATCGCTGGCTCAGTCTCACCTGGTCTCTCCATCACTGTGGATGCACCCTTGGATAGTCTCAATACTCTCATCCCTGGCACCTGCATTCAGTCATTATCCACCCCACTCTCTCTGCCAAAGGCAATGCGTGCATGCTGGGAAATTCTTCAGAGGTTGACTGTGCTCCCAAGGAGAACTTCATGTTATAGTTGTGTGCCTCATCTTGGATTCTCATCTGCATCGTTCTGGTACCCAAAGTGATGAAGGAGAGAAGGTTGACTTCAGACCCACTAGGTTTGACAAACTTGGCTCCCTCCTTGGATGGGACATTGACTAGCATTACAAGAGGAAGGGCATTTCTCATATATCACACATTCCACAATCTGGACAGTGATGGGGGCTGGGGTGAGGGAAACACTGTCTAGAGCAGACCATTCCTCTGGGAGTAGTCTGGAACCTATACAGCAAAGGAAGTGAGCTCCTTAATGTATGGTATTGACACAAGAGGCAATAGGCAGACTTAAGAGGTGTATCACACTTTCCCCTTGATCCCCCAAGGCCCTTCTCAAGACTGCCTTCAGCTTAGCAATTAGCCAAGAACAAATGTTCATTGCTCTAACTTCCTTCCCTACCACATCTCTGCCTCAACACATCTCCAGGACAGAGGAATGGAAGATCACAGATGGGACCTGTAAGCTCATCTCCCTTTCCTTTCAATCAAGACCTAACCTGAGATTGAATGCCATGTCCAAACAATGCTCCATGGGTGTTTAGAGATAAGTTCACTGAAAAAATTCCCAGCCTCCTTCATGCCCGTTCCTCCCTACCAAACAAGCAAGTATGTATTGAGTTTCCTTCTCTGGACTAGGTTGGGAACAGCCAGACCCAGTATCTGATGTCATCTTATTACCAAAAGTGAAAGAGGGAGAAACATGGCCAAGCCAACTGGCAATGAGTTCTTAGGGTGGACATGGGAACACACGGATCTAACAAATGTACAGAAAGACAGAGAGGTTTCTGGAGACCATGTTCATTTCTTCTGAATATGAAGGGGAATAAAGTGTTTGGAATGGGCAAGACCTGCAAGGAGTCAGCAACTGCCTTGCATGAGGAGAAGCTAGGGGGAAAGAGATTGGGTGGAGATAGGATTCTGCATAGCTCCAGGACGCTATTCCATCTTCCCTTGCCTACTTCTCCCCCTCTTCCCCCAAGTGCCTTACATCCAGCTTCTCCTTGGTGCACTGCAGTCTCCTGGGGTCAATAGAAACTGGGAAAGGCATCTCCAGAGGGCCTAACAAGTAGATATAACCCAAGAGGTAGGTGCCCTCAAAACTTTGTATAGACACCAAAAAGCCTTTAGGTGAAAGACCAGGTGGCTATAACAGATTTGCAAAGCTGCTCCAGTCAAGGCCAGGCCAGAAAGCAGAGGAAAATACCTGATAGCAGAGAGAGTATCAAGAGCTGCATTAGTTTAAGTTGACTCTCTTTATCCCTTAGCCTTCAGGCATTTGAGAACACCATGGCAAACAACCTCAACCGATCTTCAGATACTTCAGATCCTTCACAGTACTTCTATAGGCAGTCAGAATCCATCTTTGTTCCTGTTGCATTGTGGGACATTCCTTGGAGGATTTATTTGTTTCGTGTAATCAACACACACACACACACACACACACACACACACACACACACACACACACACACACCTCCTAAATAAAAAGTCAGAGTTTGGGAAGCCTCTGGCCTTTCAAAGCTCACTTAAGAAGATCACGACTCTCATTAAGACTCATATTACAGGTCAGGACAAACCCTGAGGGTTATTGAAATGTTGCCTAGTGCCTCCATGGATGTCTAGTGCCTCCATGACAGGGCTTACAGACCACTCCTTTCTCCCAACATGGAAGGCCAGCCCTGTGATGAAGCCTCTCTCTCTCATTCTTCTATATCTTCATGAAAAGGAGCACACAAATGAGCTCACAGCCAGCTCACTTGGAATCCACACCCTGTACACCTCATACTCCTGAGAGCTTATCATCTGGGCACAGCTGTGGGAGGAAGGCCTCTGTGGACATCACTGTCAAGTATGTCTCAATGGAAGGGAGTTTGAGGATAATCGTGATGCCAGGACATCTTCAAGTTCTAGACATCTTTCACAGCCACATCAGCACCTGCTCCCCAACCCCTGCCTCTCAAGATAAGTCCTCAGCAAACAGAAGCAAAGAATTAAGAAAATATCCCAAATATTGGTCACCCCAAAAGTAGCACATCTTGCAAAATTTTGCCAAAGACCATTGCCTCATGAAAGCCAAGGGTGGGGACAATCTGTGTGTGCAGCCAGATTGGATGCCACGTTTCTGCAACAAAGCATTCTGGGTAATGATTTCAGTCATCTCAGAAGACAGGAGTGGCATCCACAGCACTATCTCAACAGATTGTATTACTGACTCCTCCTGTCGCTCTTGGATTTTAGAGAATTTAATCTAATGCAATGCCTATAGTAATCAGTCATGTTTAACTGTATTCTATTTAACAGTGTCTGCCATACTCAGTCTTTTCTACCAGGCATTCCAAGACTGCGCCTACTCCTGCCCCCTTCTAAAATACTCCCTTGTTGCTATATTTCCTTTCTCAAGAAGGCTGCCAGGGAGAATAAAGACAAAGCCAGTTTCATGCATGGCTTCTTGGGGGCATCCTTGCAACTGGTAGCTGTACTCCGAGATGATGGCCATGCAGAGGGTTCCCACAAGCCCAATACTGGGACCCTAAAGTTAACCTGAAGAAATAACATTCCAGAATGAATCTGTGGTCTAGATGAGGCAGACAGAGACCAGGACCTGGAGAGATGCTCCAAATACAAATCAAAGTAGAAAAGGATGCATTTGGAGCTTACTTTTCTCTCCCATCCTAGAAGCCTATCTGTGCTTAGCCTGTCTATGCCTGAGACTTCCTTCTGACAGTCACAGGCAGCCTCAGAGACTCTGCTGGCCCAAGCAAGAATTTTCACTCTGTAACCAAGTTCCTTAGGTCTGCAAGAAGGGACTTCATGTCTGAGAAGAACCATGCTCAGTTTTCCTGCAACCTGCAGGTACAGATGAGAGGAACCCCAGGCCACCTCATAATCTAGGTCTTATACTCTAAGGGAAAGACAGGTTCACTAAAGGGTACCCCAAAACGAGACCATCTCCCACTGTTCTGCAGGTTCCTCTGGAAAAGCCACTAAAGTGACTGAAAAAAAGAGGGGAGAGTCATTGTTAATGTCTTTCAGTCAGTCAGTCACACATACTAAGTTGGAATTGTCCTCAATAAATGACAAAACACTCGTGGGAACTGTGTGCTTTTCCTGGGCTACATGGGAACTGTTTGCAGCCGCAGCGGTCACTGACTCCTGGGGCTCTGGCCCCTCCTTTTCTCTGTTCCCTCCTTCATACACCATCTTCAGCTGACATTTCAATTACCCAATTACCCGAGCTCACAGCAGACATCCAAACCTGGATACATAAGACAGACAAGAGTTCTGATGACAGAAAGCAATCAGGATAATCCCTGGGAAGAGAGACAAGGGAATCCTCAGGTATAATACATATATTAATATGATCACTGTGGGGGATCCTCAGATGATGGTTCCCAAGCCAACCTGACCTAACCTGTCTCTCCAGGCCTCTGGAATACAGATATACCAGGTTTTCACATTAGACTTAGGGGGAGGAGGGCCAGGCAAGAGAAAAGAGGGCTTCTCATAGGCTAGTAGGAGAAGATAACCCCCACCTTGACCTCTGGTCTTACTTTATTTTGCAGTCTTTCTCTAAAACCCACCCATCTCAGCCTTCGAATTCTGACACAAGTGCATGTTTGGAGAATATGCTCGGGGATGGGGGCTCAAGGGTTCCTCACACTTCTGCCTGTCTACACTGTTCATAGATCCAGTCTTCAACACACCAGCATTATGGTTCTGCCCTTTTCTGGAACTTTTCCTTTACCGGTCCCCATCTCTCCTTTACTTTTCTCTAGGACTGGGGAGATAGCTCAGTGGTTAAGAACACTGACTGCTCTTCAAAAGGACCCCAGTTCAATCCCCAGTACCCATATGGTGGATCACAACCATCTGTCACTCTAGTTCCAGGAGATGCAATTCCCTCTTCTGGCCTCTGTAATCAAAACACCCATACACATAAATTAAAAATAAATAAACCTTAAGAAAAAAAATCAAACAGTTCTCTGAATGACTTACACAGCATTGGCTTTATTATGGTTATGTGGAAGGGTGACCCCAAAACCACCCCCATGCATCTGATTTTTACTAGACTGTTAGCTGCCTACTGTGACTATTAAAATGTGTTATCTTACAGCTCTGAATGCTGGAAGTCCAAAGTGGATCTCAGAGGGCTAAAGCAAGGCACAGTCAAGACCAACATTCCCTCTAGAGGATCCAGAGAGGAATTCATTCCCTATTTTATAAAGCATGCATCAGCTGTCCATGTTCCCATCTGTAGACTACTTCCAGAGAGAGAAACTTGAAGGGTTTGGCCTCCTATGTCATCGAATCTGCTCTGACCCTCTTGTCTCCTCCCTTCCTCATAAAGAATTTTGCTCAGATCTACAGGGATAGCTCAGGAAAAGCTCTCAAGCTCAAGTTCTTTGTTCTAGCTGGCTAATACTTCTGACAATGCCCCACAGAGCGATGGCTTGGGCAGAAGATGTCTGTTCTTGTGGCTGTGGAAGCTGAGAGGTGGAAAGATGGTTTCCTTTGAGGCTAGTGTCCTTGACTGGCAGATAGTATGTCCTCTCTGTGTCCCCATGTGGTTCCATCATCCATGCAGGTCTGTGGACTAATCTCATGTACCAGCCATGTTTGACCAGTGCTACTCACATGCTCTCCTTTAACATTATTACCCTACAGGGTACTCTCAGACCTTGCCTCAAATACAGCCATATCCTGGAAGCCTGGGGATAGTGACTTCATTGTGTACATTGGGTAGGGTGGAACTCAACCTCTAATACTCCCTGTCACATCAGCAAAGCCCCTTGCTTTGTGTAGGGCCACCTACCCACAAGTTCCAGGGATTCCAATTAGACATCTTTGGGAGGCACCATCATTCTGCCTGCCATAGAAAACTTCACCTGGGAATGGGAAAGCGGTCTCAGTGGTTAGGAGTGCTTACTACTGGGCTGGAGAGATGGCTCAGTGGTTAAGAGCACTAGCTGCTCTTCTAGAGGTCCTGAGTTCAAATCCCAGCAACCACATGGTGGCTCACAACCATCTGTAATCAGATGCCCTCTACTGGTCTGTCTGAAGACAGCTACAGTGTACTAATAAGTAAATAAATAAATCTTTTAGAAAAAAAAAAAGAGTGCTTACTACTCTTCCCAAGGATCTAAATTCAGCTCTCAGAACCCATGTGGAATAGGGAATAGTCACAAGTGTCTGTAACTTCAGCTCCAAAGACTCTTAAAATTGTTTCTGGCACCCACACACAAGTGGCATATATTCAGACAGGCACACACATGTGCCCGTAAGCAAAAATAAAAATATATTTAAAAAATAAAAGAAGAGAAACTTCACGGAATGCCTCCAGTAGCTTACACTCAACCTGTTCTAAACTCAATCCTTTCTCCTTTCTACGCTGTACTTCGAGAAATGATATAACCCTCTGATGCCATTTAGCCAGAGAGCTGGAGCCCAAGAGAAAGTGTCAAAGAGTCTGACTTACCTGTCTGGAATATTTTTCCCCAATGTATTTATAACTAAATCTCTATTTGATCAAAGGAGCAATATAACCAGATAAACGTGATTTCTTTTCCTTGCAGATACCCACTGGACTCTCTAGAAAGAGTTGGCCAGGGATCTGCATGTGAACAATTACTCGGGAACCAACAAAGAACATATGCCCACAGCTATTGTTCCAGGCTCAGATGTAGATCTGATGCAGGGAGCTGTAACTGCCATCCCAAGGCCTCTAAGTGACCTTGAGAACGGAAGCTGTTACCAAGTACACAGAACACAATAGAAAGTGGAAAGATGTCTGTGGCCCTCGAGCTTTCTATGGAGCTACTGGGTAACCTGGGGCCACCCAGGCTTCTCTTGCAAATGATTAAAAGGTCCATGGCTTCTTATGAACATTGATTAGGTTGACATCTAATATATACTTTATAGTCATTGTTCATAGATTCCACTAATGGAGGACTGACAACAATTATAAAAGTGAGTCCATACTGAACACGTACAGACCTCTTACAGTCATTACTCTCTCCCAGTTAGAAAGCACAGTATTCACACAGCATTTACACCGAATGTCATACTTGAAGTCACCGGCACATTCCTTAAACAGAAGGATGAACATAGGCTATATGCAAATATGATGGCATTTTATGTGTGGGACTTGAGCATCTGTGGACTTTGATGTGAGAAGAAATGCTTTAGGAGCAGGAACCCATGGTTACAGAGGAATGGAGGTACAAAAAAAAGCCTTTCTTTTTCTTCTTTCTTTTTATACTTGAAAATGTTTTAATCTCCCAGGAGAGACAGAAGGGAGGATAAGTGGCAAGGGTTCCCATTTGTGATCTCTCCCTCCCTCTCCTTTTTGAGGCAACAGGACCTTTTCCAGACCTGACACCCAGGTGGGGCAAAGTAGGCTCACACAGGGCTATAGATTCACATGTGGTCCCTCAGGCTGCCCCATCTGTTCTAACAAGACAGAGGTGGGTGAAGTTCACTCCATACACTCATACACTCATCATCCTGGGATGAAGAGAACAGTTCTCTCTCTCTCTCTCTCTCTCTCTCTCTCTCTCTCTCTCTCTCTCTCATATCACTGTCTATTGCTGTCAAAAGTAAGGTAACCTATTAGGAAGGCTCATCCTTGGGGAAGACTATTTCTCCTGGTCTCAGCATGCCTTAGGTGCCTGTAGTTCTTTGGCTATGGGTAGGGTCAGGGAGATTTCCCCCTTCCGTGTTAGCATGGCTGTTGCTGTTACACTTGTTTGAGTCTTGCTTAGGAAGCCATATTGCTGAGGTATTGTGGGTGAAATCTCCCTGTCATTTCTAAGAGACACACTCTCCCAGATTTCCTGGTTCTCTGGCTCTCAGCATCTTTCCATTCCTTCTTCTGAGATGTTCCCCGAGTCTTAGATGCAGGTGTAGTGGTCAGCCGTGCAACCATATACATACAAGTAACACTAAATGGACTAGCAGGTTGTACTTATATGCTTAAGAATAATTAAAGATAGAGGTCATGATTTTAAGAGGGAGCAAGGAAGGAAGTGGACAGATTCATGGGAGAATTGAAGAGAGGAAGGGAAAGGCAGTAAATGATGTAATAACTTTTTAAGGGGATAAATAATATGATAACGTTTTAAGGAGGTGAATGATGTAATGACATTTTAATTAAAAAAGAAAAGATTAAGGTAACATAATCTTACTGAACATATGGTACGGCATGAAATGTAAGTTAAATATACAGACCCTAGACACAGCCTATATTTCCTACCTAGGCTTTCTCAGTTCCTTGATCTTGGCCAAACTACTTTTCCATGGCCCTTATCTTCACAACTGTGTGATAGTTAATAATTAAAAAAAATGCTTGTTTCCTTTGGCACATTACTTGGGAAGGTCCATAGAAGGCTCATATACCACACTGAAGAAAGTTAACTGTTAATAAGACAAAAGGTAGCCCAAAGCTGACCAGACAAGATTGGAGTAGAGATTGAATCAGGAGGGAACGTAAAACTTTAGCAAATAGTTGTGAGATGATTGGAAGTAAGGAATTTGGAAAGGGATCTGGTCACTGTAAACTATGTTCTTGGGCCAACAGGAGCATGTCTGAGCAAAGGTTTCCTCTGCCACGCCTGGCTCCTCCCTCCCCCACACCTGACAGCACCTCACTAGTCAGCACCACTTTGCCTTCTGTAATGTCCCTCAAGGGTGCCTGTTTCTTGGGAGTGAGGTAGCTCATCCATTACTCCTCAGTAGTGAGGAGCAGAGCAGCAGTTGAGCCCCTTGCATCGAGCTGTGGCCATGTTCTGAATAGAAGAGCCGGCAGGGTGAACCTTATAGGCTCAGATCTTTCTTCACTGTCACCTAGCTCTATACAGAACTGCCATGGGCAAGAAGCTCTTGTCTCTGTGGTCAGGAAGCCCCACGAAGACCCATCTGCGAACTTGAAAGGAACAACTTTATTGGGTGGTTAAAACAGTGAGGCTTACTTGTTACAGGAGCCAGCACTACCCCATGCATAGATCACTGTCATTGTCACTATTCATGGGAGCCATGCAGCCTCTGTCTGCTAATCTCTTTCTGATTAGCTACAGTTTCCTATCTGTGTCCTCCCTCCAACTCATTCTCTTATAATACATGCGACATGCACCAGGGTAAATTTTTTCCCAAATATACATATATGTGTATTTTTTTTTTCTGTGTGATATGCGCTCCTTAAGTAGGTGAGGCTGGGCTCAAACTCACAGTGTGCTCGCCTCAAATCTCCTAAATGCTAAGACTGCAGGTGGGTAATATCACACATGGCACCAAATGCAAAATTCTTTTCCATCATTACCTCATTATCATTTTTAACTTAGCATATAAAAATAACAAGTTCCACAGTGACATTTTCACGCATTCATATCTTTGTGTTTTGTTCACACGGATCCTCTTTCTGTGTCAAATCCTTCCATGGCTCCACGTCTTGTCTTGCTGTGAGCTCTCCACTTGGCTTTTGAGTTCACATCTGCCATCAACTTCCTGGCATCAAGCCAGGCTCCATCCCCACCGTTGTGATTTGAATAGGAATGGTCCCCATAGACCATTTGAATGCTTTTCACTAGGGAGGGTGCTACTTGAGAGGGATTAGGAGGTATGGCCTTGCTGGAGTGGGTGTGGCCTTGCTGGAGTGGGTGTGGCCTTGCTGGAGTGGGTGTGGCCTTGCTGGAGTGGGTGTGGTCTTGCTGGAGTGGGTGTGGCCTTGTTGGAGTGGGTGTGGTCTTGCTGTAGTGGGTGTGGCCTTGTTGGAGGAAGTATGTCACTGGGGGTGGGCTTTAGGCTTCAACTGCTCAAACCAGGCCCAGTATCTTCTTCCTGCTGCCTGCTGATCCAGATGTAGAACTCTCCACTACTTCCTTAACACCACATCTAGCTGCATTCTACCATTTTCCTGCCATGGCAATAATGAATTAAACCTCTGAATTCATAAGCAAGCCCCAGCCACACAGTTTCCCTTATGAGAGTTGCCATGGTCACGGTGTCTCTCCACAGCAATAGAACACCAACTAAGATGCCCACCAAACTTCTTTTGGATCCTCATTCGGTGTTCAGGAATCCTTTCTCCATTCTGTGCCTGCCCTTGCTCAGGCTACTCTGTCTGCCAGCAACATCGCTTCTCCCCACCTGTCCCCCTCCTTTTTTTCTGTTGTACTTTCTCCAAGTCCCTGTGTTCTCACTTTTAATTAACCCCTTCTATTCCATGGGAAAGTGGGAAGCTTTGGTGCTAAATAGACCTGGATTATTCAAAACCCAACACTACCAGCCTTATCACGTGACTTCCTGTCTCGGCTCTGAAGTTATATATCATAAGGGTCCATGATTCGTCAAAGAATGATACCCCAACTCAAATAGCAAGTAAAAGCAAAGAGTGTTTTATTCTGCAGAAGTTCAGCATGCTGGGGTCTCCCATTCCAAGAGACACCAAGTAAGCTCGCAGGCCCGATTTAAAGCACATTAGGGGAATTTAGGGGTAGGAGACCTTTATCTTTCTTCATCTCTAGAGACATTCCAGAACCATTAATGGGGCATGGAGGCTGGAATCTGTTGCTGGGGAGGTCTGGAAACTGTTGCTGACCCATTGCCCTTGCTTCAGGTCAGGTAGTGGGGCAGCTTCTGATGGCAAGGCAGTTTCTGAAGAGCTGCCTGAAGCCTGGAGTGTTTTCTAGTAACTGACTTGCCTGGGCTTGCCCAGTTCTTAGGCCTGGTCTCTTGAACTGCTAATTTGATCCTGTCTTGGAGTCAGCCTAGCTTTCTCAGTTGGAGAATAGCAATTACCCATCAGGTACCCCAGGATTAAATAAGAAAAGAAAGGGCACCATAAGAATATATTCAGATAGCATTGCCAGTGCCCTGTGGTCCTCACTGTGGTCTGTGGTCCCCTCCCCCACAAGAGTTGAAATCTAATTTCCAAGGTGATAGCACTGGGAGGTGGGGAGTTAGGACATTGATCAATATATGGAGATGGTTCTTTCCAGAAGAAGATTAATTAGCTCAAATAGAGACTCCAGAAAATCCCCTCTCTCTTTGCCATGGGAGATTACAGGAACCCAGGCAGCTGCCACCTGAAAGAGGCCTCTCACTTCAACCTGCCAAGCAGTTCGCTACCCCTGTCTACCAGTCTTCTACTCAGGAGAAGTGGCTTATGGTTGCTTGAAAGTCACTCAGTTTGACACTTTCCTATTGTGACTAAATGGTCCACGGCATTAAATAGTCAAGAAAACACAGGCATCATGTTATCTTTGACCCAGGAAAACCCATGCTATGACCATGACACAAAGGTTCCCAAATCCTCAGGAATTTATTCTAGCTTGAACATGGGAAGCCAGAGATAGATTCATCCAGGCGAGACTCTGAACAAAGAAAAGCAGCAGCTGAGAACCCGAGTGCAGTGTCTTACCTGTGTATTATTATGGTTATTAGAGATCCTCTTCTGCCTCGGGCTGATTTCTATGTACACATCCCTACTCAGAGTTTGGCTCAGAATCCAAATAACAACTCCAAGCCTGTCCTTCTGGAAAGACTCCACTGGGCCTCCTGCACAGGGAAGAGAGGAGAAAGAGCCCCATTGAATGTACCTGCAGGAGAGAGTGAGGCAGCTTTCTGGGACTGAACTCAAGAGACCAGACTAAGGACTGGCACCACCGACAAAGTCAGAGTAATGCTTTTGGGTCCAGCCCAACAAAAGGATGAAGGGGAGAGGGGGGTCAGTCCCTGAGAAAGTGTGTGGGGACTGGAGGGGGGTTGGAGAGTGAGAGCAAGAAAGAGGTGGGGGGCTGGAGGTGGGGTGGGATGAGTGTAGCCCTCAGGGCCACACAAGGTGCTAGAGACTGAGGTGTGCCTGCTCACTCTGGAGGAGTGATGAGATGCTGGCCAAGAAATGATACTCATGTGGGAAAAGCATGGAACAGCTTGCCAAGCCTTTCCTCACAGTCTGTACAAGGAAATACTCTTTCAGTCTTTCACTCGACAAATGGCCACTGAGAACTTTCTAAATGTTGCTCAAGGCACTGGGTAGGAAGGACACATATGAACAGAGCAAGGCAGAGTAGGCCCATGAGAATTGCAGAGCTGAGGCATCTACAGATGTCTGAATATCAAATGCCCAAGCCCCAACCCATCCATACCTTAGAGCCTTTGTCCCCATCGTGGTACTATTAAGAAAGGGCAGAACCTTTAAGAGGAAGAACCTAGTGGAACAGAGTTAAGACATTGAGGTCATGTCTTCGAGGGAAATATTGAAACCTCAGCCTCTTTCTCTTCCCCTCTTTGCTTTTCAGGCACCAAGATGTGAACATCTTTTCTCCACCACACACTCCTGCCATAATGTACTACTTCCCTACAAGCTCAAAAGCAGCAAGGCCAAGCAGCCATGGGACTGAGATGCTCAAAGGTGTGAGTGGAAAGAAACCTTTTCTCTTTGCTCAGTAAGGGTGTCTTAGTTAGGGTTTTACTGCTATGAACAGACACCATGACCAGGCAACTCTTATAAGGACAACATTTAACTGGGACTGGCTTTCAGATTCAGAGGTTCATTCCATCATCATCAAGGCAGGAGGATGGCAGCTTTTAGGCAAACATGGCACTGGAGGAGCTGAGAGTTTTACATCTTCATCCAAAGGAAGCCAGAAGACCGTCTTCCACGTGGCTAGGAGGAGGGTCTCAAAGCCTACCCCACAGTGACACACATCCTCCAACAAGGCCACACCTCCTAATAGTGCCACTCTCTGTGCCAAGCATATTCAAACTAACACAAAGGGAAAGCTGGCTAGTACAACAACTCTCTTCCTTCCTTTAGACCAGACTTCTACTCTCTCTGTACATATGTGGGCCTTGAGGGGAGGGGTGCCTGCCATTTGGGCTGTTCCTGTCACTTTCTTTGCTACCTGTGATAGGATTCTTAGGTGTCTGTTTTATGATGGAGCTAGAGAGATGGCTCAGTGGTTAACAGCATCTCATATTGCTCTTCCAGAGGACCTGAATGCTGTCCCCATGTCCAGAGAGTCATAACCTACCGTGACTGGCCCTCTAGGAGATCCAAAAATCCTCTTCTAGTTTGTGAACACACCTGCATCCACAGGGCATAAACTCATACAGACACACACATACACAGAAATAAAAAATATAATTAAAATCTCTCTTGACTTTTCTTATGACATACAATAACTTTTAAATAATTTTTATAAGTTAAAATATCATAAAATTCCAGTTATATAAAATGAATGCATTTGTTAATACAAAAAAAACCCAAAACAAACAACAACAACAAAAAAAAAAGCCCACAGCTTTTACCTTAAAGGGGAAATAAAAGAGTTTATTCCAGAGTCATTTTGAATGACCATGGCCTGGAAACAGAGACTTAGATTACCCAAAATTCCATGTTCCAACACGGAAGCAGTTTACAAAGTTTTGTACTTTTTACAGAACAAAATAAAAAGACATAAATCAGGGCAAGTTTAAAATATTTGGTGGGTACCTCAAAGAGGTGGTTACAGACTGGGGGAGCTTTGCTATATATAGTCCCTCAGATGCTATCTGATAACATTCTTAACTTTGGGTTGGTGGAAGCTGGTTGTCTGCTACGGTAATAGATTCTAAAAGGTTTTTACCTATTACTAACACGATGTTAATTCCAACAGAGAGGTGGGCAAGGAATGGCTGTTCAGGGGCTAACGCCAGCCTAAGACAAGGTGGGTAGCCTCTGGACCAGCCATACTCCTCCTCTCTTCATCACTGAAGCTCTCATTCGTCCAGCAGTCTCTGTTGACACAGCTTCTTCCCAAGAATTCTCATCCTCACATTCAAGAGATCTGCTGTCCAACACTGTGCCAGAAATTAACACCTAGAAATTTTGTTAAGATCTTCTGATGAATGGCTCAGGAAAGTAGAAAGTTGTATGAATGCCACAATAGTCTGCTAATGTCACCCCAATATGGCCTTCTGGCATGACTTACTATAACATGCCCCCTGCCTACCATGCTCTTGTTCTGTGCATGTGTGTGTGTGCATGTATGTGTATGTGTGTATGCATGTTTATGCACACATGTGTGGGTGCTATTGCCTATGTGCAGAGGCCAGAGGAGGACTCTGGTGTCCTGCTCTATCACTTTCTACCTCATTTCCTCGAAACGGGGACTGTCACTACCTCTGGAACTGGGCTGGCAGCTAGCAAGTTCCATTGTTCCTCCTGTCTCTGCCTTCATGCCTCCAAGGGTTAAGGTTCCAGGGGTGTACTGTGCTGGGCTTTGTAAATCAGATTCTTATTCTTTCTCAGCAAGCATGCTTACCCACTCTGAGGTATCTCTCCAGTCCCTACACTCCTGCTCTTGAGTCCTTCCAATCTGTTCAGACACAGCCAGGGTCCTCCTTCAAAGCATGGATCCCAGCCCCTTCAGACAAACACTCTCCAGCAGCTGCCAGCTCCAGAAGAAAGGCGTTCATGCAGCTGCTGCCCCATTATCCTCCCTAACCCAGCCACCCAGCAGAGCCACATGCCATCACATAGTTTTGCCTCAGCATGGGATGCCTTCCCCTTTCCACCCATCCACCCTGTGCATCTCAACACAAGCACAAGAGCCTTTTAAAACTATTTTTGTTTATATCATTTCCCTATTTCCTTCTCCCCACTCTGAACTCCGCCCCCCATGTAATCTCTTCCGCTCTCTTTTAAATTCATGACCTCTTATTCTTTAATTGGGGTGTGTGTGTGTGTGTGTGTGTGTGTGTGTGTATTCCTGAGTGTCTCAGTAACTCCAGGGATGTTTACTTCACAGCAGCGACAGCTATCCTACGTAAACAGTAATTTACTGTTGCCTAATGTGGTCTGCCCTCTCCTTTCCCTCACCCTCTCTCGCCCACTTTAAGTGTCCAAGTGTTTTACCCTTCCTCACTTACAGAGACAGTCCACGACCTAAAACAAAGGTGAGAAAACAGCATGATATAGATGGAAACTGATAAAAACAGGACTTGGAATTCTGAGTCCCCGTCTTCCCCTGCCTGGTGAGTGTAGCTGAGTCCTCTCTGCATAGCTGCTGTTCTGAGTCCCCAACGATGAGGAGAAACTGGCGGCTGATGCACTGTGCGGCCGGCGCTTCTGTATCCAAGCATTCGATCACCTACAGAATGCATGCAATGCTGTGAGGCTAAAGGTGAAGCTGAGCTGCGATGCTCGGCTTGACAAGGATGTTCAACCTGCAATGGGTTCTTTTGGGGGGAGGAGGGTGTGACCCCACTATAAATAGAGAATACATACCTGATGTGATACCTAAAGATGTCTGAGGAAACAAGGGCAGAAAGGCCTGAAGTTTGGGCCCTGGAAGCTATGGGGCAGGTCCCAAGCAGAGTTCCTGGTACTTGGTCCTGGGCCTGGCTTAGAGAAGGCGGAGGTCACATACAGCCAAACCCTAAGCTGGCTCAACCCTTGAACTCTGCTCACAGGCTCTACACTCCACTAACTCTATAGCAGCCCAGGGAGAGTTATAGAAATGTTGACAGAAGAGTGGGTTCTAGTCTAGGTCTCTGCAGATATCCTGGTGGGAGGCTTAGGATTTGTGTGTCTGGTAGCCCTTGCTGTGTACCCAGCAATCAATTCAGAGAAGGTGTCATCAAAGGGTCCACAGAAGCAAACACACAGACATGAGGACACCCAGAATCTATGAGAGAAGTTGCTTTGTGGAACTAGTCTGCTTTGCGGGGATAATGGGATAGGGGAGTATCAAGAGAGAGAAGACTTGAAGTGGAACTGATTAGAGCTACAGGGTTGGTAAGGGAGGTCAAGCTTAGGCTCTCTGATAAGCTGGGAAAATCCCGAGTTAGGAGATACATCTCCCAAAAGTCAAGTTCTACATTGCTAGGGAGAAGGCAGGGCTATCTGTCCCCTGACTGACAAGCAGCCCATCCAATGAAGGCAGCATAAAACCAAATAAATTGCCTCCCTGAGTGCGGGCAGGTGCTGCTGGTAAAAACAGCAGCGGCATTACACAGCAATCTACCTTTCACAGCAGAGCAACTACAATGAAAGCTAAAAAGGAAGGAAGCAAGACTTGGTGAGGATTTGAAAGAGACCCTAACCCTCCTCCGCTGCTATAGGAATGTGAAAGTTGCAGCCACTGTGGGAAATACTATGGAAGTCCTCAAAAACTCAAGAAGAAAACATCACATGATCCTGCAATTCCTTGTCAGGATGTATACGCAAAAGGATCTGGGAGAGGCACAAAAAGCATACTCACGCATGGACTTTTACAGTGTCATTATTCCCAATAGTCAAAAGTGTGTGAAACCCAAGGTCTATCGACAGACCAGTGGATAGGCAAGGACAACATACAAAAAAAAAAAAAAAAAGGGAAGCCGGGTAGAAGGGTCAATATTGTATGATTTCATTTCTGTCTAGGATAGTTAAATTCGTCGTGATAGGAAGTAAAGTGGCTTCCAGGGAATGAGGAAAGGAAGGAGGAGACATGAGTGTGAAATGGACGGAGTTTCAGCTGGGGAAGGCAGGGGCGTTCTGGAGATAGACAGTGGAAATGTGTACCTATACCCACGTCCTTGGTACCACTGACCTACACACCTGAAAATGGCTCCAATGGTGAGTGTGGGTGTGTGTGCATCTTACCACAATTAAAACTTCATAAGACAATTTTAATCAAAACGAGAAATAAGGAAGAAAGCAACCTGGTTCTCTGAGTTTGCCTGAGCAGAAGACACACAGGGGGAAGGGTAGTGTTTGAATTTAGGGCACTACAGCCACCTGGAGCAGGTTCTCACCGCAGTTGTTGCTGCTGAGTGAACCTGGGCAGGCCTCTTCACTGACCCCAGCTGGTGACAGGAGCAGGGATAATGGGAGGAAGGACAGTGAACTGCTGAACCTGAACAGAGATGGGTGTCCACTGCACCCTAGTTCCTGCAAACAAGATCTGCTACATGGGGCAGGTAATGATGGGAAAGGAGTGCTTTTAAAGCTTTACTCTAGCCCAGTGGGGAGTGAGAGGAGGCCAGGGAGGGCTGGAGAGGTTGTTGGGGAGCTGGAGGCCCTGAGCATGGACTCTAAAGGCCTGGGTGTCCTCTAGAATCTTTGTAACTCCTCAGTAACCTAACAGAGGAAAACGGATGGGCTTTGAAAATTGTCAGGCACTGAAAATACTGATGATCCTCAGTTTCAACCTGGGGAAAAAAAGAGAGGTGAATGAAGATTGATCTCAGGTCATTGATCTGGGCTGTCCCCTGGGCCATGTGCTAATACACAGACTCATGCTGAAAGACATTGGCACTTTGGTTTTCATTCATTTTTTTCATATGACTTTCATGATTGTATTTGAATGGTACTAGCGTGTTTATACTCCCTTTAAAAATCTGTGTATCTTGAGCCTTTCTTTAAGAGAACAGGACTCAGGTTCATCAGATTTAGTTACCAGCAATGTCTAACTCAAGAGTCAACACAACCCACTTGCTATGTAAGTAAAATCTTATTGGAACATAGGCACACCCATTTACTTTTATATCACCTATAGCCATGATGTCATACTTGAATGGTTGCAGTAGTGACTACCCTGTGTAGCATGGCTGACCCACAGATTACTGTCTGTTCTAGTACCAAAAAAAAGTGTAAAGACCCCAGACTAACTTAATTAATACCCTCTCATATGTGTATGTATTTAAATGTTATCTATTAGAGATGAGATGCATTTCTGGTATTAATTAAAATATTTAAAAGTACTTCAATGAAAATATAAACCGTAAACAAATAGATACTCTAGTGTTGTTTGATAAACAGAAGTACATCTATGGCACATGTATAGCTGGGGCTTGGTGATCCGACAGAGCCATTTGGCAAGGGAAGGGAAATGGAGGGACTGTTACGAGCCTAGGACTTATGTTTATCCCAGAGATAGGTTGGTGCATCCTGATGGACTTAGGTGGGATGGGACAGGGGAGCTGGTACAAAGTGTTACAGATGAAGGTAGTATACACCTGTGATCCAGCACTCAGAGGGAGGGAGAGGAAGGGTTAAAGACAGCTCCTTTCTCCTGGAAACTCCAATGCGGAAAACCTGTGAAAATATAAGAGACAAGGTTTACAGTGTGGACTCTTTTGACTTTATGACTGTGAACGTTATTTAATCTTGTTAATAACCCTGCAAAGCAGACATTAAAGGGAGGAAGGTAAGAGAAAGAGAGTTGCTAAGGTTCACATAGCCAGTACATGGCACCACTGGGCATTCTACAAGGTCCTGCTCTGTGACATGGCGTGGAGGTCAGCCCCACCCAGGAGGTGACTGGAACTCGGTCATTCAGAGTCAGGTCTGGGAAGTGTGATGCAGGATCACCTGAGCACAGGGCTGGCCCATCCCTGCCTCAGCCTCAAATGCATACTAGGATCTAATGTCACAGAGAGACTGCCATCCTGTGGTGTCACAGGGTGATGTCAGATAATGGTGGCTTTGTCAAGGGACAAAAGTCTCCATTGCTGAGGAGAGGCAGGGCTGTGAGGCAGGAACAAAAAAATAAACCCATCTGACACCCAAGGGGTGACTGAAACTTCAAAGACCCAAGAAACTGAAGACAGAGAGACTTCAGATGAAGAAGCCTGGAGGTTGGATACTGGTGGTGCCTGCCCTACATGCTAAGTTCATGGTGTGGAAAACAAACCTACCATAGTGTGTACAGGTACCTAGACTATTCTTTACCTGGTTCTGGGTTTATCCCATTGTGTTAACGAAGCATTTGAGGTTATCAATTCATGGACTTCTTAAATATTAGCTAACTTGTATTACCTGTGCCATAAGATCTATATGTGATCCTGCACAATTAGTAGTTATCAATATTACTTTTAATAATAATATGCTTCAAATTTGTTTGTTTAGTTGACTTTAATTTCCGAGATAGGATATTATGTAGCCCAGACTGAACTTGAACGTATGGTCTTCCTGCCTAAGCCTCCTGAGAGCCGAGATGGCAGGTATAACCCACAACACCTGGAAAAATGTGCTTCTTCTCTAGGTTGTACATATATAGGGGTCATTTGGAGCCCTGAGTTCATTGGTTTGGTGACAGAGTAGCTACTCTGAACAGAGGCAAGGAAAAGCCTGCCTTCTTAGCCTTTCTTTCATCGAAGTCAGGACAACTAATCACATCTCAGCATTTGCCCTGATGCCTAGAGATACGTGGTGGACCACCTTTGGTGAGTGCTGACGTTTTATAATTGCCCATGTCTCTGAGGAATGGGTTTGGAAGTTTGTGTGCTCTACCTATACCACAGTTGGAAAGTCTGAGGCTAGCCAAACACACAGACCTTCTGATTGGGTTTCTAGGCTATGAATTGAATTATGTCCTCCAGCTTCATACACTGCAGTGCTAATCCCAGACCCTCAGAACATAATCACATTTGGAAATGCAGCCTTCGGAGATACAATTAAAGATCAGATTAAACTCAAGTAGAGTGGCCCCTATTCCACAGAGACACATGCACAGGGACAACCCCAAGTTGAAAGCAGAAAGTCAGCACACAACGCCTCCTCCCAGGGACAGCAGAGAGGTTAGCCACCCACAGCGCCATGAGAGAAGGGAACAGCTTCTGCTTGGAGCCTCCAGAGGGGCCAGCTCTGCTGACACTTGTTCTCAGACTTTCAGTCTCCTACCTGGAAAACAAGGCATGTCTGCCATTTAAGTCACTGAGTCGGGCTTATTTACCGAAGCAGCAGGAGAGGGCGAGGCACTGGTGGATGAGTGAATCACCTGGGTCTCAGGGGGCAGAGAGTTAGTGTCTTTGCTAACACAAGGTGCCACCGGCTGCTCTTGGTTGAGTCTGGTGAGTGTTTTTTACTAATGAGTTGTCCCAGTTGCAGGGCGGGGACCCCTAGCTTTTTCCATTACTCCACTCTAGCCGCCCTCTCTCTTGCTCTCGCTCGATCGCCCAGCTTTTCACCAGGCATCCTGTTGGTCTCTCCCAGCTGTGCAAATAGCTACACTGACTTAACAGCCAGGAGAGGCCACTTCAGGGAATAGGAACAGAGAAGAGACCCAAGCAGTGTGGAGAGGTTCCTTGTGACCTGGCCAGTCTCCTGGAGTCTACAGTTAGCCATAAGTAATGTGACCATGTTCACAAGGAGAGAATGACAAGTTGCAGAACCAGGAAGACAGTACAACCCACTCCTGGGGCAGGGGTTGCGGGGGGCAGGGGGGGGAGGAAAGAGATAGTCCTGAATCTGCATGGTGATTACCAACGAATTGATACTAATGATATCTGGATTCCCAAACTTCCCATATTTGTTTGTAAATATGTCAGAGTTTTGAACTAGAAATGAGGGGTGTGTGTGTGTGTGTGTGTGTGTGTGTGTGTGTGTGTGTGTGTGTGAGACAGAGAGAGAGAGAGAGAGACACACACACACACACACACACACACACACACACACACACACACACACAGACAAATAGCACAGTCCAGCTCCCTGTAACTAAGGATTCTATGTCTGAAGATTCAATTAACCTCAGAATGAAAAATTTTCAAATGAATGTAGATACAGATTTTTATTCTTGTCATCATTCCCCAAGTAATACAATAGAATGACCACTTCACAGCAGGGACACTGTATTGGTGATTAGGAGTAAATTAGAGATGGTTTAAAGCAGTACCTCTCCACCTATGGGTTGCAACCCTCTTGGGGGTTGAACAGCCCTTTCACAGAGGTCGCCTAAGACCACTGGAAAGCACAGATATTTACATTATGATTCATAACAGTAGCAAAATTATAGTCATGAAGTAGCAACAAAATAATCTTATGGTTGGGGGTCACCACAGCATGAGAACTGCATTAAAGGATTGTAGCACTCGGAAGGTTGGCAACCACTGGAGTAGAGGAAGAGTATCTATAGATTCCATAAAAACACTAAGCCTATTTGTACAAAGGACTTGCTATCTTCCAGGAATCTAATACTCATCACCATGGATACTGAGGGTCAACTGTAGTGATACAGCTGTTGAGGAGATGCAGAATCTACAGAGTCAGGGTGCAAATTTGGCAAAGCAGGCCAGAAATAGGGCAGCACAGAGCTTTCCTGTTACCAACTTCCTTTGATATTGCATGTAAGATAACAGTTCACCAACCAACCGTCCTGGTTGACCAAGACCAAGGGATTTTCCAGCACCTAGAAATTTTATCACTAAAGTTATTCACCCTATCTAGATTACACACACATAAGAGAGAGAGAGAGAGAGAGAGAGAGAGAGAGAGAGAAACACAGAGACAGAGAGAGACTCTGAAAGATAGATACACGGGACCAGAAGGAGTCAGTCTTGCCATGCATAACCACAACCATGGCCACAGCCACAGCCAAAGCCATAGCCACAGCCACAGCCATGGCCACAGCCACAGAGGTGGTTCCATTTGCCCTTACTAACAATCTTCTCAAGACTCTAATAGGCAAAGCTGGCTAACAAATCAGAAGAGCCATGGCTTCCCTAGAAAGAAGGCATTCCACATGGGTGAACACCCTCTGAGGATACACCAGGAGGGATGCCATGCTGGATCAGAGGCATACCTCAAACACTTCTCTCTTTGACATGCTCCAACATGGCTACCTGGCTTGGGGTCTAATCTTAAGGTGCTTTGAATCCTGAAACCTCTGGCTGTGTGCTACCTCATTTTCCTTCCTCAACATGTTTCCTGCAAGTTTCTCTCCCTTCAAAGTGTATTCTACACACAGGAAAGTAGGTGAACTAATGTGAGCCTCCTGTTAATTTCATTCTTTGGGGGAAATGGGAAACAGAGATTATTTGCTTATCTATCTGGGGAAACTGAGGCTCAGGAAGGGTTGGTACCTCATCTGAGGCTTCCCCCTGAATGGGAACAGATGCCTACCTGTGTATCTCTGCTAAGGGAATGATGCCATAGATTTTTTTTTTCATGTGATTTTCACCCTACTCATCTTGCAAGTAACCATTGTGATAAAACTTACCTGTCGCATCCATACCTCCTCAGGAATGGTCACAGTATCTGTACAGGCAAATTGGCATCATGGGAGATGAAACAAGCAAAAACCTGGTTGATGTGGAAGACACTGTATAGCATGGGAGCGCTGGAGTAGGTGAAGAGAGCTGGGCTCATGCCTGGGAAGTGCCTTTGACCCACTCTGAATGCAATGCAGGCAGAAGCAAGAGAGCCTTCTCACCCTATCCTCTCCCTGTCTCTACAACTCTCCATCATCTCTAGTCTTTCCTGTCCATCACCTTAGGGAACTCACATCCTTCAGAACTCCAGTAGAGGCAAACACACCACTAGCTGGTATTAACAAGCAACTCTCACAGGATCATTTCAAAATGAACAAGTATCAACAGACACTTGCCCATATGGGGAGGGGTGATGAGGGGGTTAGAGAGAACACAGGGTAGGGGATGATAGACTTTCGAACGTGTTCTAAACAAAAATGGACAAAGAACAAATGTAATTAGTTTTTAAAGCCATCCATGTCCCACTGGGAAGAGTGGGACAGGAGGAGGAGGAAAGCCTCGCTCTACCATAGTAGGTGTGGACACCGTTCTCAGGTATTTGGGGCCTCCAGGCTGTCTGGCTCTCACATCACAAAATAAGGAAGGCATCCTCTTCCAGGATCACAGGACCTCTGACCGCAAATCCACCCAGGGCACACGTCTCAGCCACATAGCCTTGCTGATCCCAGCAATGCCCAGTCCAACGAACAGTGATGTCATACTGTTTGGGTTGGGATCATTCCTGAACCGTGAAGCAGTTAAGAAATATCCTGCCCCACTGGCTGCTATGCTCATAAAGGAGGACCCACGTGTACTTCCTTCTTGTTCCAAGACGCACCAGCTCATGCATTCGCTCACACCCAGAGGGAGAGACAGCACAGGACTGCCACCTCCCATGCAAATCACCTCCAGGAGTGCAGCTGGGCTCCTCCCGCTGCTCCTGGGCAATGCTCCTGGGTAGACCTTGTACAAGATGCCATCTCGGGCGCTGTGTATTTTTCCTCATTGTGGCTCTTTTGGTCGACGCTGTGGGCCTGGTCCTTTTGCTGCTGGGAATCTTTGCTCCACTAAACTACTGGGACTTCTTTGTCTACACGGGAGCTCTGATCCTAGCCCTGAGCCTACTGTTCTGGCTTGCCTGGTATTCCTTCAATATCGAGGTCCCTCTTGAAAAGCTGGACTTTTAGGGGAGCCATGGACAAGAGAGAAACAGGTGGCATATGCAGCTGTGAACCTGAGACCCTGGACATGAAGCCCCCACACAGAACGCCCCACTAAGACCAGGTGAGTGCCCTTAAGACCTGCCTAACAAGGTAGTGAAGAATGCTCAGACTGGCAGGGACAGGCCAGGACCGCATGGGCAGGTGGGTGGATAACTGCTCTTCAGCCAAAGACTCTGGAGGTGTAAGGCTCAGGTTAATGTAGTGTGGGAGACGAACCAGAACAATGTGGAATGGATGCTTTCTTTTTAGGGACCACTTCCTCTACTAGTCTTTCTTCCTCTAGTAGGCCACAACAATTCCACTTGCCATCACACACACACACACACACACACACACACACACACACACACACTACACACACGAGAATTATCCCTTCAATATAGAACATAGGACAAAAGAGCCCATCTTGAGTGTTGTACAGAAGTGTGAGGGGAGCGGCTCCAGCATGGGGAAAGCATGGAAAGTTCCCCAGTAGCTGCTAATGGCCTTGCATGCCTGGAGGTGTGTGAACTGGGCCCGTTCGGGAGCAAGCAGAGCAGAACCATCCAGAATGGCCTTTTTTTCTCTTGCTTCCTCCCTAAACCTGGCAGGTGGGACAGCAGTGCCTCAGCACTCCCTCAGCAGTGCCCTTGCCCTGCTCCTCACAGACTGAAGCATCCAGGACACAAACCCAGACCAGCCTCAGTGGTCCTGAAGTCTAGAGACGGGCTTGGGTTTTCATTGGCCAAGTCCTATGTTACAGCCAGGCTAGTGGCTCAGTTGACTGCGTGGTACAACCTAAGAGCCACCTGTAAGACTTTGACACAGAGGTGAGGCGGAAAGGACAGCAATGGCCTGGCCCTTACAACCCAAAGTTAGATGGCAGCTCTTCCCCAGGTACTAAAAGGGGAGTACTATTCACTCTGATCTTCATACCCTCCTCCCAAGGTGGGTTGGGACCTGCAGGTGGATACAACTTGGCACTCCCCTTTGATCAGGAAGCGAGGGAGCAAAGGTTCTTGCTGAGATGTAGGAAGGAAATAATACTCTTTTATTGGAGATTATATCTGGCCCTCAGACTTGTGGGAATAGAGAAGTACAAGATAGATGATGAAGGGAAGGAGACATCAGAATCCCCACAGGGTTCACACCAGGCCTCCATGTCCCTTAGTTGGGTGACCATGGGTAGAGTGCAAGACATGTTAGGCCAAGTTTTTAAACATAGAAACTAGGAGACTATTCTCTGCTCTCACTAAATAGCCCAGAGAGTGGGAAGATAGGAAAGACTCATTATAACCAACTGGGTTCTCGTGAAGGTTTAAGTGTTATGGTTAGACATGTAGCCTTGCTAAGTAAACCTACCTGGAATCCAAAGTTGGAATTCACAGAACTCATGGTTGTCCCTCAAACTTGGTCATGCTAAGAATCTGTTCATTGTTTATCTCATGTAGCTTTGAAACAAGGAAGGGCCCAATTTGCCTGTTGCACCATGGGAATGAGTCAGGCACTGGGTTGAGGTACCAGAGATGTTATTAAGATCAGAGAATTCACTGACAGGTGAGGGACACAGACATTAGCCACAGAGTCAGAGTAACAGCAGTATTATAAGGAAGTGAACAGAGGACTAGGAAGGAAGGGACCTTCCAACAAGGAAACCAACCTGGAAGGTGGAGTCACGGGCTTCCCAGGGTGATAGCAGGCTGAGCACCTAGGGGGAAAGAGTTCGATTAGAAAGTCTTTCAGGAGAGGGACTGGGTAAGGCACAAGTCTCAAAGGAGGCAAAGAAGGACCAAGAATGAGGGATGAAAGGGTAGAGGCCTTCAGCAGGCAGAGGCCCAGTCTGGCACAGACGCCAAAGGCCTTCTTAAACACGTTGGTCATTCCTTTAATGAAAATGAGTTATCGTAGGATGGATTGTTGGATTGTTTTTTCTAGACAGGGTTTCTCTTTGTAGCCCTGGTTGTCCTGAAACTTGTTCCATAGACCAGGCTGGCCTCAAACTCACAGAGGTTTGCTTGTCTCTGCCTCCAGAGTGCTGCGATTAAAGACATGCACCACCACCTGGCTCTGTTGGGTTTTTTATAAGCAAGGATTTGTAAGGATTTAACTGAGTCTGTCTCCAAAAGATCGCCCGGGTCGCAGCACAGAGAGTGATAAGAATTGATATCAGAGCTTTGATATACCCAGCGCTAAGCTCCTTATCCTGCACATCCTCCCTGCATCCAACTGAAACTCAATAGTCCCAGGCTAGCGAGGTAGCTCAGTAGGAAAAGGCACCCACTGCTAAGTCTGAGGTCCTGAGTTCAACCCCAGAGACCCACATGGTGGGAAGGGTAATTGACCTTTGGAAGTTATCCTCTGACTTCTACTTCTGCACTGAGGCATCCTCTCACACACACTAATACATGCATGCACACACACACATGTGTAAGCATGTACATGTGCACACATGCATGTAATTAGTAAATAATGTAGTTTAAATTTTATTTAAAAAATAGTTCAGTAAAGCCAGGCAGTAGTAGTATACTCAGGAAGCAGAGGCAGATGGATCTCCTGAGTTTGAGGCCAGTCTGGTCTATAGAGTGAGTTTTAGGACAGCCAGCAATACGCAGAGAAACCCTGTCTTAGATTTAAAACAACCACAAGACCCATACCTAGTTCCCTACTAGGACAGGGATGAAGTTCTAGGCCATCTTGATTTAATCCTGATTGTGCCCTCCTATCTGTGTAACCTAGGGAAGGTTACTCCCTTTCTCCATAACTCTCCCCAAGTCTGTAAAGTGGAGCTAGTATAAGCAATCGGTCACGACCTCCACCTTGACAACGTTACTGATAGTGGTCAAGCAAGGCAAAGGACACTCAGTCAAACCTCTGTCATCAAGCTGCTAGCTGACCCAGGACAGTGGGGGACCCTTCCTTTCAGATAGACACTCTTGAAAGATTATGATCTATTCTGCCTATGTGGTGCTGGGGCAGGAACCAGGACCTCGTGCCTGCAGACAAGTGCTTTACTGTTAAGCAATATCCCCAGCATGGCTAACCCTTAAGGCAATACACAGTATTAAAAGGGTGTTTTGCTCTGTTTTCAAAGGAAATGGGAATGGATGCTGCTCCCAAATGCCAGGCTTTCACTCAGGCTCATCAGGCTCAGCTGGACTTTCAGATTTAGGGGCTACCCAGTGTGCTCTCTGTGGGACATGGTCATTCCAACAGCACTTCAAACTTTGTGTGTGGGAGGCCCTCAAAGCCGCCAGGTCACCATCAACTTCTCCCTCCATTATTCCCTGTAGTGGATTAGTCTAGAATAGCAGCTTAGCATGACTGCCCCAGAGGCTGCTCATTCACTGTGGGGCTACATGCTCTCCTGTGAGCTCGGACAAGTCCCTTTCTTTCCCTTTCAGACAGAAGCTGAGATCAGGGAGTGCACTTGAAAGATCCCTACAGGGGTCAGCACAAGGCAGAGTGAGAGGACTAGAACCCAAATCCCCCTTCCCCACACATTCCACTCATGCAGGACACTGAGTTTTTAGCACGTTCACTACTAAATCGCACACTAGTACTTTCTGTGGACATTTCCTTTGGTGCCCAACACTGAATCTCCAAGATGATTGGTGCCAATTCCCTTGCATTCTGCAACCTTTGGCCTCAGTATAATCGCCAACTTTATTTATGATTTATGGCAGATTATAACTGGTTTTGCCAGTTCTTAGCAATCAGAATGGGGTCAAGGAAAAAGAGGTAGACTCCTGAGTTCAGAGCCTGATGCCACATTCCCTCCCACATCCTTCAGAGAATGTGCAAGATGAGGCAGATAGGACCTGCTCCACCTGGCCCCAGAGTTAAGGAGGTCACGTTCCTGGTCTGCTGTAGGACAGAGTGTGGCCTGGAGGCTCTGCCAGCCCTTGCTCTGCAGTGTGCCAGTTCTCCAGAGGCAAGAGGGCAACTGGTGCTAAACCTCAAAGGCTGCCCAGAAAGTTTCAGGATGACTGGCTCCTTTTTATAGCCCAACAGTGTACAGAGACCTCCTTGTTTTGATTTTTATCTCTTGGCCACTGTGTTTCCAGGACTGTTTGCTTTGTTTTATTTTTATTTATTTTTACTTCTCGGACATGTCCCATCAGATAAGTTCCCAGGCAAAGTCAAGTAAAGACTCTTGTCCATTTGCAAATTTAAGACCATCACTACCCTTAAACTCTCTCTCTCTCTCTCTCTCTCTCTCTCTCTCTTATACACTCCCTGGCCTCTACAACACACATCCTACAGCTCAGCAAACACACACGCACACAGATTATCTCCTTTGTCATATTAACATATGAATATACTACATATACATAGATACATTGCTTCTCCGTTGTACATAGATATTATTCTTTTTTTAATTTTAAAGAATCTTAATACAAACTTAATATAAACTATTTCAGTCTCTCTTAACATATAAGACACTGACTCAAAATACTTTATATCATTTTTTTAAGTATTGCCCAATAAAGGTACAAAATTAATATTTACGATTCCATTTTCTTCCATAAGATATAGCAAAAATCTTTAAGCCTTTAACAAAAAATACATTTTTTTGAAAAAGCAAATATTTGGACATTTTAATTCCACCACTGAAGGAATATCTTGTACACAATTTTCAGAATGGTTGATGTCTTTAAGATGAATATCTTATAATTTCAGTTTAAAAATTACATCATGAAGCCACTGTCACAGATCATAAATAGAAATGCAATACTGTGTCAGAGAATATATATATATATATATATATATATATATATATATATATATATATATATCCCTCTCTTCTCTTTTGTGTTTTGGTTAGCCATAACAGGCTGGCATCCCAGCTGCCTCCACCACCATTTCCACAACAGCAGCAGCAGCAGCAAACCTTCGCTCTTTCTACCAATGCCAAGCAATGTGTTTTTCCTAACATGCAGGGTCAAGGTAGTAGTCCCAATGGAAAGTTCCCAGGTGACAACCCTTTAACCTCAGTCCCCTACAGTACAATAATGCTTTTTGATGTGTTTGTAGCCTGTGGAGGCCTCAACCAGAAGTCTTTCATAGACAGCTTGAATTTTAGCTTAAATAACATGCAGTATTCTAACCAGTACATAGACATTCAATGTATACACTAGTGTGACTCCCTCATAAACGCCTTAATCTAATCACATACCACCCTATGGCTCTCCTCACACTTATACACACCCATCATGAAACTATCGCCCACAAAAACAAGCACGCCCACAATGCTGCTATCAAGACCAAAAGATATACAAGGCTTATGACCCCGAGCCCAGGAAAGTGAAACTTGTTTCTCTGCATTTGCTTTTTCAGATAGGTAACCTCTCTTCTCTGCCCACGCTGCTGCTATGTCTGCTCAAAGGTTAGCCGGGTAAAAGGCCACCCACGGTTGTTCAGCAAGCCTATTCTCGGAACAGACACAGTGCTGGGGCCGTGTGAACAGCAAGCATCTCTCAAGTCTCTCCAGGGATTTCTAATCTAAGGAGAGAGATATTGCAAGTGCACACTGCTTCCCAAAAGTACACAGGAAAAGGCATTCCAGGAGATAAGCCCAGTCTTGCATAGGCTCTGAAAGCTGGAGTAAGCACAGAGCCCCTGGCTGGAAGCAAGGTCTATGTCTCTGGCCAAGGATGTGTGTGTGTGTGTGTGTGTGTGTGTGTGTGTGTGTGTGTGTGTGTTGGGGGGTGTGATTCAGATGTCTGGCCCTGAGAAACAGATAAGAACTTGACAGCTAGAGATGGCACAGACCAGGGTAGCCTGGAAAGAGAAAGGCTGCAGAGACTAAATCATTAGAGAGCTTGGGGAGGCTAACCAGATATATTGTGTCTTCAGTGCGGCCCATTAGGAACTCTTACCACTTAGCGTGGCTCCTGGTCCTTGGTGTGATGGGGATGGCAACATTACAGACTGGAGAATGGCCAACCATACTCCAGGACGGGTTACTTGGCAGTTTGGATGAGTTGGAAGGTAAAGGCTCAGAGATGGAGAAAACACCCAGAAAGTGCAAGTTCTGGGTAACAAAGGTTCGGAGAGAAAGGATAGTTATAAGACGGGGGATAGCCGGAGCACGGAGACTTCCTAACAAAATGGGCCTGTCCCGCTTTCTTTCAGGAACAGGCTGTGGCAAAGGCTCAGAAAGTGTCACCATTCCCAGAAACAAGAGAAGTCAGGAGAAGCCATGTTTAATTCAAGTGATTGGTTTTTCTCTCAGTAATGGAGAGATGTAAGCCAAAAGGAGCACGTGAGCAAGACTACATTACTGGGGTGGGGTGCATGCATTGCTTAGCTCAGAAGAGAGATCAGACACGGAGCTGGAGTCAGGTCTTCAACTCTGCCCATGGATGAGATTTTAGAGAGAGAGAAGAAGCTGAGGGAAAGGGGGAGGCTGCAGATATTTGGGGAGAAAGGAGACATGGGGAGGAACATGAAGACTCTCTGAGCCACCCTTCAGAGATTGCCACTATTCCATTTTACCGTACTATCAATGCTTTGAGAAAAGAATCATGGGACAACTCCCCCTTTCCTCCTTTTCATCTTCCTCCTCACCTTCCTCCTCCTCCTCCTCATCATCATCACAAATATTGACGTTAGGATGACAAGGAGCATTGTGATTAACCCGCTTGAGCGATGTGATAGAGCCAGTAAATGTTGGAGCTAAACTTTCTACAAGACCACGCACTGGCAGATATGGCTTCTGACCAAATCTGGCCTGCTTCTGATTTTTCTAAGTAAGGCCTCATTGGCTCTCAGTTCATTCCTTGGCTTCTGTTATTAGCCCCAGCTGCTCTATGCAGTAGTAGAGGCGTTGGATAGTTCAACCAGAGACCAGATAGCCTAACAAGTCTGAACTGTTGACTATCTGGCTCTTTATAAAAGAAATGTATGCCAAACGTCTGACCAAGCCACTGATGCTTCCTGTGGGAGACAAGGTCAGAGCTGTGGGCCATGCCTGTGCTTAGAGGAAGAGACAAGGAACACCGATTGGGTAACCCGAGTAAAAGTTCCCAGTAATAATAAGGGGGCGCCACGATGAAGGTGGCAAAAAAGACAAAGAAAGACATGATTGACAGCATGGGGACTAGCCATGGTATGTTTCAGAGGCACTGAAGCCTCAGGAAAGGTCACGAGTCTTAGCAATGAGGCTTTAGCAGTGACCAGGTGGAAAGGATCAGATGAATGCTACGAGTGGAGTGGCTGATGAGATGTACGAGGCCTGGGTGCAGAGTGGTCTCCAAAGTGTTTGGTGATGAATTAAGGAGGTAGGACAGTGGCCTGATAGCATAGAATTCCTTTCTAGGGGTTAGGGTAGGTACAGGGAATTGATTGAGGGTGAGCTGAGGAGGGAAAGGGGGTTTGAGAGTATGAGGAAAGATGGATTTCTAGGAGTAGGGCATAGATTAGAATCAAAAGCCCAGGACAAAGCATTAGTTTTTAAAGGAGCTAATACTTGGTAAGCACCTTGTTTGAAAGCAGACAAACCAATGGCTTATTTTCAGGCCCCACTCGTTGCTTCCAAGTCAGAGAAAAAAAGAACTCAAAGCTCCATTTTATAGAAGGAAGGAATCGGAGTCTCAGATCTGTTTAAAGTCCTCCACAGGAAATTGGTGGGTGTGGAGGGACAGCGCTGGGATTCAGACCCGGGCCTGGCCATTGAGTCTTGTCTGAACCATATCTGTCTACTTTTGTCCAGCATGGGTCTGTCTGGCACAGAAGAATCAAATCAAGGCATGCGGTCTTTGCAGCTCACCCTCTGATAGTATCCAAGAGGGACCCAGATGCTGCGATGATGAAGCTTTCACATCACCCACCAGGATAGTCACAAATGACTGTGAATACCAAGGCTCTCTCTGAAGCCCAAGCTCCCAGTGCCAAACCGCTGCTACTGCTGCCTCTACTCCAGAAGGTTGTGGAGGACCAAGAAGCCATGATGCTCCACCAGTGGGGCTTTTATAAGGACCACTCCACTCCAGGCTTAGATACCAAAGAAACCTCTGGCCAAAGTCTTTTCAAAGAACTGCCGACTGAAATTAAGCACAGACAACCCAATTGGGGTCTCCCATGAGCATGCACCACACAGTAATGTTGGCATGTCCCTTTGACGTTCACTAGACTCCAAGTGCCTGGTTCCTCTTCACCCCACCACCCAGGGGATATACAGAGGCTGATTCCAACATGGAGACCACAACATGAATGCACAGGCAGCAGTGAGCACACAGAGACTCTCTTTACTGGGGAACATGCTGGCACTGTTCACACAGGCCTATCTAGGTGTAGAGCCGGCACATGGGGGCTGCTCACATCGCACTCCAGGTCACCTGGAACCTCCAGGTACTTTCTCTGATTAGCACAGTAAGACTCGCTGTGCTGTCTGGGTGTTGTCCATGACTTAAAGGATAAAACTACATTTCTAGTCCAAATTACATGTAGTCTACTGCAGCCTGGCCCCGGAATCTACTGAAGACCATCATTCCAGGGGCAATCACAAAGATGTCATCCAAGCTAACCTGTGCTACTAATTTATATTCCCCATGGTCTGATTTTGTACTCGATATTTATATTATGCACTGAATGTACATGTTTCCTTTAAGATGTTTCGCATCATGTATGGTATGGGGTATTTACCTACAGAAAGAAGTGGACACATTGTTATGTGTGTGGCATGATGTGATTCTGAGTCTGCACAGTGACATAATCTCCTCACACCCTCAGCTTTAGGGCGCTGTCTTCCCATTTATTTATCCCAGGAGTCTACTTTGAGGATGCTGCCACCATCCTCCAAGGGAACACACAGAGCACAGGGGTTAGCCCCACCAGGTAGACGATTCTGGCATCTCTGGGATCATCCAGCAGCTTGGCTCCTCAGTATTAGGATAGACTCAGAAACCTGAAAAGACATCATGAAAAATATCCCATTTAAAAGAAAGGTTGAGCTCCTATCCAGAACCTACCTTGGCCTCCTTCATTCCTAACCCTATTGGTAGTGCTTGTTGGAAATGTGTGGAGAGGAGCTGACCCCATACCAGGGAAAGACCAGCTCTTTTTACTTGAGGTACTGCTATTCATACAGTAATATATGAGGCTAGTAACCAAAGTCCCTAGGAAGACCTATGCTGGAGTCCCCTAAGTTCTCTTCATGAGACCTACACAACTGGGTATTTCGTTGTGGCGGCGGCTGCTGCTGTGGTTGTTTAATTCTAGAAATGGAACCAGTCTCTACTTCTTTGGGCTGGGTACCAAATGCAGTCTCTGCCTCTCACTCAGCCACAGCCTCATCCACACTCACAGGGGGAAACTAGGCTCACACTCAGCCCAGAGCATATGTGCACACCAAAGACAGACTGAAAGAGCTAAGATTGACTGAGCATCTGCCCTGGCTGATTCCCACCTCACACGAAGTTCTCACGGCAGGGATTCCCAGATGCTGTTTGCACCTGTTTTTCTCCCAGCTCTCTGTCTAGTAACTCGCAAGATAAAGACAGTTCGGTGGGTGTATGCTGGTCTGCAAAGAGGGCATGAGCTTGACTCCTGAATCATCTCCCTAATTAGTGAACACGCTATTACAGGTCAGAGCATCTGATCATGGCCTTGGAGAGCAAGTGTCCAACAATCCAAGATAGCACATTCCAGCTGGCTATCCCTGATTAACACCATAGAAGAAACTGTTGATTCACAGAGAAGAGCTCCTGAAATTCATCAAATATCTTGCTCCGGGGAGTGGGGGGATGGGGGGAGGGTGATTCTGCTAGAACAAAGCTCAGTCCACAGCTGCACATTTACAGAGACAAAGCTCTGTAACTCCTTAGGATGGACACTTCCCCAACTGCCTAGATTCTCTTGAATGCAGTTTCAGGTTCAGTGAACCTGGAGAGGGTCTAAGATTCTTCCTAATAAAATTTCAGGTGTTCCCTTTGCCACTAATGCTTGTGACACGCCAAAGAGCAGAGATCTCCAAAGACTTAGCCATCTTAGAGAGAGGAAAACACACAGGTGAGGTAGTTCTCCCAAGTGCAAGGGGCTGAAAGTGGCAGGTCCATGTTTGGAGCCCAGGTCTCTCTGCTGTCAATCAAATCCTCTTTTCCCTCTGGGAATGGCTGACTGGCTTCTCCCCAGCCATACAGAGCCTCAGGCAGAAACAAGCAAACAAAACAGCACAAGCCAGGGGAAATGAGGCAGATGAGTCATGCAACTTCATACCTCTGGCTTCAACCTGGCTGTGCTCTGTAAGGGAATGAGCAGGACTCCAGGCTGCTCTGTGTCACCCCGGATGCCAGGGTGTTGAATGCACAGGTGCTCATTATGCTGGCAGGGCTTGAAGAGAGAGAGGGCAGGGGAGGGTTGGGACGGGCAGGGGGATTAAGCCAATTTACATTTTATCTGCCACCCTTCAGACTCATCTTATCAGCCCTCACAAGACAGGTTCCCTAGAGAGGCAACTGGCCTTTTCCATGCAACTGAATTCACTACCCTCCTCCTGCCTCTTAGAGACTTTTGTAGGTGTTCTCCATCAACAAGGAGATGATGACAGTGACATCATAATCCCAACAATCAACTGGGATTCAGCATTGGCTGTTTGAGACTTCTATAACCCCCTAAGCGAGCAGATACCTGAGACAGTAACCCTTCCCTTTTGTAGAAATCAAAGTACAGAGCTGTTATAATCTTGAGTCATCTCATCGGGCTCATGGTGACGCTAGGACTGCAAGGCATAGTGTTTAAAAGCCATTTAAAGAAGTCTATTGCTAGTCATCAAGTCTTCACGTAAACACATGCACGTGGCTTATCAGAGATAGGTCCCATAAAGTCTGGGGGACAAGGACATACTAGTGGGAAAGATGGTTCACTCCCAAACATTTGTCTCAAAGCTCCCTACATTCGACACGTTTCTTAGTGCAATTAAGTAGGTGGGAAGGAGGGGAGCTTATCATGGCTGGAGTGGGAGCTGACTCTATTACAGTTGATGGGGGTTCAGAAATGTTATTTATACGAAGGGCCAAAGAGCCTGGATAAAGACCAACCCTGAGGATAATGAAGTTAGAAAGACAAGCCTGACCCTTTAGGGAAAGGGATGTTTTATGGGTTTCTTCTGCTTCTGCCCTCATCAAGGATCCATGTTTATTCTCTGAGGACACCACTGGGTCTACATCCAGCATCCGCTTGGGTTATATTAGTTCAGGAGACATGGTGATCATCTGGCAGAAAAATGAAACAGTAGGTGCCAACTAACAGATAACTGAATCTGTTTATGAGACAAATCATCTATTCCAAGACTCCCAGAAGTTTCCTGGCAAGGTAGACACACAAGGATGGAGGCCAGCCAAGACAACAAGGGGGTTGACCAAACACCCATTGTCAGAGACACTGGGATGAGAAGCTTAGACTGTCAGAACCTGACTGTGGGTCTAGGATGGCCAATTCTGCTCTGTGAGAAAGCTCTCTGTGTCTATCCAAGCACCAAATAAATGGATGCCAGTAGTGGCTGACTTTACAGCCTTAAAAACTCTTGTGTTTTTATTTACTTTATCCAACCAATAGTAGCATCAGACCACATCCCACCCAGGTTCCAGACCCTGTGAGGTTTTTAGCATTTGAAGTTGGTAGCATTCAAGGGTATGGAGGATCTACTGTGGTCCTACCCAAGCTGTTCATTGTGACCCACACCAAGCTGTTCCCAAACTCAGAGAAATAAATAGATGTAACCAATGCACCATTTCACATGTTAACAGCTTAAGCACTGCATTTGATCTGACCCTAATTATTACTGTTTTCCTTCCTAGTTCATTTCCAGAACCATTTGCTCCAGTACTACCCAGTCCTATGGAACACTTTTCTTCTTAGTTTCACTTGTTCCCAAGACACTAGCCTATTCCACAGTGAGGAGCCCCACACTATAGCCTCTGGGGCATGCCCCTACATACAGCATTGGATCTGATGTCTTCTCACTCCTGACCCCCTGTTTCCCACAAATCCTCCTCTTCTAACCTCCAACACTGTGGCTGTCTTTCTCTGAGGACATGCCTACATTCTTGATTGCTAATTCCAGTCAGGAGGCTTGACTTTGTCCCTGCCCAGGGCCTGTCATCTGAACAAGACTCCAGGGCCACAATCCTCAGTTCTTGAGAACACTTAAAGGAGTGGCTCTCAAAGTCCAGTCTCGGGACCAGCAGCAGCTTCCTCACCTGGGATCTTGGTATAAATGCAAAGTTTCTAGTCCCCCAGTGTGCCCAATTCCCTATCCCCCTAAGGACTTTCCTGGCTCCAGCATTGAAGGTTGTGTGTCCTGGGAACCCTTAGTTATAGATGAACTAATAAGGTTAGTCACCTCCCCCTATCCCACACCTGCTCAGTAACCAGCTATAGACATAGGGTACAATGATAGGTGGTTAAAACATTGTCCAGTGGACTCAGGTCACGCTTGGTCAAGTTGGAGAATGTGATGTTACAGGAGGGAGTGAAGATACTCTACAGAGACACTCGAGTTCCTCTCTTTGGCTTCAGACTATTGAGACAATTGGACCCCAAGGTAGTGGAATTTCCCAGGAACCTCAAGCTGGGAAAAGGAAAGGGCTCAAGTCTGGTTCAGCCATAAGGGAAAGAGCTCCTAGAAAGAGATTAACAGAAGTGATTGGAGCTGAGACAAAGATGAGGGGCAGCACAGTGACTTAATGGAGATTGGCTAGTTCTACACACCTCCGTTCCTCTGTTCAAACCTAAAACTCAGGTTAGGCCCTGAGACACTAACTTGACGGGCAGTAGGGGAGGTACTAAACCTCTTTGATCATCTTCCTTATGAAGCCCCATGGAATATCTCTCCCTTTTCTAATTTCTCTATTAACTGTCTTTATTTGGACCATTCGAAGCAGGTAGTGAGCCTGGGTTGCTAGGGTCACCAGAACCCAGGCTTTGACCCTAGCTCCAAAAAAACGAGAATGTCTGTCCTGATTGGTTTGGGGTGTGGAACTTAACCATTTGCCCAAGGGCTAACCTGTGTATGGCTGCGTGTCCTCCGCACTCCCCCTGAGTACAGCAGCATAAAATTTGACCGTCTGTCTGTCACATGGAGTCCAGGTCCGGCCGAACAAGCCCCCGGCAGTTCTCTCAGCTATGGGAACCTCATGTCCTAGCTAGTCCGTACTGTCCTACACTTCTCAAAACTGACCTGTCAGCCAGAAAGCAGGAGGGATGGACAAGTGCTTACTACTGTGTCCTTGGGATCTCAATTTTTAAGAAAAGCAACACTTCCCCTCTACTAGAAAAGAAAGCTACATGGGGTGGAAGAGACACTTGGGCCTTCAGAAGGGAAGAGGAAGGCAGACAAAGAAGAGAGTTATTAAGAGGTGAGATGCTTCAGGGAAAGATTTCAAGAAGGATGGATGGGGAATGTGAAAAGGAGAATCGTGGAAGAGAGAAACAGATAGGAGTGAATTGGGCTGAACAAAGAGAGGGGCTGTTAGGGTGTGGTCCCCCTTCGTGCAACCGCAGGGAGCTGGGACCTCCTTAGACAAGCAAATTCTTGGTCTCATCTCAAACTTCCTGAAATAGGAGTTCTGGAAAGGGCATTCAGAAGCCCCTTGTCAACTCTGATGCTTTGTCACTTTCTGTTTCTTCAGGGGGCACAGTGTCCCAGGGTTAGGAATTTGAGGTGATTTTCAGTGTCAGAGTCTGCCTTGGGCCACATGACTCTAGTGAAAGTCAAGAGCCATCCCTTACTCTACCTAATGACTTCCTGAGTCTATAGAGAAGAAGACTAAAGGAGGAAGTCCCTCCTCTGCCCCGCTTCCATGCCTACCCCACTACATCTCTAGTGCCAGGCAGCTCAATACTCTGTGGACCTCATCTGGAAGATGTTCTTGGATGGAAAACATCCTTCAGAAACTGTGTCAGTTTCCAACCTGGTCGTCATTGCATCAAAATCCTCCTCTACCCACCACTTCCACCCCATCCTTCTTGTCTTGAAGTATGTTGTCTGCCAAAGATATTGTAATCACCATGGAATAATTAATTCATTTTCTCCATGATTTATTAATCAAACCCATCCGTAACTGGGTATGCAAAAAGCAAAAAACAGATGTATTACATTTCCATTAGCTTTTTTGAAGCATTTAAAGTAATGCATTATAACCCCATAAATCCTTTGGGAATCCGTGAAGAACAAATGAAACCAGAGATTTTAGCTTTTAGCTGCCTGTGTGGAGGAGGGTAGTGTGAGAAGAGCTGGAGAGAAAAATGCTTCTCTCTGCTCTCCCCACTACTACTAGCTACCTTAGGACTTTAACCCCTTCCACAAACCCTACCTTCCTCTACATTTCTGGAAACTACCCCAAGGGGCAACTCACAAGCAAGACCAGCGTTAGCTTAGCATCAGAGAAGTTTGTACTAGATGCCCTGCTTCCCTGTTCCCAAAGAGACCACCCTTCAGGCCTTACCTCAGCTCCTACAAACTCAGTCCCTTGTCTGCTTCATTAAAATCATCTGAGGATGAAGTCTGTGTGTGGTTGTCTGCTCAGAACTTGTTCCCAGCACCCTTCTCTGTCACAGCAATCTCAAGGCCACGTGAGCAACATGAGATGCTCAGCTACAGTGCCATGCAAGTTGCTAGAGGTAGACATTTTCCACTTCCTCCTGCAAAGCCTTGCCAGGGAAAGTGCGCCTGGAGGACAGACCCAGTGATAGACAGGACCAGGCTTCGCTCCTACTTTTTCCTCTCTCATTTGGTGCATTTGTTAGCCAACACATCTTTTGAGTCTTGTTATGTAGCACAGGATGACTTGAAATCCACAACCCCCCTGCCTCAGCCTCTTGATAGCTGACTTGACAGGAGTGCACCACAGGAGAGTCCTTCCAGACCCTTCCCTATGACAGGAGAGAAGCAGCCTTCAGTCATGGAGCTGGGAGAGGTTGGCCTCCAATAAGACAAGTTCAGAATCTCTCAGGATTGTAAACTTGTGTGAATGCTGACTTCCCTTTATTATTTTTCAATGTTTTATTTAATATTCATGCTTGTATATAATGTGTTTGGATCAAATCCCACCCCGCCCCTGCCCACACTTCCTTTCCTCCATGTTCCTCCCAAATGTTAATTTTTCACTCCATAGTATATCTGTGTGTATTCAGCACTTCTAAAATGTGCCCAAATTTTTAAGTCAAATTTCTATCATTTTGCCTGTGGGTTTATTTTCCTGAACTCAGTGACATGGGCCAGTTGCACAGCCGAGAAGGAATTTCACCATAGGCCACGATTCTCTGCCAGTCACACGTGGGTGCTTGTAAGGTTTCCAGGCAAGCCCAGCCATGTCTAATGCCCCCTGGGAAAGAAAGAAGCACCCATCTTGTCCCAGCGCCATGTTTGCCATGGGAGAATGAGTCACAGGTGGCCTGAAACTCATTCGACCTGGCCTCTGTTTTGCTGTTCTTCCTGGCACGTTGTTCTTCCTCTCTGGGTGAGAGCAAAGGTCCAGAGATGGACAAGGGGTCCCCAGGGTGACCAATCGTGTGGGTAAAGGAGTGTGGTCAGGAACCTTGCTGTGCTGAGCACACAGAAGTACTGATGCCAACATCATATTCTTTAGAGGATGCGGGCATGGAAGCAGGTTAGGTGGCATAGTTCAAATTCCTGGCCCATGAACTACAGCCACTCAAAGCAACATTAGCCTCCAAAGCCACTGGGAGGTATCAGCCAAGTTCAAGAGATTATGCTGCTGAGTCCCAACATAGCCTCCCCATGGGGGCAACAAGGATTACCCCCAAGCCATTAAAGGTGATATCTAAAATGAAACCCTTTATCTCCACTATGATTTATTATTGATAAAAGCCAATGCCAGGAGTTGATTACGCAGGTGAACTTAGACCAGCTGCCGTGTGCTAAACACCTAGAAATCACAGTCTCCACATGCTAATTCACACAACAAAACTCCATCAGGAAGAATCCTGATTAATTCCAAACATATCCGCCATCGCAGCCACTCTTCATTAAATCGATAACATTTGCATTTTTACTGTCCTTCATCCCAAATTCCTCTTGAATCTATATGATATCATGAAAGTCTCCCTTGCCTCTTGTACATAACCATCAGAAGGTTGCTCAACCCTGTTCTACCCAGGAAGAAATGGTGCCATGCCTTTCCACAAGCACCGATGCTCACAAGAGAACGCCTGCTGGAAAGAAGATGAAAGGTGTGGACAGTTCAGGGCTTCCCGTGGTAAGCTGAGTAGCTTGAGGCTATGTTCCTGCAACTTACCTCATCTGGCAACAGAGTCTTCTCTGTATTATCAACAGCTTTGCACTTGAAGGGTTTCTGAATATGCTACAGTAGGACAGACAAGGGGGCTTGGGAACTAAAGGACAGAGCAAAGAAATGATACCATAAACTCAGGGTCCTACCCCACCCCTATACACATTCACACATAATGGTGATTTCCTGAATGTTGGAGGCAGAATAGGAGCCATCAGTTGAGCTCATTACAGAGGCTGTGATTTGGATTGAAGTCTAGGACTGGCAGGACATCAAACCCTGCAGTATGGAAATAACACCCGCAACGTTGAAAGTTAGTGGTAGACTTTAACCTCACACAAAGGGTAAGATTAAGTTTGCTCGGGGTTGGGGATTTAGCTCAGTGGTAGGGCGCTTTGCCTAGCAAGCGCAAGGCCCTGGGTTCGGTCCCCAGCTCGGAAAAAAAGAAAAGGAAAAAAAAAAGTTTGCTCTCCTTAACACACACACACACACACACACATACACACACAGCCCCTCTCCCCTTGCCCAGTAACCACCTACAAATCATATTCAACTGAAGTAGACAAAGTTTTGGAGTAAAGCTGAGACCTGGGTTCCCCCTTTAACCCTTCAACTTGCTGGCCAAATGGCTGTCCCTACAGCCCCCTTTGCACTCCCATCTGTAAAATGGGCTCTTGGAGCTACCAGGCAAGCCCACACGATGGTGTAATAACCAACTTCTATTGAGTTTGCACCACGTGTCAGCACTTTTCACGCTTTATCTCCCTTTCTGCTTATCGTAACCTTGTAAATTTATGACAGATGATCTGGAGAATTCGGGAACTTGTCCTGGGTTACAATCAGTGACAAGGAGAGATGGGACTAGAACCTGACAATCTGATGGCAAAGCACTTTGAGACCCATAAAGCACACTTAGATGTAGGTGAAAAGTGAAAGGTAGGGTAAAGTCAGCACTGGGGAGATAGTGGTCAGTGGACCTCACGACAAGGCAGATTTTTGTCATTTCCCAGGCCTCACATTGTCAGGCAGCACATCTGTATTTTAATAAACTCCATCAAGTAATTCCAACTGCATCCGAATCAGAGAGTTAAAATTAGGTGACTACAGAGACCAGCTTCAGCTAGTGTGAGGTGACAAGGGCAGTGTTTACCCTCTCACACCACCATGAAATAACTATGTATAAAAGAACAGGTGAAATCAAGAAAACCAAATACTGAATCTTTGATAGATGGATAAAGGCAGACTCATGAGGAAAAATGGAGTAAAATGACTGATATATAGAATGAGAGAAGAGACGCTGAAGGTTTACAGATGCTAGAAAGCTACAGAATGGATGTGAAGAGTGAGTTCAGGATATCTCCGCTACTTGCCTTGTCCCTGCAGCAAAGTGTCCAACAAAAGCAATTACTAAATATTTATTTGTTTTATTTTACGAGCTTCTCTGCCTGTGAGAGCGGATGTAGATGTGCACCCCGTGTGCAGTGTTCATGGAGGCCAGAAGAGGGCATCACAGATCACTCTGCAACTGGAGGTACGGATGGTTGCGAGCTGCCATATGGGAGGCAAGAATCAAACGTGGGTCTCCCAGAAAGGCAGTCAGTGTCCTTAAGCACTGAGCCGTCTCTCCAGCCCCAACAAAAACAACTCAAAGAAGAGGACATTTGGAGCAGGAGAGACGGATTAACAGTTAGGAACACTTCTTGCACTTTCACATGGTGCGTGTGTGCGTGCGTGTGTGTGTGTGTGTGTGTGTGTGTGTGTGTGTGTGTGTGTGTGTGTGTGTGTGCTATAATCTGGCTGCCCTCGTGGAGATCTGAGAGTAGAAAAGATTCATTTATCTACATCTGGAATAGTCAGGGGGAAACATCAATAGTGGATCTACAGTCTGCCCATCACTCGGTCGTCAGCTGAGTTGGGATCTCTGCAGGCAGACAGCAAGTCTATGCCACAGTAATCCGGTAGCTGGCATGCATCAGGACTGACAGCCACAAGGAAGGGGAAGTCCCTGAGCCTTGTCCTACCTTTTTGAGAGAAAGATGAGCTGTTTTGATATGTCGTGTAAGGGTAGGGGGCGCACAAAATCTATGCAGGGAGATTTTCATGCAAGAACAATCACCATTTCATAGAAAGTGTGTGTGTGCCTTCATGTACCCTGTCTTCTGGAGAACTGAAGGCCAAGGTGCTGAAGTGACTCTTCAGGGTGCATGGCTCCTAGGTAAGAATCAAACTCAGTCACCCAAACATCTTTCTACTCCAGGTTCTTTGGGTATCAAAAGAAGGCAATCAAGAAGACTCCACCTGTCAAAACCTCGCTTCCCTCATGAGGCCCATCTCCCTTGCAATCACCTCCCCAGTCGCCTACAGACACCCTAGCCCCCACATTTCTCCTGCATTGCACATGATGTCTCTGCTTCTCTGAGTTCTGCCATCTTTGCTAACAAGGGTTCAACAGACAGTAGCTTATTGTTAACACCTACTCCAAGAATGTCATTAAATTCTGCCCTAGAGGAGCTGGAGAGATAGCCCAGTGGTTAAGAAAACTAGCTGTTCTTGAGGAGGACCTGGGTTTGGTTCTCAGCACCCAAATAGCAGCTCACAGCCATTTGTAACTCTGATTCCAGGAGATCCGACACCCTCTTCTAGCCTCCAAAGACACCAGCTACACATGGTACACGTACATCTCTACAGGCAAAACACATGTGAAGTCAAATAAATGTTTTTAAAATGCTTGCACATTCATGTGTCTTATTTATAGCCACATAGTTGGCCAGGGCTCAGTGTGATGTAGCAAAACCTAACAGAGCTGAGCAGACAAAATTCATTCCAAATAACTCACGCCCTTGGTGGTGTCTGCGGGTGTGAGATCCAAGTCCACTCCAGCATAGAGGGGGAGAGCAAAGGAGCCTGCATAAAGTGATAATGTCCTCCATCTTAAATTAATGAAGAACAAGGGAATACTGTATTTACATTGTGGCCTGTAAGGCAACCAAGAGGAAACACACACACACACACACACACACACACAGAGAGAGAGAGAGAGAGAGAGAGAGAGAGAGAGAGAGAGAGAGAGAGAGAGAGAATGGGAGCACAAAGGGCAAAGAGAAAACAAGCAGTATAATGTTGGGCCTGAATCCAACACACAAATTACAAGACAGAGATTATCCAGGTGTAATATTTTCAGTTACCCAGTTATACGCTATCTACCAGAAACCCACTTCAAATATAACGATACCGGTAGGTTAAAAGCAAATGAATGAGAAAGCAAAGGCTATGTAAACATAACCAAAGAAAAGCAGGATTACAAAAATGGATAGAGGGAGGCCAGCTCCCCACCCCACTTTCTGTTTTCTGACTAAAATCACAGGGTGGCTTAATGGCTCTACTCTTTGAATTGGCCGGTTGTGGACTTTTCCCAACGGGCCTAAGCCCATGCCAGGGCTTTCAACTCCCCCAAGTACTGATAAAGGTGGCAAAGCCGTTGCACAAAAACGTGGGGTGGGGTGGGGGGAACACAGCTTCACCCTTGAACCAATATTTCTTAACTCCTTATAAAAACTCCACACTGAGGCTACCAAGATGGCTTTGCAGGTAAAGCCGCTTGCTACATAAGCCTGAGGACGCATGTTCGATCCAAGGATCCAAAAGAGAGAAGCAACTCCACAGAGATGCCCTCTAACCTCCATAAACACTTTGTGACACAGCCTACTTTACACACACAGCACCCACACTCATTGGTGATGACAACAATTAAACTAATAATACTTTTTAACTCTACATATTGATTCCCTCACTGAATATCTATCTAGTAGCACATCCCTTTCTCTAACTGTCAATCATGGGGAGAAGGCCCAGCAGCCGGCAAATTGGTCCTCTTACCAGTGTTTTGCACAGATCACCTGGCATCAGAGCTTCTAACACCCTCCCCCATACAAGAGGTAGATGAATTCATGGCCTCACTCATGCTAGGCAAAGACTCTACCCCTGAGTGACATTCCGAACACCCCTACAACCACACTGTATTCTGAGACAAGGTCTCACAAAGGTACCCAAGCCGGTCTCAAACTTGTGATCCTCCTGCATGTACACAGGGTATCTGGGATTACAGTCACATGGCGCTGTCGATTCAGTGCCTCATTCTTTGGACTCTCGCCATCCCCTTGTCAGGATGCATTGGGACACATCTTTTCGGCCACTTCCCTGCTACAGCTTTTGGGGGTAACTCCAGCTGAGCTTTGGGAAGATGTAAAACTAACATTAAAAACAAAGAGAATATGACATATATATATGAATATGATATATGAGATATTTATCATAACACACACACACACACACACACACACACACACACACACACACACACAGAATCTCTGAACTCTAAGAACCTAAGAGAAAATTCAGGCTAGCCTGACTCACAAAGTGGGATCCCCACACACACCAAAAAGAAGCAAAGAAAACTTCCAGGGATGTAAAGGGACATTATATAATGACAAAGAGCCAAGTAATCAAGACAACAGGAAATTCAACGAACCAATGCACCAGTGGCTACAGAGATGGCTCAGTGGTTAAGATCACACACTGCTCCTGCAGAGGACATGGGTTTAGTTCCCAGCACCTGCATAGGGCTCACAACCACCTGTAATTCTAGCTCCCAGCAATCCAGTGCCGCAGGCTTCCATGGGCACCTGTGCTTATGTGCACACACACTTACCCAGATAAACATGCATACACATAATTTTTAAAAAATAATACTAAATCTTGTTTAAAAGAAACATATGCACTAAATAACAATGTTTTGAAATGAGTAAAATAGTTGAATATACACATCTCCAAAGTTTACTACATGGGAGATAGATGTGTTCATTATCATTAACCATTAGAGGCCTAGTACTGAATCACCCTGAAATACGCTAAGTACTTAGGGGAATGCCTGAAAGAAAATACTGTCAGCAAATATTTAGTAATAGGAACTCTCAGCTACTGCTGGCGGAAACGGAGGATTGAGCGGCCATGACATGAGTTAACCGTTTTACACAACTAAGCAAGTTCTTACCATATGCCCTGGGAGTCCGGTGACTGCATATTTATCCCCTGGGAAGGGGTGTCATAGTCACATAAATTCACGAGTGTTTATAACAGCTGTACTTAGAACTGCAAAAAGGAAAAAGAAGCAAACTAAACAGCCTTCCACAGAAGACTAGTAAGACCTGTGGTACATCCGTACAAATGAAATGCTCTTCAGAAAGAAACAGTGAAGAAATAGACAGAAATAATAATAATTTGGATTGGCCTCGTAGACTTTAAGATGAGTGGGAAAAGCCAGTCCTAAAGCTTGTGTTTGAGGTACAGAGCAAGCTTGGAAAGATGCTCCCGTGATAGAGCAGCCTAGGTTTGGGGTGAGGGTAGAGTAAGGATGAGGTTACAAAGGAATGGCAGGAGGAAGTTCTTTGGGTGGTGGGAGGGCTCTCACTCCACTCTGATGCTCACAAATCTGTACTTGGATTAGAAGTCCAAGAACCATGGTCTACTCCCCACCTCTGCCCCCACCATTAATGCCAGCTGTATATTGACTTTTAAAGTTAAATTAAAATTAAAAACTGTGCTCTTCACCATTTGAACCTCTCAAGCTTTACCTCCCATCAAGTTCCCCACTTTCATTCAACTCAGCAGCCCTGCCCTTCCCAGGGCACCCTGGAGCAGGCTAGACCCCACCACCTTCCTCCCATCTCCTCTTTTGCTCCCAAACCTGCTTTACAAGATTAAGTAGGAGCTGCCCTCAGTATGGGAAGTTAGACCTGGCACAGCCTGTACATGCTCCAGGTGGCATGGGGAAGCCAGGGTTTAGAATCCACCTTAACACAACACGTTTAACTAAAGGGAGGCTCAAAACAGCCAAGCAAGGAAGCGCCAAACTGATTATAACCATGTTACTGCCTCAGCCAAAATCACTCTGGAATTCCTTTTCTTGAGAAAGGGTCTTACTATGTCATCTTCCTGTCTTGACCTCTGAAGTGCTGGGATTACAGGAGTAAGCCAACATGGCTGGTTTAGAGTTCTTCAAGAGTCTCCAGACCAGACTGTATTATACAAGAACCCCAGTAACAATAATGAATTTAGTGGTGTGTGTGTGTGTGTGTGTGTGTGTGTGTGTGTGTGTGTGTGTTGAATGTGTGTTTAACTAATCCCCACAACAACCTAATATAGTAAGGTAACTACTTGAATGACCCATTCAATATATGCAAAAAATAAGAAACAGGTCTCCCAGGTGATAGACCTGGCTTTGAACCTAAACCACAACCCACAACCCATAATTTCAATAACTACTAAGCTACAGTGCCTCTGGGTGCCCAATTTCCTTCTCTTAAAACGAGTCCTCATCTTTTCACCCCACCACTAAGCGAATGGGTTTCATCCCATCTGAATTTTGGTTATTTATTCAAGTAACCTATCTTCGACGGAAAATTACCAATATAAGATAAATCCAAAAGAATTTGCCTCAGGCCTTAGAAGTGGCTCCCAGGAAGAGAGACACATTCTTGAATAATGACAATCTCCCAAGATTGTGTACTCTACCTAAAAGCCCAGAGCTATAATTGACTCTGGTATGTTGGTTAAAAACAATCCACCACATTCTTTTATAATCATTCCTCAAAATAAGCAGGTGAAGTGAGCATCTTCCAGAGTCCTCCACCCCTTCCTTCCCTGCAGCACTCAGAGAGACGTACTTAACCCAAGGTGTACTCAAACCAGATGCAAAAACACTCCTCCTTGCCCAGCCCCTGAGCGATTAACAAATTCTCTCTATCTGCTTTAACCCAAAGTAGGAATATTTCTGCCCAATGTCTTCAGGAGGCTCCAAGCACTGGGATGGGAGTGAGAAGTGAGCAGAACATGGCTCAAATAGCAGCAGCCATCACCACCCAGATTCATGCCCACCTTCTGGTCCTCACCCTCTCTGCTCACTTATTTTTTGATGCAGAAATGACCTTCAGATTCATGACAGCTCTTAACATCTCTCACAGGAGACCCAATGGTGTCTGAGACCAGGCAGAACCTGGACAGAGACAAGTTTAGAGGACCGGTGAGAGAGGGTGGGAGCCAGCAGACCAGTCCATCAAACAGAAAAGAGTGAAAATCCACCTCAAACATTGTGAGGTAGAGACACCAGGGTGAATGAATATCTCTCCACAGTGATACCTAAGTCAGAGGTCAGCAAAAAGGCTTGATATTAAGCAATCACAGTCTGCAGTGTTAGCTCTCTTTCCCTGCCTTGCCTCGTCGTCTTTTTCTTCCTCCTCTTTTTCTTTCTTTTTCTTCTCTTTCTTACAAAACTTTGAAAACTTTACACAGTGAGAGGGGGAAAGGGAAAAGAAGAGGGAGAGGGAGGAGGAGGGGGAGAAGGAGGAGAGAGAGAGAGAGAGACATCATAAGGAACACAGAGGCAAGCAACAGAGTATATTTGATCCTCAAGCCACAGTTGGCTGCCCCCAAGTCAGGAATTCTCAAACACTACTCTTGAGACCAGAAACATAGTAAAATTCCATGATGTACTGATAATAACCTAATAGTCTATGGGTATATGCCTATACCCATAGTGTAATATTCCCACCACGCTTTTTGTGTTGCTCCTGTGCACAGAGCTGAGGACTGAGGCTGCATGGTAACTGCCCAAAGTCACTTTACTGCAATCACGGACAGACAACATACTGCAGAAATGTTGTCACTACCTAATATGGGCAACTCTGGTATTGGTTTTATGCATAAATAGCATGCTGTTAACATTCATTCAATAAATGTTGGTACTGTGGTAAAGTGTAGGACCCAATGATGAGTGACAAACATCCCTGACTCAGGTCGGCCACAGTGTGGCAGAGAGTCCACAACCTATGAACAAGCTGAGAGAAGAGTCCAGAGAAGACTGTGTAGCCTGGTGGAGCTGTTCCTCCCAGGGCTGTGGATCAGAAGGTCTGTTTGGGAACATCATCCCAAACTTAGCTCTAAGACAGGAGGCTGTGAGGCCCAATAGACCTTACCAGATCATTTCAGAAAGTCCCAACTCAGGTCTTCACACTCTTGGAGTATGTACCTGGGTTTAGAAAAATCTTGCTTGGGGAAAAGTCATAAAATTGGAAGATAACATGTATAAGATTAACAGATTTTAGTTTCTGACCATGGAAAAAAATTTTTCTTAATGGCCACTTTATCCTCGATTTTTTTTTTCTGTGCTACTAGTCTGTCATGAAAAGGATACAGGGTTGTGGTTATGTGATAAAAACAATGTTTTCTGTTAGTAAATGAACTTGATGAGTTTGCATGCACATGTGAAGGTTTTTTCCTTTCTTTTTGAACGTACATTGTTCACAAATAAATAAGACAAAATAAGACTTCTGAGTTCCCTGGCCCTCTAACTCTAACTTGTTCTTGCAATTTCTGTGTCTGAGACCAGGCAGAACCTGGACCAGAGGCAAGTTTAGAGGATCGGTGAGAGAGGGTGGGAGTGGGGAGTAAAGGGGTGAGGGAAGAGTTTATTTCAGCTTCCGGGTCATAGTCCACCACGGAGGGAAGCCACAGAGGGAACTCAAGCGGGAACCGGAAGTGGAAACCATGGAGGAGTGCTGCTTGAGCAAAGGCTTGAAGACTTGTGCTTAGCTATATTATACAGCCAAGACTCAAATGCCTGAAGAACAACCCCACTCGAAGAGGGCTGGACCCCACTATACCAATTAACAGTCAAGACATTCCCACAGACATACCCACGGGCCAAACAGATCTGGGAACTATGGCACTTGATACTGTCTGGTCAGGTGACTCTAGGCTGGTGGTTCTCAACCCTCCCAAAGCTTTGACCCTTTAACACTGCTCCTCAGGTTGTGGTGACTGCCAACCATAAAATTATTGTTACTACTTCACAACTGTAATTTTGCTACCGTTGTGAATCGTAATGCAAATGTCTGTGTTTTTCGATGGTCTTAGATGACCCCTGTGCAAGGGTCATTCAACGCCCCCAAAGGGGTCACCACCCCACAGGTTGAGAACTGATGTTGTAGGTCGTGTCAAGTTGACAGTCAAAGCTAACTAAGGAAATCCAATTTTCCATAGTTTCAATGCACTCGTGGTTTCAATACTTTTCTAATGATTCAGTCCTCTGTCAGCTTCTGTTGTCTGACAAACCACCCCAGAACAAAGCAACTTAAAACAAGAATTGTGGGGTTGGGGATTTAGCTCAGTGATAGAGGGCTTGCCTAGCAAGCGCAAGGCCCTGGGTTCGGTCCTCAGCTCAAAAAAAAAAAAAAAATCAAAAACAAGAATCATTTCTTGAGTTCATGATTCTGCGTGTTGGCAGTCTCTGGTGTGCGATAGCCTGAGCCCTGTCAGCTGGGCTCTGTGCATCTACAGTAAGTAGCAGGATACCTGACCGCCCAGTGCTCTTGTGCTGTGCCTGATGACTGGCCAGATGCAGACCAGGGCAAAAGGAAGAATCAGATCCTGTGTTTCTAGTCATCCAGCAGACTGACCCAGGCTTTTGACATGGTAATTGCTGGTTTCCAAGATCAGCAAATGAAGATAAGAGCATATAACATACGTCTTTTTTCTACACCCTGCTTGTATCTTGTTCTGATGATCAAAGCATGTCAGCTGGCCAGGCGGAAGGCCCAGGCACGGAGAATTGCTGGGTACGAGGAAGTGCAGACAAACTGGGGAACCACTACTGTACCAATTTGCCAGATGTCATTCCTGACTTGAATGATGTTTGCCAATCACTAACAAATAACTTTGAAGGTTATGCTCTTCCAGGATGAAGACATAAACCAGTTGCCCTGTAAAAGGGAATATTTGGAGAAGAATTAAAGATGTGGAAGTGGGACAGCCAAGGAAGGCTCTTCCTAGCTGCTCACCGACACGCAACAAGAAATCAGTCCTTCCTTGACTGTAAATATTTGTTCCACTCAGGTGGCTTTCACTCAAGCACCTTATGCTGTGAACTGTGATCTGAGTTCACTTTCAGTAGCTGTCATGTTTGCTCTGCTAAAAAGATTGGTGATGGACCCAGAACTATGTTTGATTTAGGACTGAGTCTAACAGACCATCACAGTCTACAAGAACAAGAGGACTCAGAGGTCTCTGGAAAACAGATACCTTACAAGTAAAAAAGGAGGTTCTCGAAGAAAGGAAAGAGGTTGGAGGACGTTGTGTCAAAGAAGAGGGGTGAGGAGTAAGTAATTACCCAGGGATAGGGAGGGCACACAGTTGGGGAAAACCAAACAAACCTGGGGACCTTGGCAAAGGGTCACAGTTGGAACCTTGTTCTGGAAACCAACACTATACAGCCCACCTTCACTCAGACCACGTGCTTGTCCCTGCTTCGCCGGATCACGTGATCACTCAAGTGCTTCCACGCAACGTGGCCACGCTGACTTCAGTCACTCCACTAGCCAGCAGTTTGTCCAGTGGCCTTTTTCCTGCGTTTCAGCCTCGGTACCTTATCAACAAAACCCGTTCGTTCTTCACTTTTGATCAGCTTAAACATTGAGCAACTGGGGATCCAGGGTGCCAGTGAGTGAGAAAACGCATGGAGTCCAAGTCACCTTATTCCTGTTCTCTTAGACTGAGAGTAGCACTAACAAGACCGGAGTCACTGAAAAGCCCCGGCTTTCTCTGCTGCAGAGGACTGCCTGTGAGAATGAGGGCTAGCTCAACACCGAGTTGCCCCACGAGAGAGCCATTGCGAGTTGGTGTCCTGTGTACTGCTCTGAGATGTTTGCAAGTACTGACAGCAGTTGAGTCATACCGTATAGATGTCCGCATTTCAGATGCGTTTTCTTAAACCACATAGAAAGAGCGAAGAAGACTGGTCTTATAAGAAACAGTCTTATAAGAAAGTCTAAGCTGCAATGTCATTCGTGGTTTGGGTTCCTTACCTTCAAAGTCTCTGCTTCCTTAATTGTCAGCCCGTTTTTACAGTTACCCTCCCTGAAATCTACATCTCCCTGAAGTGACTTGCAAAGAGTGGGCCCACCCGAGGGATGGAAAAGGCAGGAAATGTGACACCACCTCCTGACCCCTACCTCAGAAAGAAAGTCAGCGGAGCCTGGACTGACAGAAGGAAGAGCTCCGGAGCTAATTAAGTCTGCCCTGCCGAGGAGCCAAAGAGGCCTCCTTTCCGGTTCACTGCCAGCTTTTTGATGCTGTTTTTAAGTCTGAGCGCGCCAGGCCGAAGAGGATTTTGATTACAATAACGAAAAATATTGAGAGGAAGACTGAAAGAAGGGGGTTAGAAAAGATGGAATCCACCAACCGACTGTACACGGGTAGTGCAAACGGGGTGCGTGACCTCTAATCTTGATATTTAGATGATTCTTTACACAAATAATTCCATTTTAACCAAAGGCCGACCGAAAATTCTCTCTTCCTCCCTCCCCCCCCCCCCCCTCTCTCTCTCTCTCTCTCTCTCTCTCTCTCTCTCTCTCTCTCTCTCTCTCTCTCTCTCTCTCTCTCTCTCGACCTAGTGGCTGTATTGTGAAGCTTGCGCCATCTAGTGTCCAATCCTGGAACGACGAGCATTGTTTTCTACCTTTTACAAATTTTGAAAAGCTGAGTGGAGCCTGCCCTTGGCTTTGTTTTCAATACAACCTTATTATGAGAATATGCCCATTTGTGGTCTCCACAAGAGACTAGCACGTATAATTCTAACAATTTCTCTCTGGCATGTGTATAGCCTTTGGAGATTTACAAAGCACACAGAACTTTACAACCATGGCTGGCAGCAGGTGGGAAGGCATAATTATTTTCACCTTACCAAAGAATAGAATCAGGATTAAAAAGACACAGAACCTGCTCAAGGTCAAAGGACGATAGAACTAAGTACTAAAACCCCTCGAGTCCAAGGTTAGGGCAATTTCTGTTAATTTTCAGTAAAATGTCTCGATCCTCACAAATACTGTGAAGGACAGCCCTGGCCACAGTTCATCACCCACAGGACCCCTGAAGCATACTGATGCTGATTCCATGTCCAGACTCACACTTACACACTGTGGGGAAATGCTTGCACACCAGCATTTCATGAGGGTCTCCTTTGAGGCTAATGTGCAGGTGGGGTTGAAAACTGGTGTTATCAGTGAAATAAAATAGATGAGCATAAAAAGAAGTTATCCTTCCATTTCAGAAAACTTTATGGCCATTAAAACCTGGGGGCATACCAGGGACCATTTGTAATGTCACTGGGGAAGAACTCGAAAGTTTCCTCGTGATTTCCTTTTCCTCAACACACACACACACACACACACACACACACACACACACACAGAGAGAGAGAGACAGAGAGACAGAGAGACAGAGAGACACAGAGAGAGAGACACAGAGAGACACAGAGAGAGAGAGAGAGAGAGAGAGAGAGCACCTCAATACACAATGGATGCACACTGCTTTTCTAAGCTGGACTTCCCCCCTCTTTTCTAACTAATCCGTACCCATACCTAAGCAGAACAACACCAGGTCCCAGGATTACTGGATTTCCTGGACTTTGTTCATAGCCTTTCCAGCTGTCAGGACTCAAGAGAACATTGAGGACTATGAAGCTCAGAAAGTCCTAAGTCAGTCAGCCAGAAAACGGGAGCAACTGCATTTCAAGTTCCTTTTGTACAAATTGTGGCACTTTTTTTTTTTAGCAATGCATTTTATCAATTGTGTTAAAGTCAAGGCTACACACCTGATGCTCTCCTCAGACCCTGGTGGTAGAGCCCTGGTCCACTAGAGTGGAAGATGGCCACACTTAGACTGACGGCAATCATGCTGAAGTTAACAAAGGCAGCTGTGTGTTCACACTCAGCCTAGCAGGGTTTTCGAGCAGTCATTCATTCCATCAATACTCGTCAAATACTCTGTCCCAGGTACTGGGTACACAGCAGTGGACCACACAGGCAAAGTCATGGAGATGTCATTCCAGATAGTGAAGAGACAGAGAGCAAGATGGCTGGTCATTTGCACACGAACACACACACACACACAGACACACACACAGACACACACACTAGTGATTGATACTCAAAAAAATTGTAGTTAATAAAAGAATGGCAGGAAGTGTTAGAATCTGAGAGTGGCAGAGCCAGTCAAGGCGGAGACAACATGGACATAGCTGGATGCAGGAGAGAAAAAGCAGGTGCAAAGACCCTGTGGTAACCATCGGCCCAAGGCATTCGAGAAACAGCCACAAGATGAGATCAGAGGAGGAAGAGACACAGGAGAACCTTTTGGGGCCTTGACCTTTACTCTGAGCAAGATGAACCACTTGGTGGAGGCATGTGGAGACAGTGGGGGGAGGAAAAGGAAGGGTGGACATGGTGCAAGGTTTCCCACTTACAGCCATTGTGTAACAAAACGATCATAGGTAATAATAATAACAGAAATCATTTGACACGCAGGTTTGCCATTTGGGTAGGGTTCGGCTGGGGTTCCTTGTCTCTGTTGCACACAGCCTGGAGAGGGTGTGCTGGAATCGTCTGGACTCTCACTCTCTCACACTGCTGGGACGTGATGCTGGCTGTTGGCTCAGGCCCTCATCAGTGCATCTGCAGGTCACTAGTGTGCAACTCGGGCTTCCTTACAACATGGTAGCCGTGCTCAAACATCACCTGGCATCTCTCCTGACAAGTCACTCATTTAGGCGGTCTCAGGGAGCAAGCACGTAAACCCCACCTCGAAACCAAGGAAGTGGTAAGGTTCCAGGCCTTAGGAACATTTGGAAAGCCTGGGTGCATATAGGTGGAGAAAATCTGTCAGGAGTCAAAGTGCACACACACTGCACAAAGGTACATCTTTGAGAGGTCAATAACCTGAGGTGTCACTTTTCCAACAGGTCAGATTGTAGAAGGGCAGAATCCCACTCAGCCTTCTTCTGTGCTGAGGAGGGTGGATGTTGATTCTCCAGCAACCCCTGAGGACACACGATCTGGTTCTATCTCAGAAGAATGGACACTTTCCTTAAACACATTGAAGACACATCTTGATAATTCCAAACTTTTCCAAAATAATGGTCTCACAAGTCAGTCCAGGCAGGCTTAGAATCCAGTCAGGTCTGTGTTTGGAAAAGCTGCCCAATGACTCTGTGCCTCCATTTTCTTAGTCTGTGCATGTGGGCCATATAGAACTGTTCACATGTACAGTGCCTTGCATAAAGTCTTTAAGGCAGTCAAATGTGGCCCTGAGACGGGCAGTCAGGTAGGACTTGGGCTAACAGCAAGCCTTGTATCACCAAAGCTTTAGTTCCGAAACCTTTCTACCCAGAAAGACTGCAGAGACTAACGGGACTCTATTAGTAAGGTCAAAGTCAGGCTGTCTGCCTGGTCCTGAGATGGTGCTTTCTCTGGCTGGTGAGTAAGAGGCAGGACTATGGGGCTCAGCTCTTCCTGTATAATTGAATTTCCTCCCAGAGCCAGTGAAGATGTGGGGAGGTTAACCACCGATCTCCAGATCACAGAGCCACCGGCTGCCCTCTGGGCCCTTTGGAGACAGTAACACTTTCCCAGAAGCTGCTTCTGCCAATTGCTAGTGACCCCAGTGGCCTGATCAATGATGACAGCTAAGACCCCACTCTCTTCTTCCCCATATCCATGATGGGCCACCCACAGGAGAGGGTGGGTTACAGAAGGAATCCTGGAAGTTGTGGAGAGGGTCTCAGTCTGATATTTTTAACCAGATGTTGTTGTTCTGAGGAACTATGTCACACATCATGGAATATTTAGCAACATCCTGGTCTCTGATCACTAGACACCAGTTAAAAACATACCTTTCTCCCCACTACCCAATGTTTCTTGGAGAGCAAAATCATCAGTAGCTAAAACCACCATACTAAGCCCTCACGGGCATGTGCGTGTGTGTGTGCGTGTGTGTGTGTGTGTGTGTGTGTGTGTGTGTGTGTGTGGTTAGAGGTACATGTATGCACCTGTGCATGGAAGTGAAGAAAGAAATATGCCCCTGTGAGAATTGACTCCACCCATTCAGAAAAAAATGTTCTTAATAATAGTGATATTATTATTGTTATTATTATTATTATTATTATTATTATTATTATTATTTTCATTACCCAAACAGAAATTTTTACTGACTTTTGTAGACCTTGGACTTATGCATTCTACCTACACTGTCATCCTTAAAACTCTTTCACTTTTCACTTAGAAGATTTAAACAGAGATAGGCGACCTCAAGTCTGGCCACTTTGGCAGATGGGAGAGTTACACAGCAAAGATAATACCAAAGCTGTCCATAAGTACACCAGGGTTGCTCTTTCCAAACAGTTGCTACCCAGAGTCATCCTGTCCACTTGGTAGAGATATGTTTTACTTAAGAAGAGAACCAGGAACTCCATGGCAGTTCAGGAGTTAACAATGGTCATCCCTCTGGACTGTCCCTGGAGTTGCCCGTTATAGACATTTACAGAAGCATCCTTGGTAGCATCCTGAACTTCATTTACATGCTTGGTTAGAGGAGAATGCAAGTTAACGATTACAATGTACCTTTGCGTCTGCAGCTGTCAAAAATTGGCTTTAAATAGTAATGTCTAACTGTGGGAAGATCTTCATCAACTGAGTCATCCTCCCAATACTGCACTGTGCAAGATTTTAATACCGTTCTAAGTTTTAGCCATCTTGATCAGATAAGAAAATGAATGGAGTTCACTGACATCACATTGACTTTCAGATGGCATAAGGAATTAAAAGTTTAAAAGACACAAATCAAAAACTTCCATAAGTAAAAGATAAAATCCATATGAGTGTGTGTGACATATGACCTAGAGTAGATTCTAAACAGCATATACAGGATCCATAACCGAATATTATTATTAACTTCCGTATATACTAATAAAAGACTACTATCCCGATTGAAGACAAGAATAGAGATGACACGGTATGTACAAAATAAGAAAAGTAAGAAGTCGATAAACTTTAAAGTGTCTGATATTTCTGGTTATCAGGAAAATGCAAATTAAAATGATTACAATGTTCCTTTGCATACACGACTGTCAAAGATTGGCTTTAAATGGTAATGTCTAATTGTGGGAAGAATATGAAAAACCCAGGACCAAGAATGAGAACCGATGTGGCTTTAGCTTTCCAAAGGATAGTCGGATGTTGAAAATCACAAAGATACCAGAAATGTATCGTGGAGACATAGGACATGAGGGAGAGCATAGCAGCACGCACCTGTAATCCCAGCTCTGGAGCGAGAGAAGCAGGAAGAACAGGAGTTCAAGGCCAGCCTTGACAATGTAGAAAGTTCAGATCCAGCCTGGATCTGTCTCAGATCCATAGCCATGAGACTATCTCAAAAAGCAAAACAAACGAACAGCAATGTAGCATGCCTCTCACAACAGGAGATGTCCACACAGGTGAGGTGTCTGCTGAAATATAGGACCTGTTTGTCACTCTAAGCCCACTGTTTTTGTGGTTCCAATGGTTACATCGATAGGAAAATCCAAAGGGCAAGAAGGAATGAGACAGAGAGCTTCCCATCCACCACTACAACTTATCCAGTGCTACCCTCTTTCTCTCTTAGGCCTCTGGAAAATCTCCCAACTTCATATATCCCAGGACTAAAAGCGGTTTATAAGACCTTGTGAGACAGAGTCACGGCAGGACAAGTGTGTGTCTAGTGCTTCTAAGTCCACTAAACTAGCTGTATGACTTTAGGTGAGACACTTCCGCTTTAGAAAGCATGGATGCTTACCTACCCGTGGGTTAGGCGGAACAGCGGTTCTTGCCTTACAGTTACTGTATAAGAGTTGAGATCATTTATGTGAGGCAATGATGAAAGTTATTTATCCTTATGGTTTGCAACAAGATGGGAAACACTCACACATACACCAGACAAGAGCCAAGTACCCCATAATCATGCATATGGCGATTCATACACATGGACTATGTGCAAACCAGTGCATATTTGTGGGGTATGGGGGGGAGATCACAGATAGTTCGGAGATACTTATTAGTCTCTCCCAGGAACCATTTTTCTAGATAGGTTCTACTGTATCTCTTCACCTGCAGAGACTATCTGATACCAACCGCATTCCCTTCTGCGTGGTTCCTCCTGCAGGCTACACAGGGCTGACCTTTACTCTAGCCGATCTGCTGGATAGAAGTGACGTCATTTTCAGCACTAGTAATGGACATTTACAAGATGGCAGATTGGTGTCAATGTGAAGTATTTGGGGAATCACTTAAGTGCAGCTGGAGATGTTCTCTTTGAGGTTAATGTAGCACAGTGTGCCAAAATCTCATAAACTTTGAGGACACACAGCTCTGAAGTAGAGCAGAGATGAGACTGCCAACTGTCAGCCACCTCTTCTGACTCCTGGTATAAATGTATCTGTTCGTTATAGGATGCCCATGCTATTATAATTTAAAAGGGTACAATAATAAGGGATTTTTATTTATTGGTTAGTTAGTTTGTTTGTTTTTAAGATAGTCTTGCTATACAGTTCAGGCCATCTGTGAACTCAAAGCCCTCCTCCTGCCTCAGACACAAATGCTAGGATAATGGAAGAGAGCCAGCACATCTGTCTGTTGCTCCTGTTCTGAGACAAGGGACTCCCTATGCCTCTGGGTAGCCTGGAATTCACGACCCTCCTACTTCAGCTTCCCGAGTTTTAGAATTGTAGATGCATGCCACCAGGCCCAGCGGGAAAGGGTGTGGACCATATGAATATCTCAGGTCTCTCTCTTGAGCTATATGCAAGGCCACCTTCTCTGGCAAATGAAAAGGACTTCTAAATCCATCTGACCTCTGACCTCTGACCTCTGACCTCCCCACTCCAGCAACACCATAACTACTGGCAGATGTGTTCTGCAGGGAGTTAGAGGATTGCAGGACTGGGGTCCAGCATCCAGGACAGAGCTGTCCTATGGCAGCCCCTGGGAACATTAGTGTGCTATGTCCCTATGCAACATGGTAGCCAGCAACCATGGCTAGGGAGTATTGAAATGGGGCTCATGGGACCAACGGATTTCATCTTCTTTAATTTTAACTAGTTTGTACTTAAATGGCCACATGTAGCTTGTGATGACCTGGTTGGGCCACTCATCATTGTAGGTAAGGATACAGGCTCTGGACCTAGGTTGCCTAGATCTGAATCACAACTGTTCTCCCAGTTACTCTGAATATTTGACAACCTCATGCCTCAGTTTTCAAAACCTATGGAATGGGTATAATCTTAAAACAGAGCTTCTTGGGAGGATTACATGACTTTCTGTGAACACTGTGCTCACCAAAGTCAGTGGGAGGTCTCTACTGATCTGCAGGATTCCCCTCCTCCACTCCTCAACCCCCCACCCCACCCCCCACTTTCACTCATCGTTCATTCTGCTCTCTTTTCTGCCCAGCTGTGCTCTAGGAGATTTGCCTGGACAAGTCAGGTCAGTGTATCTGTCTCCAAGGTTTCTGGTTGGGTGTAGACCATGAGAGGCAGTGACAGAACATGGACGGTTGCAGGAAAAAGAAGTCTGACTCCTTCTCTGCTCTCCTCCTTGCCTGGCAGTCTTGCTGTCTCTCCCGTTGCCTCCAAGTTTAGGCTCCATCTTCCTGCTGCTCAGCCTAGAGTTGGCAGGGATCAGTTCCTGGCATGTTAGCTGTGGTTTCTTGTCATTCTGTCCCACTGTGTTGGACAGTTCCTTTCCTGGCCCTCCAGATCTCAGCTTTAGGAAGCTTTCTGACCAGTCCCTCTCAGCGAGTTATTGATACACTGTTGGCATCAACTCGTCTGCATCTGTGGCAAACAAGAATGCTGGCTGCACTGACTGTCTCTTCTTGATGTCTTAAGTCTTATTCACTCACTGGCCCTAGCTGGTTGGCTCAGGGCTTGTAGAAGTGGGAAGATGATTGGCAGAGAGGACAAATGTGTCTTCTCCACAAGAATGCTTGCCCTCTGGAAAAAAGCTCGCTCACTTCTGTAGCAAGCTTATGCCAGAGAACTCTTCCGCTATGCCTTGTACCATGACAATAAAACCCTGAATCTAGCTTCACTGCTCCAGTAGGAGCGTCACTCTCTGCCCCCACCCATCCAACCCTCCTGCCCCGAGAGTCAGCCAGGGATTGACTTTATCTCCCTAGTGAACAAACCAGCTGTGTCTCTGCCAATATTAGGACTCCCTAGTGGGAAAGATGACCAAGATCAAGGGCTTGTTGCTAGGTGCTTGGGGTGGAGGCAAGGGTGGAATTAAAGATAATTAAGGGAAAGCCAGAAGAAGAGAAGTGTTGGGGCACAGAGTGACAGTGTCAGCAAATATTTACTCTGCAAAGTGCTTTTGTGAGGGTTTGTACTTGTAAGTGGCAAAGGAGTCGACTTTAGTAGGTTTAAGGAGAAAGTAATTAATTCAAAGTATATTTAGCTCCCTAATGGCCATAAACACTGGGGAGTCAGTTTCTGAACACAGAGAGCAAACAGGGATGCTAAGTCAAGTTACATCAATGATCTTGCCAGCAAACCCTTGGGTCCCCTACCACTCCACTCACTGGTCTGCAGATGTCACTATGAATGAGTGCTCAATTCTTCTGCTTCTATTAGCTAGCTCCTGATTCACAGTGCCAGACATGCATGTCCATCAGTTTGGCTGACACTGCACCACATGCCTGAGTTCTCTGTACCAGGAAATGGAAAAGCAAGATCTAGACCTCTGAACCTTTGGGCATCTATGGATAATGGACAATGTTTGCCCTTAAGATGCTTGGCAGCGGCCAGTAAGGTAGTGCAGCAGGTAAGGGCATTGGTTACCAAGGCTGACAACCTGAAGTTAAGCCCTAGGATCCACATACTGGAAGGAGATAACACACACACACACACACACACACACACACACACACGCAGAGAGAGAGAGAGAGACAGAGAGAGACAGAGAGAGACAGAGAGAGACAGAGAGAGACAGAGAGAGACAGAGAGAGACAGAGAGAGACAGAGAGAGAGAGAGAGACAGAGAGAGACAGAGAGAGAGAGGGAGAGAGAGAGAATGAGAATTATCTTTAAAATGGTTTTAAGTTACATGACAAGACTCCCAAACACACCAATAGGAAACAAAAACAGTCACTGTACATCCATGTTTATTGGGGGTAGTCTTATTTACAGTAATTAAGTGATGGAATCAGGCTTTATGTTCATCAACAGATGAAGGAATAAGAAAAATGTAATATGTATGCATAAACACATGCACATGGGCATATGCACGCGCGCGCGCACACACACACACACACACACACACACACATGCACACACAGAGAGAAGCCTTGTTTAGCTCTGAAGAACAAAATCATGTAATTCGCAACAAAGTGGATGTAACTGGAGATCATCACATTGAGCAAAATATTCCTAAAAGACATATTTTCTCTCATATATGGAATCTAGATTACTCGTGTGTGTGTGTGTGTGTGTGTGTGTGTGTGTGTGTGTGTGTGTGTGTGTTTGGAGTATATTGTGAACATGTGGGAAATATAATGAATTCTGTCCATCATGGTCACTTCAAGTAACACTAGAGAGGTGACATCAGCTTTGCTACTCATTAGGATTGAAATGAAAAGATGGATATGTCTGTGCTTTGTTGAAGCTCATCAAGAAGAAGCTACCTCTCCCAGGTAGTAGTGGTACACACCTTTAATCCCGGCACCTGAGAAGCAGAAACAGGCAGATCTCTGAGTTTGAGGCCAGCCTTGTCTACAGATTGAATTTCTGGACAGCCAGAGCTACAGACAGAAATCCTGTCTCAAAAAAAAAAATCAAGAGAGAGAGAAAGAAAGAGAAATGGGGGAGAGAGGGGGAAGAGGAAGAGGAGAAGGACAAGGAAGGAGGAGAAGAGGAAGAGGAGAGGGGGGAGAGGAGGAAGAGGAGGAGGAGCAGCTTCTGCTTCTGCTTCTGCTTCTGCTACTTGGTCAAAAACTAGAATCTAAGTTCTACCTTTGGTCCTGGATGGACATTATCTCCTCCTTTATATTAACTCTTTGTTTAAGAATTAATCCAACTTGTCCTGTCAATCACTTAAGTCCATGCCCCCCAAGGAAAGCTGATTCACCAGCAGATGTGCTAAGAAGAAAGGACTAATTATCCCCTGGCTGAGTATTGGGAGCCAGTCAAGCAACCAAGGCAGGTGGTGAAGAGGTATGGAGTCATTCAAGGCCAAAAGCTGCTAGCTTTTGGCAATTTACCCGTGCTTTAACTCTTTGCTATTCTGGGGCCAAAAGCTGCCGACTTCTGGTAGTTCCTGCTGATAGCAGCAGGGGATTAAGAAAAAGAGGGTTAATTACCAGGGTTCCTTTCTCTCTGACCCAAGGGCCATCACTGGTTAGGCAAGAGGCTTGGAGTTCATTAACTCCTTGTGAGTCAGTAAGAAAGGAAAGGAAAGGAAATCATTTACACAGACAACATGAACCCAGATAAAGGATAAATGGCTACATCAAAACTTTATTATTGCATTCAGTTTTTTTTATAACTTTTTAGACAAAAAGTTCTCTGTGAAAAAAGAAATCCCTCACAGATAAAAATATTACGGAAAAGGGGAGTTACAAGGAGGACGTCAATAGTAAGTTCAAAGCAGTGCTTCATTCGATAAGCTCATTATAAGTTTAAAGCAACAATTTTACAAGGGCTCGCTTTGTCACAGTGCTCACCTATGAGCCATCCTTGGACTTGACCTAGAATGAATGGTTCTCCTTGACCACAAACTTGTCCCAAGCCTACCTCTCCTAGTGTAATTTATGGAAGCTCATTTTATTCCTTATTATGCCGCCTTTACTTACTATTCTATGAGAAGGGAGAACATTCTATTTTTGATTCTTTATTACATCTTTCTGGCAAAACAACTAACAAACCACCTCCTTAAACTTTCTTCCTAAAATTATTTGAATCAAATCAGAAATTCTATAAAGTCATTAATTCATCTAAACAGCATTAGTTTATGAAAGCTCATTTTCACATTGATCTGCAGGAAATTTGCCCATTAGGGTCAACTGATGCCTAAGAATCATTAGGCTATGTAATAGTGGACTGACAGGCATAAGCAGTGAGAAGCAATCCTGGGACAAAGCCTTTCCATGGTGCACCTGTCACAACCATGCAAAATGGTGGGCCATTTCCAGGAAACTCATTTGCTTGCCATAGCCTTTTCTAGATGGCTTCTGTCAACTGAGATAAGTTCATATCCTCACTGAAGCCCCTTCATTGAGGCAGACACTTGCAGTGTTTCCATGAGGTAGCATTGTGGGGCCTGTCCACCTTTATGACCAGTAAGTCTTCAGTGCTAATGTTTGTGTGCATGAGAGTCGATTGGTGTCATAAAGTAAAACAACACCACTTCAAAAGACTGGTTTCAGAGGCTCTGATAGGCCTAGGGATACTCATGAATCTAATTCCCTGGTCTGTAGACACCTAAGCAGACTCTAGCACTGTACAGAGGTAGCCTGGGAACATCGAGATGCTGTAATTTATGTCAAGGAGGTGAGCTAAGACTTGAGGGAAGGTAAAGCAGAGGGAAAGGGGACGAGTTAGCCACCTCCCACTATGAGATCTAGAGTGGGCAGTATACAGAGGATCCAAAGGAACAGATGACAGGCGCTCACAACACTGGAAACAGGTGAGCATAGGAGGTAGAAGGATTGTCTCCATCATTTCAAGGAAACTCATCTTGAGTCCTTGAGTCAATATTTTTCAAACAGATGGCTCACTAGCAGATTGTGAAATCAATTTAGTGGATTCTGACAGGCAGTTCTCAAAAGTGATATAGACCAGAACGCAGGTGTAGTATTGATTCATGTAGATGTTTGCTTCCTTTACAGAAATAAAAGCATTAGAAAACTCAACTTTGGTCTTTGAAAGGAGTTTTACAGTGGGTTAAGGCCGCTGGATGTTGAGAGCACAGAGCTGCTTAAAGCTTTTCAAGGCATGTTTGGACAAGGATATGATGGGATTTGCAGCATGTAGCCCTCATACCACTGCTGACTATGTGGACAGAGCCGGAGGATAAACCCAAGGGACACAAATCGGCAGAAGACTGGGAATTAACAGAGATGCTGAACTCCACTGATGCTCATATTGAGAGGAGTGGGGAGCTAGAAGCCAAGTGTAAAAGGTGGCACAACTGCACTGAAGAGGAAGAGGACAAAGAGGAAAAGACTCTTTACACATACACACGCACGCGCGCAGGAGCAGATATGGTACCCATATCTCCAGGGCTCTGTCCATTGGATACAGTGCACCTACCCTAAACCAAGTTCATATTGTACTGACCCCCAACATGGAGCCTTGAGTAGAGAGACCCAGGACCAATCTACCCTGTGAAGTGACCCTGACAAGTTGCTTCCCTTGTCTGGGACCCAAGAATGGGCTCTTAGGTTCCCACTGAATCTGTGAGCCTACATCTGCCTTTCCTCACAAGTCCTTATGCTGAATTTCCATATCCTCACTCCCACAAAGCCAAAGGCCTTTTCTCGGCAACCAAGAACACCTGAGAGATAAGCAGCACTCACCCCATTGGCCTCAAACTTCGAGTGGCAAGTTTCATGAGGCAATTTCAAACTGCTCTGGAAACCACTAAGCACTGGCCAGGTGGGAATAACAGGAGCTTGGCACCACCACCATCCTCACCCCTAGGCCCTTCACATACCATGAATCCATCTTCTCCTTATGAAATACATGATCTGGTGCTGAAGGCAGCTGCCTGCAGAACAACCATGCATTATGCCCTACCATCACCCCAGCACAGCGAGAGGACACACACAGAGGCTGAGGCAAACAGTAGTGGGGCTTATTAAGTTTCCCCAGTAGACAGAAGGGTGCTGACAGAGCTGAGGGCCTGACAAGAGGCATGTCCACAAGCAGCTGCTCTGCTGGGCTACATGGTCACTGCAAACAGCCTGTCATGTCTCGTGGTTTGTAGAAAAGAGATGGGGATGGCTGACATGAGGACTTGGGTTTTAACCTCAAGGGGATATGAAGATCAAAGGACAGACTTGAATGATAAAGAGCTGACAAGTATGGATCTGTGGGGCTTCTAGGCTGCAGTCAGAGCAAGGAGAAGATCATAGATTTGGTGCTCACACATGGGCACAAAGCATCCTATCTTAAAGCCCCTCCGACCTCTAATAAGAATGATAGGTAGGTCAGCCTGCATGTTCCCATCCTCTTGTACTTCCCCCAGGCTACTCATTTCTTTCCAGCTTGTCTCCCTAAACCCTGTTAAGCCTGAAAGGACAAAGACAGCATCTTGTTTCCTTTGGTCTTCATATAGAACCCAGTGGCTGCTCTGTAACTGTGGGATGAATGAATGATTCGTCTTCCTTCTGGTCCACCATCCCTTCCTTTTTCCCCACTGACTGGTCAGACTCAGATGTTCTGTGCTCTCTGCCACATTACTGAGCCTGGTTCCTCCCGGGACTCTGTGTAGGGCACTTGTTTACCCTGGAGATAAGTAGAGCCTAGGACTGGTCAGGGGAGTTGGGCACAACTTGGCTAGGCGCCAGGCAGCAGTGGAAAATTCCACTGGCACCAAGCCTGCTGGGCCACAGCACATGCAAGAAGCTACTAAGAATGGAAGTGGAGGAAAAAACCTACATTTTTCTTTCCCATGGGTCTGTATCTTCCCACTCCAGCCCATCCTTCCTGACCCCTTTAAAAACTAAAGAGAGGACCCTGAAAATATCCCCTTCAGACCTCATAAAGCAGATGGTCTCTGTCACAGTCACTCGGCTCAGTCCCTTGTAGCAGAAACGCAATGGGTGAAACACGTCAGGGCATGGACTGTGGGTTCCAACTAACTCGATTAGGCTCCAGGGTGTGCACTGCAGAGCATGTTAGAAGACTGCCAAGCCTTTGGGCACTGTCCACCCTAACCCCTCCCCCCACCTAAGATCCCTAGCAATGGAGCACTGTCACCCTCCAGCACCTCAACCAGGGTGATTTTGCCACCACCCCCCTCCTACCCCTGTAGGAGACATTTGGCAGTGTCTGGAGATTTTTCCAGCCCTCACCACGGAAGGCTGTTGCTGGCATCTAGTGGGTAGAGTCTGTTACTGAAGGCTTTAGGGTACAAGTCTGGTCTATGGCAGTCTTAAGAAGACAGCTTCATCCACTCCTCCTCAGTATGCCAGCTAACAAACCAAGTACCAATAAACCAGGGGAAATGATTGATTTGATGTGGTTACCACATCCAGTGCTGACACTTAAATGGAGACGTGCATAACTAAGCAGTTCTAATCAAGGAAGTGTCCCTTTCCATCACTGACCCACTGTCTGAATTCCTGTCAGTCATACAAGGTGGAGCAATGGTGGAGGGGAAAGTTTACTGTAGATAAAACAGAGCATAGACAGAGGAAAGAACTTCTGGGAGAGTCCAGAGTGGACATAACCAGACTGAGTTAGACCATGTGACCACAATGGGGAGGGAAAAGGAGAGGGGAGAGAGGGAGCCAGGTGCAGCATCCAGGAGGCCCAAAGAGAGGACAGGAAACCAAAATGGCTGGATTATATAGGGAAGAGCATCCGAGAAAAGGGCAGCCTAGCCCTGGGCTGGAGAGTTTAAGGTAGGAAACAAAGTGTACCAGCCAGAAGGGCCCTGTAACAGTTTGGGACTGGGAGCCAGCATTTGCTTTGATATATCAAATAGGCAGCTCAGCCATTTGTCCAGGGTTTGAGACCTAAGAGGTTGGACTGACTGTCACCTCCACATAATGGGGAAAACTGAAACTCAGAAAGATTAAGTAACTTCAGCAAAGGTGTGCAAGCAAGGTTTCGATTCAGACTCCCCAGAAACAGGACCCCATGCCTTTTATTGAAATATGGAAGCATTTGAAGTCAGGAGAGACCTCAGGGACGACGTCTTTCATCTTCAGGGCAGAAGTCAACAGGGAGCCATTTGTAAGCAGTGACCATGTTGTCTCCAGCACCCCTACATTTGGTGGCCTCCCTGCCCATCGCCTCTCTCCATTCTTATTATTTCTCTTTGAGACCATCCCACCGGGACAAAACACCATTGGTCCAGGTTGCAGAGACCCCATCCTAGATGTTGGAGTTCCCTTACAAGTCTTTGCTTTTGTAAGGCTATAGCAGGAGATTCAAGATAACCCCTCCCCTCCCAGCCCATCCCTGCTCACCCACGTTCACTCTCCAGACTAGAAAATACTCCCATTTAAGTATCCTTCCTCTGCAAATATACCTCTCCGTCATGCTTTCTGCTAGATTGCAAGATTGTTACCTTTGTGACTCCATCAAAATGTGTTTGTTGGCTGATTAAAAAAGAGGGCTTCACCACCAGTCACAGCCTTACCAAGGATCCCCTTTATGCCTCACTGTTCTGCCCTACCAGGAGGCAAGTATCCACTTCCAGAACGTGCTCCTGTCCCCACGGCCTGAATGATGACAGCATCCTTCCAGGTTTGGGACTCATTTAACGACAAATAAGGCTGTATTGGATTAACAACAAATAAGGCTGCGTTGGGTTTTCAAGAAACAAGATTGTATTGGATGCAAGTTGCCCTAATATCGTTTGCTTCTGGGCGGAAGGAAATTGTCTCAGCAGGGGCTGGCTTCCTTAATGGGTAGCTTTTTGCTCATGGGAGAATTAAATGTCAAGTGTGTCCCGCCAGTTGCTCAGGCAGCCCAACCTGGCCAGCCACACAGGGAAAAGTCACACATTCTCAGACAGAAGAGTTGGCATTATGTGCTGGGGACAAAGAAGGCCTGAAAATAGAGTGCTGGTCTATGTCCTGAAGCAGACCCTCTCTAACTTTTGTTTTCCAAGAAAACTTACACATCTTCAGCCAGCACCACCCACCCCAAGAGGTCAACCTGCATGTGTGAGGGAGATACAGCACATCCAGACTGGCCTAAGTGTGCCCATCAGCCCCAAGTTTAAGTGCAGAACTGACTTCAAACCCTGATACTGGGACCTACAGCTGTGAGGTCTGGGCCAGAGGACATTTGTAGCCAGCCAATGAGGAAAGGAGACAGAGGTGACCGAATCCTGAATTCATCAATGTTCTCTTTGCCTTTAGCAGTAGAAATGTACACTTCTGGTATATAAATGGGACAATTATGGATGCTAAATGGATCCCACACGTGGACACATGATAGAGGCATCTGTGTTCCAGTCCTTGTAGGGGGCCTTGAAGGAGGGCCTTGAAGGGGGGCTTGAAGGGGGGCTTGAAGGGGGGCTTGTAATTTCCTATGCACTTTCTGAAAGAATCACCAGCTTTCCTGTGTGTGGTTTCACAGCCAGGCTAAAAGACTCTTGGAATCAAGATCTATGTCTTCAAATCCTCATAGGAGGTGGCAGCAATGGAAGAGCTAGAGAGATTGGTCAAGAATGCATGCTTCCTGAGGACCCGAGTTCCCATATCAGGTGGCTTACAAGTACCTGTAACTCTAGCATCAGAGTGATCAAAGTTTCTGGCCTTCATGGGCACCTGCACTCACATTCGCACAACCACACACAATTCGCATATGTACACATAATTAAAAACAAAGTAAATCTCTTTAAAAATATAAATAAGATGAAATCCTCACTCAGCCATCCCTGTATTCTTAGAAACACACACACACACACACACACACACACACACACACACACACACACATACACTCACTACACACAAAGTCCTAAAAACACAGAGCAAGGCACCACAAGATTTATCTGCTAAATGAGTAAGGGGATAAGTGGATAAATAAATTAATTACATCTGCACAGAACACATGCTGGAGAGGAGACCCCCCCTCCCCCCCTCCCCCGTCCTTACTCTGGTTTGCAGTCCAGAGGTCCTGCTTACTTCTGTGAGAGGCACAAAGGCCAGGTTGACCAGGGGCAAGGATGGGGCCGGGAGATCATGAGTGCAAAGACTTCATACAAAGCCCACAAAGAGCAGGGCACAACTCTTTGTTTCCTCTGCTCTCTGTCCACAGTTTATACACCCTGGGGCTGCTGTGGGCCTATGCTGTTACTAGGCAACAGCCTCCCTGAGCATTACCAGAAAGAAGAGTTTTTCCTCCGTCTGAGCATACTTCTGCTCACTGCAGCTGAGAGCACCTGATAGGGTTGTGAGGGGACCAGACACACCTCACCTTGGTGGTCTCTTAAACTAATGATTCCTTCTGTTCCCTGTCAAGCAGATGAACTCAGATGCCCAGCTTCTCCAGGAAAGAAGCAATTGCTCTCAGTCCTGCCAAAATCAGGATGGAGGACAGTGGATATGTAACAGGAGGATGGGGAGATAGTGATGTGTTGAGGTTTTTTTTTGGGGGGGGGGATGGAGGATATTTTTGTGTTGTGTCCTCCCAAGGGAGAAGGAGGAATACTTTCTGTCCTTTTCTGAACCACTGACACCAGAGCTTCTAAACTGTAGCTGACATTGATTCTTTTGCTCCTTGGGGACCTTTGGCCACATCTGAAGGCAAGTTTTAGTTATCATGAGTTGGAGGTCCTTACTGGCATTGGATGACTAGAGATGCTGTTTAACCAACCTATGACACATAGAAGAACAAAACAAAACAAATTACTTAACCCCCAATGTCATCAGTGCTGAGAAACCTGGTCTGAGAGTGACTGAGGCTTATGCCTATCACCAGCATCATGGAGTTACATCATATTGGAGAGCTCACTAACATCTATCACTTTGTATCTCTGAAGACATAACACGCACATAATACCGCAGTGAGTCAGAGGAACAAATGAGAGAGAACAATTATTGAATACCTACTATGTACTAGGAATCCCACTAGAGTAGATACACTACAGTCCTTCACTACCAAAGGACAAAATAAAACTGTCCTGAGTCTCCCCTGTGCTCCCCCTTTTCCTTTGCCATCAAAGGAAGGTGTGAACTGGTTGGATATTCAAGTACAGAAATTCAAGAATCTGGAAAGACACTCCTATTAGTGAAGATAAGAAAAATTCAACCTCAGCCATTCATGAAGGCTTCTGTTGTGTTCACACAAGAATCCATGGAGGAAGATGCTAGGCCTGGGGGAAATGGGAGTGGCCTCAGGCCCTGATGTTCATCTGCCATGCCATCTGTCAACAAGTCTAACTCCCTCCACCCCACCACCCCACCCCTGCCAGTCTGGTTGCCAATCAAGACCCTCCAATCAGGCTCAGAGGTGAACCTTCAGGGAATGAAGTCTTAACTAAGAAGGGTTTCCTGTTGCTCTTGATCTCCACAGGCTCTAATGGCCACCTCTTCCCCCTAGGCTGAGTAAAGAGAAACCATCAAGAGCAAGTACTCACCCAAAAATAAGACTCCCAAGTCCCCATCAGACTCAAGAAAGCCAGCCTCACTCTCTCCCTCATTATGGGGTTCTATGTACCATACAGAACCTGGGTGTGGTCTCCAGGGTGTTTGGAAAAGTCTATTTTCATTCCCATTACTCTGAGAGGTGATGCTGCTCAATGCAGTGACCTCATCATCCTTCCTTATGATGTCAGTAGCACTGGAGATGGTATACAGCACATACAGATGTCTTTTTTATCCAGTGTGTGTGTGTGTGTGTGTGTGTGTGTGTGTGTGTGTGTGTGTGTGTGTGTGGTGTGCTTACGCATATATGAATTTTTGTCCATGTGTAGGCACATATGTGTATTGGGTGTGCATGGATGTAGATGCCAGAGGTTGATGAAATGCATCGTCTTTAAGTCACTCTTCTACCCTATTCAGTGAGGCAGAATGCTCAATCCAAACCAAAGCCACCAACGTAGGCGTCTCCCTAACCAGTTTGCTCTGGGGAATCCCCTGTCTCTACCTTGTGAATTTGGATTAACAGACAAGTCACTCAGCATTTACATGGTACACTGGCTGGTTTTATCTCAAGTGTATACAAGTTAGAGTCATCATAGAGGCAAGTCAATAAGGAATTTTCTTAATTAGTGATTGATGGGGGAGGGAGAGCTCAGCCATTGCATATGCAGCTGAGCCTAGTTCTGGGTGTTATAAGAAAGCAGACTGAGCAAGCCATGAGGAGCAAGCCTGTAAGAAACACACACACACACACACACACACACACACACACACACACACACACACTCCATGGCCTCTGCATCAGCTCCTGCCTTCAGGTTCCTGCCCTGTGAGAGTTCCTGTCCTTACCTCCTTCAATGATGAACAGTGATGTGAAAGCATAAGCTAAATAAATCCTTTCCTCCCAAAGTTGCTTTGGTCATGGTGCTTCATCACAACAACCTTAACTAAGACACTTGGGTTCCGGAGATCTAAGCTCTTATCTTCATAGGCGTCTCCCTAACCAGTTTGCTCTGGGGAATCCCCTGTCTCTACCTTGTGAATTTGGATTAACAGACAAGCCACTTGGCATTTATGCTTGTGCAGTAAATACTTAACCACTGAAGTTAACTAATATTACCATGCCACATGCTTTCAATTCTCACAACCTAAGGCGTGGGGCTTCAATATTCTTTTTTTTTGCAAATCTGGGAGTCCAGATTAAATGTTTGGAGGAGTTGCTAAGACCACTTCAGCAGGTTAGCATCCCAGGGAGGTGTGGGACTGTTAGGTGAAGAGAAGGGGAGCCATGGTATAGTTGAAATGAAGTGTTCTGGGGCTGGAGGGATGGCTCAGTGGTTAAGAGAATTGACTGCTCTTCCAGAGGTCCTGAGTTCAATTCCCAGCAACCACATGGTGGCTCACAACCATCTGTAATGTGATCTGATGCCCTCTTCTGGTGTGTCTGAAGACAGCTACAGTATCCTCACATACAATATATTAAAAGAAGAAGAAGAAGAAGAAGAAGAAGAAGAAGAAGAAGAAGAAGAAGAAGAAGAAGAAGAAGAAGAAGAAGAAGAAGAAGAAATGAAGTGTCCCATCAGTATAACGAGAGCTGTCCCAAGATTGCAAGAAAGAATTGTGCTTTATGCCATATATGTATACATCCCTTATGGAAAGCATGACCTTAGACTAGGTACTTGAGACTGCTGAGAGCCAACTGTGATACAGTACAGGAGAGCAAACAGTTTCTATGTCCCTGAAGATTCCTTGATATGGCCTGTAGCATTTGGGAACCACTTGCTAATGAAGAATAGAACTGGAAATGCCCAATTCTGACCCTGATACTTCAACATAACCCCTTTCCTCTGTCACCAAGTCTTAGTCTTCATGCAGATTGGAAGAATTTGATTGGTCTCAATATTGGAGTTCCAAGACACCTAGGGTAACCTAGCAAACTGCAGGAGCAAGGAATGGATAAGAAAGAAAGAAAGAAAGAAAGAAAGAAAGAAAGAAAGAAAGAAAGAAAGAAAGAAAGAGAGAGAGAAAGGGAGGGAGGGAGGGAGAGAGAGAGAGAGAGAGAGAGAGAGAGAGAAAGGAAGGAAGGAAGGAAGAAAGGAAGAAAGGAAGGAAGGAAGGAAGGAAGAAAGGAAGAAAGGAAGAAAGGAAGGAAGGAAGAGGGGGAAAAGCCCTCACCTTAGTATACAGATCTGCCCTCATAGCAGAACTCACTACTCCTGTCATGGGTTTGGTGGCCCTGAACTTTACACCTGAACATCTAACTTGTCTTCACTTCACCCTCTGCCTAACTAGTCCTAATCCAGAGCCTAGAAGTCACATCACAACTACATTTTTCCTTTAAAACCAGCTGTTGAAATCCTTGAGATGAACTGAATGCTTCAGCTGCTACCAGTCTTGGGCTTAGTAGTTGTTCCTGCACAGAAGCCTTAGCTAAACAAGAGGTGGATAATTTACAGGTGTCTCATTCACACACTCACTCCCGGTAGTATTTTGTTTCTGAGCACTGGCGCTCAGTTATACTTTATCTTGCACTTACTGGGGCAGCCACATTTGCCATGGATCAGCTTCTGAAGGTGATAGGCCTTACATCCAGTGTAGCACAGTGTGGGTGTCTTATGATGATGCCTTCAAATGGTGACACCCTCTCCGTTGTCTTGCTTCTTCCACCAAGTTAAAAGAGGCTGGAAGAGAAGGCATATCTGAAATTTATTTTACATCGTAGAATGTTAAAGAGCTGAGACAGAGGTGTTGAGAGTCAAGCAGGCAAAAATGTGGGTTTTCAGTGTCACATAGTATCCTGTCCAGCGAGGCAAAGCTAAGGACAGAAAGATGGACCTGAACCCCAATCTCCCCTCAAGTCTCCTGACTCAGGCCTTGGGCACTTCTGGCAGTGAGGCAGGAAAATGGCCCTGCCCACCCTTGTCTTTTGCAAGGCCATGTCTCCCAGCAGTTCCAATCTTTCCTTCAGCCGTCCAGGTCCCTTTTCCCCTGGATGCTCACCCCTGCTCAGTGTTTGCTTATCTCCCTTAGAAAGCTTTTCTAGACCCCCAAACTAGAAAAATTATACCCCGTATCCCCTTTATCCTCTCGGCCCTGAGAAGAGAAAAGACACCCTGAAGAGAGACAGACACTCGTGCCCTCCCTGTAGATATCAGACTATTGAAGCAACAAGCTTCCAAATGGTGCCATTTCCCCAGGAGTTTTATGCTGGAGGGGGGAAAAAACCTCAAGACCTGATGCCGACCAGAAGAGGGACATGTCTTCTGAGAAAAGGTGCCACACAGTCCTGGCAGCTTATCAGACCACCCGCAGGAGAGACTAGAGCCAGAAAAGGCTGAGCCAGTAATGGGTGGGACCACACCTTAACCAGATTGTTAGTGATGTCTTCCTGCTCCAATAAGAAAACCTAGACCTCAGGTCAGAACTCCCAAGACTTTGGGGTGAGGGTCACTGCATGTCTTTATTGGTTTCTCTTCCCAGTGTGGCCACGCCCACTAAATCTCCTTTTTCTGCCTTTTACTATTTCCTCTTTAGTTGTTCTGTTGAGAATGGGTGGCCAAACCTTGCTTATTAGAATTACCAGGGCCCAGCTCTCAAGCTAAAAACTGCAGTAACATGGGGAACCCTACATTATTTGTTGCACACGTGACTATCGTGGTTAAATCTGCACTGAGTAACTGTTTGTTCAGTGTCTGTCTCATTAAAATACGAGCTCCATGGTAGGGATCTGGAGCTGTCTCAGTCACCAGTGCCTGAACAGCTAACCAAGAATACATTCTCTGTGGCCGTCCTGGTTAGCTTTTTGTCAACTTGACACAAGCTAGAGTTAGCCGGGAAAAGGAATCTCCATGGAGAGAGTGCCTCCATCAGATCACCTGTAGGCAAGTCTGTGGGGGGAAAATCTCGATTAATGATTGATGGGAGAGGGTCCAGCCCACTGTGGGTGATGTCATCTCTGGGCAGATGGTCTTGGGTTGTATAAAAAAGCAGGCTGGTAAAGTCACGGAAAGCAAGCCAGTAAGCAGCACTCCTTCATGGCCCCTGCTTCAGTTCCAGCCTCTGGTTTCCTTCCAGGTTGAGATCCTGCCTTGGCTTTCCTCACCGATGGTCTGTGACCCTTTCCTCCCCAGTTGGCTTTAGCCAGTGCTTCATCACAGCAACAGGAAGCAGATAAGGCCGTGAGCTAATCCTCCAACTCTCTTAGCCCTTGTTCACAGTGAATCTCGACTTCTTAGACAAATACCAACAGTCCCAAGGACACTCCAGATGCCATTAACCTCTCAGAGCCACCACCACACTCCTCAAACCTAAGTCCAAAGCAATGGCCGCAGGATGGCTGTCCTTCCTAACCTGCCGGTGCTCAAAGAGGGAACTTGGGATTTTTGAGCTTCTGCCAAGATGAAGGGAGGGGCAGGGACCTAAGACGGTTCTGGCCTGGGCCCCAGGCAGTGGGAGAGAAGAAGCACAAATTGCATTAGCATGGTGCTCAGCTGCTGAATTAGAGGTTGCAGTCTGCTCATCGGCTCTCCCTAATAGGACATTAATGTTCATTCTGAGCAATTACTGTATTTGCAACGGTTTCTTAATGTTCAGCTTCGGGAGCCTCAGAGCAAAAGGCCTCGCGTTTCCGGTAACCAGCTCTCCACTAAGGTGGAGGAAGGGGCTTCAGAAATGTTCTTCCCAGCTGGATCTGGGGAAAGTTAAGCAACTGTCAGGCTCTGCAGCTGGCTTCCCTGACCTGCTCACACCCTACAGCCTTTCAAGTGAGTGCAGACAGAGACAGGTAGGTCTCTAGACACACACACACACACACACACACACACACACACACACACACACACACACACAAAACCATCAGGTGCCTTCTCTACAAGTGCTCCCTGCAGTCACACAGGACCCTGGAGCTAGCTAATGCCTACTAAGTGCTCCTAGCAGCATCCAACCCCAGCATCCAACGATGGTTCGTATCATTTTTATATTAATAGCATTTCCCCCTCTTGATCATTAGCATAATTAAGGTTCATTGCAAACATAGAGCACAGCGTAGAACTGAGCAGATCACATTACCTCTGTACCCACAGGTCACAGCCCACAGACGCTATCCTATATATAGGCATTCATAATGATAAGTAAATACCAGTTTTTAAAACACAGAGCAGAGCGCAGTGTTCCAAAGGCTGGGTGCTGGTGGGATGGCTGTGGGATGCACCCATTGCATCTATAGCTCCTTTCCCAGTGAGATGTAGCCTCAAGGTGGGGGCATTCAACCAAGCGCACTGTTGGTCTGGGGCAGGGCACCTGGCACAGAGCACTCACTCACCCTTTAGATGTTAGCTGGCTGGCTGCTGCCTCCAAATTCCTTGGGTTGTGAGTGACCTGATTGAGGTACCCAATTAATACCGGCTAACGAAAAGTAACCACTGAAAATCTTAGGGGATCGAATTGTTCCGTCTGTAAGTGAAAATTGATTCTTTCTCCCGCTCCCTCTCCCTCCCTCCATGTCTCCCTCTCCCTCCCCCTTTCCCTCCTTCCATGTCTCTCTCTCCCTCTCCCCTTCTCTCTCTCTCTCTCTCTCTCTCTCTCTCTCTCTCTCTCTCTCTCTCTCTCTCTCTCTCTCTCTCTCTCTCTCTCTCTCTCTCTCCTGTCTCATTTAGGGTTAGACTCATTCCTAGGCTCCTCTGGGTAAACAAGACCTGGGTCTGGTGTTCTAAGACTTGTGTCCGTCTCTTTGTCTGTGGTGTTCCTACTTAACCACCCCACCATTGGATTTGGTAATTTGGGCAGAGGGAGGAAAGGAGGTGGGGCTTCTGAACTGTCCACTGTGGGGAGGGGCGGGGGGGGGGACCGACTCTGCTATCCAGTGTCCCCTCAGCTGTCAGAGTTCAGCCATAACTCTCAGAGGGCCAGAGTCTCTCTACACACCCCGGCCTGCTCCCTGTGGGTTGGATCAGGCCTGGGATAAAATGATCTCTGGCGGGAAAGGCTGACAGTTACAGAAAAAAGAAAAAGGAGGAAGGAAAGGGCAAGCCTTAATCAGCCCCAGGATGCAGACTGGATGCAGAAGCAACCTTCAGAGGCTACATATGTTATGAGCTTAAATCTCGCTTTATGGGTCACTCTCGCTCAGCTGTGGGGTGTCGGTTGAGCTCTCCTTCAATTCTCTGTCTGTCTCTGCTGTCTGTCTCTCTCTCATCCTCTCCACCTCCCTGCTCCCCTCTTCTTTTTTCCCTTTTTCTCTCTCCCTTTCTTTCTCCTTCTCTCCCCCACATTCCCCTCTCTGTCCCTCTCCTTTTATCATGCTCTGCTTTCTCTCTGTCACTTTCTTCCCTTCCTCCTTTCCTCCCTCCTTTTCACCCTCTTCTCCTCTCCCCTCTTCTTTTCTCTTTCTCTGCTCCCTCTTCCTGTGTCTTTCCTGTTTTCTGCCCCTTCTTACCCTCTCCTTTCCCTTTTCCCTCTCCCTGTGTAGATCTTTTTGCTCCCCCACACACACACCTCTCCTTTCCTCCCCCTCCCGCAACCCTCACCCCATACACTTCCACATTTGCATTTCTCCAGGATTCCTTAGTCTCTTCTCTGTCTGCCTTCTTCCCATCAGATATTTAAATTGTACCAAATGCAGCCATTCTATTATCAGCCGAGTACACACTAGATGCCGTATTCCTGTGAGAAGTGCAATCTCTCTCTGATAAGGGAATCCTGTTTCCTTCTATTGACCACAGTGTCTTGGAGAAATGCACTTACACTGAATTTAATTCGATTTTTTTAAAGGAGCATAAAGCAAGTGTTCACCAGAGATGAAAGGCCTCACTTCCTGCCAGGGGTGGACAGGGCTACATCTGTTTGTAGCAACAAGAGGAGCGGCATCTCAGCAGAACTGGCTTCAGAGCATGCCCAGTGGACAGATCTGAGACAAATGTCTTTCAACAGCCTTTGCAGAGCTTTGCACAGTGCTTTCTAGAAATGAGCAAAGGCTGTGGCAGCCATGTAATTACCAACTAGCGGTGCCTTCGGGGTCCTTAAGAAGAAACACATCCCAGGCAGCAACAGGGGACCAGGCACAAATGAAAATTTTGTTAGGAGAACAGAACTATTTGTCAGAAATCGGGGCAGTAATTCCTAGACCCTGGGACACTGCAGCTTCCAAAGCCAAAAGCAGCCTGTGAGTAAACTGCCCAAGGATCGTTCTTCCATTCAGGATCCAGCCTTGAGTCAAGACTCTAGTGGACCCCCAGCACTGTCCATGTCCTTCACAAAGGACTGTGAGCATGGCCCCTGTCAGCAGTTTGCTGGGGGCGTTTGCCAGGCTCTACATCGAGCTGGGCAGAGCCAAGTGTCTTCTCCCTCATGCATTCACCCTCCAACCTTCACACAACTGAATACACGACAAGCAGTGGGGGCTCTGGAAAGAAAAATGTGACAAAGTCAGGAGACACAGAGTATGGCTGCAGGTAGCCAGGGAAGGTCCTTCCTTTGAGGCATGATTTCCTCAGAAACCCAGTGAACAGAGACTCTGCCAGACCCATATCTAAAGAAAGTCGGGGCCAGGGAAACATATGCTTAGCATGTTACAAGCCCTGGACTTGATCCTCAGCCCCATCCAAAGAAAATAATAAACGAAGCAAACAAATCTGTGGTAATTTCGGGGTCGGAGAAGGCCTGGCTGGGTCCGAAGGCAAACACCTGTAAGCGTTAATCCCAGAAGTCGGGGAGCAGAGGCAGGTGGCTCTCTGTGAGTTTCAAGCCAGCCACAGTTACAGGATTAGATCACATCAAAAGCAACAAAATAAAACAAATACCCCAAAACATTAAGAAGTCTTGGGCCCTACAGGAATCCTCAGAATATGGGGTTAGGGTTTTTTTGTTTGTTTGTTTTTTCTCTCACAAGCACTGAGGAATGGACCTAGGCACCCTGTGTAGCCACTCCTTAGTAAGCCAGTTTAAAAAGCCAAATTAAAAGTGGAAAGCAAAAGGGAAGATTTATTCATCGTGGCCACATTGGGGAGAGGAACAAAGGAAGTCAGCAAAGACCCTCCAGTCAGTCCTAAAAGTTCATAAATGAAAGCAAGTTCTGAACAGGAACTATGGATATGACTATCTAAGCAGTCCCAGTCAAGATGTGGCCCTGCCAAACATTATTATCTGGGTTTTATAGTCTCACCCTGTAAGGTATCCTGCCAAGTTCTTAGAAACAAGTGACGAGTGTGTGTGTGTGTGTGTGTGTGTGTGTGTGTGTGTGTGTGTGTGTGTGTGTGTGTGAAGTCTGTTTCAGGGAAACACACTCACCCTCTGGCTGGCCTGGTACTCTATCCCCCTCAGAACATGAGACTCCTGGAGAAATTCCCATTGCTCTGTGGATCCGTTGTTTCAACAATCTACTAGTCAATCGAGACGAGAGTTTCTCTTTAGAGTATCTTTGTTCCTGGCAGGCTGTGTTACACTAATACTTGGTAGATTTTGATGTCTATGTAGAAAAACAGATTTGGAGACTCAATTCCACTAGCCAGGACCAGGGAGGAAGAGGAGGATGCTTCCCACTGCACAGAACCCCACTCTGCTGAAGAGGATCTCCTGTCTGCCTCCTCCCGGGATCCAACCTCTAGTCCCTGCTCAGCGTCTTCTCTGTCTATTACCCCCCTCCTTCCACCCTCAGCAGCCATCTTAACTGCTTTCACTTCCCAGAGTTTCAGCTACCCATGATGAATGGCAGTTCATGGAAAAGATCAATATGGGTTCTGACCAAATTCGTGTAAATTTCAGTATAGTGTTGTTGGCATTTAGTCTAGGCTCCTCCCCCACAGTTACCTGGCAACAACCAGGTGTGCCTGACTCATGATAAAAGGAGCTGCTTGCCCCCTCCTTCCTCTCTTGCTCTCTTTTCTTGCTCTTGCCCCTTACCCTCTTCCCTCCTCTCTCCCCACTCCCCTCTCCCCTCTCTCTCCACATGCTCACAGCCAGCCTCTACTCCTCTCCTCTCCTCTCCTCTCCTCTCCCTCTCCCTCTCCCTCTCCCTCTCCCTCTCCCTCTCCCTCTCCCTCTCCTTACTCATCTCCCCGCCCCGGCCTAAATAAACTCTATTCTATACTATCCATGTGTGTCTGGTACCTCAGGGGAAAGGGATGCCTCAGCATGGGCCCACAGAGACACTCCCATTCCCCATACCATACCGTGCCTCTCTCAAATATATTCCTTCCTCTACTTTTTCTTTTCTTTTTTTATAAAACACAACAAGTATAGTATTGCTGTGCAGACTGTATTTTTTTTATTAGTTGTTATTCTCTGTACCTAATTTACATTCTGAAGTCAATTGTAGGTGTACACGCAGAGGGAAGTCTGGTGTACATAGATAGTGTTTGGTAGATAGGCATATTCATGGCTTCAGGTATCTGCTGAAGGACTCTGCTATGGATAAGGGGAGCCACAGTAATGTAAAGAATGACTGGACAGATGCAGTGACCCAAGTCTGAATCCCCAATACTTGAAAAATGAAGCAGAATCCTCAAGATACACGGCAAGCTCTAGGCTAGCCATGGCTACACAGGAAAACCTGAACCACAATTAACTAAAACCAAACTACTAAAAGAAATTAGTGGTCTTCTACCCATACACATCTGTGTTGTCTTTCTGGTTACAGTGAATTTAAGCTACTTTAAAACATTTTGTTTTTTAAGCTTGCCGTGTTTCTATTTGTTTTTGGTTTTTTTTCCGACATTTTATTATGAAACTGGACAAACACAAACGCTGTGCAGGGGAACCACTATTGGTTCCACCACCTCTGGTTTATAGGGACAACTTACTCTGCCTCGTTTGTCACTAGCTGTCCGTCTACCAGCATCAACCCATCATACGTTTAAGCCACTGTACAGTTCACCCATAAACACTTCCGCATGGGTCTCAGAAGCCCCAATCCAGTATTTGCTCACGGCTTTATTTTTGGTGACACAGTTTGCAAACAGAGATGTCAGCAACTCTGATGCATACAAACGCCACAAACCTGTTGACAGGTACGCTACCGTGTTGACTGGAACAGGCACACGCAGATAATGACCCCTCCCTCAAGATACAGAGCACTGTGGTCACCGGCCACAAGCTCTCTCATGACCTCTCCCAATCTGTCCCCACCCATCCCAGGAGAACAACGGACAGGATGTGCTTCACCAGAAAAGGCTTGACCTGGTGAAGACTTTCTCATACATAGCCTCCCTCCTCTCAGCATGGCTGCCTGTCAAGGAAGCTAGGGGCTCCTTCCCTTAAGTTTTTATCAGTAATCCATTATGTGACTGCATCGCAGTTTGACTGTTCTGACTGCAACAATTATTTAATAAAGAAAATTATTATTAATTACCAAATTTCCTCTTAAAGGGTGTCATCGAGGGTCTAAGAGATGGCTGGGGTGAGAAAAGCACTTGCTGCACAAGCTCGACACCTGAGTGTGAGCCCCAGAACTCACTGTGGAAGGAGAGAAGCAACCCCTGAACATTGCCCTCTGACCTCTGACATGCGTGCTGTGGCCTTCCCAAACACACACGTAATAAGGACTGATATCTGGATTGAAAAAATAGTCCTGTTAAGAATTCTCTCATTATCCAAAACTAGCAGGAGGCCAGACAGACAGCTCAGCAGATAAAAAACAATTGTCTCCAAGTCTGAGAACAGGAATTCAATCCCAGGACCAGGATGGTGGAAGCGAAGAACTGACACTCCCAAGTCTATCCTCTGAACTTCATGTATGCATACATGCATGCACACCCCTCCCCCTGGCCCCCCACATACATGCACATACAAATGCAAATAAAAAATAATAAAAACTAAGCTAGCACATCCCCCAACTAGGACTGAAACATCTAAAGTCTGCTGTGCGGTAACTGCAGTAGGGCATGAGGCAAGCCTGGGCCATTGTTGTCTCTTAATAGGCTGTCTATTGGTTTGCTCCAGGATTTTGCTCTGGTCTTGGTGACTCATGTGTAACTAACCAAGCTTTCTGTTCTTTGTCATAAAAAAAAAAAAAAAAAAAAAACCCAAAGTATTCTTCTCTAGGTAACCGTTTTGGTGAGTATCAAGAATCACTTTGAATCCATATACACTGTGAAAAGGTCTAAAGGATGGTAGGTGTCCATTAGGATGACTGTTCCTTAATTCTGCAGCTCTTTCCTGACACAATGGCTTAGCACCAGCACAACAGGAAGAAAAAAGCAAAACGGATGCAGATGCGGCCCTCCTGGGGATTGCAGTCTGGTGAGGCACACAGACACCATGCAGCTCATTGTTCAATTGCCTGTGTGATCACAGCACCAAAGCCGAAGGCAGCTGCGGTGGGCGGGGCAGGGTTGCTCAGGAGACAGAGTGCAAACCAGGCTGAGAGTTAAATTGTCAAAGGAGAAGGAGTTTCCTATTCGATTAGGTGAGGTTGTCTGTTCTGTTCACTCAAAGTTCTGGTGCTCAGGAAAGCAGCGCCCTGCATCAATCTGGAGAAGCGGGGAGGAGTGGGTAAGGGTGGAGGAGAGGCACAGCACAGGAGGGAAGCAGGGAAGGATGGAGGGGTGGTTTCTAGGTAGAAGTTTGAGATTTGTGTTTTGCAGAGGTCACCAGTTGCAAAGTGGGTGGGAGCAAGCTCAGAACACGGATTCTGTCTCAGCCACCTACACAGGTTCTATACACTACAGGGGCGGGCAGTTTAAACAACAGGTTTTGGCAGTACTGGAAGTTATACGTTCACAATGCCGTCGGGGTGGCTTCCTTCCTGTATACCTTCCTTGTGGCTTTCCCAGGGCGTACCCAGAAGGGGAGAAAGGTGTGTAGAGATGTGTATTGGATTCTCTTTCTATAAGTACATCAGTCCTATCAGGTTAGGGCCCCACCCTAGTGACCTCCTTTAACTATCTCCTTAAAAGCCCTGTCTCGGGGCTGGGGATTTAGCTCAGTGGTAGAGCGCTTACCTAGGAAGTGCAAGGCCCTGGGTTCGGTCCCCAGCTCCGAAAAAAAGAACCAAAAAAAAAAAAAAAAAAAAAGCCCTGTCTCCATTTAGTCCACATAAGGACAATGAGGGTAACTCAGCTCAGTCCACAATAGGACAGATGTGGGGAAACCAGCCAGGAAGACTGGAAGAGCGCATGAGGAGCCTGAGGGGGAACATGGGGAGCCTGTTCAAGGAGTAGCAGTAAGAAGGAGTGCGGGAAAGGTCTACGAGCATCACAGGTGGGCTGCCCAGGGAAGGGAAGAGGAAGGAAGACTGATAGGTTTCTACAGTTAGCCTGCGGAATGATAGTGCCCCAAAGATACATCTATACCCCAACCCTAGAAGTCTGTTCACGTGACCGCATGACCTTCCTTGGAAAACAATCATTGAAAAAATGTAATTAACTTGAGAGTCAGAAAATTCAGATCGATCTGAACTATGCAGGCGGGTCTCAAATCCCAGATTAGTCTCGCTGTGAGACGGAATTCCAGGAGAGGGACAGCAAGATGTCTCCGTGAGTAAAGGTGCTGGCTGTCAAGCCTGACGTGACCGTGACCGAAGTTTAATCCCTAAGGCTTTGCAGGGTGGAAGGAGAGAACTGACTGTGGCAAGCTGTCCTCTGACTTCACAGTTGGTATTCTGTCTAAGCTCCACCCCCACAGCTACCGTGCAGCAGCCAGTAGGCTCCGCCCCACAGTCGCCTGACAACAGCAAGCTGTGCCTGACTATATAAGGGGCTGCTTGTCCCCGTCTCCCTCTCTTACTTCTCTCTTACTCTTTGTTCTTCCATGCTCTTACCCCCTTCCCCACCCCACCCCCTCCACGTGCCCACGGCCGGCCGCCTTTCAGCTCTTCCACTCTTCTCTTATTAAACCTTTCAACGTGGAACCACGGTGGCTGGGTGTTCTGTCCGGGTACGGGCCGAGATTCGAAACCCTAACAGACACAGACACAGACACAGAGATAGGAGAGATAGGAGAGATAGGAGAGATAGGAGAGAGAGAGAGAGAGAGAGAGAGAGAGAGAGAGAGAGAGAGAGAGAGAGAGAGGTGTGCACACACACAGGCACACACACACTGTCTTAAATTAAAAAAAAAAAAAAAAAGACAGAGAAGATATTGGATAAAAATGGGTGCAGCAAAGAAACCAAAATATACGCTCCAAGGGTGAAAAGTGAGAAGGTTTATTCCAAACTGCCAAGGATGTCTCCTGGGAAAACAGAAGAAACCGGGAAAGGGTTAAACCGGAAAAGGCAAAAAGGGGTTTGTGAGCCTGGACTAAGGGAGCCTGGAGGCCTAGTTAATAATCACCACAGTTATGTTAATGGAAGAGCCTCAACAAGTTCTTCTAGCCAGAGATAAGGACAACGACTCCCCTTTTAGGAAGCAGAAATTTTCCCCAAGCCCCTGAGGGAATGGGGACGTTTTTTCTAAATTTCTGACCTTGGGAAAAAGACTTTCTTTGGAGGGAGGTCGGGGATCAGACAGGTACCTACACAGGGAAGGCTAAGTCAAGACAGTCCACAGAAGAGACTTGGTCAGAAGGAGCCTCCAAAAAGCTAGAAGAAAAGAAGGCAGACGTTTCCCCTAAGCCTTTTCAGGGTTTGTAGTCCTGCTGACAGGATTTCCAGACTCTAGAACTACGAGACAACCGGTTCTCTGTTTTGATAGAGAAAGTTATCATTTCTCGGCTTTCAGGATAATTTGTTAAAGCGCCCTTATACAACTAAAAAAAGAGCAACTGTGTACCTGATTGTGTCACCCGGGAAGAGAGGGACGCCAGAGAAGCACATGTGTCCTAGGTTAGATTTACAAATACAGTCTTTGAGATGCTGTTTAGATACCAAAAACTATCTTAGGCTTCCATAAAGACTCGGCGACCGACCCTATTATCATTATTGTTTGCTGGGGGAGGGGGCGATCACGCCTCACAAATTCTTGTGATTTTCCTGGAATCACGGTGTAGAAAATGGGTTTAAACTCTGCCAATGACACAGCAAAGCTCAGCTCCTTCCTCCCGGTACCTCAGCTCAAACATAAACGTTCCTGGTGCAAAGTTCTATTTGTATTTCTTCACCTCGGGCTGATTCCAAGTTCATATCCACCCTGAAAATCTACATCGAACCTCTCAGTGGGGAGGCACAATCCTCCCTCCGCCCTTCCTCTCCCCTACCTCACCCAGGAATCGGTTCAAAGAGGAAGTCCGCCACCTTGTGGACACTCACAGTTCCAACAGCCTAACCCTTAAACCCCAAAGTCAAAACTAGGAGAGAAGTGGCTTTTAAATCTTCTGTCCTCTCTCATCCTTTATCTCATTAGTGCAAAAGGACGAGGCTATGAGTGGAAAAGGTCCTCCGGTCTTCAAAATAGCTAAGAGGCGAGCAAAGTAATGTCAAGCAGGTCCTGAGGATCCCCTCTTTGGCCCTTGGAGAAAGAGACCACGCCTACAGATGACCCCTAAGGCCTCCCTAGGTCTTGGAAAGAAAGCAGTATTTCTTAAAAAGCTTTACTATGAGTCTCAAACCCCTTCAGGAGGCTTCTCCGTGGCTTTGGAAAAGCCCAACTTCAGGCACTTTCCCCATCTTCCAACAACTGTTTTTACTACATTCGTCACCACTATGGGTGGCCTTGTGGTCTTGGGGACCAGGGCCTACTCACGCACGCTCTTCTCTGAGCGTGGGTCCATGGAGTCTTCACCACTTGTACTCATTCACATTTTAGTCAGGAAAATTCTTCTGACCCTTAGAAAAGGTCAGAACCCTGACTGTGTGCATTTCCACAGAGGCCTTCCCGACTCTGTCCCCATACCCTGCCCACTAAGACCACCTGCTTATTTCTCTAATTGTGTTTAGTTCTCAGGCTACAGGGGGCTCTCTCTTGTGTCCATGTCACATCTACAGGATCAGCGCAGTGCCCGACACGTGGGACGTCCTGTATATTTAGTAAATGGATGAAAAAAATGGTTCAGTGTGCTTCAGACCCATGACCAATGTGAAGATGGACAGACATACGCAAAGAGGAGGCGCATTAAAGTGTCTTCTCGGGGTTGGGGATTTAGCTCAGTGGTAGAGCACTTGCCTAGCAAGCACAAGGCCCTGGGTTCGGTCCCCAGCTCCGGAAAAAAAAGAAAAAAAAATGTGTCTTCTCTTTCCAGTGGCTTATGGAGACATCTGAGGAGTATTTGAAAGACTGACCCTAGTTCTTACTGAAGCATAAGAGCTATTAGGAGGCTTGGCCCGGTAGAAAGTAGGTTGAGCCCAGACCCGGTGAGAGAGAGACCCAACCGCCTGGTCAGGTGGGCACTCCTGAGGCTGCAGAGCGGAAGAGACCACCAACACTGCTCACCCCTGCCCACATCCCTGGCCCAAGAGGAAACTGTATAAGGCCTCTGGGCTCCCGTGGGGGAGGGCCCAGGAGCGGCAGGACCCCTGCCAGAGACACCGCCAGACCCTGAAGGAAACAGACCGGATAAACAGTTCTCTGCACCCAAATCCCGTGGGAGGGAGAGCTAAACCTTCAGAGAGGCAGACAAGCCTGGGAAACCAGAAGAGACTGCACTCTGCACACATTACTGATCCAGAGGAAAACACCAAACGCCATCTGGAACCCTGGTGCACTGAAGCTCCCGGAAACGGCGGCACAGATCTTCCTGGTTGCTGCCGCTGCAGAGAGCCCCTGGGCAGCACCCCACGAGCAAACCTGAGCCTCGGGACCACAGGTAAGACCAAATTTTCTGCTGCGAGAAAGCTGCCTGGTGAACTCAAGACACAGGCCCACAGGAACAGCTGAAGACCTGTAGAGAGGAAAAACTACACGCCCGAAAGCAGAACACTCTGTCCCCATAACTGACTGAAAGAGAGGAAAACAGGTATACAGCACTCCTGACACACAGGCTTATAGGACAGTCTAGCCACTGTCAGAAATAGCAGAACAAAGTAACACTAGAGATAATCTGATGGCGAGAGGCAAGCGCAGGAACCCAAGCAACAGAAACCAAGACTACATGCCATCATCGGAGCCCAATTCTCCCACCAAAACAAACATGGAATATCCAAACACACCAGAAAAGCAGGATCTAGTTTCAAAATCATATTTGATCATGATGCTGGAGGACTTCAAGAAAGACATGAACACACTTAGGGAAGCACAGGAAAACATTAATAAACAAGTAAAAGCCTACAGAGAGGAATCGCAAAAATCCCTGAAAGAATTCCAGGAAAACACAATCAAACAGTTGAAGGAATTAAAAATGGAAATAGAAGCAATCAAGAAAGAACACATGGAAACAACCCTGGATATAGAAAACCAAAAGAAGAGACAAGGAGCTGTAGATACAAACTTCACCAACAGAATACAAGAGATGGAAGAGAGAATCTCAGGAGCAGAAGATTCCATAGAAATCATTGACTCAACTGTCAAAGATAATGTAAAGCGGAAAAAGCTACTGGTCCAAAACATACAGGAAATCCAGGACTCAATGAGAAGATCAAACCTAAGGATAATAGGTATAGAAGAGAGTGAAGACTCCCAGCTCAAAGGACCAGTAAATATCTTCAACAAAATCATAGAAGAAAACTTCCCTAACGTAAAAAAAGAGATACCCATAGACATACAAGAAGCCTACAGAACTCCAAATAGATTGGACCAGAAAAGAAACACCTCCCGTCACATAATTGTCAAAACACCAAACGCACAAAATAAAGAAAGAATATTAAAAGCAGTAAGGGAAAAAGGTCAAGTAACATATAAAGGCAGACCTATCAGAATCACACCAGACTTCTCGCCAGAAACTATGAAGGCCAGAAGATCCTGGACTGATGTTATACAGACCCTAAGAGAACACAAATGCCAGCCCAGGTTACTGTATCCAGCAAAACTCTCAATTAACATTGATGGAGAAACCAAGATATTCCATGACAAAACCAAATTTACACAATATCTTTCTACAAATCCAGCACTACAAAGGATAATAAATGGTAAAGCCCAACATAAGGAGGCAAGCTATACCCTAGAAGAAGCAAGAAACTAATCGTCTTGGCAACAAAACAAAGAGAATGAAATCACACAAACATAACCTCACATCCAAATATGAATATAACGGGAAGCAATAATCACTATTCCTTAATATCTCTCAATATCAATGGCCTCAACTCCCCAATAAAAAGACATAGATTAACAAACTGGATACGCAACGAGGACCCTGCATTCTGCTGCCTACAGGAAACACACCTCAGAGACAAAGACAGACACTACCTCAGAGTGAAAGGCTGGAAAACAACTTTCCAAGCAAATGGTCAGAAGAAGCAAGCTGGAGTAGCCATTCTAATATCAAATAAAATCAATTTCCAACTAAAAGTCATCAAAAAAGATAAGGAAGGACACTTCATATTCATCAAAGGAAAAATCAACCAAGATGAACTCTCAATCCTAAATATCTATGCCCCAAATACAAGGGCACCTACATACGTAAAAGAAACCTTACTAAAGCTCAAAACACACATTGCACCTCACACAATAATAGTGGGAGATTTCAACACCCCACTCTCATCAATGGACAGATCATGGAAACAGAAATTAAACAGTGATGTAGACAGACTAAGAGAAGTCATGAGCCAAATGGACTTAACGGATATTTATAGAACATTCTATCCTAAAGCAAAAGGATATACCCTCTTCTCAGCTCCTCATGGTACTTTCTCCAAAATTGACCATATAATTGGTCAAAAAACGGGCCTCAACAGGTACAGAAAGATAGAAATAATCCCATGCGTGCTATCGGACCACCACGGCCTAAAACTGGTCTTCAATAACAATAAGGGAAGAATGCCCACATATACGTGGAAATTGAACAATGCTCTACTCAATGATAACCTGGTCAAGGAAGAAATAAAGAAAGAAATTAAAAACTTTTTAGAATTTAATGAAAATGAAGATACAACATACCCAAACTTATGGGACACAATGAAAGCTGTGCTAAGAGGAAAACTCATAGCGCTGAGTGCCTGCACAAAGAAACAAGAAAGAGCATATGTCAGCAGCTTGACAGCACACCTAAAAGCTCTAGAACAAAAAGAAGCAAATACACCCAGGAGGAGTAGAAGGCAGGAAATAATCAAACTAAGAGCTGAAATCAACCAAGTAGAAACAAAAAGGACCATAGAAAGAATCAACAGAACCAAAAGTTGGTTCTTTGAGAAAATCAACAAGATAGATAAACCCTTAGCCAGACTAACGAGAGGACACAGAGAGTGTGTCCAAATTAACAAAATCAGAAATGAAAAGGGAGACATAACTACAGATTCGGAGGAAATTCAAAAAATCATCAGATCTTACTATAAAAACCTATATTCAACAAAATTTGAAAATCTTCAGGAAATGGACAATTTCCTAGACAGATACCAGGTATCGAAGTTAAATCAGGAACAGATAAACCAGTTAAACAACCCCATAACTCCTAAGGAAATAGAAGCAGTCATTAAAGGTCTCCCAACCAAAAAGAGCCCAGGTCCAGACGGGTTTAGTGCAGAATTCTATCAAACCTTCATAGAAGACCTCATACCAATATTATCCAAACTATTCCACAAAATTGAAACAGATGGAGCCCTACCGAATTCCTTCTACGAAGCCACAATTACTCTTATACCTAAACCACACAAAGACACAACAAAGAAAGAGAACTTCAGACCAATTTCCCTTATGAATATCGACGCAAAAATACTCAATAAAATTCTGGCAAACCGAATTCAAGAGCACATCAAAACAATCATCCACCATGATCAAGTAGGCTTCATCCCAGGCATGCAGGGATGGTTTAATATACGGAAAACCATCAACGTGATCCATTATATAAACAAACTGAAAGAACAGAACCACATGATCATTTCATTAGATGCTGAGAAAGCATTTGACAAAATTCAACACTCCTTCATGATAAAAGTCCTGGAAAGAATAGGAATTCAAGGCCCATACCTAAACATAGTAAAAGCCATATACAGCAAACCAGTTGCTAACATTAAACTAAATGGAGAGAAACTTGAAGCAATCCCACTAAAATCAGGGACTAGACAAGGCTGCCCACTCTCTCCCTACTTATTCAATATAGTTCTTGAAGTTCTAGCCAGAGCAATCAGACAACAAAAGGAGATCAAGGGGATACAGATCGGAAAAGAAGAGGTCAAAATATCACTATTTGCAGATGACATGATAGTATATTTAAGTGATCCCAAAAGTTCCACCAGAGAACTACTAAAGCTGATAAACAACTTCAGCAAAGTGGCTGGGTATAAAATTAACTCAAATAAATCAGTTGCCTTCCTCTATACAAAAGAGAAACAAGCCGAGAAAGAAATTAGGGAAACGACACCCTTCATAATAGACCCAAATAATATAAAGTACCTCGGTGTGACTTTAACCAAGCAAGTAAAAGATCTGTACAATAAGAACTTCAAGACACTGAGGAAAGAAATTGAAGAAGACCTCAGAAGATGGAAAGATCTCCCATGCTCATGGATTGGCAGGATTAATATAGTAAAAATGGCCATTTTACCAAAAGCAATCTACAGATTCAATGCAATCCCCATCAAAATACCAATCCAATTCTTCAAAGAGTTAGACAGAACAATTTGCAAATTCAGCTGGAATAACAAAAAACCCAGGATAGCTAAAGCTATCCTCAACAATAAAAGGACTTCAGGGGGAATCACTATCCCTGAACTCAAGCAGTATTACAGAGCAATAGTGATAAAAACTGCATGGTATTGGTACAGAGACAGACAGATAGACCAATGGAATAGAATTGAAGACCCAGAAATGAACCCACACACCTATGGTCACTTGATTTTTGACAAAGGAGCCAAAACCATCCAATGGAAAAAAGATAGCATTTTCAGCAAATGGTGCTGGTTCAACTGGAGGGCAACATGTAGAAGAATGCAGATCGATCCATGCTTATCACCCTGTACAAAGCTTAAGTCCAAGTGGATCAAGGACCTCCACATCAAACCAGACACACTCAAACTAATAGAAGAAAAACTAGGGAAGCATCTGGAACACATGGGCACTGGAAAAAATTTCCTGAACAAAACACCAATGGCTTATGCTCTAAGATCAAGAATCGACAAATGGGATCTCATAAAACTGCAAAGCTTCTGTAAGGCAAAGGACACTGTGGTTAGGACAAAACGGCAACCAACAGATTGGGAAAAGATCTTTACCAATCCTACAACAGATAGAGGCCTTATATCCAAAATATACAAAGAACTCAAGAAGTTAGACCGCAGGGAAACAAATAACCCTATTAAAAATGGCGTTCAGAGCTAAACAAAGAATTCACAGCTGAGGAATGCCGAATGGCTGAGAAACACCTAAAGAAATGTTCAACATCTTTAGTCATAAGGGAAATGCAAATCAAAACAACCCTGAGATTTCACCTCACACCAGTGCGATTGGCTAAGATCAAAAACTCAGGTGACAGCAGATACTGGCGAGGATGTGGAGAAAGAGGAACACTCCTCCATTGTTGGTGGGATTGCAGACTGGTAAAACCATTCTGGAAATCAGTCTGGAGGTTCCTCAGAAAATTGGACATTGAACTGCCTGAGGATCCAGCTATACCTCTCTTGGGCATATACCCAAAAGATGCCTCAACATATAAAAGAGACACGTGCTCCACTATGTTCACCGCAGCCTTATTTATAATAGCCAGAAAATGGAAAGAACCCAGATGCCCTTCAACAGAGGAATGGATACAGAAAATGTGGTACATCTACACAATGGAATATTACTCAGCTATCAAAAACAACGAGTTTATGAAATTCGTAGGCAAATGGTTGGAACTGGAAAATATCATCCTGAGTGAGCTAACCCAATCACAGAAAGACATACATGGTATGCACTCATTGATAAGTGGCTATTAGCCCAAATGCTTGAATTACCCTAGATCCCTAGAACAAACGAAACTCAAGACGGATGATCAAAATGTGAATGCTTCACTCCTTCTTTAAATGAGGAAAAAGAATATACCCTTGGCAGGGAAGGGAGAGGCAAAGATTAAAACAGAGACTGAAGGAACACCCATTCAGAGCCTGCCCCACATGTGGCCCATACATATACAGCCACCCAATCAGACAAGATGGATGAAGCAAAGAAGTGCAGACCGACAGGAGCCGGATGTAGATCGCTCCTGAGAGACACAGCCAGAATACAGCAAATATAGAGGCGAATGCCAGCAGCAAACCACTGAACTGAGAATAGGTCCCCTATTGAAGGAATCAGAGAAAGAACTGGAAGAGCTTGAAGGGGCTCGAGACCCCAAAAGTACAACAATGCCAAGCAACCAGAGCTTCCAGGGACTAAGCCACTACCTAAAGACTATACATGGACTGACCCTGGACTCTGACCCCATAGGTAGCAATGAATATCCTAGTAAGAGCACCAGTGGAAGGGGAAGCCCTGGGTCCTGCTAAGACTGAACCCCCAGTGAACTAGTCTATGGGGGGAGGGCGGCAATGGGGGGAGGGTTGGGAGGGGAACACCCATAAGGAAGGGGAGGGGGGAGGGGGATGTTTGCCCGGAAACCGGGAAAGGGAATAACACTCGAAATGTATATAAGAAATACTCAAGTTAATAAAAAAAAAAAAAAAAGAAAGAAAGTAGGTTGAGTCCAAGCAACCACATGGTGGCTCACAACCAGCTGTAATGAGATCTGGTGCCCCCTTCTGGCATGCAGGCAGAATCCTGTGTACATAAATAAAAAAAGTCCTTTCACTATTAATATTGTTAATTATTAATATCATCAACTGTGTGTGTGTGTGTGTGTGTGTGTGTGTGTGTGTGTGTGTGCACATCTGTGTGTGTCTGACGGCACACCAAGGTTATGGGAGTTATGTGGGAGTGGTGAGATTTCTCCTGTCTTTTCACAGGGATCAAACGGAGGTAGCTAGTCTTCTGTTGCCACTGCTTGACTGGGTACCAGCCCATGACCTCATTTAACTTAACCATCTCTTTAAAGACTGTTAGCTCCAAAAACTGGGGTTACAGGGATGGAGGCAGGAAGTGAGGAGGTAATCCAGTTCACAACACCCTCTGCTTTATCCTTGAGTAGAGACAAAGCACTGAAGGTAACCTTGGCTTGTCCCCAACCATTCAAGGCTGGTTAATGGGGCAGACCTGGAGAGGAGCCACACCCAACACTAGTAAGCATGGATGCTGCCGCCCTCGAACACCTCAGATAATGGTTGTGCCTGCTTCTCTAAGGCCTCCAAGCTCCCTTTTAAGGAAGGAATTCAATTCCTGCGCTATGCCAGGCACTAAGCAGATTACATTCCTAAAACAAGGGGTTTCTTTAGTTTAAACCAGAGATTCTCAACCTTCCTAATGCATGACCCTTTAATACAGTTTCTCATGTTATGGTGGCCCCAACCATAAAGTTATTATTGTTGCTATTTCATAATTGTAATTTTGCTACTGCTATAAACCAGAACTCTGTGAAAAGATCCTTTGGCACCCAAAGGGGTCACGACCCACAGGTTGAGAAATGCTGGTCTAAAGGTTGACCCAGAAGGGAAAATCCTTCTGAGAAGTTTACATTTTTTTTATAGTTTAAAGGAAAGGGGAACAGTCAAGCAACCAAATGCAGGATTTGAGGTGACAAAGACTACTTAGAATAACAATGATGTGGTTTATGCATATGTAAATGAGCCCAGAGCAGAGCTATTGACCTTAGCTTACACAACAGGAAACTGGCTGAAGCAAGTGAGCAGAGAGCTGCCAATACTTCCAAGTCTTTTCTTCTAAGAGATGCATAACAAATGAGTGTTGGAAACATTGATTTTGCTGGTGGGAGAGAGATATAAATATGTATAATGTGCATAATATGTAAATGTCTTGTATGATAAGAGCATGTGAAGGTAAACAAAGCTAGCTGCTGCTGAAACTGTGTTGTGTCGCTCACTTCAAAAATGTCACAATGGGGGTTGGGGATTTAGCTCAGTGGTAGAGCGCTTGCCTAGCAAGCGCAAGGCCCTGGGTTCGGTCCCCAGCTCCGAAAAAAAGAAAAAAGAAAAAAAATGTCACAATGTCTTCCTCTCTCTGGAAGCACAGGAGGTTTGGAAAGAAGCACATAAATACTAGTCCCAGCACTATTTAGAATAAAAATGATAAGGACTATGGATGTGTAAATGAGCCCAGACTCTGTGAGTTTGAGGCCAGTCTGTTTTATATAGTGAGTTCCAGGGCAGCCAATGGACCCTGTCTCAGAAAACGAAAATAAACAAACAAAAACAAACAAACAAAAACAAACAAACAAAAACCCAAAAAACTCAAACCGGAACACACACGTGCGCGCGCCTCTTTTTCCTTTTCTTTTCTCTTTTTCATTTGCATTTCTGATTTGTGGTATTTTGTTGTGTTTGTTTTGTTCCCCTCATTTGCTTTTCTAATGAGAGAAAGAGTAAGATTACGCAGCAAGGCCAATGCCACACCCATCCACGAGTGGGCGCCGAAAGACCGTCCTAGAACTGAGGGAGGGAGGGGAAGAAGGCCTTTTGCCACACCTTTATTCCCGCCCCCGCTCTCTAAGCCCTGCCCCTTTAGCCCCGCCCTATCCGCTGCGCCCCGCCCCTCCTTCTGGGTCCGGCCGAGTTAGCCCGGCCGCGCCCTCTGACCACGCCCTCTATAGGCCAGCTTGCTCCTCCGGCTTCCAGGCCATGGCGTCGGCAGTGGCTCCTTGGGCTCCTGGCTTGTGGCGGGCCTGCAACGCGCTCATGGCTGCTTTCTTCGCCCTGGCCGCTGTGGTGCAGGTCAGGCGGGCTGTGGAGGGCTGGCAGAGGGACCGCAAAGCCCGGGCAGCCAGTTCTCAGGGTGGATCAGAATTGGGACCCACAGAGTCCTCTCAAGCAGAACACGGATGAGTTCTTGAGGTTAGGCTACACGCTAAGAGCCTGACCTAGCGGCCTGGCGTGCAAGTGCACGCAACTGATCGCTTAGAGAGGGACCCAGAACCGCAGCTCTGACACCTTTTCGAACCCTCAGCTCCCGTGAGATTGAGTGGATTTCAGCGCCTAGGAGGAAGGAGGAAGCAGAATAAACAGCATCCTTACCGTACCTCCTAGACCTCTTCCTGATCATCTTCAGGATGACTCCCCTCGTATTTTGAGACCTAAGGTGGGTCTCATGACTGGGTGTGAGATCTAACTGCTGTGTTCAACCGAGAGTCCCTTCAACCGTCTTGATGCGCAGACTGCTAGACTAGCTCACTGTCTTCTGTACCTCGAGCCCATTGTAGCGCCTAGTTCTTTACAATGAATAGCAGATACAAGGTCAGACCAGACCTAGGATACATGGGTCTAATGTGAGCTAACACCTTGATGTTTTGACATTCTAGGTGAACGATCCAGATGCAGAGTTGTGGGTGGTGAGTATGAGCTATGTTTCAAAATGATCCCACCTTTTGACATGATTTATGCCTCTGCTCCTGGAACACTTGCCTAAAACCTGGAAATTAACACCTTTGTGGGATTACTTTCCTAATTTTTCTCATTAGAGGAGGAAGTCACTCTGATCATATAACGGACAGGAGTGTGAATTCTGAACTTTCTGGAGACACAGAAGTCTTTCCACAGGGAGCTTATACATCCATCATTTTTGTTCTCAGATGACAATAGAGAGTCTTGGAGGGAGACTTACAACGTTATCACTGAGGAACTCTTTCTTGGGTTAGGGGACAGTGCTCACTCTATAGAGAGCAACTAGTTAGAACACTGTGCACACAGAGCTGAGTTCTAATCTGGTTTCAATGTTTGTGCAGTAGAGCCACAGTCTGAAACTGCTTGTTACCCAGAGTCCCCTGTCCCCACGTTAAATGACCTCTCCAGCACTTTGCTTCATAGCCTGAGTTCAAACTCATATATCCCTGCAGGAAGCTTCATGTTGATTCTCCCAAAGATTGCAGCAAATGGCCACCCATACCACCATGCTGCTCTTTGAAACATGCCTGGGATGCCACAGACTACCTTTCCTCTCCACCTCCTGACCCAGCACTTTCTGTTCTCAGCAGAACTACATAGGCATCTTCACTCAAAACCTCTCACCTTTAACATCACTGCCTTGAGATGCTGTCAAAAATAAAAGTAAAAAGAGAATTCAACAACACTCATTCTAGGTATAGGTACATGGACAGGGCCCGATCATCCTACCTTTGCTCACACAGGGATAATGAAAAACTAGTCAAACATTCTGACTCCCTCATTTCCCCTCAGCCCTCCATTCCTTCCCCTGAAGACAGCCTTATAACCCTTCTGTCTGCCTCCTGCCTCCTCTGCCTCTAGGCTCCCTGTACATCACTGTCTGCTTTCAACCTTTTGTTATTTCCCAAGCTAAGCTGGAGCTCCTCCATTGGGTCTTTAGGCCCACCACAGCATGACCCCTCCCACATTTCCAGCATTGTCTTTGAAGTCTACTCCAGAAATCATGGCTACTGCGCCCTGTCCCTAGCACGTGTGCCTAGGCTCCTGGGACTGTCTCAGATGCTGTCTCAGTCACTCTGCCTCTTTCCAGGAGGATCTGACTGTCCTTCTTGAACTCGCATTGTAGCAACAACTCATTTGGCTGATGCTCTGTGCAGCCAGCTTCCAGGAGGACAAGGACATATTCTTTCTCTTCTTAGGAGCCTTACATAAAGTTTCCTCATAAAGATCCTCCCAAGGGGAGTGCAGAAGGAATGGATGTATAGATGAACAATATTACATTACTTTCTACACTTTAGAGACTAGGACTCCACCAAGCTCCTGTCCACAGTCCCTAATGTATAGTGTGTGCTCGTTTATGGTCTTCTATTTCTGACTGTCTCTATCTGTGGCATGGGACTGACCCTTGACACCTTAAGTGTGTCCTTGGAAGAGCAGCAGTGTTCCATCCAGAGACTTGTCAGAAAGGCAGAATGTTGAGACCGACTGCACACCTCCCCACTCAGCACAAGACCCAGGTGATTTCTACATGCTAAAGACCCTCAAGGAGCATGGCTGCCCATCTGTCAGCAACAACCTGACTTGCAGGTATCAACTGGCTGATATTCCAGTCACCAGCTGGGATAGAGCAGGAAACACTAACACAGACTTTGTGATCCAAGGTGAAAGCCAGCCACAACAGCTCTGGTCATTTCCAAAGAGACTGAAGGTTTCTGCTCTTAACATTGAAACTGATGTGGTGAAGTAACCCCCCTCTCCCAGAAGTCTCCAAGTTTTATAAGCCTGTTCTCCCTTCTTGCCTTCTGCTTCAGACACACACACACACACACACTCACACACACACACACACACACACACAGAGAGAGAGAGAGAGAGAAGACAGACACACACACACACGCCTTCTGCTTCACACACACACACACACACAGAGAGAAGACAGACACACAGAGACAGACAGACACACAGAGAAAAGAAACAGACACGCGCACACACACACACACACACACACACACACACACACACAGTGCCAGAGTCTGTGCGTTACAATGCTTGGGAATAGGAACTTTGCAGGGCCAATCTCCCAATTCCCTTTCCCAAATGAACAGCCTTGTCTCAGTACTGGAAACATCAGACCCACATCATTTGGATGCTTTCTGTGACCTCATTTGCATAACTGATTCGAATACCGAGTCACATGGTCCATGGGAGCCCAGCCTAGCAGGGCCATCTAGCCATTCATGATGGTATTTTCAGAGAATGCTCTTTTATGTAAGCAGGGAAGGTCACCCTGGGTATGGAAGTTGCTTAGGAGAAACTGGGAGGCCAGCATTGACAAAACACTGCTCAGGGCTACAGCTTGGGGGTCAAAAGCATTTTCTGGAAGAGCTGATGGAGGGATGTAAAATTCCAGCCTGATGCAGTGATGAGATCATGCTAGCAGAATTACCACATCCTCCGTGACTTCATGAAACAGAGGAAAATCCCTCAGCCTGGTGACTGGGGACCACACTTCTATCTGCTGGACAGTCTGGAACATTCTACATGTTGAGTGTACTCCCGTTTTCAGTGCTGGGGATGAGAACAGTCTAGACTGGGCTAATGCTCCTATGTTGGACTTCACATTTTCCAACTGTACTAGGAGGAGCTGGGACAGTAACATAGCCATTATCAGGTGAAAAAAATGTGGATTCAAACCTGGCACTGCCTCCTGCACTCCACTGTAACAGCTCTTACAGCCATACCAACTCCACATTAACTTTTGGACAGGTGACCTTCCTGTAACTAGCAAGAACACTCCAGTCTGATAAGCTGGGGACAGCATCCTGAGTCACTCAGGTCAGTCTCTGCCAGCCTTGCTCCATGTCCTCACACTTCTTTTTGCTAACAGGTGGTGTATATGATCCCAGCAGTACTTACCCTGCTTGTTGGGTTTAATCCTCTTGTCACAGGTATGCATAGTGGATTCTTCATGAGGGTTCGGCAAATCTTAGAAGGGCGGGAATCTACTCTGCCAACACCCAAGGGAAAAACAAGATCCCAGGCATTTCACTTCTGATAATGACTAGCTCCTTGTCACCTCGTGTCTAGGTCCTAGACCATCCTCAGAAGACTTCCCCAGCTCTTGGCATACTAGCCATTATCAACTGGGACGCAAGACCTCTTGCAACAGTTGTTTTTTTATGAGATTTAGTTCATAAGGGAGAACTGCACTGACTTCTTTTTTTTTTTTTTTTTTTTTTTTTTTTTCGGAGCTGGGGACCGAACCCAGGGCCTTGCGATTGCTAGGCAAGTGCTCTACCACTGAGCTAAATCCCCAACCCCCTGCACTGACTTCTTCTTTTTTTTTTTTTTTTTTTTTTGGTTCTTTTTTTCGGAGCTGGGGACCGAACCCAGGGCCTTGCGCTTCCTAGGCAAGCGCTCTAACCACTGAGCTAATCCCCAACCCCCCCTTTTTTTTTTCCTGCACTGACTTCTTAAACCTCCAGCTAGTGTTAGATCAGATGGACAACAATCACAGTGGTAATCATGTCTTCTCGGGGACTCAGGGGGCAGTCCTTGCCTGCCTCGTGATTTTATTTTTCCTTTCCAATCCAGATTAGCTCATTTATTTTTACATATTTTTGGAGACGCACCACTCTTTTTTTTTTTTTTTCCCGGAGCTGGGGACCGAACCCAGGGCCTTGCGCTTGCTAGGCAAGCGCTCTACCACTGAGCTAAATCCCCAACCCAGAGACGCACCACTCTTATTTACTACTTTCTTCTTTGACATGTAGTCAAAAATCTATTTATACAAACTGCCACTTGTGTGTAAAAAATGCTTATCACGTCTGTAACACACCTCTACATTTTCCATTAGTATGTGTTGCTCCTTCCCATCTCCCCATGCTTAGTTCGTACGGCAATGTACGGTGTGCTTTTATGCATCCCCCATTTGGTGCAAGCTAACCTTACATGAAAGTGTGTGCTTTACGCCTCTTGGCATAAGCGTGATGTATTACTCCTCCAAGCTAAGCAACAGAGAGTGGAGAGGCCAGGTATGCTGGTGACAGGGGCAAGTGGTATGGGAAGGGTGGCTTTCCAAAGAAAATGGAGTAGTTTAAGGCAAGGATAAGAGAGTGCCTCCTTCTAGATTCGACCTGATTAACAGCTGTAGGACATCCACTTGTAGGCAACTGCATCTGGAAGAGTGTGTCTGCGATACACATGCTGTTTTGCGCGCTGTGGGCCGGTGGCTTGGCGTACCACTTCTTGCTTCATGCAAAGCAGAGCATCCTGAATGAGGAAGAAGGCAGGTGAGTAGCGGCTTTTGCTCTCCGGAGGGGTGGGGCAGACCTGAGTAATTCTTTACCACAGCAGCTTCCGGGTTCACAAAGGTGATGTAACTCCCCCAACTGTACTAGGAGGAGCAGGCGCAGTAACACAGCCATTATCAGATGAAGAAAGTGTGGATTCAAACCTGGCACTGCCTCCTGCACTCCAGGATAACAGCTCTCACAGCCACACCCATTCCACGTTAACGTTTGGGCAGGTGAACCTTGACCTTCCTGTAACTAGCAAGAGCATACATAATACAGTCTGATAAGCTGGGGACAGCATCCTGAGTCACTCAGGTCAGTCTCTGCCAGCCTTGCTTAACGTGTCACATACCATCCCCTCATCTTGGTCAGAGCATTTACTCTCAGTTTATTATCCTTCCTTTGTTTGGCTCCCAGACCTTTTCTGCGTTTTTGCTACCCTTGCTGGGGTCTGCTGGCACCATGCTCCAGAGAGAGACTTGTGTGTTAGGTGTCACTGACAAGGTGTGGTTTGTTCTGGACCCTAACCTACGCACGCTGGAGAGATGGCCAAACCGGATCTGCAGACGGGATGTACACTAAATGGGTTGAGTCACCTCCAGCCTGAAGCCCAGGAATCAAGGGTGGGCTCGAAGTGGACCTCCAGTGACAGTGACAATATGCCTGTTCTTCAGCTAATGCAAGAGGCACACATACCTGACACAAAGCTCCACAAGCACATTTTCTGTAACACAATTAGTCTGATTAGTACCACCATTATTCTCCCTGCAGTCTCCTTCAGCTCTCACACTGCGTGTTTAGATTTTGTATTTGTGTGAGCCAATGCAGAGCACCAACTCCCTTTAAAAACATGAAACTAATGACAAATGAAACCCCAGCCTGTTTGGGGGCTGTACCACTCCCAGGGATGTGTAGTGGGGGAACAGCAGCCACTTCATAATTGAAATGCGGTGTTTTCCAGGGAGCTGTCCGGCCTGGTGATTGTCACAGCATGGATGGCACTGTGCCACAGCTCATCCAAGTAAGTTCAACTTATCAGTAAAAATCAAGGAATCAGGGGCTGGAGAGATGGCTCAGAGGTTAGGAGCACTGGCTGCTTTTCTAGAAGACAGGAATTTAATTCCCAGCATGCACAGAGTGGCTCATGCCATCTGCTAGCTTCAGTCCCAGAGGATCTGATGTCCTTTTTCTGGCCCCCACAGGTGCCAGGCACACAAGTCGTCACATACCAACAAATATGTAGGCAAAACACTCACACACATAAATAATTTTGACCCAATTTTGTATTTGAAAGTAGTAAATGTCCTACTTTCCGAATGTACATTGGTGTTAATGCTTTCCATGTTGGTCACTCCATGTTCAGAGAATATACTTTGTAGGATATAAGCTCTTTGGAAAATATGGGGGAGTATTTTATTGCTCAAACTATAGGACACCCAGGTAGACATGTGGTACTCTTACATACATGTAAGCAAATACTCATACATACAAAATAAAAATAAATCTTAGAACAACTGTAGCCTGATAATATAGTCAATATCAACCTCTGGCCTATACACACACACACACAGAGAGAGAGAGAGAGAGAGAGGAGAGAGAGAGAGAGAGAGAGAGAGAGAGAGAGAGACATACAGACACACATACACACACAGATACACACAGAGAGAGATACAAATGCAGACACACACAGACAGACACACATACACACAGACACACACACAGACACACACAGAGAGAAAGAGAGACATACAGACACACATACACACACACACATACAGATACACACACACACAGAGATACACATGCAGACACACACACACACACACACAGAGGCACACACATATACACCTAATAGAATTCACTTTCTTTTTACATACAAAACACTAAAGGTTCAGCTATCAAATATTCCCTACATATTTCAAAGAGCTTATATCCTACCAAGTATATTCTCTGAACATGGTATAGTTGAAACAGAGAAACCATCAACAGCAGTATAACTTGGCAGCTGCAGAACAGCTGGAAATTAGGACATTGCTTTCAAGTACATTTGGGCTAAGAAAGAAAGCCCAGTGGAGATCAGAACCATCTGGAACTGATTCAAGGTAACACTTACACTTATGAAATGTAGCTTAAAACCATGCTTAGACACAGAATCTGAGCTGTAGCATATATTTGATGTGAGGGGCGAGGAGGTTGGGACAAATGAGCTAGGCTTCAAGCTTAGAACATAAAAAATGAGAAAAGAAACATTAAAGCAAAAATCAATTAAATGAAAAAACTGACATGCAAAAATAAGAGAACCAGTAAGGACAAATCTGGATTCTCTAAAGTTATCACATTAATAAGCCCTAGTAAGACCTGAAAGAAAAAAAAAATACACATCTAAGAACAAGATCCACGGAGGCACAAGTAAAAGACACCTCAGCAGTTAACTGGAGCACACAGCCCAGCTGACAATCAAGTCCTAAGACACAACTCTGTGCAGTATACTGGATCAAACCAGCGGTTCATCAAAACATCCAACTGACTTAAAAGAGTTGATCATCAACACACCAATCTACAGGCCCTTTTCAGGAACTCCTATTTTGGACTCGTTGATTCATTGTTGTGACGCTGGAGACAGAATGTAGGGCCTTGTACATGGTAAGGCATTTGTTCAACCAGTAAGATATATGCCCAGATCTCTTCACATTTTATCTGAGATGAGGTCTCGGCTGCCCTGGCTGGCCTTGAATTCACTCTCTACCAGGCAGGCCTTGTATTTTGGATCCTCCTGCCTCCAGAGAAAGCAACAGTGTCTTCGAGACCTGGGAAAGGTTAGGCATGGTGCTATATCTTCTTATCCCAGCACTCAGAGGGGTGAGGCAGGAGGATTGCTACAAGTTAAAGGCCAGCCTGAGCTACATAACAAATATGGAGCCAAGAAGAATCACATAGCAGGATGCTTTCTCCAGGAGAGAAATAATTCTCACAAGGGTACCAATGGGGAGGGGAGGGAGACTCATTAGGGAAAGATCAATTTTAGCATAGTCTAGTCTAATTAATTAGTATTCCTTAAAATAGAGAGGGAAAAGGCATTTGCAACATATAGCAAGTGTACATACATTTATAAGTATATACAGATTTTATATAAATCAATATAATTTCAGTAGAGAAACTATTGAGATGTAATGTTTTACTAATTCAAACTTTATGCATATTTCCAAAGAAATTTGTTTTCTTAGACTTCGGTTTATCACATGTTTTTATTTTTGTAGGAATTCAGTCGGTGGAAGAATGCACTTGGCTATTGCTGTTGTAATCACCCTATTCCCGCTCCTGTCGTGGGTCTACGTGTACATGAACAAGGAGATGCGGTCCTCCTGGCCAACTCACTGCAAGACAGTCATTTAAATGAATCCAACAGTGTTTAAATTGGTACTTTCAACATCTTATACGCACTGGGGAAACAGGCCAGTTTCCCAGTTTATTTAAAAAACAAAAACAAAAAACTGGAGTGGATACTAGAGATGATTTAAAGTCTTGAGAATGTAACAAGGCCGCCCACAATGTGATGGAAGATTGACTAGGACAGATAAGGACTGGGAGCTAAGTCTCCAGAGGTCTCTTCTGTGACAGCAGTGGACCAGGCAATGAGCAGAAACTTGAGTTTGAATCCAGCTTTAGCACTATGCGCTAGGGGAAAACCCACGAATCTCCTGGTAGATATTTCCTCACATGTAAGGTAAGATGTCAGATCGCTTTAGTTACCACAACCAAACTAATACAAAGGCGCTCTGAGAAGGTGAAGCTCGAGAATTCCAGAGGAAGTAGAGTGAGGGGAGCTGAGGCTGGGTAATGTGCTGACATGGAGGGAGGTTCAAGACCGCAATTCCAAACTAATCTCAATGGACTTGACTGGTTCAGCTGCACGGAACCCAGAAAAATTTCAGGACAGGCAAGCCAAATGAAAGTAGAAAAAAAATAGAAATTAAAGAAAATATAGAAAAGATAACTTCAGAGTTAAGCAAGAATAGGGGATATTAATCATTGTTTCAATAAATATTAAAAATAAAAAACCCTGGCTAAACCTTTTATCCCAAGCTAGTGCTGGCACCAGGAGGGCTACTGGCACTGCAGGGTATCTTTATCTCAGCGGCTCTACGCTGCCCCAAGTACTCTCAGACCCAGCTGATCCAGGAGCCGTTCCAATGTGGCAGCTCGGCATGCTGGTCCCTAGAGTTAGTTCCCGTACGGAGTGGGGGACATACGGAACGAACCATAATTTATCTCTGATTAGTATCTCTCCGGTGGCTCTCTACTAGTTCAGAACTCTCTGGTTCCAGCTACCTCGTAAAATCAAGACTCAACAAACTGCAACCCAACAATCAGACTTATATGTTAAATTCTCAACCCACACAATAAACTCACAGGCAATTGATAAAGATATAAACTGCGCACCTAGATAAGATCAATTTGCCTACAGAAATCCATCCCTTAAGAAATATACACAACTATCTTGGCAATTCAAGACCACTCGGATCTGGGTCATCCTTCTCGTTTCTATCTTGATTCTCCTCCTCCTTCCCCTTCTCTCCTGCCTTACAAAAGCTTTGTCCCCGCCTTATTTTTTTTTACTGCCCAATCATGACCTTGCCCTACTTGTGCCAGCCCTCACCTGCATATAGACATCACACAAATCATAATTTATTCTCAGGGAAAACTAAGATGAAAAATCTATACATCCTTTTAATGAATATTGAAGTGACCACAAGAGAGGAGAGCTCTGTAGGTTGACACGGTCCAAAAGGGCAGACACAGGTTATTATTGAGCACTTGACTTGTGGGCGGGCTGACCAAAGGAGTAAAATTTTAACTTCTCTACTTTTAGAAGCAGGGAGACAACTGCCAAGAAAAGTTAAGTGTACATGGAATGGTGTGTGTGTGTGTACCTTTTACAACTGCAAATTTTGATATGGACTGTTGGGGTTGATCTGGTGCGGCTATGTATTCAAATGCTAAATACTGCCCCCCACCCCCATCTCATTTCATGCACACCAAATGATGTTATGCAAACTTGGCCAGCCAATCTTTTTTGAGGGGTTAATAAAAATGGCTGACAGCCAATAACTGGGGAGAATCGAGATAAGCAGAGTTTCTGTCACAGGGCTGGGAGGGGTGGGGGGAGGGAGAGCAGGAGGTCGCTATTTGATAGGATGGACCAGGAACACAGGTCAACTACTGGCAAGTAACTTGGGGAGCACAGCTGGGAAACAGCCAGTCTAGCATTGAAAAATAGTTTGGGGGAATCGCCCATTAATTGTGCTGAAGCTGATTAAATAAACTGTTTGGACTCTGTCTCTATTATTAGGGGGCTGATGGGGTCACAGTAATTAATAGTTATTAAATACCTCACAGCAACAATCAACAGGTGAAGTATTGGCAAGAGTTTAGTGTTCAGATGGATGTGCTCCAGTGCAAAATACAGTAAACCTTAGAGACAAACACAGAACGTATCTTATACTACGTGTATGCTGAAAAAATATTTTGAGATAAATTGGGCTAGATAAAATATATTGAATTTACTTTTGAAGGTGCGATTGCTTGAGTATTGTTTACATAGCTCATGTTGTGTGTTTGGTCTCTGCATGGGGAGCTTATCTAGGCTGGAATCGAACTCTGTAACCGGATGAGAGAGGTGGTTTGCATGAGAATGCCTCCACAGGCCCATGTCTGAATACTTGGTCCCCACTTGGCAGTGTTGTTTGGGTAGGTTAGAATGTGTGGCTTTGTTGGAGGAAGTAGTTATTGGGGATGAGATTTGAGGTTTTAAAAGATTCAGGCCATTCCCAGTGCCTCTCTCTGCCTCCCTTTCAGATCCCAATGTGAGCGTTCACCTGTTCCTGCTAACCCTCTGGAGGAGCAGGCTCTCGACTTGTGGGTCTCAACTCTTTGGGAGTCAAACGACCCTTCCACAGGGGCTGCCTAAGGCCATCTGCGTATCATATATTTACATTAAGATTTATAACAGTAGCAAAATTAGTTTTGAAGTAGTAACAGAAATAACTTTATAGTTGTGTGTCACCACAACACGAGGAACTCTATTAAAGGGTAGAGGCATTAGGAAAGTTGAGAACCACTGCTCTGGAACCATAAATCCTGAATTAATGCTTTCTTTCTAAGTTGCATTGGTCATGGTGTTCTGTTGCAGTGAAAGAAAAGTAAGGCAAGATATTTCGGATTTAAGAAATGCTCCTTTTGAGTAGTACTCATCCCCACCATGCCAAGAGTAAAAATTAGTCAGATACTGTTTTATATAAGACAACAGTACTCTGTAAATACTGAAGGGATACTTATTTTTGAAAACAGTGGCTACTGAAGTCAGATTATAAGGAACAAAATGAAATTGATATTAAAGCAATTGCAGTGCATTTTTGAGTCAATAAAATACACATCAAGGATTTGAGTCTTCCAGTGGGTTAGCCTGTGTGGTCTTTACAGCTTTTGTATGTCTTTAGGTCTAAGTCTTGATGAACCCAATCCATTTGCAGAGGACCTATTGATCCTCTGAATCATGCTTGATTTCTGTGTGTGAGTCATGTTCAGAACATAGATTCAGCATTTTAACACCCTGTATCAAGACTAGTATGGCTGTAAATATTCATAGTACCCTTGGAACCCTCGGAGAAGCACGGAAGACGCCTAAGTCTCAGTGTGTGCTTGCCTTGGGTCCTTACCAGTGGAATAAAAGAATTTTTATTTTTATTTTTTGAAGGCTAACCTTTCTTTTCCTTCAGTGTTTCTGATTTTATCTCAGCACTATGGAGATGTGCATGTATAGTGTCAGTTCATTTTTTTCGCTGGCAGCCTGGTGTTGGGCTTGGTGACCTTACTGGCCAGCTATGCTACCCTTTCCATGAGGGTCTTGAGGTTCTTGGAGGAGATCTCAGCACCTGAAATGACTTCACAGAATGGGGATGTCGCCTATATCTAAGTATAGGTGTTCTGAAACAAGCGACCAAAGTCCACTTACACAGCAGGGTAAGCGGACAGACTTGCCTTGGCTTTTGGCTTTCATGTGCTAAACTGTAGAGTTAACACAAGAGTAATTTCCCCATACCAAAAAGAAAAAGAAAGGAAAGAAAAGAAAGGAAGCAAAAGAAAAGAAATTCAAATTAGGTCAAATACAGTCCCTCCTCAGGACTCTCTGCCCACAGGAGTCTCCTTCCTGGTGTATTTTAATACTTTTAGTACTAGCTTTTAGTACCTGGACATATTATCCAAAAATAACATTTCTGAGTTTTATCTTCACTCATACACACTCAAGCACAAATATATTTTGTACACAAACAGAATACTTAACAGTGTGACTGAGAATTTAACTTTTTATGGAATGAAGTAAAACATAAAACAGTGCCATTCACTTCTACAAAGCAAACAAGATAACAGGATCAAAAACACAAGGCTTATTCCCTTTTGTAATTCATAATTCTGTCTGGAACTCTGCCTCTCCCTTTCAGCAGCATTTTGTCAGGGTAGACATGAACTGTGCCAAAGGCCTGGCTGTCCGGGGCTGTTTCAATAACTCCTTCCAGGTTGACGTGGTGCACGCCGAAAGGATCCTCAGAGTAGCCACCATCATGTGTATGACCCGCAAGGAAGCATACCACACACTGGTGAGACCATATGATTGACAGAGCGTCCACGTAGTTCCAAGCCAGGCACACGCTGTCAGAGGCCTCTGGGTAAATGGGAAGATGGCCTGTTAAGGAGAAATTAGGAGCCAATTAAATCTCTTTCCATGCAGAAAAAAAAGACCAGAAGCTGGTATTCAGGAAAACCAAACCCAAGCACACGAAGATGGAGGTGACAGTGTGCTCTGTAGACTCAGCACTTGGGAAGCAGCAGGAGGAGGGTCATGAGTTCAAGGCCTGCCTGAGCTATGGAGCAGGCAATCTATAGCCACATATTTGATGCGCAGAACAGACAGATGGGTAGACAGTCCACTCGTAAGGCGGAAGATATGTCTATTCAGGAAAATGATCTCCGAGGCCTACACAATCCCAAAGGCATCCTGTGTGGGAAATCAGTGAAGGCCCAGCAGTCATCCAGGTTCTGCGCCAGGATGCAGTCTCACTGAGTTCTGTACGTAGGAATGTTCTATGTAAAGAAAGATGCAGCTAACAAACAGCTTAGGAGCTGCCCAGGAGTTGTGATGTCACTGGACAAATAGTTCAGGAGACTCGAAAGGGCCTCCGGAGATCAAAGCTGCCAGTTCTAACTTGCAGCTGAGAAAACTGATTAAAGCAAGCGGAGAAGGCTGACCTTGGGCCTGAGGAGATACATGGGCACAGAAGTAGGACTTTGAGTTGAAGTGCCAACACGTCTGTCAGCCTAAGACCACACCAGGCAAGAGTTTCTCACGGCGAGTATCACAGCTCGCCTATCTGCTTCTTCCCAATCACCCAGCTCTGCTCTGCTACTGTTTGCACCCTTACATTTAAACCAGTTCCATTTAATACCCACTCCTTTATAAGCAAGTAAGAAACGGAGTGGGTAAAAGACCCGAAGAGCAGGACATGGGCCCGAACACTTGTGCACATCCTTCCCTCCTCTTTCTCTGACACGAGCTGTTTAGGCTAAGAGAAGCTAAATGGGCAGTCACAAGGCAGCAGACACACCCCTGTTCAATCAAAGGATTTTCATTAAAGATCCCGTGTGTGTGTGAGAAAAGTGCAGTTTACAGGGTTTGTTAGTCAACTCTCATAATATTCAAAAAACCAAGGGGCAGATGGCTTCCCAACATCATGTGGAAGCAGGCACACCTTCCAAACTGCCTGCCATCTCTAATGGCAGTGTGTCTCAAAACTGATTCTAAATGAAAACTAATTCCTGTGGAACTGTGGGACTGGCAGAGAACTGCAAGTGTGACTGTCACATCTCACACCAGCTTTGCTTCAGCTGGCCAACAGTGACCCAACCGTGGCAATTTCACTGCCAGCCAGGGCTGCTAAGCCTAAGACTTGGTAGAGCCATAATTTGTACATAATTTTATTCCAGTTGGGAAAAGTCCACTTAGAATCTACAGGGGAAACTCAGAGACACTAACACAGATGACAAGATGTTTTTGTTATCTTACAATTCTTTCCTGATGCATTTTTAAATGTTAAGATTTAGGTTTCAATGAAAACTGGTTAAGTAGGGCTTGGAGAGATGGCTCCTCTTCCAGAGGACCTGGATTCAATTCCCAGCACCTACATGTTAGCTTACAAATGTCTAGAATTACAGAAGAGGAGAGCTGACACCCTCTTCTGGCCTCCTTGGGAACTGCAATCACACAGTACACAAATATTCAGGCAAACATTCATACACTAATACAATTATTTTACAATCTCAAAAAATGTAACTATCTGCTTTACAGAAAGAGATATCAAAACACAAATATTACTACTCTTTCATGGATTAACTTCCCAATTTCTAAAATGCCCATGTAACCAAAGGAGCAATTTAATACTTACTCACAATGACCACCTTCTCCTGGTTCGCATCAGAGAATGTAAGAACTTCGTTCAACCAGTTCAGCTGTTCTTGGCTGAATCCTCCATTAAACTGGACATACTGGGGCTCAGAAAGTCCTGAATGAATTTAGCAAGTTAGATCTGTTGCACGTCACTCTCTCCCTCACTTGGGCATTCAGGTTTAGCTAATGCAAGGATGCACTTTCTTTAGGGGCAGCATCTTAGGAATACAGAGCAATATACAAGTACAGTGATGGAAAGTCTAGTCTTGGCTTCCTGTTTATTTCACTCGCTTTCACTATGATCCAAACACAACCTCCTTTCTTCGTCCTCCAGGGCCTACTACATATTCTTGTCCCTGTTGCCTTTGCCAAGGTCGACACTGTGCTGTAGAAGGCTAATGCCGAAGGAAGCCTTAGGGCACGCAGAGCCTTTGCGCCTGCTTCCTGTGCCCGCCAGCTCCCTACCCGACTCTTTCTAGGTATAGCTCCTGTCATCTGGACAACAGCCTGGATTCTTGCGTCCTTGGAGCGCTTTTGTCTGCCCACCTAATCTAAAACAGCACCCCTAGTCTTCGCTGTGAGGACGGACTCCATTTTTCTCCATGCAGTTAACATCCAGGAGAGGATCTGACTTTTGTTTCATTTACTGCTATGGTATAGATACGAAATGTTGCAAGGCTCGTGTGTTGGAAGACCTGGTCACCCACTGTGGAGTTACTGGGAGGTGACGGCATCCTTCAGAGGTGAGAACTAGTGAGGGAAGGATGCCCTCGATGGGGAGAGTACAAGCTTGGGCCCTCTTCTCCCGCTTTGCTTCCAGGCTCTCATGTGTAGGCAGCTTGCTCTAATACATATCCCTTGTCACAACACGCTGCTTTACCACAGGCCCAAATGCAACTGGGCCAAGGGACTAAGAACAAAACGCCTGCAAACCATAAGCCAAGACAGACCTTTCCTCCATGGAAGTTTATTAGTTTAGGTATTGACCAGTAATGGAATGCTAACAAATATACTTATTCGTATCTGCCTGGCCCACTTACTGCTATGGTTCTCCCCATTAAAAAAAAAAAAAGTTACTAAGTGCTCATTCCAGAATGGACACTCAGTATCTGTTGAACGTCTAAAGTTTGAATCACTCGTAACCAGTCTATGTGACTTCAGGAGTAAGAATCCTGACGCTGAATGATGACAATAAACTTTTACCTTAACCATCCATCCTCCTGCTGAATAAAAGGTAGCTGGAGAGCTTAAAGACAAGGTTAGATGCTCAGCTCGGAGCAACAATTCACCTTGAGGACTATTCAACTCCACATTCGGATTGTGCTCCCTCAGGATCTTCATACACTGCTCGTACTTTGGAGAAAACTGGTCTATGCCCAAGACACTCAGGTCGTAAGAATCAAGTAAAATGAACCGGAATTTAGGGAACGGTACAAAGTGATAAGCGTAATAGTTCTCTGATGGCGTGGTCTCAGGATGCTGCGGGATCTGGTCTTCTAGAAACTTGCTGTTCAGTTTGGAGTTTGCTAAGTAGTCTCTGCTGAAGTTATAGAACTCGTGGTTGCCCCACGTGTGGTGAACCGGAACTTTGAGCATTTGGAAGGTGTTCATGACAAGCTCTAGCGACTTTTCCGACACTTTATACTGAGCGTTGTAGCCATCGATGATGTCCCCGAGCTGCAGGACACAACAGGGCATGCTGCTTTCTTTATTCCAGTCCTCGATGGCGCCCTGCAGGTGGACCAGGCTGTGCCGGTAGTACCTCCGCCTGCTTCTTTGAAAATTGTACCCGTCCTCTAAGTCAGCGTACTGAATATCTGCTATGACCCCAAAGGAGAAGAGGGGCTCGGGACCGTCAGCCGGGGAACTGGGGTCCGGCTTATCAGCCATAGCCGCCGAGCAGGCTCCTAAAGAAGCTAAGGAGAGGGGAAAGACACCCATGTTAGAATACTTCAGCTTTCCAATGGACAGAAGAAAATGACAAAACAGGCTAATCGACTAGACAGCAGGATGGACAGACAAGTGTGTAGGCTCTAGGGGTTACTGCCTTAGCTGTGAAATGTTTCCGCTCTCATCTGTAAAGAGGATGGCGTCTCTCACTCAGAAGATTAACCTTTTACAAAAGGGCACTACCATACTGACCATCAGGAATTCCAACCACAGTAGCTAAATTCAAATCTCGAAACATTCCTCACTTTCCACCCACTTTACACGTGAGTGATACAAATCCTTTCCCAAGTCAAAACTGTTGGGGTTTCATCTGTGGCTATTATACGAATGCTAAATTCTGAACCCCAAGAGCTGGCTGCCGTCCAGACAAGTGCAAACTAGCTTCTGCTGTGTAAACCTCGCTCCCCAATTTAAAGCTATAGTTACTAAAAGGATAGAGCCTGTGACTGGGCAGTAGAGGGAAAAATGCAGGACCTAAGATTAGCCGGAGGGGTCTCGGGAGAGACCATGGGGTGGGGAGGGAGGAAGATTGGGGCGGGAGCTCGCCCTGAGGACACACATGGAACAGAGCTAGCCTGGCGAGACTGGAACTACAGGGAACACAGGGACTGTGGTTTGGCCACAGGTTAGAATAGCTCAGAACCTGCCCAGTCTAGACTTACAGCTGGTAAATAAAATACCAGGGTTTTTGTTGTTGTTTTGTTTTTAACACAAAACCGCACCCATCCCACTGCACCGTCCCACTCACTCAGCCACTCTACTTCCCACAGCAGACCCCACCCTGGGATACTCAGGCAGGCTGGGGTTCTTGTCTTTGTTGATGAGCAGCCTGAGGAAGTCTTTCCCTTTTAGTATCTGAGGGAAGACAGTGATGCTATGAAAAGAAGACAGTTTAATGACAAATGACCCCAGAGGTTTTGGTGGCATTCATGGGTAGATGCGGCCTTGTTGGACTAAGTAAGCCACTGAGGGCGGCTTTTACAGTTTAAGGCCCTGCACTACCTCCAGTTCGCTCTCTGCTGTTGGACACGTTCTCCCTCAACTTCCTGTTGTGCTGTCATGCCTGCCTGATACAGCAGACTCACAGAGTGGAGATGGGAGGGCTAATGTTGGAGATATGGTTTCTTTGTGTAGCCCTGGCTATCCTAATACTCCCTGTGTAGATCAGGTTGGCCTAGAATGCACAGAGATCCACCTGCCTCTGCTTCCCAAAGGTATGTGCCACCTCGCCTGGATATTAAAAAAAATTCTTATCCCTCTGAACTGTAAGGCAAAATAAACTCTACCCTAAGTTATTTTTTTGGTCATTTAAAAAAACCATGATAGAAAAGTAACTAATATAAAGAAGAATAATTTTAAATTTAAAAAAGCCCAGTGTAGTGCCCGGTGGTTAAAAGAGCTTCCTCCAGGGTGCCTGAATTCCCAGCACCCATGTCAGAAAGCTCACAGCCACCTGTAATTCCATCTACAAAGTCAGAGACCTGATATCCTCTTTTGGATATCAAACCAATGAGTGTGTACTCACACAGAAATATATAAATGAAAAATACAAATGCTATGACATCACTTTGCACTGTCCTTCCTATGAGCAGCTGAATTCTAATTTGAACTGGTTCTCCTCATTTTAGAATCCAGTCCCCAGATTCTGAGCCAGAACAGAAAACAAAATCTTTTCATCCCACACATAATCTCCACTTAAACTATAAAGTATCTCATAAGGTTATTTATAAACAGAATTTGTAACTCTAAGAGAACCAAGAATACCAAGGGTTATGACAAACATAAAAGGCCAAGGTGCTAAATTATCAACTTTTATTATGAGAAATAAACCTCTGTAGTTTTGTCTGAATTGATCAAAACATAGCTGTTTCTAAAAACTCCTGATTTTCTAAAATCCTTCCGACTTCTGATCACCAGCCATCTGCTCTGTCTAGCCATGGTCTAAGCATACTCCTGAGAGAGTCTCCAACTCCAGACTCAGCACAGGGGCCAGAGTGCAGTTAGACACGAGAATGGGGCTCTCCTCACTCTGTTGTCACTGAATGGTTCAGTGGGTAAAGGTACCTGCTGCCTGCCAAGCCTGATGACCTGTGTTCAATTTCTAAGACCCACATGGTGCAAACAGTGAACTCCAGGCCTCAAGCTGTCCTCTGACCTCCACGTATGCACTGTGGCACACATGTATCTTGTACACACTTATTTTCCTTAATGTTTTTAAAGAGCGTTTAAATTTGTTCTCTTCTTCCAGTTTCCACCTGAAAACCCTATTAGGCATCATGTCGGAATGCGTGTGATGGGAAAGCATTCTCCTAACCTTCCTGGGAGCGAAAGATACTCTTATTGGTAAGGTGGAAAACACAAGATAAAATTACAAGAAAAACAAACACCATTGAGTCAGCTGAAAATACTTGATCTAATTAGTTTCCGATATTTGAGAGCCCAAGTACAGCCAAATGGGATTAAAGCAAAGGCCAGACGGCAAGGTCTTTAGTGAGCATCCTCCCCAAAGCTCAAGACTAAACTGTCCTGAGAACACCCTCCAGTCTGTGACACATGAGCTGGCTGTTTGGAGAGTTAAACTCAGAACCTTTAGGTGATCTCTTAGAGAAGGTTTAGTCCCAGTGATCTCTTCTCTCCAAAAAGCGGTTGTTATTTTTGCTCTGTAAACAATCATTTTCCGTTGATTATGTAACCACACCCCATTTTCTTTCAGGCCAATTTCCCTTCTGAGTTCTAGTTAGTGACCTCCCTTTTCTGGCTGACCACCTGGGGGTAGGTACACAGCCCAAGCTGGGTCAATAAACTTCAACTTAGCAACATCTGTCAGGAGCTTGAGCACAGCTGTTGAAGCTCCTGCTGAAAGCTACCAGGGAAGTGACTATGGTTACACTGCTTTGTCCCGACTCCACTTTCTGTTTGTTTAGGCATTCCTCAGCCCAGTGCCCTCAACAGACACATCTATCTTGGCAACACAATTGGGACTGATCCTGACCACGGTCCAGATGTATTAACCAAAATAATTAATGCTTATACAAACTAAGGATAAACTTAAATAACCAATAAAGCAATACATCAAAATACATTGTCATGCTGGGATGTGACTGGGACAACTACTGTGTTTTGCTGAAACAGATGTTGCCAGGTTACCCTGACCCTGATCCAAGACTGATGTAACTGTAGTCTGTCGACTTTTACCTTTAAAAATGCTGTACTCCTGAGCTTTTGTTTTAAGAGCCTTCCTGAGGTGCTAGCTCACTCTTGGTCACAGCCTTACATGCATTCGTCAAGCCTATAAGAAAACCCGAGTTTCTGGGGGGAAATTGGCAGAGATGAACCCAACATAGAAGGAAGCAAATGTGAACGATGAACGAGTCCTGGAAACTACCTGCACCCACACTGTATACCCGCTCTGTGAGTCTGCTCTATCAGGCAGGCATGGTGGCACAACAGGAAGCTGAGGGAGGGAGAACACGTTCATCAGCAGTATCAAGCAGAGAGCGAACAGGAAGTAGCACGGGGCTTTAAACTGTAAAAGCCTTAGCGTGTAATGTAGGCAGAGCAGGGATCTTACTTCCTGAATCTCTTGGCTACCTTCTACAGACCCACCTCCTCTCACCAGCTACTCTGAGTTCTATAGCCATGGCTAAGAGCAGCCTCTCTTCTCAGCTAACATGAGCATGAAAGGCAGAGCCTCAGAAGAGAAATACAGGTGTCAATTCCCAATTCCCAACAAGTCTTGGGTTAACTCTGAAAGAAAAGACTGCCCAGCACAGGGGTTGGGGGAAGGGTGTATACAGCTTCTCAGTGTAATTCCCAACACCTAACTGACAATCCCCTCACCCCTCATATAGATCCATTTCCTTCTACCAGCTTCTGCCTCCTGGTTTTACCGGTAGGTCTGAAAACAACAGAAAGCTCAGACTCCAGTGACAATGATGATGGCATTGGCAAAAATTCTTTTATGTCTTCAGAGATTTGTCCCTGTATAAAACACAGTTCATCTCTAGAGACATCATAGTATCACCTAGTACCTGCTGGTGTGACAGAAAGCAAAGAAGGGGACAGGGAGATAAGGGATAGGTATAGACCACATATCACTGAGGAGATCAAGAACACCTTTACTAGGAAACAAGGGATGTGTGAAGGCCTGAGAATCTCTCTCTTACCCTAAGGAGGGGCTCTGCTCCACCTCACTCTGGCCTGCTATGGGATAGTTAAAGAGTCCAGAAGGAAGGACCAGGACTTTTCCAAAATACCCATCTTCATAAAATACACACACACACACACACACACACACACACACACACACACACAGAGAGAGAGAGAGAGAGAGAGAGAGAGAGAGAGAGAGAGAGAGAGAGGAATATTTCACAATGTTAGCGTTAATAAGAGGAAGTCTGAGGCATGCCTATGATTAGGCACAGGAGTCTGGTCCTACGGTGAAGCAAGCATGTGCCAGGAAATTCACAAAACTTCCAGTTTAGCCCGCCCCACGTAAGGCAGCCTAAACTCACATCCAGCACAGAATTTAGCTAGCCTCATCAACTAATGACAGACTAAGCATCAAACGGTACTATGTGTGCCCTGTCGCTCTCAAGAGAACTACTTGAAGAAAACCCATGTGATACCTTGGCGGTTTCTGTTAATAATAAAAGTTCCAGATTCATACTCCACAACAGGCTACCTTTGCAAGGGCTCTATAAAATCAGGCTTTGAGGTATCACTAGCAATTCACTCAATATTTGGTTACAATTAAAAATTAGTTTTTTATCCAACAGATAAAAACCACATTCAAGGAGGCTGAAGAGTGGGGCATTCCTGGTGGGACAACTGGCCGGGGAAGGTCAGCTGGGTGCTTTCTCTGCCTCTCGGAGCCAGCAGGCTTTCACCCCAGCGTCTGACTCCTGAGTCTTCACTGGGAAAAATCAGATGATTGAGATTTTGTTAAAAAATAAAAACAACAATAAACAATATGAAAAAGTTGTAAGACACTTTAGTAGACAAAGAAACTGAGAGTAGAGCTAGTAGTGACATCCTCAGCTGACAGAGTTTAACAGATGGGTGGGATACAACATCAATACAACATCAAACCCAACTTTAACTCGTCATGTGAGTCTGACCGTGTACCCTACGCTTGAGTACAGAACAGAGATTCTGCCCTACACAGAGACTTGTGGCGATAGAAGGGGAACACAACTTCTACTGAGTCTTCTTCAGGAGGGAAACTGAGTATTGATGACGCCGACTGGAAAGGCTGAATAGAAATCTAAGACCTCTTCCAGCTACTCTCTCAAGAAGCCATACCCATACCCTTGTGGCTCTCCTTCCCCTAACCATCTCTTTCCAACTAACTCTCACTCTCGCAGCTATGAAATCTTGTCATAAGCTCCAAACGTGTCGAACTGATTCATCCCGAAACTCCTTTCAACACTGGAGGATCCTAGCTTGACCCAAGCAGAGGACTCTGCAATGAGTGCCCGAGGCTGCCATGGGCAGCAGCATGAGGCTGTGCTTCCCACTCCTGCCCCACTGGGGCTACCATCTTGCCTGGCAGCTACGAGAGGACAGTCCCTGACATGGCACTGCTTCAAGAGCAGCCCATGATAAGATCTCATGTACCTGCAAAGCTTGAGAAGACCTGAAAGCTCTCTGCAGACAAGAGAGAAAAACCCTTACCTTCTTAAAAGCAACTCGAATCCTTACTTAAAAATCCTTACTTAAAGACCTATCAGTGGCTGGAGCCTTACTTTCTGTTCTGCTTGGCTTCACTGTTTTTTGGTTTTTTTTTTTTTTTGTTTTGTTTTGTTTTGTTTTTTTAAAGGTGCTCCTGGCATAATACATACCCAATGGTTAAAGCTTTATACTATTGCCCTTTTTTAAAGAATCTGCTCAACCATTAAAATCTTTCTTGGGGGCTGGGGAGATGGCTCAGCAGTTAAGTGTGTTTGCTGCTCTCTCATGAAACAGGAGGTTCCACATAGTAGGTGGCTCACAACTACCTGTGACTCTACCTCCAAGGGACCCAAAACCCTCTTCTGGCATCTGAGGGCAACACACACCCACATGCACCGAGCACGCATACACACACACACACACACACACACACACACACACACACACACACACTAAATCTTAAAAAAAAGGGGGGGGGGTCCATAGGCTGGACCAATGGCTCAGAATTAAGAATGTTCTTGCAAAGGATCTGAGTTCAGTTCCCATCACTCATCTCAGGTGGTTCACAAGCACCTGTAGCTCCAACTCCAGGGGATCCCTTACCTCTGCTCTCCTTGGGTGCCTGAACTCGTGTGTACACACAATTTAAAACATATTATTAAAAAAACAACAACAACAAATAATTCTTATATGCTGTATACGTGCTGGGAATATACACCTGACACCTGAGATACGTGCCCTTCAATTCTTCAAGTACACACCACAATTCACTAACACCACAGATCTTAGTTACCATGTGATAGAAAGGCCTGGTTACTTTGGTGCTAATCTTAGGGTCAGGCATAACGACCTGCTGTATGCTTCACTGCTTACGTGGTTTGATGTGGTGAGTGACTGCAGCCTCTCCTTCTACATTCTCGCAGAACAGTGAGCCTGCAATCTCCAAACTCAGATTCTCTCACTTCTGTAAAAGTAACTTTTACTCTCCTGTAGTAATTATTGTCTTGGAGGCTTACTGCTAACCCAGGCCTAGTCCTGGAAGCTTCTAGCCTCCATATAATCTAATCTAGGCCTAGAATGTTTTCAGACTCTGAGACTAGGGATCTACTCTAATCTACTGGCTCCTTCTCATTCTCTGGCTTGTTCTGTCTTCACCTGTGTCTAGCTTCTCTCTTCTCTCTCTTCTCTCTCTCTCTCTCTCTCTCTCTCTCTCTCTCTCTCTCTCTCTCTCTCTCTCTCTCTGCAACCTGTCTCTGTACAACTGTCCTGGTAAAGCTGCCTCCTTCCTCTCTCTCTCTCTGCCCTGCTCCCTTAAGTAGCTTCCTCTTCCTTTCCTCTCTCTTCTCTTGAAAGTTGGGCATATCCTATTTTGTCAAATCTTTCTCTGATTCATCACTTTGTCTGCTGCTGAATTAGACTTTCAAACAGGGGTGCTTCTCTCTACAAGCTAACTTTACCTTCATAGTTTAGGATTACAGGTGTGTGCTAAGGGCTGAGAGGCACCACAACTAGAAACAGTATTTTTCAGTAAATAACAGTCTTGAGGTTCACGATTCGGTCAAATAGTCTGCAACACATGCTATTTAGATGAGACAGCTTGACACAGTAGATGGCTGGGTAGGCAGGGTATACATCCTTGTTCAGCATATAGTTATAGGAAACAGATCTTCCACCAACACCAACTCTTAAATAAAATTAATTTGAAACAACAACAACAACAACCAGCAAAAAGACTTCTACTAGCTTTGAGTACAAAATTCATAAAATTCCAAATCAACCAGAGAAGAAACAAGTACCATTAAACTACATTACTTACGGTGTTAGAGAGCAGCACAATAGGTCAGAAAAGCCAAGCGCAGAGAAAAATAGTATCATACTCCAGTGCAACAACCACTGAAGCAATGCTGGGATTCCCCTGGAGTTTAAAAAAAAAAAAAAAAAACTTTAATGAAAGGACGGAAGTTATCTTATACTCCACCACAGGGCGAGGTGGGGAGAGAGGGGCAAAGGTGAAAAAGATACTAGATGGGGATCATTTTCCCAACACATGCACGGCAAATAAAATAATAAGCAAATGAAACGAATACGAGTTAAATTTTCTCAAGGAACGGAAAATGAAGTACGTGGCTGTAGCCAACTAGGCAGTCCCAGATGAGGAAACCTTCAACAAACTTTAAAATCTGAGACCGGTGGGTGGAGCGTGGGAGACCTTTCAAAGAAATGAGCCACTGGAGGCTAACTGAAGGATGGTATGACGCAGCACACACCTTTGCAGTGCCTTGTTACCAGGAGGCTTGTACCGCAGTTAGAAGCGCCGGCACTCTGGTCTTAAGTCATCTTACTACCCCAGACACTTAAAGTCTTACTTTTTCTAAGTCATGGATTATGGTTATTTAAAAGTTATGGGATGACTTCTACTTTGGGGTCCGAGACCTCGCAGCTCCACCGGGCCGGTTTTTAGATTGGGCAGTAGGAGGGGACCTCCAGTCTCTTGCAGCTGGGAGAAGCGAAGCCGGCTAGAAGACTCAGGGCCACTAGTCCCACCGGTCTGGTCCTGCGATGTTTGTGTTTTCCAGCGGCTGCCAGGCCCAGCCCAGGATCCCAAGGAAATCATCTCCCAAGGCTCTTGGTCCACAACCCGCCCCACCCTACTCCACCCCTGAGAACCACCTACCGCTAGCAGCAGCACGACCTAGGACTCCTCCACAACCTGAGGGCAAATAGAGTCACCACCGAGCCCAGAGGAAAGAGCGGCCTCCTCGACTTCCGGCGGAAGCGGAAGCTCGAGTGGAAATGGAGAGGCGGCCCTAAGGAGGCGCGGTCTCCTAAACTCATGGCGGCTCTTGTACGGTTAGCGGTGGTGCGTTCACAGTGTCGCCAGCTTTGGCATCTGTTCCCTCGCGGCCATGGGCTCAGGGGTATGGCGGAGAGGCCGAGACCGGAGGAGGCGCGCTGCTCCCTGGGGAGCCGAAACTTCAGCGCCAGGCCGCCACCGCCGGGTGCCGGGCCGGAGCCCAAGGGCAGTCAAGCGGGGTCTCACCGCCCGAAGCTTGGGGTGAGTATCTGCATGGAGCCTTCGGGGCTCGGCGCTCTCTGCAGCTTTCCATCTCTGCATCCTGCAAGGTCACACCTCAGGAACTCCCTGGCGTGAAAGGGTCTTGCTTCCTGGTCAGCGATAGTTCCAGTCTTGACAGAACTGTTTCCTGATCCCAGCCTTTTACAGAGCTTGCGAACCTACTCCTCACCCCGAGCGGTTACAACTCGGGCTTTTGTTAAAAAAAACAAAACAGTTCTGGACTTTAAAGAGTATAGAGAAATAACTCAACGTTAGTTTTTAGGAAGCCTCACTTTTAGCTTTCTTTTGATGTGCTGACATTTTGGAAGCCAGTTAGGTCATCTTCCCAGATTTATTTATTTCATTTTTATCCTCGTATCGGTAATCGATTCCTTTTTTTGTTTGTTGAGACCGGGTGTCTTATATATTAGGTTAGCTTAGAACTTGATATGTAGCCAAGAATGACTTCGAGCTTGATCCCCCGCACAGGGTGCCAAGATTACAGGTGTGCATCACCACACCCACTTTTATTCGGTGTTTGGCATGAAACCGAGGACCTTGATACTTGACAATCTAGCACTCTACCAATTAGGTGAACTTCATCTCCAGCCCTTAATTGGTTTGTAAATTAGCGTGGGTAACTTTTTCTTGGGAAAGAGTGCTTTTAGTAGCTATAACTGTATTCTCAAAACCTTACATGATTTATCCCAAAGTAACCTGAAGTATATGGTGTATGTAACAGTGGTTTGTGTATGTACTTGCTATGAAACCAAAGTAATAACTACAGCATGGTTAAGTGTTTGCGTCTTACTTGTTTTATTGTTTTAACCTCTGCCCCAGTAGCCTGTTTCTTGGAAGTCTTTAGCACTCACTTTTGCCATTGGAGGATCTTTATTGGCTGGAATGAAGTACTTCAAGAAAGAGAAGATAGAAAGTAAGTGGTTACCCTTTGGGGTATTTTTTAATTAGTGTATGTGCGTGAAGATGTGTGCACGCCACAGTGGAGGCCAGAGAACTTTTGGGAGTTAGTTCTAACGTATTCTTCCATGGTGAGTTCCTGGGATTGAGCTTGGGTAATCAGACTTTTATATCAAGCACTTCTATCTACTTGGCTATAAGCCAACCCTGTTCTTAAACCTTTTGTTTTAAAATAATTCAAGGATTTCACTAGATGCTGTTTTCCAGGCCAAAGGGCAGTATAGGAGTCTGTGAGGGCCTGAAGAAGTCTTGATCATGGTATCAGAAGATTTCCTAGGGGTCAGGCATGTAGAGCAAAAGAGTTGGGGTGGCAGCATTGGGCAAGACCAGACTAGCTGTGATGGAGGGAAAGCCAGGAACTGCTGTGAAATACCATCGTAAAATGTTGAGGGCACTTTAAAAAATTTAGATTTTAGTGGTTATTCTAAGGACTTTAAGATTTGTTTCAAAAGATTAAGATAAATGTTGTTTGAATCAGTTATTCAGAGTCTCTTGATGCCATTAAATATGAGGAATGTTAGAATATGGGAATGAGAATGCACAGGCACTAGAACTTAGCAATATAAACTATATTGCTATGATAGAGATCACCTTTTAGAGCAGAGTACTTTATTGATATCATTTTCATATTTGTTGAGAGTTATTTCTTTTATATGTGCGTTTTGTCTGTGTGCATGTATGTGAATTATGTGAGTGCCTGTGCATGTGGAGGTCAGAAGAGAGCATTTAGATTTTCTGAAACTGGAGTTATAGGTGTTTGTGAGCTGCCATTAGTATTAGGAATTGAACCCAGGTACTACTGTGCAAGAACAAGTACTTGTAACTGCCACGTCATCTCTCCAGCTTCTAATTTTAGTATTTTAACAGGCATTCAGTTTATTCCCAAGCTGTACCCAAGGAAATGTGTTTTCAAATGTTAAAAAGTTAAGGTAGTGACAGATTATTTGAAATGTAAGCTGCTTTTGCTTTGAAGTCATGTCTAATACATTTGTTTTAGTTAGAAGTTTCTATGAGACCAACCCAGAGTGTTCCAGAATTATTTGTTTGTTTGCTGACATGGTGCCCCGAGCATTGTGTGGTTCCTTCAACATAATCAGAGCCATCGACATTTAGAAAACTAACCCTTATGGACCCATCGTTCTGTCTGAGACAGTCTCAGGTTCAGTTAAGGTTGACACTGTATTGCCTTTGCAATAAAAACAGTTCAGACCCACTCCTTGTTCCTGATTGCCTGTTCAGCTTCTGCAGGTTACACGTTTCCCAGGCTTTACCTGACTTGGCTGACCTTGACAACTTTGAAAACCACAGGCCAGTTATTTAGTAAATTGTTCTTTAGCCTGTACCATCTGATCTTCTCTCGGGGTTTTGTTGAGGCCCTGCAGCCTCTGACAGGGTTGTCACAGGAATGATCCTGCATGTAGTTGGGTGCATCATGATTTTTTTCTTGTCCCATCATTGGTGATGTTGGATCATCTAAGGCATCTCCAGTCTTCTCCTATGACGTGTATGTTTTATCATTGTGCTTGTGTGTACTGTTCTCATCACTCTGCATTTATTCACTTGCTATATATTCAGGCAGGGATTGTGATCTGTTCTCTTCTAATACTCAAAGCATCTCTCGGGGGCTTACAATAGTTTGTTTCTTTGTTTTAATTGTTAACTTGACACAACCCAGCGTCACCTGGGAATTGTCTCAGTGAGGGATGTCTATCAGACTGGCCTGTGGATGTAAGTGACTTTGGGGATTATCTTGATTCCCCCAATTGATGTGGGAAGAACCAGCCTGAAAGTGGCAGGCAGCCCTACTTCCTGGTTTGGGTCCTGTACTTTACAAGAGTAGAGAAAGCATACTAGAGGTTGTGCATGGATGGGTTATTTCTCCTCTAGACTGCAGGCTCGATGAGATTGATGCTGCAAGCTCCTCCCACTGTGACTTCCTCACAGATGGCTATTACCAGGAATTGTAAGATAAAATAAACCCTTTCTCATCTAAGTTTCTTTTTGACAGAGTATTGTATCACAGCATCAGAACTGAAACCAGACGAGTTTGTCGTTGGCACAGGAAGCGTTTGTTGTTGGTTTTGGTAGCCTTTGGGTTTTCCTTCTACCACTGGCTCTGCTTGAGCTTCATCTCAGCTTATTTCTGTGTTTCTCACCAGAACCCCCTGTAGTCTCAGCACTGCAGAGAGCATTCCTGTTCTCTCCTGTTCACAGTTCTGGCTTCCTTTCCATTAGTAACACTCTTATCTCTGTTTGTTTAGTTAATCTTTATAAAACTATGGTCCCATTGCTACTGCCTTTCCTCATGAAGCTGCCTCTAGCACACTCAGCCTCAAGGCTCTCTCACCCTCACACTGAACAGCTCAGGACTGGATTGTTCCGGGTGAACACTTTTTATCACTTAGTTACAGTGCTCGCATGTGTGGTAGCATTCAATTTTCTTATTTTAGGATTATTTTTCTGAAATCTCTTCCATATTTTATGCCCCTCCATACATATTGTTTCTAGTATTATGCTAACTATTCAGATATTTCAGCGACTCTGGTTACAATGACCTGTCTTGTTGGTGCATCTCTCTTAGAGCTGGAGAAACAGCGGCATCGCAGCATTGGGAAGCCTTTACTAGGGGGACCATTTTCCCTCACAACTCACAATGGAGAGCCCAAAACTGACAAGGACTTCCTGGGTCAATGGGTATTGATTTATTTTGGCTTCACTCATTGCCCTGATATCTGTCCAGAAGAACTGGAAAAAATGATTGAAGTTGTGGAGGAAATAGGTAAGAGACCAATCACGATCTGCACTGTTAGTTACTAGTACTGGTTTCACATTCCGTAGAGTATTGTGATTATTTGGTCTATAAGAGCATAAAGTTCCCACGTTGAGCTTGTTTTGATTCTAGGCCCTTGCTAGGGTGCCAAGTGCTAGGTCATTTAAAAATGGCATTGCGCTTCCAACTCATTTTACCGAAGCGTTCTCACTGTTTCCCCAGTGACACTGAAGGTAAGGTTATGAAATCTGGAGTGCTCAGTACAATTTTATTAGTGTCAATTGAAAGCAGTCTGAAGGAAGCAAACCTCTTTAGGTCGTTTTGCTGTATTCAGTGTTTATTGATATTGTACCTTGCCCTTGATGGGTTAGGGAAAACTACAGAGACTGGAGTGCATTAGGAAGTAGGGTGACTTTGAGAAGTGATCTGGAGCAACACATCTCTGTGTCAGAGTGTGTGATAGGACATCTGCCTGGCTCCTCCACAGACAGAAACTCTCCTCCTCCTCTCCAGATAATCTAATGTGTCTTCTGTGTCGCCCTGACGCTTTGCTGTAGAACAACTTTCTCCGCTTATTGCTGGGTCTCTGTCTTTCCCTTATGGTGACTATTGACTAATTGGACCTTTCTTTCAGACAGTATTCCATCCCTGCCAAATTTAACTCCACTTTTCATCACCATTGACCCAGAAAGGGACACAAAAGAAGCCATCGCAACTTATGTGAAAGGTATGTTTTACTGATAATTTCCACGTGCTCACTTCTTAGTAGTTTGTAGTAGCAAACCGTCTGAGACTTAACAGTGCTTCCTAAAGTAGACGGGTGGTATTGTCGGTTGTTCTGCAGGCAGATAAATCAGTGAAGCTCAGTTACGGCTTCGATTTCTTGACACACGAGAAACAGGTTTCCCCATTCTTGGTGCTCCGGTCTTTACTTTTATCACAGGGAGGATCGGAACTTGAGCTTCAGGTATTACCTAAGTGGAGAGTGAGGGAGTGTTGCTTCTCACTCTGTGTCTTACTCTCCTTTTTGTTAGAATGGAGAAACATATTTCAGGTGTATCTGAATGGGAGATTAAAGATGGATTTTGGAGCATAAACAAATTTTGATCTCAGGCTTTATGTTGTTTTTATTTGTTTATTTCTTACATATTTCTTGAGCCTGGGTTTAACTGCACTATTGGTTATCCTGGAACTCACTGTAGACCTGGTACCCACCTGCCTCTGCCTCTAGACTACTGGGATTAAGTGTGCACCATTCTCTGCTTAATTCTGCCATTTTAAGAGACTTTTAAGATTATGTAAATTCCAAAAAACATAACAGCACATACATTCTATGACTGAGTTAGCCATAGCCATGAGTTGGTTTTTTTGGGTTTTGTTTTTTTTTGTTTGTTTCTTTTTTTGTTTTGTTTTGTTTTGTTTTTTATCATAGCATGAATTTTCTTACAGGCACCCTTTGAGCCATCTTATGTTGTTCTTGTTTGTTTCATTGTTATTGTTTTTGTTGTTAATTTTTTTTAACCAAGGACAGTGTACACACCTTTAATCTCAGCACTAGGAGCTATGAGTTCTAGGCCAGCCAGGTCTACACAGTTTTAAGATAGCCATGGCTGCATAGAGAGACCCTGTCTCAAAAATCTCAGGAAAAATAATTTTTTTCATACAGTGTGTTTTAATCCTGTTCCCTCCACCCACTCCTCTTAAGTCTTTCCATCCACCTTCATGTTCTTCCTCCCACCTCCAAAACAAAACAGAATACATTTTTAAAAAACAACAGAAGGTCAAACAAAATACCAAGAAGACAGAAAATACGAAAACAATGAAGCAAAGCTCAAAAGGAAGGAAGAGTACGTTTTGTGTTGGCTACCAACTCCCAGGCTGTGGCCCATACTACAGTGTGGCTGGCGTTCCCATTAACACAGTATCACAGGAGAGAGCTGCTTTCCCTTTTCCCAGCCTCTTGGCTAGGGGTGAGATGCTGCATGCACCTCCCCTTCTCATTGCTCAGATTCAAACAGGCCCTGTGCCTGCTGTCGCAGTCCTGTTGTCTTCAGGAGACACCCATCCCGTCTCTTACAGTCTTTCCATAGTCTCTTCCATGTAGATCCCTGTGCCTTGAGAGGGGGCGAACATGGAGACAGCCCATTCCAGCTGAGTTCTCCCAAACCTCTCACTCAACTGAGCTAACTTTCTTTCCATATGATACAGTGAAAAACCTTCATATGTTTATAACTAAACCAGCTTACAACATGATTTAAATAACTAGAATACATTTCCTTTAGATCCTTGTAATAGTCACAAGAAGATCCATCATATGTCATGGGCATGCAGGAAAGTGTTCGGAGACTCAGGCACAAAGTGGCCTCAAAGCTGCTTTCTAGTGGCATTAGGACTTTCATTTGTGCATGCTTTTTGTTGTTTTGGTTTTGAGTAAAGTATTGTGTCTCTTGTCTTAGTCTCACTGTCTTGTTTTTATATTTAGAATTTTCTCCCAAATTGGTTGGTTTGACTGGCACAAAGGAAGAGATTGATGGAGTGGCCAGAGCATACAGGGTGTATTACAGTCCTGGCCCTAAGGACGAGGATGAGGACTACATAGTAAGTAAATGCTCAGCTCTGAACTCCTGGCCTGGCCTGGCCTGGGATCCTGGTTCTCACAAGTTTTACATGCCTGTCTGGCCTCTGAGATAAAGGAAAAGCTGAAAGGCTGAAGAGATGGCTCAGTGATAAAGGGCACTTGCTGCTCTCCCAGAGAATTCAAGTTCAGTTCCCAGCACCCACCTTGTAGCTCACGATCGACTGTAACTCTAGTTCCAAGAAATCCAATGTCCTTGTGTGGGCTCTATAGGCACCAGACACAAATGTGGTTCATGGACAGGCGGTAGGCAAGCACTCAAACACATGAAACGAAAGTCTCTCTTTAAAAAGAAGAAAACTGAAGCCATTGTAAATTCCTTGAGAGTTGTGGATAATGTGAAAATCGAGTAGGCACATATATTTGAAAGATGGCTGCTTATTGTTTAATTTATATTTATTCTCATAATCTGTCTGACTTCCCTAGTTATATATACAAATTACATGGTGTCCATTCTATTTCACTTTCAGTTTATGAGCATCCTGTTGTTTCTCCCTGTGTCTCCCACCCCCCCCCCCAAAGACCTGTAGATTTTAATGCCCCCTGAGAGGCTTCAGCCTCCTTTGAACATAGACTCCCTGTGTCTTTGATGAAAGGGAAAAAGTGCTTCTTTTGACAAGCAGTTGTAAGCCTTAGGGAATGATACTTCATTGAAAAGCAAGAGAGACAATAACACAAGTCTGCAAGCTTTACTGGCAAGGATCTGTTTACTTGTTGGTCATCATTGTCTGGGAGGTCCTGAGCACCTGGGCCTGTTTCTGGTTGGTGGTTTCGTGGTGTGCGCAGTGGTGACTCTTCTCCACCCAGGTGTTTGTTTCTGAGCACGTTCAGGATTGATGTGGTACCATAGCAGCAGTTCTCAGACTGTGGGCTGCTACTCCTTTCGGGGTTGACCAACTCTTTCACAGGGGCCACCTAAGATGATTGAAAACCGCAAAGGTTTACATTATGATTCATAAGAGTAGCAGAATTAGAGTTATGAAGTAGCAACAAAACTGGTTGGGGTCACTACAACATGAGGAACTGTATCAGAGGGTCACAACATTAGGAAGGTTGAGAACCACCGTACAATAGTATAGGTCTTTTTTCTGTTGTCATACTTTGAGTTTTCTATAATGTCAGTTAAATAAAATGGTTAATCATAAAAGATTTCCTTACAACTAGCTATAAAACTGGTTGTGTGAAGGGGATGAGTAGGACACTAAGACGTGGATTTACCAGCTCCTTGTGGCCGGTCTCTACAGTGATATGCAGAATGTTTGTTTTCTCCATGCCCGCTGCAGTTTGTGCCTTTTCTTTCTCCTGCATGTGTACATACATGTTGGCTGGTAAAAGAGCTCTGGCACCTGCCCGTCTCTGCTTCCCTGTACTGCACATACAGGCATGTGTGCCCAGACTTGGCTTTTTCCTGGATTCAGGCAATTCGAATGCTTGTGCTTTTACAGAGAGCACTGGGACAGTAGACCATTCCTTTGTCACTCTGTAGTCCTTGTGTACCCTATGGCCAAAATTAAAATGGGCTCTTGACCACAGTGCCTTAAGCCCAACACGGTACTGTATTTTCCAGACCTGGTGCCTCATAGCATTGGGAAAACTTGGGATTCATGGAAGAAAGGGAACAGAAGAAAGATGAATTATTTTTTTTCCTGAAACCTTGTTTGAGAGAAGTAGTCAGGTTTTCTGTGGCTTTGTCTTGCTGCATCTGCAAGTGTGAGAAGTAGAAGGAAAGTGCAAAAGTGCTGAAAGAGGAGACCCAAAGGGAAGTGGGCCTTTGGAGGGTGCTAGAGGGGATGGGAGGGTCTAATCATCCTGCCATAAAAAAGCTTTTTTAGATTCTGTAACAGTCCTGTTCTGAAGTGTAAAAGAAAGTTTGCAGATAACCAGATGGCTGGTTTTATTTGTAACATTTTAGTTTAACCATGCGTGGAGGCACACTGAGTTTGAGGTCAGCTAATGCCACATAGTGAGACCCTTGCTTCATTATAACAGTAAAACATTCCATTCAAATCACAAGTATTTTACTGAAACCAAATCTCTTCTTACTACAGGAATGGGGCGAAGCTGCTAGCCCATGTGGTCCCACAGTACTGTCAACTACCCTTCACAGTTTGCTAGTTTAATCCTTCATTGCATAGTTTACCTCAGTTGGTTGCCCTCGGTGTAGTAAGAGTTAGCATTTCCTTGTCACCAGCATGCACAGGCCAGCGAGTACATTAGCAAACCAAGCACATGTTAGGCCTTGAAATTTGTACTTGTGATGCAGTTAATCTGAAATATAGTTGGTATTTTTGTCTTAAAGATTAAAGTACAGATACATAAATCTTATGGAGGCTTCCTTGACCTTCTAGGAGGCATCCTAGACCCACGTTGTTTTGTCCCCGAAAATTGTTCTGCTGCCTTAAGACTGCGCTGACTCATTGCTGTACATTTGCTAAATCAGCCAACAGGGAGAAACTACAGCTTAGAGTTTTTCTTTAGTGACTCCTTATGTCCTGAGGCTGTGGGTAGATGGAAATATCTGTTAGGATTTAAGGACTGGTAAGAGGGAAGTGCTTAAAGATTAACCTCAATGTATAATGGGACGATATTTTCCTAATCTCAGACAAAAGTGATAAAAGTACCATCTTTTGACATTATATACAAATTGAGCATCCAGTTAACAAACATGTAAAGCTAAATTTGCATGTTATTATACACATAGTTACATGCATAAGAACCCATTATTATATAATAAACATTAGCTAGAAAGTAGTTTGGGGAGAGCTAAATCTAAATGAAGAACATCAAATTCATAACAAAAATGTGGATTGTTTAATGATAAACCTCTTTTTAACCCTGTTAAGTTTAGCTGTGACTGGAAAGTTTAAAAATACTGTTGCCAGTCTAGGAAAGATGGGGAGTGTGCAGTTGGAGTGAACTTAAGATAACAGGTGTCTCGTCTCTGTGTGGAGTTAATGGGAACGAGTCTGTTAGGTCCTCTTTGGAAGACAATGTATGTGACGTTAACCGGCACTATTGCTGTGTGGAAATTAGCTTACAGGTGTCATTATTGGTAAAAACTAAGGACTGAAACCCAAGCAACCTTTTTGAAGAGTTACTTTTTCTGTCCTTATGTAGAACATAGTTGTCTTGTGTTGCCTGACAAGGGACTGTCATAAAGTGTTAGTTGTGTGACAGTAGTAGATAGTACTGGGTATAATGCATAGATAACACAGAGAATTTCTCTGAGAATCCATTAGGAACCAGTGCCAGTGGTTCCGTGGGAGCAGAACAAAGGCGCTTTGAGAGTCTAGAAGATGAGTATGCACAATACCTTTTTAGGCAGCTGAAATGTGTATTTAAGAAACATGGGTTGCCGCCTCTGTAGTTGAATGGGAAATAGTGGCAACATGGTGGTAAGAAAAGAATACGTACTTTGAAACTAGACAGATGCTAAATCTTAATGTTAGATCAGGCATTTAGTGGTGTATGTAACTTCCCTATCCAGCCTGTTTGTATTTTATAGAGGACACCTGCCTTAGGATGAAATGATGAGGGAGAGGCTTGGAGATGGCTCAGTGAGGAACAGTGCCTGTAGAATTATCTGTTAGAACAAGTGCTGGTTGTCCCAGTGGTAACCATGTGAATAGTGAAAAGCGAGCACAGAGAAGTTTGACAAGGGCAGAGAATGTCTTTTACTACATACCAGTTGGTAATTTATATTAAGAACCCTCAGAAGTAAGTCCCACATCCTCCAGTTCTGTCCTATAAAGAGGGAAGTGACTAGAATAAAAGGGAAAGGGGAACCTATATTGTGTGTGTGTGAAATCATCAAAAAATTTTCTAAGAAAAGAGGCGGTGAAGGAAAGAGGGCATATGCTACAGAGAAAGGCTTGAGGGGGGAGCCAGAGTTTAGTTCTGATTTTATCAAGTGTGAGGAGAAATTCCAGGCCCTGCCTGGCTCCTACAGTAAATTCTCCACATGAAGTCACCAGCTGTCTGAGCTCTTGGTGGCATTCTTTCCTGATGGCAGGAGAGTGGCTCTTTCCATTTGCTCTCTCCTTATGAATGTGTGTGTATAAAAAGGTGACAGCCTCACAGCCTTATAATGTGGGTTGGGGTATATTCAGGGGTGTTTCCTCTTTGGTATGCGTGATGGCATACCTATCTTTCTGTCTTGCCAGACAAGCCTCCAACAAATTCCACGACTTAGGATGGCAGATCCACTCTTAAAATATCACAGAATGAATATCCAAAGAGTGGTGGCTAGTCTGAACTTATACTGAAACTGAGACATTTTAAGAGGAAGTTAATGGGAAAATTAATGATGAGTTGAAGAGGCTCCTAGAGAGTAGCATTTGTGGCTGGTGGGGAGTTTCCAAGCAGTTTGCTTCAGAGAGCAAGCTCAGAATAGCAAATGCAAATTTCCCAGGGGAGAAAAACATCTTACAGTTTTTGTTAGGATCACAAATATCAAATTTAATCACTACTAGGGTTTGTATCACATGAATAGCTGATGGTTGGTTTTCTGGCTTCTCATAAAGTGTGGCAAGCAGAGTTTAGGCAGTTCCTTAAACATGAGGGTGGGCACCTAGGCACTCACTGACCATTGCTTCGACTCCTGTATAACAATTCCATATGGGTGGAGGAGGTCAGATGAGAGACTCCCAGTCAGAAATGGAAAGTGTTTCAAAATAGTGTGCTGTTCACAGCGTAGGCTACTTATGAAGGCTAGTAGAAGGTGAATTCCTCTCTTGGATACTGTACGGGTGAGTATGTGAAGGTACCAAAAGAATCCCAGGCTAAACCACAGCAGCAGCCATTTCTAGAGCATGGCTGTGCGTGCACTGGACTTGGTGCAGGCCCAGTTGGCAGACTGTGCATTAGTGACCGGTACTGCTGTGGTAACTTAAGTACTGATGCTAACTTTCTTATCCTGCAACGTTTTTCTACTCAGTAAAATACGATTGTAATCTTTGCTCACACATTCCTCTCCCTCTTCACTTTACAGGTGGATCATACAATAATAATGTACTTGATTGGACCAGATGGAGAATTTCTTGATTATTTTGGACAAAACAAGAAGAAGGCAGAAATAGCTGGCTCAATAGCTGCACATATGAGGTCACACATGAGGAAGAGGTAGCCAGAGCCATGTCACCTGATGCAGGATTGTCTTGCTGGCAAGGAAGCTTTGTCTCCCAGAGGAACCTCTATATTATGTAACATACAGCGTGGACTGCATACCCTGAGAGCATCATTCTACATGAGATGTTACCCTGGGGCTCAGCCAGCCCAGTCTGCCACGAAGCTACCATGAGTCCAAAGGATCAGCGCAGGCAGAACCAGTGGAGAACAGGCACCCAGAAGCATCAGAGAGGCACACGAATGCACATCTGTAGGCACGGCACTCTTGGAATAGTGTTGCTGCCTCGCCAGTGTCTGCTTGCTCAGGCCTGTGGGGCCAAATTCTACAGGAAAGAGTGTCACTTCCATAATGGTCTCATTGTTTCAACTCGTGTGCTCGCGTGCTCATAGTCAGCATAGGCGTCTACGTCATCTTCATACTGGAGAGTGGACGCTCAGCTTCTTTGAAAAGGCATGTCACCATCAGGTCTGCATCTCATTCCCACAGCAGCTGCTGCTTTGAGGGCTGGAAGAGAAAACTTACTGTTTGCACATAACTGTTGGCTCAGTCCCCACCTTTTTATTTTAATAGCTAAGTGATTTGGTTTGGTAGACCAAATGGAAATGAAAATATTTATCATGACTATAATCTGGTACTTTTTATGTACCAGGTTACACAGTGTATGAAATAAAAGATGTCAGTCTAGCAATTTGGACAAGCATGGCTTTTTCTGTGAAGAATGGTTGCCTAGCACACCATTGTAGGGGCAGGGGCCACAGACTGAAGTGGGCGGCAGATAAGTGCTTGTTAAAATGAAGATTCACAGGTCAGGAACTGGCCTCTTGAGTCAGAGTGGTATGCAGAGACCTGGGTTTCTGACTGATATCCATGACCCGAGTCCACACCTGGATCATCTGTTCCATGCAACCAGCTCTTAGGGTGTCAGCAGCTATTCCAGGGAATGTCAGGCTGGGTGTGGTGTACGCACTATTAGTCCCAGCACTCAGGAGGCAGAGGCAGGTGCTTCTTTGAGTTTGAGGCCAGGCTGATCTAACAGTGTTTGGGCCAGCCAGGCTACCTAATAAGACCCTGTCTCCAAGAAAGAAGACAGTGCCTACTGAGTGATAGATCTTGGCTTTGTTTCTGAATCAAACTTCCCTGATAACTGGGCTTGGCTATCACATTTTTAACTTGAACCTTTCTAGTGAATCCAAAGTTGCTATGAATAAGCTTCTTCCCAAACACAAGTTAAGTTTATGTGCAGGTGATGAAGACTTATCTTCTGGTTTTTAACACTTTGGTGCTTACAGGAAGCCTAATGTAAGTACTCAGTGTCACCATGAAAGAACACCTGTACTTGTTATAGGCCAAACCATGTCATTTACTGTTAATATATTCAAGTCCTGGAGTCAGACGCTTCAGAATGTGACTGAATGTAAAAAGGCTTTGTTTTTTGAGGCAGGGTTCCTCTGTAATCCTGGTCGTCCTGGAACTTGCTTCGAGGACCAGATTGGCCTTGGACTGAGATCCATCCACTTGCTTGCCTCCCAAGTACTGGGACTAAAGGAGTGCACCACGACCATCTAGCTGGAGAGTAAGGCTTTAAGGAGGTAATTAAGTTTAAATGAAGCTGTTAGGTTTGCTCTTCCTTAAAGCAATACGATTGGTGTCCTTAAAAGTGTAGGAAATTAGGACACAGGAAAACAGGTAGAAGCACAATTGTCCATCCCTGGCCTCAGAAGCAATCAATTCTTGATACCCCGGTCTCTAGAACCTTAAGAAAACAAACATTTTCTGTTAAATCACTCAGTCAGCTGCAGTGAACCAGTACAGTCCATCCCTTAGTTGGGAGCTACCATGTGGTTGCTCGGAATTGAACTCAGGTCCTCAGAAAAAGCAGTCAGTTAACTGCTGAGCCATCTCTCTGGCCCCTTTAGAGACATTTAAGATTCAGTAGCCGTTGAACGTCTTTAAATACCCAGTTAACGCTAACTCAGGGTTACACATTGGTATTTTGAATCTCGGGCCATGATGCTCTCTATCATAGTAACTGTATATATACTGCACTGAGGTAGCATGCAGTGTAATCCAGAACAAAGCAACAACCTACTTGTTGGGATTTTCATTTGTAAAACAGGATTGCGTTAGGAAGAGATCCGATGGCGGGAGCACAAACCAGAGTGCACAGCTCCAGCAGGACTTGGTGCGATTGGTTGTGATTGAAGCAGACACAAGACCCCTTCCAGAGTGAGATGCCTTGAACTATGTAATGACTTACATACCTGAAAGTTTAAGGTTTATCCTGCCACTGTCTACAATCTACACCTCAAAACACAGAAGAGTTTCTGTGAATAACATTGAAATAAAGCATGTCTGGAATGTAAGTAAGACTTCAACTTGCTCTAGCTTAGCACAGTGGAATTGACTAATGCAAGGGCAGGCCACCCTAGGCGAGAAAGGGACAAAGAGACTGAAGAAAGCAGGGCTCTCTGCAAAGCTTAACAAACCCAAGAGGGAAGAGAATGGTCAGGCAGGGTTTGGTACCATATCGGAGTCAGGGTTGATATACAGGGCCTTTCCATTTCATGGCATAGAAATCAATGGCTCCAGAGACTCCCAGTCCATGTGGTCATGAGAGGCAGTGCATTTGCTCCTTTGGGGAGTCTCACCGAAGAACATAGGGAAAGAGACAGCTGGTCAGTGTCAGCCCAGCAGTGAGTCCACTCCAATGATCCTTGTTCCCCCATTTAAATTCCTTTTTATGGAATGAGCTGGAAACACTACCCTTACAGTCCAGCCATCTGAAGAATTCCTGGGTGGGTCTGCAGTTGGCAGCTCATCCATTTTCCATCCAAGGATGATGTAAATTTAAGAGCCCAGGCAGAGGAAGAAAGAGAGCCCTCCCCTCTGCTTCTGCTGGGCACTGAGCTCTTGTGATGTCTTGAGGTTGTCCTACCATCACAGTATCTGGTGCATCATTGTGGTGTTTTGGAGGAAGGGTCCATGTGGGTCCCTTGGGGTTTGTTGAAAAGCTAATAAAACGTTGGTGGACATTGCAAATGCAAACCATAACATGGTATCAGTTTATTACTTTATAAACAGGATGTACATGCTTTTGCATAGACTTATGTGTTTACTCTTTCTGTCTAAAAATTTAAACGTATAGATGACCTAATATTTTTCCCCACACTGCTGTGCTGTGATCCTGACTTTGGGGGGGCAAATGCTCTGGAGTCCTTGAGCATCCAGTTTTAGGTTCAGTCTGCACAAGGCTTTGAGGTCTTCCTTTCTTGTTTCCCTAGAGCTCCAAAGGATAAGCCTTTGTTTCTTATAACCATAATACCCAGAAATGCAGTTAGGACATGACAACAAAGGCAGAAAGCATAAAGTAAGTTATGACTAGGCTTCATCAAAAACATAAATAACTACTAGCACCAAGAGATGAGAAATGTTTATGGGTCCATAAAGAAATTACATGAATAACTTTAGAAAAAGCCAGGCAAAGAGCATAAGTGTATAAAGAAAAGTAACAAGTAAATTATAGATGGAAAACATGGCATTACTAGTGATCAATAATGAAAATTAAAACTGGAATTTTGTCTCAGAATGATATCCATTAATGATGGCTCTTGCATAGAACTGGTAGAGAAATTACAGAAATTCTGGATGGTGATTTTTACAATAGGTAATAGACCTGGGCTTCTGCTTTGTCCACAGAAATAACTGGAACAAGTACAAACATTTGTTTGTTGCAACATTGTTGTATTAAATAATGTAAATTATTATGAAATGCAGAGCTGCCTGGGTGGCTGACTACAGATGATAAACAATGAGTGGTACATTCATAATGGAAAGCCATGGGGCCATTAAAATGGAGCTGTCGGATTGCGAGCATATCTCAGTGATAAAAGCGCTTAGCTGCCGTCCGTGAGGCACAGGATCACAAAATACATCTAAGTACGTTTAAAAGAGAAGTTGTTGGTTAATACTTAGGGGAATGAAAAGATGTCCAGTGTGTACTTTGAATCAGTAAGCTACAAAAGTTTGATCTCATTTTTTTGCATAAACACAAAAAACACCAAAATGTCAACAGTTGTTCAACAATGAAAGTACAGTCATGAACTTTTTTATTATTTTTGATCAGATTTTCTTAGCTTTTTCAAGAAAATATACATTATGTTTATAAGAATGATGATATTATGTAGTAAGAATGAGTCGTTGGGGCTGAAGAGATGACTAAATGGACAAGAGCACTCACCCTAAATACTGAGACCTGAATTCAAATCCTCAGCAGCCCCACACAACAAAGCCAGGCAGGCACGACGCTAGCTGGGGCTTGCTGAGTGCCAGCCTTACTCCAGATTCAGAGAAAGACTTTGTCTCAAAGGAATAAAGCAGAAGAGATAGAACAGGACACCAGTGTCCTCCTCTGGTCTTTACATGTGTATATAGGGATATGTGTCTTTACACACCACATAAAAAAATAAAGTACATTTTTAAAATTACCTGGAAAAGTGGTCAAGTGTAAGGAAGACAAATAGTTGATCTCTGTGTTGATGTCAATCACATTTTAGTTGCTTCCAACATTGTGCCTAAAGAGATTGTGATAAGAGGAGGATCAGGTATGCTGTGATCCACTGGTAATGTCTGAAGGGGTTGTGGGAGTAGCCATCTTGATCTAATTCCCGCCAGCCATGAAAATGAGGTGCTGGGTTTACTGTTGCCCTGTGTGCTTGGCTGCTTTTGAATGGAAGGAGGCATAACATAGACTTGGGTTCCTCATGCACAGCCTGGGAAGACCCTGGGAGAAATGCCTTTGGAGAAAGGCTGTTGTGTCACCCAGAGAATGTAATATTTTGTGACAGGCAACACTTCCCCTCAACATACCTACAAACTTGTATCTCTTGTACTCAGTGAGTGACAGAGGGACAGACTAGAGATGGGAATATAGTTATTTATTTACCTTCCCTCTGTCTTTTAATTTTATATAGAAAGAAACTAAGGTCAATTTAGCAAATTTAAACTTTACAGGGAAAATTTGTTTCTTCCATAATCCAAGGCTATTCTCAGTGTTGAGACACTGAGGTAGCTACAGGAGCCAATCGCAGAGCAAGGACCAGGACCTCATCCTAGCCGCGTCCCCCTGAGCAACACTTCAGCTGAGTCACAGCTTCCCCATCAATTAAGTGGGGATATGGCCACCTGCCCTGCTTATTCCCTGGGATTGAGGAAAGGCTCAAATAAGATCAGGAACAAATGAGCGAAGCATTGGTAACACACGCACAAGATTACTAAGACATTTGACATATGAAAGTTCCTAAAATAGAAAAAAAAAAAAAAACACAAGAGAAAAAGGATAAGGGATATGGAGATGAGAATGTGAGTGGCCAGCAAATACAAGACATCCAAAGTCACAAGGAAACAACACCCCTGATACCTCAATAATACAGTTGCCTAAACAAAATTTGAACAATAGCAATAATCATGCTAAGATGGGGAAATCTCATGGTGTCCCAACTCTAGTAGATAAAGACTCACAGGCAACTAAGGACTGTGGAGGGCAGGAAAATCGGTCTCTCCCAGAGAAGAGCCCTTTTAATTGGTGATCCAGTGCAAAGTGGTTAGCCTTGAAACCACGTACACACAAGCAACATAAAATGGACTCCTCAGATTGTGTTTAAATATTAATACATTGTAACAATAATAAAAAAGATGCCATCAATTTGAGATAGAGTGATGGTGAACATGGGAGGGGCTTAAAGAAAGAACTAGAAGTGGGGAAAGTGACAGTTGGATTTTGATTAAAATTTTAAATAATCTTTAAAAAGAAAAGACCCAAATAAAATATACTATGAATATTTTATTGTATTTTGTCATTTGTTTTGACTGTGCCAATTTTGTTTACTATCTTTTAAAATTGTCATGATGCTGATTTTAACACCTCTCTCTTTCTGGCTTCCCTCACCCTGTAGGGAAAGTTCTCGAGGTTATGGGGCTCTAGAGCTCCCAACCAGTCCCCCACAGGTAAACCTGAGCATAGGGGTCCCCAAGCTCTACTTGGCTTCCTCCTTTTCAAGGACCCTCTCTGGGGGATTTTTCAACCTTAGCCCACTCACGGTCAGAACTTCGGAAGAGTATTCCAGTCCTAAATTTGGACCTGTCTTTTAATAATAAAATGTATAATTGTTTTCTTAAAAAAAATTACAGGTGTTTTGAGACAGGTTCTCCCTACATAGCCCTGGCTGTCCTGGAACTCACTATGTAGGACTAGGCTGCCCTGGAACTCACTGCCTCTGCCTCCTGAATGTTGGGATTAAAAATGTGCACCACATGCTTAGCCTTAGTCTCGTGACCCAGGGTAATTGCCAGCCAACTGTAGGGTGGAGGGGCTGAGTTAAAGATTGTAACAACATTGGGGAATCTTCTGTGGGAGGTTACATGAGCAGGTGATTTGTAAAGAAGTAGTTTTCTCCCTAGATTTGTGTCTGGGTCCCTCACCTTCCCTCCTCAGCATCAGATTTCCTGAGTTCCAGTGAGCCAGCAGACTGGAAGAGGCATAATGGGAAAACCACATTTCCAATCTCTACCCCGGGTCTGGCTGTTAAAATGTAACATTTAGCCCCTTCACCAGATGACTGACGGGGAGGTAAAAGAGGAGAAGGTAGTGGCTGGAACTAAATCTGGGAAACCCACAGAAGGTCTCAGCACAAGGAGGCGATGAAGTCTGACCCCCTTCCCTTCTCTGATTCAGGACAGACTAATGACACCCGGCAGCAGCTCTTTCAGAACAAACCTATTGTGAATCTTTCTGCTCTGAGTGTCCAGAGGGCAGAGATTAATAAGGAATTCACCCAGGTTTTTCCTAAGTACTTGCTCCTTTACATTTGGGCATGACATGTTGTTTGATCTGATGTGTGCTGGCAGGCATGCTTTCCACTTCCCGTTTCCCGAAAGGTGCACTCGCTGTTTATCGGAGTCCATCCATCTTGGACCTGAGGTGTGTTGCCTTCATTATCAGTCCGTTTGTGTTCCACAGACGTCTCCAGAGCTTCTGTCTGAACTTTCTGTCACGTCCCTTTGTCCTCATGCATAGTGTGACTCACTCCATTGCGTGTGGACTGTAGTATGTTTTGTTTGCTTCATTTTTACCAGTTATTGATTATGTATTTATAAGACGGGGTCTCACAATGTACAGCCGGTGGCCTGGAACTCGCTACTCACTACATAGATCGGTCCAGCCTCCAGCTACAGAGACGCAGAGATCCTATCTCTGCCTCTTGAGCGCTGGGATGAAAGGCAAGCGTTGTCACATCAAGCTGCAGATTGTGTCACAGTCCTTGGATTGGCCTTCCTGTGGTTTGTCTCGTAATCTGTTTTGCTCATTCATTTCTTTTGTTGTGTATCATTCACGTCTGAAATTTGGCATTGACTTTTGGGCTCCAGTGGGAAAAAGTTGGGTGTTTTTCTTGGAGCTTCAAATCTTGCCATATTAGCCTGGGGATGGCTAGTCTTTATGGTGTGGGGTCATTCCCCTGTAGCAGCACTCATAGGTTGCATACACCTGTTCACCGGTTCAGTTTTTTTTAAATTTTTTTAAAAAATCATATCTATTGTTCTGGGTCTTTTCTTCCCTGTGGAGTTCTGACATTGAACTGGCCATGCAAACGTCCTTTCTACAGCTCCTTGGGTGGGTTTCTAAGGTCTGTTATCCTTCAAATCCATGTTATCCTTCAAATTAAGGGCTGTTTGAGGATTACTATTTCTGTGATCATGACCAAGGCAACTTACAAGAAAAGAGCCTTTGATTAGGGGCTTGCTTATACTTTTAGCGGGTAAGTCCTGTGATCACCATGGCAGAAGCACGCTAGCAGGCAGTCACTTGTGGTGCTGGAGCAGTAGCTGAGAGCTTAGTTCTGATCTAAAGGCAGATGACAAATAGAGACCTTGGAAGCCTCAGAACCCACTCCCAGTGACTGCTCCAACAAAGCCACACCCTCTATCCTTCTCAAACAATTCCTCTACCTGGGAACCAAGCATCCAAACATGTAAGCCAATGCGGAGCCATTCTCATTCGAACCACCACAAGGACCATGACTTAAACCTTAAGTGGTACCTTCCACTGGTAACCTGATGACACCTTGATCTCTGTCCTCCATGCTTGCCTATCATCAGGGGGCTGATCTCTTCCTCCTGTGGCACTGCCCGTACCTTTCATTGTTATTAGCAAATCTCCTGGCAAGGCCTTACCTCTTTGCAAGTTCCTTGTCTTAGAACTCCTTTTCTCATGCCCCATTAGAGCAGTGGTTCTCAACTTTCCTTGGGCTGCTACCCCTTAATACGGTTCCTTACGTTGTGGTGACCTCAACTATAAAAAACAAACTATTTCTCTACAAAACAGAACTCTATGTTGTAACATCATAACTGTAATTTTGCTACTGTTATGAATTGTAAAGTAATTATTTGGTATGCAGAATATCTTTTATGCAACCTTCTCCAGAAGAGTCATTTAACCCCCAAAGAGGTCGCGGCCCACAGGTTGAGAAGCACTGTACTAGGGCATTCTCATCTACTCCATCAGGGCACTCCATGCTTCCAACCACAAGAGCCCCATCAATCACTTGAGTCTAATGCAGACTTGTGACAGTAGCCGTCATCTCCTCTGAGCCAGCTGAATGTCCCGAACCAGATGAACATTCTCCCTTCCAGTCTTTTCCTTCTGTTTTTACCAGAGTGTGACATTGTGTCCTTATCTGGTCCCCTTTCAACACCAGTGCTGTCTCTGGCAGATTAAGAGCTGACATTTCCCAGAAACTTCTGGTTAATTTTGCAGGTGTCCCAGCTTGTGACATAATCTCAGAATCAACTGTCTCGGATCTCTGCCCATCTCCTTAATGGGGTGCTTCATAGCCTGGCTTCGGCACTCTAAGTCTAACCTGGTGTCTGCTGGTTGCAAACCCATGCCGGTGTCCTTTCCTTCCCCATGCTCTGGCTCCCTCTTCAATAATCAAAGCTCATACTAGTGTCTCCCGGAGAGTGTTTATAAAACAGGGCACCAACTGGGCTTGCAAAATCTTCAGAGCAGTGCCCAAAAGAGACTGGAAATGCTGGTAATTTTTACCCGTGCATTCATAGTGGGTACTTATAATAGGTCACACAATGGAATGCAGACAGATTAACTTTTTATCCCGTTGGCAGAATAGGGAGCCTTTTTAAGACTGTTTTGAATGTATTAATTTTTAGAATCGGTAACACATATATCAGTTCTAAAGTATAAAAAGGCAAACCATGTCCCTCCTCCATCTCTTTGGTCATGTGCTTCTCCTTCCAAAGGAAAGGAGAATTCTGAGGCTTCAGTAGCTCTTATTGCCTGGTGATGATTTTCACTAGACTACCGCTCCCCGAGATCTATTTTTTCTCTATCCCTGCAAGTTTCCTCCTTCTGTCCTTTTTGGTCATGCTGTTCCTTTCAAAAGACCTTCCCTAAACCTCTTCTTCACAAATTCTGGTTTTGCCCCTCATTGATACCTGTGGGGTATGTTCTGTGACCCCAGGGGAATGCCTGAAGCCACAGATAGTGCCAAATTTGACACAGAGTACATTTTTCTCCTATAGAAACATACCAGTGATCTGTTGACTTTATAAACTTGGCATAAGCAGACACTAATAGCAATATGAATAAAGTCAAATCATAACACTAAACTGTAATAGTAAATTTTGTGAGGATGCAGTCTCTGTCTTTTGAAAATCCAGAAAAGATCAGATGTGATGGAACAGGCCTTAAACCCAGGAAGCTGAGGCAGGAGAGGGGTGAGTTGGAAGCCAGACTGAAGTACATAAAGAGTTCCTGTTTCAAAAGGGTGTGGGGGGGGGGAGAGTCAGCCGAACACCACAACAATATTTTCAGACAGCCGTCTAATTAGAGTAACAGAAAGCATGGGGAGTGGGGGCTGGGAGGGGCAGGTTGATGCCATTCACCATCTTGTCCTGCACAATCAGGGTTAATTCCTAATTCTTCTTTCCACCTCTAGAGATAAAAACCTCCTTGAAGACAGAGAGATTGCTCTCCACCAGTCTTCCCCACTTGCACTGTTTGGTTCTATGCCTCGTGTGTAAATCGTGCTCAGGATATGCTTCCACCACTCAAAAATGGATTTAAAAACATCAGATGGAAGGATGTTCTATAGAACTATAAAGAGACAAAGTCCCCTAAGTAGATTCACTTCTGATGTTCGGAAGAAGAGATCTACAATGGGGCAAATTTAAATATGGACTAAAAGAAATGATATGGGAATTATTGTTCACTGTGTTGTGTGGAGAAATGGGCTTGTGGACATGGTCCTTTTCTCTAGGGGATGCGTAATGAAGTGTAAAGTTTCCTATCTGCTGCTACTTAGTTGAAAATACGCAGCAAAATGGCAGAAAGGGAGAAAAAAGAGAAGATGAAAAGAAGAAGGAAAAGGAGAAGCAAGAGAAAAGAGGAGGAGAAAAGGAGGGGGAGGAAGAAGAGGAGGGGGAAGGGGGAAGGAAGAGAGCAGACTGGCTAAGCGCTGTTGCTTTGTACAAGGGAGAGTGTTGTGATCCTTTGAACTTATCTGTACACTGAAAAAACGTTTCAGTAAGAGAAACAAAACGGGGAAACCATGTGTCGCGGACTTGAACTGAAGGAGCTTTCGCTTTCGGACTCTCTTTGCTTGAACCCCTTCCTGGCTCAGAACCTCTATGCTTCGAACAAGGGGGTGGTTTGGACTAGAATAACGGAGTCCCTCATTTCCAGCGACACCCGATTCTCCTCACCGTGGGACGTGGAGAAGGCACTTGATCCAGGAGGCGTGCGCTCACTGAAGCTGACTTCATGCTCTGGCACACCGTGCTCCTGGGAATGCTTCGTGGCTGGGAGCCCCAGCATCCACATTGTGGGTTCAGACATCAAACAGGAGGCAGATAGCCAGGGAGGAAGCAGCTAGGCCTCGCAGGGCAGGGCGGGTAGGGAGCACCTGGCCTCCTGACCCTGCCTGCATTCCTGAGACATAGTCCATTTTTTTCCAGCTCCTGAGGGATAAATGAAGCCCTGGGCTCCGGCTGTGGGGATTAGCTCTGCCTGTGTGATGGCTCAAAGAACAAGGGTTCCTCTGTTCCCCAGAGGTGGCTAATAATATACTATATGTCATCTGTCCCTTGTTTATCAGAGGAAGAATTCCACGCCAAAAGAGCACCCAGATTGCCTTCGAAAGCTGCCTCTTCTGGTAGCAAGAAATTCTAAGATTTTTTTTTCTCTTTAGATAAACACCTTAAAATATAATATCTGCTCTCTTTCCTTATCTACAATTCGGTAGACACATATTTAGAATAATCCACTCAAGCTTAACCCTTAGGAAGGCGGTCATACCACAGTGCATTCAAATGGAGAAAACAGCTTACATTTGACAAACATTGGCATACCATTTGGCAGATGAGGAAACAGGTCCCTGAAGCACAACATCCTATCCTGTGGTATATCTCATTCTCAGCCCCACGTTCTCTCTGTAGCAGGCCATGCCCACCACTGCTCTGAGTCTTCCCCTTTCTTCAGATGAGTTCCCAAAGGAAACTCGTGGTTTCCTTACACACACTCTCTATACTGCTCTTCTGGCCATAGTTATCGCTGCCATCCATGTTCCTCAGTTTCTGAAGAGCTGTCCTCTGTCTCCAGTGCTGCTCTCGTCACAGTCCCTGGAACCTTCCTCTTTCTCCCACCTTCAAATCCTTACATGTAAAGAAGGGAATTTAGCAAGTGACTTCTTGGGTTCCCTCGGTGGGGTGTGTTTGACTCCACTGTGCTTTCTGACACACTTAGATCTACTCGGATCTACTTGATGGCAGCAGATGAGTCTGACAGCAAGAAAGAAGATAGCTGACTTTAGAAGAGCAGTAGGTACAAGCAACCCAGGCAGAGTAACTCTCTTCTGAGTCCTGGAGGTGTGAATGGCTCCGTTCATACAGACGAGGGATGCTACACAGGAGAAGTGCCTCCCGAGGAACACTGATGAAGAAGAAACTGGAGGCGCCCATATACCTGTGTACTTAATGTCACAAGCATCACCACAGCCTCTTGTACTGTCCTTGGGGGTCTGTTGACATCTGCTCCCTTGATGATACCTAGTAGCTGACCCATGTCTGTCTTGCCCATGTCTTCTCAGAATCTGAACAGGAGATACCACGGAAGCTTGCAACAATGTGCCACTGGGCAAGAAACTCAGAGCCAGGGGCCATACTCTTCTCAGGTGATGGATGAACACTTCAAGACTCATGGTGCTAGGAGCAAGATGGACATTTCAGTCTAAGCTAGAGCAAGAGGAGCAATGAGAAGGCTTGGCTTCACTGTGGTATGATGGCTAGCCGAGCACAGGCGGCGGCGAGCCTCAGCACGCTCTCCAGATAGTCACTTCCTTTGCCTGGCCTCTCTGATATGAAATTGCCTAAATCTTGGGAAGGGATCTCTGAAGGCCCTATGTCTCATCACCCATAACATGGTTTACGCTGGGGAAAGACTGTCTTCCAATTCCACCATAGCTCCTTGAAGTGTCCTAGACAGGAGAGAACATACAGAGGATGTTTAATAACGGTCCCTATGAAGACTTCAGTCCTGCTTTCCCCTTCTACCCTTCCAGTGTATGGGAAGGCTGTGAGGGGACGGTCCTTATTATCAAGTGGGATACATCGGCATGCAGTTCTCTAGTAAATGAACAACCATGGTCCCACACAACTCAGACCCTCGCCCCAAAGATTGGGCCAAGAAAAACAGAGGGATGGGAATGGACAATTTTCAACTATACCTTGACTCTCTTATTAAGGCTTAATTTTCCAGTCCCAATTTAGAAATGACAGCATCTGTTAGGTGATACCCGCCCCCCCCCTTTCTCTTCAGTCCCCTACCGTCCCCTCACCTCCCATCTAGGCTGGCAGCTGGCCTTCCCTAATTGGTAATATGTCTTGATAACCACAGGCCCCTAGGCAGCTGTCACTGTGAACACGGGCTGGTGGCATAGCTCCCTGTCATTAACTTGCTTGTTGGTCCTGCTAGAGCTTAAGAAAGGATTAAGTAAATAATGATAGTAATGAGACAGAGAGCAATGGGAGAAAGGGAAGAGATAGGGAAGGAGAAAAAAAAAACCCTAAATTCAACAGCCCAAGTTTTACAGTCAAACTGCCCCGCCACAACCTTGGGGTGTGCTGAGTCTGTCTCATAGTCCCGAGGGGATTTCGACAGGTCCAATCCCATTTTATTCATTTTTCTCATCAGTGAGCTTTCTAAGCAAATAGCACAACGGTGTGTCCCCTGTTCCCAAGTGGGAGCAGCTTCTTCGTATGATTTCAGGGTGGGATGGCCTGCAGGATGGAGACAGGCAGGGCCCCTGAAGCAAAGACAAGCCCATTGCTCTAGGTGAAGAAGCAACAGCCCTGAGTCCAGAGCAAGGCATCTCAAATTCCCTGCTTTCTACAGTTGGAAAAATGGTTTCGGACCCTGCTCATTTCTATATATACTTTCCCCTTGGCAACGATGAAAAATACGTGTGGAGGGGGCCAGTTCTCAGCCTGTGGTGTCAGTCATTCTCTTTCCAAATTTAGAGAAAGAATGAGCCCAGGGGGTTAGCGGTTAGCCTATAAAAGCCCAGGGGGCGGCTCTCCTCTGTGCTTCACTCTGCCACAGTCAGAGGTAAGTCTTAAACTCTCTTCATATCTCTTTGGCCTTTGCTGCTTCCCTGCCTGGTTGGGTCACTGCCCTGGGCTGTGGCCCTCCCTGGCTTTGTTATAGCAGGTGAGGCTCATTTATCTTTTCAAGGCGTCCTCAAAGAATACAGTAGAGTGAGATGCGAGGCTGTGCCTGCCGCCCACTGCCTCTAGCAGGTCATCGAAGCTGGGGTCCTGCACCCTCTTTCTTTCCTCTGTTTGGGAAGGATCCTGTTGGACATGCATAAGGCCTGTCTGCCATGATGCCATGTTCTCCTGTTGCCTCTCTGATCCACAGAGTGAACAGGGGACTCTGCACTCCCTACCTGGACTCTATATCCATTGAGTATTCAGTTGCCTCAAGACTGCATACTTGCTCACCAGGTTTAAATTCCATAATCTCAGCATTGTCTCCACTTTCAGATAACCAGGAGGCCTGACCTCAACTGCTAACACAAGCTTTTACTGGCAGGGACTCCGTCCATTTAGAATCCCTGCCCTGTTCACAATAGAGGATCTTGGAGTCTGAAGAAACTGTCTGGAGTGGGTTAGAGGAGCCAATCTGTCAGGCAGCTGGTAGCTATGCCTAGCTGTAGACCACGACTTGTCTGCAGTTATAGGGCTGGTCTCAGGGCTAAGGCTCTTTCTGTCCAGTCCTTTCTGTGTCTGAATTGAGCCTCACCAAGGTCTGGTTCATCATAGAAGCAGACAACATGGTGATCACTAAGCTTCTCTGTGCCCATGCTCTTGCAGGTCCCATAGGTCCACAGCTGCTGCTGCTGCTCTCTGCTGTCCTGCCGGTGTGACTCAGGTGAGAATTGGGGCCACATCCCAGGGCTTCAAGAAGTCTTCAGGTAAAACCAGATCACCCATTGCCCCCTCACGCCTGTGCCCTGAGGAGTTACAGATCTTAGATACAGAAGAATAGGCTTCCTCCCCAGGGCTGCAGCTAGAAGTTCCCATTTATTCTTTGTGGTGGTTTGATGGTTTTTTGAGACAGGATCTCACTATGTAGCCCTGGATGGCATGGCATAGAACTCACTAAGTAGACCAGGCTGCCTCTGCTTCTGAAGTGCTGAGATTTAAAGGAATAGACCACCGTGCCTGGGAGGAAGAGGCCATGTCAATTAAAAAGCAGTTCAAACTGCCTCTGCCATTTTCTGCTCAGCATCCTCTCTTTGAGGAATGCCTTTACTTATTTTTATTATGGTATTTAACTTGGGATGTTCTGTTCTCCATACCTGTACTTCTCAGAAAAGGAAGACAAAGTGTCAAAAGTGGCATTTCAAAGGCTCCTTCACCAGACTGAAAGAATCAAGAGACACTTGGATTAAACAGATTCTAAGCCCATGGCATACAGTAGCAACTCAACAAACACGAGTGGATTATGTTTTCCCAGTGCTGAGCCCTCGTGTGAAGCTCCACTGGGCATGGGACAGGCCAGATCTCCTTGACCTTGTCTGAGAGGCTGCCATCCACTTCAGGGTGACAGGTTGATACTAGGATGGGCAGGAGGCTGCCGGCTGCCGGCTGCCGGCCCAGGGAGCAGCTGGGCTGACTGGCGGTTTGTTTTGCAGCCAACACTATGAGTAGCGACACCGAGATGGAAGTGTTTGGCATAGCTGCCCCTTTCCTCCGAAAGTCGGAAAAGGAGAGGATCGAAGCTCAGAACCAGCCCTTTGATGCCAAAACCTATTGCTTTGTGGTTGACTCAAAGGAAGAATATGCCAAGGGGAAAATTAAGAGTAGCCAGGATGGGAAAGTCACGGTGGAGACAGAAGACAACAGGGTAAGGCATTTGCTTTTTCTCTTTCTCAGCACTGGCCCACGCTCCTCACATGACGTTGCATAAGCATGTACTCCTCCACCCACTTCTGGAGTCAGAGCCTGGCTCTGGAATTCAGCATCCGAAACAGCGCTGGCAACCCAGCCACCAGAAGAAAGCCGAATGCCCTAGCCTATGTGGGAGAATGGGAGACGGGTCCCCAGGTGGCTGATTAAAGCATTTACTTTTGGGTGTCTTTTTATCACTGCATTGTTCTGAGCCAGACACCAATCTCAATGTCTCAAGGGTGGAGTGTTTTTAGAACACCCACCCTTTGTGGGTTCGCCTAGCTCTGTCCATGGTCATCCAACCAAGGAAGGCGGGGTGATGTATAAGAAATGCTATAGGACAACAAGGTCAAAGAACCAGGCTCTCTGGAACTGGAATGGGACGGGCAACTGAGTTCACTGTGTTCTGTGGGAGGAAGGGAGGAATTTGGGGGCTTTCGAAAATCCCGAATCTGGAAATGTTTCAAGGAAGAAAACAAAAGAACTGTGGGTATGGCTCAGTGATAGAACGGCATACGCAAAGTCCTGCTTTCAATCGTCACATTCAGTCACCACCTGTGTCAGGGTGGGTGTAACGGAGGCAGAAGCAGAGACAGAACAGAAGATGCAAGAGACAAAATGGCGGCATTCGTTGGAGCAGGGAGGAAATGGGCAGCACCAGCGTGGAAGCTCCCAGAACGAAGGCATCGCTACATATCTCAGATTAAAAATCTGAGAAAGGGCTTCCACCGCAGGAGAGAAGGCAGGGGCTAAACTCAACGTAGGATTCTCACAGGGTCTAGAACATGCCTGAGAGGTGTCAAGAGAGTCCACAGCCTAAGTGGATTAAGGGAGGGAAGGAAGGGAGCTCTGTGGCCCACAGTGCTCAAGGACCGGCTTTTCCAGAGTCACTCCTAAAGAGAGAGGAGGGCAGGGACTGATAGCCCCACCTGCAGGTCCTTAGGCCCTCCACAGAGGACAGCCCCAGGGCTTGGTGGTGAAAGTCTTGCTCTCAAAGCGGAGGCCAATGGCTCTTCCCCAAGAGCAGGGAAATTGGTAAAGGAAGTAGGATGGGGTTTGGTTTTCAGCAATGGAGGGCTGAATTACATAGATGGGGGCGTGGTTCTCAGCGCTGATTGGCTGCTTCTACAGGGCAGTGACGTTTGCAGGCTCTGTGGGCACTCCCAGGGCTACAGTGCCTTCTCTAATTCCCTGTTGTCGTTGGTCAAGATTACTGCAGACATTATCTTTTCTCTTAGCAGGTAGGAGAGCTATAGGGACAACCGAAGTCATAGACAAATAACTTCCTCTGACTCCAAATTCTGTGTTACAGGCCCCTACTTAGTCCTCAGAAATCTTCTTTCATCACATTGGTTGCCATCCCCCAACTCCAGGTCCAAGAGAAACACACACACACACACACACACACACACACGCACGCACGCACGCACGCACGCACGCACATGCGCAGAGAATGGGAGAGACAGAGAGACAGAGAGACAGAGAGTGAGACAGAGGGACAAAGAGACACAGAGACACAAAGGGAGACAGAGAGAAAGACACACAGAAAGAGACAGAGACAGAGAGACAGACGTCCTGAGTGGACTTCATTTTAGAAATCGTTTCTTTATGAGTTATCAAAAGAAGTATGGGATAATAGTAAAGGTGAAACATATATATTACATATATAATACATGTATATGTGTATCTACATATATGTATGTATTCTGCATGTATTTTTTCTCCCATAGACCTATGTGGGAGCAGACCACATGCTTTCCCACTGCCACATACCTCGCTTTTCCTCACTGTCACCAGGCATTTCCTCTGCTCCCTGCAGTCTCTCCTAAGGTGCCAGACATCCACGGCAATCCAATGGCTGGGGAACATTAATGACTTTTCCCTTCCAGACCCTGGTGGTTAAACCAGAGGACGTGTATGCCATGAACCCTCCCAAGTTTGACAAGATCGAGGACATGGCCATGCTGACCCACCTGAACGAGCCTGCTGTGCTGTACAACCTCAAGGACCGATACACGTCCTGGATGATCTACGTGAGTGGCTACTCACCAACAGGCTATGCTGGGACATTAGCTGGGTGCTGGGGAGTGGGGAGAGGCACTTTGAAAGATTCTCGTTTGCCTGGCCAAAGGAGAGGAAATGAAGTAGAGAAGTGAATGACCAGACAAGGAGAGATAGATGGGATGGGAAGGGGAGGGGCTGGAGGAAGGGAGGGAGGGAGGAGGAAGTCGAAGGAGGAGCTAAGATTGGGAGGAGGAGCTCCAAAGAGCAAAAAAGCTGAGGTTACCTTGAGCTTGGTATTAGCTGTGGGAGGACTGGCTACTCTCCCCCTTGAGTTTCAGTTACTTCATTCATCACTAGAAATCACGATTTCTTTATGAATTATCAAAAGAAGCCTGGAGTGTTAGTAAAGGCAATATATATACATATGTATATATGTATATATATGCAGTACATGTGTATATGTATATATGTATATACATATGTATGTATGTATGTATGTATGTATGTACATATGTAAGTACGGATGTATTTTCTTTTCCTCCCATAGACCTATTCAGGCCTCTTCTGTGTCACCGTCAACCCCTACAAGTGGTTGCCGGTGTACAACCCTGAGGTGGTGGATGGCTACCGAGGCAAAAAGCGCCAGGAGGCCCCACCCCACATCTTCTCCATCTCTGACAACGCCTACCAGTTCATGCTGACGGGTGTGTTTTCGAGAAGGAAGTATGCACTAGACAGGCTTGGGGGCACTCTGGTGTGAAGCCCTAGAGAAGGAGGGGCAAGGAGGAAAAGAGGTTTTAGGTCCTTGGGGTGAGGAGTTTGCATTTAACATAAGTATTGGTGAGACCATAGGAAAGAGTATCCCTACCAATCAGAAGACTGTGAGATCAGAGGATGAGAAGCCTCATGGTTCTCAGGACAGACACTTTTTAAATCCCCACCTGTGACTAAGCAGACAAACAAACAAGTAAATAAATAAAGGGAAGAGGAAAGGAACAGTTGAAACCCACTCTTGCATGACGAATAAGAACCTCTTTGGACATAGCCATCAGCTCTGCTTTCTTCCCCTCACACAGATCGTGAGAACCAGTCCATCCTGATCACGTGAGTATCCCTGCTTAGAGAGGCCTCTCAGCTGGGGCCATGGATGTATCCCTCAGCTCTATTCATTAGACAGTGCTTGGAGCACAGCCCATGGTGAAAAGACAGCTTGGGGTGATTCAAACAAGCCTCAGAAAACGAGTAGTACCCATGCTTGGATCAACTAAGGCTGTAGCCCAGGTCCTCTCTGTGGCGACTCATTTGATGTGTGTGCCAGACGTGTTGAAGACCACTGGATGACATGCCAGGGTGCTGGTTTATGAGTAGGACCGACTTCTCTGTCTCCGTCTTTCTAAATAGCGGAGAATCCGGGGCCGGGAAGACGGTGAACACCAAGCGTGTCATCCAGTACTTTGCAACAATTGCAGCCACTGGGGACCTTGCCAAGAAGAAGGACTCCAAAATGAAGGTGGGGACGGGAGCAAGGAAAGAGGCTGGACGGGCATAAGGGACAGCTTGGGGTTGACCGTGGATTCAGACCCCTGTGATTCCTTAGCAGATGAGATTTGAAGACTTTATAAGGGGGGGGGGATATGGAGTCAAATCCGTGAGTTTGTTCCTTCAGGGTGGCCTCACAGAGAGCAGCCCAAGAGCACAGTGAGGAACACATATCCCCTGACTCGGTGTACTGCAAGGGCGTGGGAGGAACACAGGCAGCCTCATTAACTGAAGGGTCAAATGAAGGCATGGCCACTCAAGAGATCCAGCTGCTGACAGGGACTTGAGAGAGGCAGCAGTGTTTCAAGGAGGCCATGCTGCTCCATTGGCCTTTGAGTCATCAAGTCACCGGGGCAGCGAGCAAGCTAGGCAGGCAGGAAAAGCAGAGCAGGTGGCAATTTCTTAAAAATGAGGATTTTTGCAGCTTACAGGCACATTTTCCCTTCCTCTTTGGATTTCTTACTTAGGGGACCCTGGAAGATCAAATCATCAGCGCCAACCCCCTGCTGGAGGCCTTTGGGAATGCCAAGACCGTGAGGAATGACAACTCTTCCCGCTTTGTGAGTCTGCCCTTGAGTATGATAGGCTCTTCTTCCCGGCCTGCTGGACAGTTCAAGAGCTTAGGGAACTTACAGCCCGGTGGAAAGAGACAGTGAAAGAAACAATGCACAGCCATGTGTGTGAGGTTCAAAAACCCAAGGCTGTAACTGAGAAACTGGGGACCAGGTCCCCAACAGATAGGGCTAGATGATAAGGGCTTTCTAGGCGCTGGGAATATGAGTCGAAGCTGCAGGGTAAGGAAGGGAATGAGGGAAAGAGTGGCTTGGTTCTCCCCAGGGTGGGACCGTGTTTGGAGCACTCCTGCAGAGGCTCCATGTGACAGATGGGGAAGCAGAAGATGGAGAGACTTGTCACTAACAAGGGATGCACTGTCCCTTGTTATTAGCTGTCTTCAGACACACTTCAGAAGAGGTCATCAGACCCCATTACAGATGGTTGTGAGCCACCATGTGGTTGTTGGGAATTGAACTCAGGACCTCTGGAAGAGCAGCCAGTGCTCTTAACCTCTGAGCCATCTCTCCAGCCCTTGGGTTTTGTCTTAAGTGCAGTAGGAAGGATTCTGTAATCAGGGAAGTGACATGGTTCAGCACCTGGGTTATTTCATTAATGGGATATGAGAAATTCCGGAGGAGGCAGACACACCAGATAGGAGAAGAGGGGACAGGAGGGAAGACCTACTGGTGAAAGGCTCCTATGGGCAGTGCTCAGGAATCCAGAAGAAGTTCCTCAGTCATGGAAGGATCTGCTCTCCCTCTCTCTCTATGCAGGGCAAGTTCATCCGCATCCATTTCGGCACCACTGGGAAGCTGGCCTCTGCAGATATTGAAACTTGTAAGTAGGCTCGTTGAGCTGGGTGAAGCCTCCAAGCCACGGGGAGCATTGTGAACCCTGACCGGCCCTGTGTTTCTGTTCCAGATCTGCTGGAAAAGTCCAGAGTCACCTTCCAGCTGAAGGCTGAGAGAAGCTATCACATCTTCTACCAGATTCTTTCCAACAAGAAGCCGGAACTGATCGGTAAGCTGATGGGGTAGGGTGCAGGTGGAGGGGATGACGTCACCCTTTGGGCAGTTGGATCATTAGAGCCCGGAGAGTTGGTCGTACCTGCAGATGACTCTTACAGTCAATGCAGAATTATATCAGCCACAGGATATAGCTCTTTGGGAGGCGGCTGTATCAGGTTTTGGAAGTGTATATGTTGTCTGCTGGTGTATGTATGAGAATGACACTGGGTGTCTTCCCTGATTTCTCTAAACCTTGTTGTATTAAGGCAAGGGCTCTCACTAAGCCTGGAGCTACTGTAGCTTGACAGAATGCTGCTAGGATCCACGTCTCTGCCTTCTGAGGATTACAAGCAGACGCCCCCCCCCCCCGACTTTTATATGAGTTTAGGGGATTCAAACTCTAGTCCTTATAGCTTTCACGGCAAGCTCTTTACCTGCTGAGCCATCTCCCCAGGCTCACTGTACCAATTTGAAAAATCTGATCAGATGTGCTGTAATGGAGCAAAATCATTACTGGTTCCATGGTGGTCTTTGAATAGTTAAGCACTTAATGGTTCTTGAGCGCCCTCTTGTGTTTCAACATAGGAATTGATCTCAGCTCGCATAAGGCCGGTGCAAACTGATTAAGGACCCAGAGGGTCATTCTATCTCTATATTTTTTCAGCTGATAGAGGCCTGTGTGTTCACTACCTTCCTTACTTTCTGTCTGTGATAGCTAAGCCTCCTGATCTCCATCCCGCAAACAGGCTGTCGGTTTTCAACCAACTTTAAAACAGCTATCCCAATCAGCCTATGGTTTCTCCAGCTTGGGCTCCCATTACCCAGTTTTACTTGTTCACTATCCCAAACATACACTGGCTTGCAACATTCATTTGCAAAGCAAAACCACGGATATGTTTTCCTAGGATCCTCAACTTACATGGCATGGGAGATTGCCCTTTCCCTTAGACCAGTAGTAGTTCTCAACCTAGGAAGGTTGAAATGCTAGAACCCTTCAATACAATTCCTCACATTGGGGTGATCCCAACCATAAAATTATTTCTGTTACTACTTCATAACTATCATCTTGCAATGCTTAAAAAATATCTGTGAAACACACATGGTATGCACTCATTGATAAGTGGATATTAGCCCAAATGTTTGAATTACCCTAAATGCACAGAACACATGAAACTCAAGAAGGATGACCAAAATGCGAATGCTTCACTCCTTCTTTAAAAGGGGAACAGGAATACCCTTGGGAGGGAATAGGGAGGCAAAGTTTAGAACAGAGGCAGAAGGAACGCCCATTCAGAGCCTGCCCCACATGTGGCCCATACATATACAGCCACCATACTAGATAAGATGGATGAAGCAAAGAAGTGAAGGCCGACAGGAACCGGATGTAGATCTCTCCTGAGAGACACAGCCAGAATACAGCAAATACATAGGTGAATGCCAGCAGCAAACCACTGAACTGAGATCAGGACCCCCGTTGAAGGAATCAGAGAAAGAACTGAGAGAGCTTGAAGGGGCTTGAGACCTCATATGAACAACAATGCCAAGCAACCAGAGCTTCCAGGGACTAAGCCACTACCTAAGGACTATACATGGACTGACCCTGGGCTCCAACTGCATAGATAGCAATGAATAGCCTAGTAAGAGCACCAGTGGAAGGGGAAGCCCTTGGTCCTGCCAAGACAAAACCCCCAGTGAATAGGATTGTTGGAGGGGGCGGTAATGGGGGGAGGATAGGGAGGGGAACACCCATAAAGAAGGGGATGGGGAGGGGTTAGGGGGATGTTGGCCTGGAAACTGGGAAAGGGAATAACAATTGAAATGTAAATAAGAAATACCCAATTTAATAAAGGTGGAGGAAAAAAGAAAAGAAAATATCTGTGTTTTTCCAATGGTCTTAGATGACCCTGAAGAAAAAGCCTTTTAACCCCAAAAGGGGTCACGAGCCACAGGTTGAGAACCACTGCTCTAGGGTATTCTACTCCTGCACATTTTGGCCCCAGTGGTTGAAGTCCCAGGCCACACTTCCACCTGGTGGAGATCTCATTACACATGTGTGAATTCCTCATTTCAGAGTTGCTGCTGATTACGACCAACCCTTACGACTACCCATTCATCAGCCAGGGTGAAATCCTGGTGGCCAGCATCGATGATGCTGAGGAACTGTTGGCTACAGACGTAAGAAGGACTTACGGTAGAGAGGTGGGAGAACCTCCACGTAGGGAGGGCAATGAATGGGCAGACATGCTGTTCTTTCCACTGCAGAGTGCCATTGACATCCTGGGCTTCACCCCGGAGGAGAAATCTGGACTCTATAAACTGACAGGGGCTGTGATGCATTATGGGAACATGAAGTTCAAGCAGAAGCAGCGAGAGGAGCAAGCTGAGCCAGATGGCACCGAAGGTACAGAGTCACCACAGCAGGCTTCAGAGTGGAAGCGGAGAGGTCACTCCCCTGGGGCCATCCAGAACCTGTTTTAAAAATGATTAATCTGTCTTTCCCTCTGGAGAGGTGGATGAACCTTTCCTGGGTCTGCAATGAACATAAGGAAACATCACCATCTATTAAAAAACACTTATTAGTTTAGTGTGTATGTGTGTGTGTGTGTGTGTGTGTGTGTGTGTGTGTGTGTGTGTAAGGATTCTACACCTCATGTGTTGAAGTCAGAGTACAACTTTAAGAGTCAGTTCTCTCCACAATGCAAGTCTTTGGGACCAAACCCCGTTGCCGGGTATGGTACCCCATGCCTCTACCTGTTTAGCCATCTCTCTGGTCCCTCTACCCCCCTTCTGCTGAATTGCTACAAAGGTCTTCTTCTGGATGCAATGTGAAATGGCCAGGGACTTCCAAACCCAATCCTGTTGCTCCATGAAGTCTGCCACACTCTCTGGATGGTGTAGTGCCATGGGCCCCACAGAGATGACAAGGAGTAAGAAAATTGCTTTCCTTCTGCCTCACTCAACATGATCTTTCCTTTCTTACCAGTGGCTGACAAAACAGCCTACTTGATGGGCCTGAACTCTTCAGACCTCCTCAAAGCCTTGTGCTTTCCCAGAGTGAAAGTTGGGAATGAGTACGTTACAAAAGGCCAAACTGTGGACCAGGTAAGGACTACCTCAAGTGCAGGAGGGGCGGAGGACCCTCATGGCCGCAGCCTTCTTACCAGTTCACTGGCCTTTCCTCCGACAGGTTCACCATGCTGTGAATGCTCTCTCCAAGTCCGTTTATGAGAAGCTGTTCTTGTGGATGGTCACTCGTATTAACCAGCAGCTGGACACAAAGCTACCAAGACAACACTTCATTGGGGTTTTGGACATTGCGGGTTTTGAAATTTTTGAGGTTTGTATTATTTATGTCTTATCTCTTCATACGGGAGTTTTCATAATCCTAAAAAGAGGGTACCAAGATGGTTTTCTTGTAGGAAGGATAGAAGGAGTGAGATGGATAGAAGAAAGACAGAACATCAGGACAGTGCGTGTTATTTTAAGACAATTGGAGAGGCCTGGGAGATGATTGACTCAGTAAACTGCCTGCCTTGAAAGTCGGGAGAGCTCAGTATGATTTCTAGACTACTCAAGTTAAAAAACAAAACAAGCTGGGCGTGGTGATGTGTTCTCAGAAGTGGAGATGCAGAGACAATCAGATCCTTGGGGCTCGCTGGCCAGTCAGCCTACCCTACCCAGAAATTTCCAGGCCAAGAAATCCTGTGGAGTTAAAAAAAAATAAAGAAAAAGAAAAAAAATATGGGTATTGGATGTTGCTTGGGGAATGACACCCAAAGTTGTCTTCTGGCCTCTGCAGGGGTATACACACACACACACATGCCTGTGCACCCACACGTATTGTGCACATGTGAATATTTCATACATGCTGATACACACAGGGCTGTAGTCCTTCCTTCAAGTGGACTTTCACAAGATATCACCAAATGGGTAGAATTAAGAAAAATCTAATAGGGGGCCAGAGAAGTAGATACTGTCAATCATGTACTAGTTGACATAATTCTCTGACTGGTTCTGAGTTAGGAGCAAATGTGTGTATTTAGTGTTTGCCAGGTGGCAGCCATGCAGGTGGGGAGATGGGAAGCTTGTAGTTTAGTTGAGAAGAAACAGAAGCCTGTCGGGCATGCAGAAGCACAGGAGGGGCCCAGAGGCGGGAGAACCATGTAGGTGGAAGGCTCGTGATTGGCTCTGAAAGCATAGCCAAGCAGGTGGGACCTGACCCTTGAGAAGGAATTCAGACTGCGTTTCCATTTTGAAAGAGGTTTGATTTTTTCGCATGCACGTTTTATTTTGGCGCCAGTATAACAGCCTGGAGCAACTGTGCATCAACTTCACCAACGAGAAACTGCAACAGTTTTTCAACCACCACATGTTCGTGCTGGAGCAGGAGGAGTACAAGAAGGAAGGCATCGAGTGGACCTTCATCGACTTCGGGATGGACCTGGCAGCCTGCATCGAGCTCATCGAGAAGGTATCCCCCTCCGTCTGCTCTGTGCCCCCTCCCTCCCCATGTGCTTTCTGCTCGTGTTTACTCTGCTGCTTCGCCTCCCTTCAATCCAGCCGATGGGCATCTTCTCCATCCTGGAAGAGGAGTGCATGTTCCCCAAGGCGACAGACACCTCCTTCAAGAACAAGCTGTATGACCAGCACCTGGGAAAATCCAACAACTTCCAGAAGCCTAAGGTGGTCAAAGGCAAGGCCGAGGCCCACTTCTCCCTCATCCACTATGCGGGCACCGTGGACTACAGTGTCTCGGGCTGGCTGGAGAAGAACAAGGACCCCCTGAATGAGACCGTGGTGGGGCTGTACCAGAAGTCTTCCAACAGACTCCTGGCCCATCTCTATGCCACCTTCGCTACGACAGATGGTAAGTAACGGACTTCAGACACAGGAGCTTTGTCTTCACACAATCTTCCTTTCCCACGGCACCCAAAAGTCGCAATACATCCACTCACAGTGCCTGGGCCCTTTGGTGTCTTTCAGCTGACGGTGGGAAGAAGAAAGTCGCTAAGAAGAAAGGCTCTTCCTTCCAAACAGTGTCTGCGCTGTTCAGGGTAGGACAAATTTGAGTTAATCCACTCACAGTTCACCTGAGTCACAGCAAAATGAGCACCGTTGAGATCCTAGGCCTGGTTTATTCAAGAGTAGTAATGCTGGCTGCCTGACAGCTCTCTCAGAGTGAGATCAATTGACAGTCTGACAATATACAGATGAGGTTTAACAAATGTGGGGCCTGGGTTTGTTCCATCGTGTACTGTAACTAGCAGGTCTGGCTGGCTGGGGGCAGTGAGTTCTCAGTTCCAATTATCTAGTTGCCTGCAGTGCGCCTGCAGTAGTACCCAGGCCCCTGGCAGGGACAGACACATTTTCTGCGTTAATTTCAGAAACCATTTTGTAGTTGGTGGCCATCTTGCAACCTGGGAGAAAGATGACTGAGGCAGGTCACATTTCCCTGTGTTTGGGACCAAACATAAGACTTCAGTTTTCTTCTTCTTTTTTGATTAATCCGTATATAATGAGATTTCTCAAGGATGGGACCCAAATCTAAACACGACGTTCATCTGTGTGTTTCATATATGCCTTGTGCAGCAAGGACGTAGATCGTTTTACATGGTATATGATCATGTAGGCTGTTTTGCCTACATAAGGTGGGACGTTCGATTTGTGTATCATGTTTGTACTCAAAAAAATTCAGATTTATAGAAGAAAAACACTCCAGATTTTTAGAGCACTTTAGATTTTAGATTTTCAAGGTGGGGATGTCCAAGTCACGGCCGTTGTCTACGTCTCTAGGTTCATGACTATTCAAGGACAGAGTTAACGTCACAACTCTTAAGTTGAAGCCATAGAGTTTAGTTTTCACCACCACGCAACTATCTGTCTCCGTGGAAGTTCACAGTAGGCTGCCAAAGGAAATGTTTATTTTTTTTTCTTTTAGGAAAACTTGAACAAGCTGATGTCCAATTTAAGAACCACTCACCCACACTTTGTGCGCTGTATAATACCCAATGAAACCAAGACCCCAGGTAAGACGCCTGCCAGCCCTGAGGTTACCGCTCAGTCTTTAAGGACCTGTGGGTGAAGCTCGGGTATCCTGCCTGTGTTCTTAGGGGCCATGGAACACAGCCTGGTCCTGCACCAGCTGAGGTGTAACGGGGTGCTAGAAGGCATCCGCATCTGCAGGAAGGGGTTCCCCAACAGGATTCTGTATGGAGACTTTAAACAGAGGTACACCGTCAAAATGCTCTGTTTGTCCTTTGACATGGATAAAGGTTGGGATTTGAGGGAAGAAATATTACATGAAAAGACCCATTTCAAAAAGGCAGTTTTGGTTGGTCTTCCATGTCTACGGTTTGGTCGAGGTTCATGCTCCTGTGCTGTCCACGTTTCTTTGGAACTTGTCTGATATACAACAGGGGAGGGAAAGAAAGCCCTGGTCCAGGAGTCCCATGGCCTAGATCCCAGCAAAGTGGCTATGGGAAGGTTGCTTTACTTCCTGGGAACTAGACTTTCTGGTCTGTAGGAAGCGATGCCTGCAATCACTGAGCACTGCCAACAGCCTGATCGTTTCCGTGTCCACCATGGCAGATACCGAGTGCTGAACGCCAGTGCCATCCCGGAGGGCCAGTTCATTGACAGCAAGAAAGCTTGCGAGAAGCTCTTGGCTTCCATTGACATCGACCACACACAGTACAAATTTGGACACACCAAGGTGATGTATCAGTTCCGCCTCGTGCTGTAGGCCTTCGCATCCTCTTAACACAATGAGCCGGGCAGCTCATTCCTCTCACCCATCCTTTTGAAGGTGTTCTTTAAGGCTGGCTTGCTGGGAACCCTGGAGGAGATGCGGGATGAGCGTCTGGCCAAACTGATCACTCGGACACAAGCCGTGTGCAGAGGGTTCCTCATGCGTGTGGAATTCCAGAAGATGATGCAGAGGAGGTTGGGCGGGGTCTTGGTTTGAGCATGAGCTCTTTGAGAGAGGGTGGAAGTGGGAGGAGAGAATCCCTTGTAGGAATGGGCAATGCTCTGTCTGATGAGACGTGGTTTCTCTGGGTAGCCCCTATGCTGTCCTGGAACTCACTCTGTAGACTAAATTGGCTTCACACTCAAGTGATTTACCTGCCTCTGTCTCCCAAGCACTAGAATTAAAGGCATGCACCACCACTGCCAGGCTGCTTTAAAAAAAAATGCCTGCACTATCTGTCTATCCATCCATCCATCCATCCATCCATCCATCCATCCATCCATCTATCCTATCTAATCTATCTATCTATCTGTCTGTCTATCCATGCTTTTTGTTTATGTGAGCAAGTACGTATGCCAAGGCACACTTGTAGCAGTCAGAGGATCACTTGCAGGAGTCAGTCCTTGACTCCACTATGTGGGGCCTGAGAATCGGGCCTGGCTTCGGCACCTTTTCCCTGCTGAGCCGTCTTGCTTTGTTTGCAGGGAATCCATCTTCTGCATCCAGTACAACATCCGCGCCTTCATGAACGTCAAGCACTGGCCCTGGATGAAACTCTTCTTCAAGATCAAGCCCCTGCTGAAGAGCGCCGAGACGGAGAAGGAGATGGCCACCATGAAGGAGGAGTTCCAGAAGACCAAGGACGAGCTCGCCAAGTCGGAGGCAAAGAGGAAGGAGCTGGAGGAGAAGCTGGTCACTCTGGTACAAGAGAAGAACGACCTGCAGCTCCAAGTACAGGCGGTATGTCCTTAGGACTCTTGCTTTTTCAAATCCGAGATTGGATTACGATTTTAGGAAATCTGGATTAACCCGAGGGCGGGGCATGGGTGGGCGTTGGGTTTTTCTTGGAGTGCTTCATGGAGGATTTCACAAAGAAAGATGGCAGTGTTTCAAACCTTCGCTCCTTAAAGGGAATTGTGATTTCTTTTTAAAGGAGAGTGAGAATTTGCTGGATGCCGAGGAGCGGTGCGACCAGCTGATCAAAGCCAAGTTCCAGCTGGAGGCCAAAATCAAAGAGGTGACCGAAAGAGCTGAGGATGAGGAGGAGATCAACGCCGAGCTCACGGCCAAGAAGAGGAAGCTGGAGGACGAGTGCTCGGAGCTGAAGAAGGACATCGATGACCTTGAGCTGACACTGGCCAAGGTTGAGAAGGAGAAGCACGCCACGGAGAACAAGGTACACACGTTCTTCTTGCGGTCTCTCTTCAGCTTGATGTATTCACTGCTAAGCAAGCTCGGCTTCTTTTAGGTAAAAAACCTTACCGAAGAACTGGCAGGCCTGGATGAAACTATTGCAAAGCTAACACGGGAGAAGAAGGCCCTCCAAGAGGCCCACCAGCAGACCCTGGACGACCTCCAGGCTGAGGAAGACAAGGTCAATTCTCTGAGCAAGCTCAAGAGCAAGCTGGAGCAGCAAGTGGATGATGTGAGCACTGGGCGTCAGTCTCTGGAGTCTGGAGGCTTCAGGGCGGAAGAGCCCTGGGCAGGGGCGGGGCTGGGGTTATCCTACCGGAAATCATCTAATCCTAAAGGGGAAATGATGCCTCTTGCAGTTGGAGAGCTCCCTCGAACAAGAGAAGAAGCTGCGTGTGGACCTGGAAAGGAACAAGAGGAAGCTGGAGGGAGACCTGAAGCTTGCCCAAGAGTCCATATTAGATCTGGAGAACGACAAGCAACAGCTGGACGAGAGGCTCAAGAAGTACGTGTCCCCCAAACACAGCTTCCGTTCCGTGAGTGGCGGGGGGCGGGGGATCCCGTCTTCACGCATCCTCTGTGTCCTGCCGCAGGAAGGACTTTGAATATAGCCAGCTGCAGAGCAAGGTGGAAGATGAGCAGACGCTGAGCCTCCAACTTCAGAAGAAAATCAAAGAGTTACAGGTAGGAGGGGGCGATCAACTCTCGCTTGCCGGTGTGGGTCACTCAGAAACCTGAGCGGTGTCTGCTAAAGTCAGAGTAGGTACGGTAGGACCGAGACTGCCTCATGGGACCTCACTCTGACAGGCTGACATAGCAGTGGTGGCCGTGATGACCACGTCCCCCAAACTTGCAACAGGATACATGGAGGTGGATGGAGAAATGTCCAGGGTAGTTAGTGACCATATGGGGGCAGGAAAAGATTCATTTGGAAGAAAATCAGCAGCATTTGTTTGTTTGGGGGAACATCCACGAGCAGATTCATCTGGTGGGGACATAACCTCTCCTCCATCGTCATCGTCGTCATCGTTGTCGTCGTCACCATCATCACCACCATCATCATCATCACCATCACCATCACCATCACCATCATCATCATCATCATCAAATTTTATATATTAACGGGCTTCCATGTGCTGGTTCATCATGTGCTTATACTATTCACTGATCCAGCCCCCTCTTAATCACTTCCCCCACCTTCCTCACCTTTAGCAAACACCGTTTCATATTCAGATTGACCTAAACAAAATTTTCAGGTGAAAACATGCACCGCTTGTTTTTCCGGTGTCTAGCGTCCTCCATTTTGCTGCAAATGGTAGGGCTTCTTTTTATAGACGGGTCATACATTCGTGGGTCGATGACCTCTACTCAGACGCCATGTTAGCTGTTGTGACTCTGAGAGTCTCTTGGGCATCTGGCTGCTCTCTATAGGCCCGCATTGAGGAGCTGGAGGAAGAGATAGAGGCGGAGAGGGCCACCCGGGCCAAGACAGAGAAGCAGCGCAGCGACTACGCCCGCGAGCTGGAGGAGCTGAGTGAACGTCTGGAGGAGGCGGGCGGTGTCACCTCTACCCAGATTGAGCTGAACAAGAAGCGTGAGGCTGAGTTCTTGAAGCTGCGCAGGGACCTGGAGGAGGCCACCCTGCAGCACGAGGCCACCGTGGCCACGCTGCGGAAGAAGCACGCGGACAGCGCGGCGGAGCTGGCAGAGCAGATCGACAACCTGCAGCGCGTCAAGCAGAAGCTGGAGAAGGAGAAGAGCGAGTTCAAGCTGGAGATCGACGACCTCTCCAGCAGTGTGGAGAGTGTGTCCAAATCCAAGGTGAGGGGTCGGCTGAGGAGACCCGAAGGGGCACCTGCAGTGGGTCAACCTAAGGTCACCTGCAGACCTCCTTCCTCTTTCCAATCTGCAGGCCAACCTGGAGAAGATATGCCGAACTCTAGAGGATCAGTTAAGCGAGGCCAGGGGCAAGAACGAGGAGACGCAGAGAAGCCTAAGTGAGCTGACCACACAGAAGTCCCGGCTGCAGACAGAAGCGGGTGAGCCAAGCCCCGGATGCTATGCCTGGGTGCCAAGCTGGAGCGCCAGAAGGCTTTCCCGCCCAGGGGCAGCAGCACCCTTTGCGGGGAGAGAATGTTTTGTTTTGCTTGCTTTATTTTAAAGGCAGGGTCCCACTCTACAACCCTGGTTGACCTGGAATTCCTTGTGTAAAACAGGCTTGTCTGGATCTGCCTGACTCTGCTTCTACAACCCTGTTTTTAAAGGCCTGCATCACCACACCTGGTGAGGGAGGCTTTCTAAAAACACAATTTCAGGAAAAAGTCAATGGAAGTAACTCACAGAAGAGGCTGTCCCAAACCTCCTGGAGAACACTGAGTGTCCTCAGTGAAAACAGGAAGCGAGCAGACGGTCAAACTTCCATGAGTGATACAAGTTTGCATCTGACATAGCCTGGATGGGACCAGGAGGAGTCTAGCCTTTCTGCTTCCTGCCCGCCTTCCCGTCTGACTTCTGCATACACCTTAGCTGACCCATATTCACCCAAGAGTATAATTTTGAATTTCCAGAGAGACGAAATCCTAAGTGACACAGCTGGAATCACCAACCACTGGGGAGGTGCTTTGGGAGTGGAGAGGTGCCCTGGTGATGTTCAAACTCATAATGGTTCTCTCGGCTTTCGCTGGCAGAGGTCACTCCTGGTTTTGTAGGGTTTACAGCAGTATTTTATTAGGCTGCTATTTCCTTTTCATGGACACACCCCTACTCTCAAGATGGGGTGAGGGGTCTCACCTTTATTACTTGCACCACCACCCCACCCCCAATTTGGCACAGTGGTTACAGTTGGTTTTTGAGTGAGTGAATGAATGAATGAATGAATGAGCTGTTTCCTTCCTGACACAGGTGAGCTGAGTCGTCAACTGGAAGAAAAGGAAAGCATAGTATCTCAGCTTTCCAGGAGCAAGCAAGCCTTTACCCAACAGATAGAGGAGCTCAAGAGGCAACTGGAGGAAGAGAACAAGGTACCCCGCTCAGAAGGATGTTTTCTTGGTCTCATTTTCAAATGGCTTCTGCAAAATAACAACAAGATTACCTGACAATTCAGCCAGTGCTGAGAACAGGGCACGTGGCACGTGTGCTGCACACAGTCCTAATCCATCCGGGGACCTTTTGATTTTTTTTTTTAAGGCCAAGAATGCGCTGGCCCACGCCCTGCAGTCCTCCCGCCACGACTGTGACCTGCTTCGGGAACAGTACGAGGAGGAGCAGGAAGGCAAAGCCGAGCTGCAGAGGGCGCTGTCCAAGGCCAACAGCGAGGTGGCCCAATGGAGGACCAAATATGAGACGGATGCCATCCAGCGCACGGAGGAGCTGGAGGAGGCCAAGTATGTGTCTCTAATTAGAACCCTTAAGGGATCTCATGGCTTAGCACATTGGCTCTAGAGTGGCTCCGGGATGAAGCTAATGAATGTATCTGTTTTGTTACTGGAGGTTTCCCCATCAAGAGAGTCTTTAAATGTAACATTGGCTGAAATGTGAAATGTAACAGAATGAACTACTTCAGTCTAACGCTCTCCCAACTGAGCTATTTCGGCGCTGCAACAGAATGAACTACTATAGTTCATTGACATCAACTTTGATCCTGGTTAGACCTGAGAAAGGCCACTGATCACAGACTCTGAGCAGATGGGGGATTCTCTTAAGGTTTTTTCGCAGAGGCATGTGAGCCAGGCAATTAGTGTCTCCGGGGTGGTGAGCAGCGATGCTCAAGAAGATTGAAACTTAATGGCGTCGGCTTTCTTTTCATTTTCTTGAAGAAAAAAGCTTGCTCAGCGCCTTCAGGATTCGGAGGAGCAGGTCGAGGCTGTGAATGCAAAATGCGCTTCCTTGGAAAAGACCAAGCAGAGGCTGCAAGGGGAGGTGGAGGACTTGATGGTGGATGTGGAGAGAGCCAACTCTCTGGCTGCCGCTCTGGACAAGAAGCAGAGGAACTTTGACAAGGTGCGGGGGTGCTCCGTGCTGGCTGAGCTCCACGGTGTGGGCATGTTGTAGGACTGTAGGAGACAGGGATAGGCTGCCTGCTCTGCCCTTCTTTAGCATGGTGGCCATAAAAACACTCCTCGAACTTCACTAGCAGTTTGTTTCTCCATCTGTGACATGACCTGGGAATGGGATGAGGCAGAGAAATCCCTTCCGATGACCGTTGTAGCAGTCACACAGTTTCCATCGCTCATACCTGTATCTTTAGGGGCTGAGACTTCAACTTAGGCCCCTCCCTGTGACAGACAAGCATGATTTGAACCACTGTTTTAATGAAATACATCCGTTCAGAGCCTTTTTCTTTTTGTTATTAGGAAAAGGGTAATTATGTCTAGCTAATTTTTTCTTTAAGAATTCATTTGCTTTCTGGATATGACAGTGGTTACTGACTGATTATCTTGAGTAAGCGAATGAAATGAAATCTTTGCTCGTTCAGTAATCTAGACCAGGCCCTAGCTCTGAGAGTAGCCACTTCAGGGGATGACATTCTGTTAGAAGCTCGGCAGAGAGCTCCCTGACAGAATCTTTCCACGCTGCTGCTGCAGGTGTTAGCCGAGTGGAAGACGAAGTGTGAGGAGAGCCAAGCAGAGCTGGAGGCGGCTCTCAAGGAATCCCGGTCCTTGAGCACTGAGCTCTTCAAACTGAAAAACGCCTATGAAGAAGCCTTGGATCAACTCGAAACTGTGAAGCGAGAGAATAAGAACTTAGAACGTAAGCCATTCCGAACCGCCTGAGGTCGTGGGAAACCCAGAGTGTGCGAGGGCGGGTGAGGCTCCGTTATTCAGGCTCCTCCACACCGCTCGGCTGATGCACCGGTAGAAGCCGCTCACCGTTGACAAGCAGTTGTTCTGGGTCTCTATACAATATCTTATCTCTGAGAAGCAGAGGGTTTTAGAGTCCCAGAGAGCTATTGAAAGGCATTTAGTGGGTGCTTCGCATTCCCGGAGCCTGTGTGGCGGCGTCCAAACGCAGTGCAAACTTACTTCATTGCAGAAGAGATAGCAGATCTCACCGAACAAATTGCTGAGAACGGTAAAAGCATCCACGAGCTAGAGAAATCCAGAAAGCAGATGGAGCTGGAGAAGGCTGATATCCAGATGGCGCTGGAGGAAGCAGAGGTGAGGATGGGTCGGGAGGCACAAGCCAGAACAGAGGGCAACAGTGTGTGTCTGAGGCGTTCACACTTCACGCTTCTGGAATCCAGATTCTAAGGCTCGCTCCTTCCCTCTGACTGCGAGGCTGAGTGAGATGATGCCCGTGAGTTATCTTACATGTATTGGAGAGAATCATCACGTTAAAATAGGCTTACTCTTGAAAGTTTACAAACCCTTAGCTGAGGTTAGAATAGCTGTAAGGCGCTTCTTGCCCTTAAGTAACGAGAACATTGTAAATACGTTTCGTGTCCAAGCGCACGATCATAAACGAATAACCGTAAAATGGTTCGCTTCTGCACTGAAGGTAAGTTAGTTTATTTAAAGGTGGCTTTGACTATTATGGGATTTGATTTAGGACTATCTCCTCAGAGCTTTGCTGACCCAATGTCGTGTGACCGGCTCTAGGACGGTGCAGAAACGGTTCGTGTTTTTTTGTTTTGTCTTTTAAAGGCAGCTCTGGAGCACGAAGAAGCCAAGATCCTCAGGATCCAGCTTGAACTGACGCAGGTGAAATCAGAGATCGATAGAAAGATCGCAGAGAAGGATGAAGAGATCGAGCAGCTGAAGAGGAACTACCAGAGGACAGTGGAGACCATGCAGGGCGCCCTGGATGCTGAGGTGCGCAGCAGGAATGAGGCGATCCGGCTGAAGAAGAAGATGGAGGGCGACCTCAATGAGATTGAGATCCAGCTGAGCCATGCCAACCGCCAGGCCGCAGAGACCATCAAGCACCTCCGGAGTGTCCAGGGACAGCTGAAGGTGGACGGAGCTTCCGGGGGTGGGGGGACTTTTCCAGTGTCCAGATCCGAAAAGACTAGGCAAGGCTTGTGGTCCTTGGCCCTCACTTCACACACTTTCTCTTCTGGCCAGGACACCCAGCTGCACCTGGATGACGCTCTCCGGGGCCAGGAGGACCTGAAGGAGCAGCTGGCGATCGTGGAGCGCAGAGCCAACCTGCTGCAGGCTGAGGTGGAGGAGCTGCGGGCCACTCTGGAGCAGACGGAGAGGGCCCGGAAGCTGGCAGAGCAGGAGCTGCTGGACTCCAACGAGAGGGTTCAGCTGCTGCACACCCAGGTGAGGGCAGGAGCATTGGGGTACGAGGGTCCACCTCAGACGCTGTGTATGACACTCCCTCCTCCTCCTCAGAACACCAGCCTCATCCACACCAAGAAGAAGTTGGAGACTGACCTCACACAGCTCCAGAGTGAGGTGGAGGATGCCAGCAGGGACGCAAGGAACGCCGAGGAGAAGGCCAAAAAGGCCATCACTGATGTGAGGCCCCTGCTCCCTTCCTACTGTGACCGCTGATATTGTGTCTCATTAAAGCCCTGCTTTCCCCCAACCCCACGCATGCCTGGTAGAAGTCCACCCTCTTAGGACACACATGGTGTCTGTGCTGACCCCAGACCACTCCCAACTCCCCTCATATTGACTGTTCCCCCTTGTACTGTCCAAAGCCGGCAGATGGGGGAAGGGCAGGATAGGAGTATACTTTTTCTCCTGCCTCCCGAGAGGTGTTTCTTTCACATGCATCTGGAAATGAGACCCTCTGATGGTGTTCACATTCCACCACATGGCTCCTTTCCTCTCTAACGTTCCTGGGGCTCCAGGCTTTCTGCTTCAGGCTGATGGCGCCACCTACTGCCCTCTACGGGAATATCACCCCAATGCTGTTTTACTTTGCTGTAGTCGTTCGTTACTTAATGAGTCCCTCCTTGATGGGATTCTGTTGTCTCAGGATAATCTCCAAGCCTTAGGATCTTTTGAAACTGTGTGTTGGTGATGATTTTTTTTTTTAAAAGACCTCCTGGGCTTTGGACAGGTCTCAAGGAGAGCAGGTTTAGGAGACTGCTCCTCACTCAGTCCTTGTAGAGTTTATTTAATAAAATTTATATCCCAGGTGTAGCTTTTGTCTTGTTTCAACGTGGGAAGTGTGCTTATTCACGACCGTACCCGCTGTCCTTTCTGTAAAGCATGCTCTCTGTTCACTGTGGAATTCCGGCTTCCACAGCCGCAAGATCTTTGAGCCTTGCCTTTCAGGCCGCCATGATGGCGGAGGAGCTAAAGAAGGAGCAGGACACCAGCGCCCATCTGGAGCGGATGAAGAAGAACCTGGAGCAGACGGTGAAGGACCTGCAGCACCGTCTGGACGAGGCTGAGCAGCTGGCACTGAAGGGCGGCAAGAAGCAGATCCAGAAACTGGAGACGAGGGTACTTGCCGAGGGGGAGACTGCCTGGCCAAGCCTTGCCAACCTCCTCTCCCCTCCCCACATTCAGAGCCCAGCGCTAGAATAACGTCCCAAACATCTCTCCAGATCAGAGAGCTAGAGTTTGAGCTGGAAGGGGAACAGAAGAGGAACACAGAGTCTGTGAAGGGCCTGAGGAAGTATGAGCGGCGTGTCAAGGAGCTCACCTACCAGGTAGGTGCAAAGGTCACCTAAGACAAGTTTTCTCTCCAACGTACAAATACTACTCAAAGCTTGGAATTGGACACTTGTGCACCCCTGGACTGGCTGGGCCCTGGTACAAGTGCCCCCCCCCCCCATCCCTTCATTCATTTGCAGAGTGAGGAGGACAGGAAGAATGTGCTGAGATTGCAGGATCTGGTGGATAAACTTCAAGTGAAAGTCAAGTCCTACAAGAGGCAGGCTGAGGAGGCTGTAAGTCAGACGCATGCGTAGCCTGTTCTGTTTCCCACGGTGGGGTGGGTTGGGGAGTGGGGGCGGGGTGGGGTGGGGGAGTGGGAGGGACCGGAGAGAGGATCATGCAGATTTCACCCGCTGAGCTCTTTCCTTTAGGATGAACAAGCCAATGTTCATCTCACCAAGTTCCGGAAAGCCCAGCATGAGCTAGAGGAGGCCGAGGAACGTGCGGATATTGCAGAATCGCAAGTCAATAAACTGCGGGCTAAAACCCGGGACTTCACCTCTAGCCGGGTAAGCTGACCTGGGAACGCCCACCGAAATGCTACTTTCGCCGTCGGAGACTCTCAAGCTCAGAGAAAGAATGTTCTTTACAGCCATTTACCTGGGTGGAGCTCTACTAGAAACACCTTTGTAAAAAAAAAAAAAAGCATTGTCTCTTTAGCGCCCTCTGCTGGTATTAGATGGGTTGTTTAGGAACATCCGCTAAAGGTGGCCGCAGATATCTGCAATTACTGTAACCACAAATCCACTGTGGCTCCTACACCAATTTCTCAGGCTGTGGAGCAATTTCATGTGGGCCATCATGCATCTTCCCAAAGGGCCCCCTAATTCCTTGTGTCCCGCTGAAATATACAAACAACTCTTTGATGCTTGCGAGAAGAGGGGTCCAGAAAGTGTCTCTGTTGCCTGACTTGACTGAGAGCATCTGCGTTCTCTCTAGATGGTGGTCCATGAAAGTGAGGAGTGAGCATGTCCTCCTGGTGAGGGGCAGAAGATATGCAGAATGTATGTTTTCGTGGCTCCTGACCATCCTGCTTAATTTCCACGTAACCCCTTTCCACATGCAATAAAATTTGCCTTGTTTCAAGTTGGGTCTTTTGTCTTGTGCATTTCTCTCATTTCCTCAGAGGAGTTTATTCCTCTTTTGGCAATTTTTATGCTGGGTGCTGAAATATTAGCAAGCAGTTGTCTTTGTAGATTAAATCTGTGTGTGTGTGTGTGTGTGTGTGTGTGTGTGTGTGTGTAAGGGGATGGCTTTTGATTTAAATTTGAACTTAAAAAATTCAAGATACTTCCAACTAAGCATTGCTTCAGTGGGGTGGGGGAGGGAGAGTTTATGAAAGTCATCTATTAATATCATATAAGCGAGACACGAAGGTTGGGTTCAGGAACGCCTAATTTCAAACTGGGGAGGATTCCTCTCCTGCACATTTTTACTAGGGAAATGTATCTCAAAGCTAATAAATAATGGTTGGGCTCCATACAAGATATGACCGAATGCCACGGTGTCTGGTACTGTCAAGAGCTCAGAGGACAGTGATAGAGCTCTTGTCTCAGATACACAGGGCTCTGGGTTCAACTCTCAGCGCTGCCAACAAACAAATGAAAAAACAAGGCATTTAAAAAATAGGGCAGGAAAGGAATTCCATTTGCCTCCCCTGCTCTGTCTTGCTATCCTGGGTGCAATCCACCTTATTTCAGAGCTGAACAAACAGACCCCTCCCACATCTCCAAGCTGGAGAAGACAAAGGTGGAGAAAGAATAACCACCATGCTGACTAGCCAGCAGGACAGAACCCTCTATCCAAGATCAACTCGACAGGTAGATTGCCAGGAACACACTCATCACGGGGATTCCCAAGTCCCTTTCCTTACTGAGGTCTAGAAGATTCTGGGCCAGTCAGTTTGACTCAGGCAGGGAGTAAAGTCCGAGGGGCTTTTGACGGTACTGGGAACGGAGTCCGCATCTCTTTAGGGCTTGCGGCTATGGAAGGAAGGAGGGTAGTGTTCTGGTCAGGTTTGCCTTTTCGGTGCTCCTGCAATCGCTGTCCAAGACCATGTCGCTTTGATTCACCTTCAATGCCTCATGGCAATGCCATGGCTGACAAGTGGCATGAAAGGTGGCTGTTGCTAAGTGGAAATCACTGCACTGAGAAAAGGTTTGATGCACTGCCCGAGCTGAAGTGGGTCCGGGAGAGCAACGGTCACTCTGCTCCTCTCAGAAGTTAGGAGGGCTGCTGCACACTGCCTTCTGTAGAAGTGCAACGGAGAAGGCAAAGCAAGCTCGGTTCTAGGAATTCTAGGTGGTGAGTGCAGAAGAAACAAGAGACCTGGGCTGTCGCAGTTTTCACACAAAATTGGAGCCCTTGATGAATTGCTATCAGAAGTAGGAAAAGATACTGTTGCCCGGCATTCTCTGCCTCCCTGGTAAGGGCATGCACACTGTTGCTTGCATAGAACTCCCTACACTGGGCCTGATCAGGCCTCCAGATGGGACTGCTACCAAGTCAGGGATATAAGATGCAACCAATAAATCAATAACCAATAACCAATAACTATGGGGAGCGCAGCAGAACAAATAATAGAGTTTAAAAAAATACATTGCATATAAAACACAGACGAGTAAAAGAACTTACATATTAAGTGAGATTTAACAGACTTTGTAAGTCAATTGCACTGTATGGATTTAAAAATTAACACTGTGCTTTATTTAAAAATGTGTGTGTGTGTGTGTGTGTGTGTGTGTGTGTGTGTGTGTGTGTGTGTGCATGTTCAAAGCATGTATGTGGAGGTCAGAAGACAGCTTGTGGGAGTCAGTTTTCTTCCACTGTGTGTGTCTTGGGGACTGAACTCAGGCCATCAGGCTTGGTAGCAAATGTCTTCACCCACTAAGCCATCTTGCTGATCCAAGGAGTCGTTAGGACAGAATTTTTATGACAGTTTGTTAAAATATAGAGACACACCATTGAATAGTAACTTCCCCTTCATCCTTGGGGAAGAGTCTGACACTGTGATTCTGTTCTAGAAACAGTCCTTATATTTTACAGTCTGTGCTGCATTTACAGATGAGAAGGAAGGGAAACTGAGCAAGCTTTGCTTGACGTCAGTATACTGACAGAACTTAAGATTCACCAAAGAAGCTCTTGATGTGCCTTATGCAGAAAGATATCTCTCTCTCTCTCTCTCTCTCTCTCTCTCTCTCTCTCTCTCTCACACACACACACACACACACACACACACTCATACACACACTCACACACATACACACATATACACACACTCATACATTCAGATACACATATATACACAGTCACACATTCACACACTCATACACTCAGATACACATATACACACAGTCACACATACACACAAACACACACATTCACACACATACACACATATAAACACATTCACACATATCACACACACATACACATTCACACACATACACACACATATAAACACATTCACACATATCTCTCTCTCTCTCACACACACACACACATACACACACACATGCTCCTGAAAGTCCCTGAGGCTGTGGGATCTGCCTTGTCCACTTACTGGCAAACTATGGCATTGTACACAAAAGTACAGCTCAGTTCTGGAAGCTATCCTGGTGCTAGGCAGCAATTTTGTGAAGGATAGAGGTAGAAAAAAAATTGTTTTCTAAGAGTTATGAATATCATGAATTTTTACCAGCTTGTTTATTCCATAAAGGAAAGGATATCCTCAGTTATAGAAGACATCAGCCCTGTTAGTGAACAGAGAAAAATGAGAACAGAAATCTCCTTCCAAGTGTGGCCCAGCCATGCTACATGAGTGTCAGAGGGACAGCCCACTCTGGCAAGGGAGAGTGGGATGAACTCAGTGCTATTACTGAACTCTTACAGTGGGGACTGCAGGCACTTTCTCATGTCATCCTATAAAGATTCAGTGGTGACGAGACGGGCCTCCATATACTCGCTCACTACAGAAAAAGAAGACACACATGGTAACTTGCCCAAGGTCAAAATGGCAGAGCTGGGGTAGTTTTTAGATTTGAAGACTACATTTACCCTGCAAAGTCTGTCTACAGAGGTAGCAGCCAGATCCTCAGGGGAATCACTCCAAGGAGGGGGGGTTGACAGAACCAGAAGTGTGCTTTCCCCCTTCTGATGACTGTTTCTATTTCTCCTCTGTCTCAGGCGCCATCATAAGCCACCTGCACGCAGCACTGTATCCTTGCGACTTTCCTTTACACAGAGCATAGGATCATAGTACATGGTGACTTTCAGTCCACTTGTGACATCTGCTGACGCTTCTGCACTTGCACCTGGACCCTAGGTCAGGATGAGGAAGAGGCTCATGGTGTTTTCTCACATGGCTTTTCTTCCCAGTTCTCAAAAAACCCAATGCTCTCTTTCATTATTATTTTTTTCCTGCTATCTGGGTAAAGAATTGATTTATTTTTCTCCCTGTAATCTTCATATGATCCAGAATCTTCTGACTTGCTGAGTTCTTTATTGGGTCTCAAATCTCAGAGCTATAGATTTCTTCTATTTTTATTACCTTTTGTATCTTTTTTTAATTATAAGAGAAATATATGTTCAGGAGTAGAAGTTTTAAAAGGTCTGTCGAGTATAAAGGGATGGCTGGCTGGGATGGTAGAGTTCTTTATTTGGAGGGGCCACAAGGTTGATTTATGATGGGCAGATGTCCCCCATCTGAAGGAACCAAGGGACTGGTTTCTAATAGGAGTAACATGTCCTTATGTGGGGAGTTGGGACAGCCTGCGGCCACTGGCAGCTGGTGAGGCTAGCTTTTCATTTCTCCACGCATGGGTCACTTCAACAGCTGAGTTTTAATAAAGCAAATGAACCTCAGACTACGGGAGGTGCAGGCCTCCCAGGACACCAAGGTCTATTTGCGCCCCTCCCACTAATCCGGCTGCTAAAAACAGCTGAGGCTGAGAGGCCCTCAGAGTGCTCCTTGGATCTGAGAGCAGTGATCCAGTTACCCCGAGCTATGCTGAGACATTCCAGGGGCTCTCGTGTCCTGGGCTGCAGGCCACCAGGAGCCAGAAGCCCAAGATGGTACTGACTATTTTTATTCAAGATGGTCATGTTATCTTGGACACATAGGAGCAAGAAGCCCCTTCTTAAGGGCATGTTCTAACAACTGGATCATGGTCCTTTTTTGGGGAGGTTTTTGGGAGCAAGTGACACCCCTCCCCCCCAACCCCTAGAGTTGGCTCTCTTCACAGAAAACCCGGCTGGACAATGCTAAGAAAAGGTTCAACTTAAATGAGGAAAATGGCAAACTACCATCTCCTCAGGCTTCCCAGCAACTATGTGATGTATAACCCCATGGTACATGACAAGTAAGACAGAACCTTGAATTCCAAGGACAGTAAACAGAAAATAAGGACCCAAGGAAAGAGGAGAAGAAACGAAAAACAAAACCAAAACAGAAAACTCTCAATGCAGTCTCGGAGAGTTGGGGAGGGAGGCAGTTTTACCAAGACCAAAAGGGAGGCTTTAGCCACAAGCAAGGTGCTTTGTACACAGCGGGCATATCACGCCTGTGCTGAATCCAGTTCTTAATAGAAAAGGTCAAAGGTAAAAAATGGGGAGAATGTGTTGCCCTTGGGTAAAGCCTGTTCTCTCCACTTCCACTTCCTGCCTCTCTATTCTGACTCCCCAATCAGTAAAGAAGCGACAATAGAATTCAGAAGTGATTCCTTACAAATTTTCAGACAACCATGAACTCCATTTTGTTGGCTTCTCAAGCAACAGGTCCCAGAGCCTCCACCCTACACGTTGGTGGCCTACTAGGCACTTCCTGTCTGTGTCTTCACACAGCTGTCATTTATCAAGTACCTTCTCTTGCCCAGAATTGGGAGACAGGAGCAGAAATCTCTTGGAAAGCGAGATAGAGGAAGAGGGAGAGGAGGAATCCTTGTCCTCAGAGTGGGGAGGGCAGGAGAGCGGGGAGAGAGACATACATTTCCAAATGTGGCTCAGCCTCTGCCCTGGGTGACATCGACAGCAGCTGCCCCTATTTTGGGCCTGAGGTGTCTGTGCCCGGGCAACAGGTGTGAAGACTTAAGATTTCCTGGCACATTCCCTGGGGCACACTTCACCCTTCACACGACAGGTTTGTCAGAGGTTAGAAACACAGACTCTCCTTTTTCTGATTTCCAAGTCAGCCTCGGGGATCTAGGCCTCAGCATACGGGTAGTGACTCGTGGTTTCTGGGACTCCCTTGCTCACTTGCACGCACATACGCACACACATATGCACGCTCCCTTTCCTGAGCTGAAGAGGAGCGAAGTACACATCAGTTATAGTCAATGCCCAGGAGCCAAATAAGAGCGTAGCCCAGGAGCAGAGATTAACTTACCCACTTTGTCGTCCAGCCCCAGGCTTAGCATCCCTATACTAATAGGACCTTCCAAGGGCTATGTGGACCATACGTTCCCACTGATAAGTGTCAAAGAGGGTGCTGAGGGTACCTGGAAGAGAATGGGGGGACAAGAGACGCAAAGAAGGACGCCAAGACAAGAGTCTGATCAAGGCAACAATTTTATTTTTTTCTCAAGGCTGAATTTATACCATAACAGGGGTAACAGAGGGAGGGGGTAAGTGGGAAACATTTACACAGGCCAAGGACACAGCTCTCTTGTGGTCAGGGAATCGGCTGATGTTGACAGGATGTCAGAAAGGTCACAGGTTTGTCATATCTATTAGTCAGCAGGATGTTGGTTCTTCAGAAAGGTTATAGGTCATCACATTGGGCATCTTGACGTCAGATGTATTTCTCAGCAAGGTCAGAACTTTATCATATCAATATTCATCCTGACCACCAGATTTGTATTAGTCCTCTGCAGGTGGCAGGGGATTTTCCACGAACCCAGTCATACTTAACCCTAACCATAATATTAACATCAATAATGGAGGGTTTCAAGGGCATTGCTCCCAATAGATAAGACTTGACATTATTGGTCATCAGGAGCAAAAGCACACAGCCCTTTGTCTCCAAAACACTGCAGAATAAAGACTAATCTTTTAGGGAAAAAAAATCAGCACTTTGACTGTGATCCTTATGATTAGGGGCAGCTTATGTTAGGATGCTTTCCAGATACTTACGTCCTTTGTGCTTACCTCAGGGAGGGATCAGAAGGCAGTGCCAGCCCAGCTACCTGGATGCTGGAATGGGCACCAGCCACAAGAGTCCAGGACTTCTGTAGCCTGTCATCAGAATAGTTCCCTGAGCTGAGACTCCAAACCCTGACCCAAGGCTCGAGTGCTTGGCACCCAGCACAGTGTTACTGTCCTTGCTTCCTCCCCTCAGGTTCTGTCTTGTCTCACAACACTGAGTAATTTGTCACCTTTGTTCCACTGTCCGAATCATAGATAAGAAATGCACACAGGTTTTTGTGCCTCTTGACATCTTTGTAAGGAAATATTAATAGTGGTTCAGTGGCTTACGCCATCCTGAGCTAGCTCCAGAGATTAAGAAGACAGTTTGAATATTAATCATTACTCTACATGAAAAGAGCAATTTTGGCCAGTTTTTCTTACTCTGTTTCATGACTTCATCGAACTCCCCTTTTGGGTTTTAAAGGCTGTCGTGAAGAGGAACCCATGGTCTCTTGAATGTGAAATAGGAGAGAGTAGTACCAGGGATTAAAGGTTCAAGTGGGTGTCTGCCTATAAAACCCATATGGAAATGCACTATCTTGTAGCTAAATTGCAAAAATAAAAAATTTTAAAGGAGTTTAAACACAAGTACTCTTCATGGGTGAACAGTGCTTCCCCCAAGAAGGTATGGTTATTAAATTAAAATTGTGTCAGACTTCAGGATACTTTTTTTAGGGGTTATGATTTGTCAAGGAGGCTGTAGAGACCCCTCCCCCAAACAACACAAGCTCTTGGTTTCCCACCACAGCCATGGTAAGATCCCATTGCTGAAGACACAATACACTCTGGTTGTGAGAACTCAGGCTGGACCTGACCTGAAAACTCCCCCCCACCCCACCCCCCACCTGAGAGATCGCTTCCACAGTGCCGGAGGTGCTATGATGGCCCCTGGAGGAGAGAAGCCACTGGTGGTATTGCCCAGATGTGAACCCTGACTGCTACAATACTTATCTGATGGGCAAAGGTGTACAGCATAAAGGTTACGAGGCGAACCAACCACTTTCTGAAGTTGCGGTCTGGCATTTTAAACTGGACCAAAACCCACAGCTGAGGAGGTTCTAGATCCTGAGGGGAAACCCATATTGTTTTTCTGCAGATTGGATGTAATGTTAAGCATGTGTGTGTGTGTGTGTGTGTGTGTGTGTGTGTGTGTGTGTCTCTGTGTGTGTGTGTATGCGTGTGTGTTTGTCTGAAATGGGTAGCAGTTAATGCAAAGACTTCTAAGTGAATAAAGCTCAGAGAATAAGTGATTTGGGGGCTGTAAATGGGGCCTCTATATAAGAAACATCACACACATACACACACACACACACACACACGCACACACATGCACACACACATGCACACGCACACACACACACACACACACACACACACACACACGCACACACACAGAATGAGCAGAATGTCAGAGCTCAAGAGCAGAGCGGAGTGTTGTGAAGTTTTGGTTTCTGAACACGCTGTGACCATTGTACTCACCGACTTATTGCGGCTCTAGCTGCGCAGGACCAGCCAGTGTCCCACCGCGGAGCACTACCTGGACTCAACGGGTAACACACAGGAAAGGAAGAAAGACAAGGGAAGGACAGGAGGTGGGAAGGAGACAGGCGACATCCCCAGCCCTCCGGTTTCAATGCTGTTTTACAACTTCTTACTGAGTTGCTCAGGCTGACTTGCTTACCAGGCCTTGCCTTTTCCATCCTCCTGCTTCAGGTCTGGTAAATATAATCACGACACGTCGTAAACACACGCAAAATGCCAAAGAATAACTAAAAGAATACCCAACACAAAAACCCCATGCTCTGAGATGCACGTGACTTTACTAGCTGTTTGGTTCAAGAGCACCTGGGCCATAGCCGTCATAAATGAAAAGCCAGCAGCAGTCGAGGGTGTGCTTGACATCCCAGTCTGGCAAGCATCTTGGCTCATTTGCCCGGAACACAGTAGGACCAGTCACTTCATGGCCATGGGACTCCCTGGAAACACAGTAGGACCAGTCACTTCATGGCATGGGGCTCCCTGGGAACACAATAGGACCAGTCACTTCATGGCCATGGGGCTCCCTGGGAACACAGTAGGACCAGTTACTTCATGGCCATGGGGCTCCCTGGGAACAGCTTGCTGCTGCTACCCTAGATGAAAAGGCATCAAAGATCCGTGTGGCCAGCCCAGGAAAGGATCAAAATCTCCAAGTCCAAGTATGATTTCTCTGGAACGCATCTTCTTTTCCCACTCGAGTAAAGTGAGCCACAGTAAAATGGGAACGATATACAGTGTCCAAGCTCACAGCTGAGTCTGTGTAGCACAACGGAGATCTCCTCAGAGGCCGGCGTGAAACCTGTGTGACCCTCCACAGTTCTACCCAAACACGCATGGCCTCTGTTACGATCACGCTGCATCCCACCTGTGACAGAAGAAAAGTACCCTCACTTGATTCCCCGCAAACACGGTCACTTTCCGTTTGCTGAAATTCTCGCACCGCTAGGCTGTCTTTTCACACCAGCTCAGCCACCAGTGCACATTCTGACATGTTTCTGGAAGCAGCCCCTGTCTTCAATCATGGAGGTCAAATCTGGACCTCACACAAGCTACACAGAGACTTCACAACTAAGCTGTATCCCCAGCCTATGATTTACTTTTTATTTTTATTTTGTGACAAGGTCTCACTGAGTTGCTCAGGCTGGCTTTGAACCCACTCTGTAGCTTACCAGGCCTTGACTTTTCCCTGCTCCCCCCTCAGCCACTTCAGTACCCAGGTCAACTTCGATCGAACTTTCTATCTTACCTATCTTTGTATTTCCAGTGCCTACCCCCGATACCCTGTGTTTTCAAAGACTCTGGGGACTTGATTTTCTCATATTTGTCCCAAGTAGGTGAAGTGAAGATAATAGAGGTTAGAGATACATTCTCTATTGTCTCGGTCTCTCTCACTTCCACTGATGGGAAAGTAGGGGCTAAGAGTCTGTCTCAGGGTCACCCTATCTGTGTGTGGCTGTGTCACGAGACTTTTCTACCTTGGGGACACCCCGCCTACCTACTCCCTTACCTCCTGACCCGTCTGTCCACACAGTCTCCCATCTGCTCCATCTCAACGACCACGGTGTAAGTTCCTAAGCATGGCCTCCCTTACCAGAGACCTGCGCTGAAGCCGAGGCTCCAGGACGTCATGCTGTGCTTGGCGTTATCCTTGAGTGCTCGGTACCAGACTCTCCCACTAGGTGGCACCACTGCTCCGCTAGGAGCACAGTTCCCACAGATCTGTGATAACTCACATTCCACAGGTGCTGTAAGTGGCTCCGGAAAGATGTGGGTGGACAGCAAGGGCTCCCCACCACCGCAGCCTGCATTCATTAGAAAGTGCCACAGCGATGCTGTTGGCTATTCAAGTTGAGGTAAAAGGGAAAGCTGGAGATGGGGATCGTGTCTCAATTTAAAATTTTGTTCATCGTGGAGTTTTGCGTATTCAGTATGATTTTTTTTTGGGGGGGGGATGCTCAATGATGAGGCTTTGCCCAAAGATGAGAATTGGGACATGGTGGTGTGACTGTGCCTGATGAGTTGCTATGGCAACAGGTCCCTTGCTGTTCCTCTTTGTGAAGGCGCTGGACTAGCCAGCCTCCATTCTTGTGCATGAAGCTATTGGGAAGAGAGGACCATTTGTAGCAGCTAATGCCTCTCAGGATATATGTCCACATGGGAAGACGCCACTTTCTCTGTGAAGCCACTTCTGCTGTCCACACCCCTTACCACTCCTTGCCACTTCCCTGCCTGGCCAGGTCCTCCCCCCCCAAAGCCCTGAAGTCCACAGCACCCCTACCAGGATTCATGTTAAAGCTCTGGTCAGTAGAAGGGGCAGGTTTTCTAGCTTTCTAGAACAATCCTTAGTCTTCTACATGGCGTAGTTCTTTTCTGTAAGGAAGGAAACGGGTTTTAATCGCCGAGCAGGCTCCCTTTAGGCTCCTTCCTCTCAGCCTGAGAAGAACCTCCTTTATTTTCTCTCCCGTCTGGACTGTATTCTTCATTCCTCCACATGACGCCCCTTCTCATTGTCCTCCTCTCTTTCTGTGGGCCCAGGCTCCACAAGGTACAGCAAGGAAAGGACGTCAAATGAGCAGCCCACCAAACCCACAGGAACCACGGCGCCCAGCGTGCAAACCGTCACTCCTAACCTTGGTGGAGAGCCGGCTGTGGAGCTTTGTAAAACACGACGTTTATGGTCAGGCACTGTGGGATAAATGCATTCTTACTCCCAGCTACCTGGGAGGCTGAGGCAGGAGGATTACTTGATTCCAGGATTTAGATGCCAGCAGAAGCAACATAGCAAACATCTGTCTCCAAGCAAGCGAGCGAGCAAGGAAGCAAATACCCAACAACAGCAAATTGCCCCGGTCACCCACGAGATCATCACTATCAGAGTCTCCGAGGCCCAGTCCCATGCACCAGCAGTTTATAACACCCCCAAGCCTCCCCCTGAAAGTGATTCTCAGCTGGTGGGAATTGGGGCACCCCAAAACCAAACCAAACCAAACCAGGCTTGGGTTCAATTGAGCCTAGGCTGCCATCTACAGGCCAAAGCGGAGGCTGCTTTCAATTGCAGGTAGAGAGGGCGGGGTGACGCAAACGCTTTGAATCTGCCTTCTGGCTCTCCAACACCCATTGGACAGCCGCATCATCCCCAGAAACGGTGTCTTCTCAGGGTGAGAGGGTTTCCACGCCTCTGTCCTGCTCCCTCCATCCCGGAGTCTCCATCCCTGCGTGACAGGCTAAGAGCCCATCTAGAATTTAGTCTCAGATTCCAAAAAACATGCAGAAAGTATGTGTGTGCTTGAACACTACTTTAAAGTCATATCTCCCTGTGCATTCTGCTCGGGGCGAGACTGGATACGGAATTACATCTTTACAGGTTGTTGTCACCAGGGGCTGAATTCATATTCATATGTGAAGAGCCAGACGTCTTCTGTGAGCCTCTACTTCTTCATCTGTAGCACGGCTAATTACCGCACCCATCTTAGAGGATCAATGCTACAGCTCAGATAAAAGGCCCCACGCAATAGCAATAGTGTCTGATAGAAACGGCAGTTCCCAAGAGGTAGCTGGATTGTCTGACAACGGCAGGGCCAGAGAGAGGCATGGGATACGCTGTCTTCTGCTCATTTTATTCTCATCACAGCATGACTGGGTTCATGCAGGTGAGTTAAACTGGTCCTGAGACCCAAATACCGAGGGTACGTGCTTAAACAAACAAACAAACAAACAAACAAACAAACAGGTTAAGTCAGACACGCTAACCCCATCTTTAAAACTAAGCTGCATTTTTTAGAGTGCCACCAGAGGGCAGTGGTGGGCCACAAATGAATGGCCAGATTCATGGACCAAGCCTGGGCTAGGGATGCTGTCTTGGTTTTAACCACCTGAGTTTACTTAAGCCTGGAATATCACATCCACTAATTTGCCCAGGTCTGAGTCTAAATTCGCTTCTGGCGTCCACCTACAACTTGGGGTCGCGGTGACAACTTTAAGGTGGGTTTGGCTTTCATGTCCATAACAGCTTCCATGTAACCGTGTTCTCTCCTCATTCACTCACCTGCAAACAAGGCAGATGGATCATAAAGTGCATCCCCTCTGCCGAGTCTGGCCTGAGACCCCATCCCCGTGTCTTTGGATCTCGTCATTCGGGAGGTGCTCTCGGTGCCTGCTGAACACTGTTCCACCCACCATTTTTCCTTAGCTCAAAGCAGGTCCTACAAAGGGTTTGGTTTCTCTGATAGAGACTGAAATACTGTGACCACTCCAGATCCACAGTGACCCAAGTGTGGGGCAAGGGAGAGTGAGCACAACCCCAGGCCTCTCTTGAAAACAGTCCCCAAATCTCAAATCCCCGTGCTCCCTTAGTGAAGCTTCCTCCCTGCCAAGCTGACTCAAACCTCAACGCTTCCTGTAAGAACTGAAACAAGAGCCCAGAATTGTGGCGATGCCCACAATTCAACTCCTCTGCCTTCATCCCACCCTGAGAGACAAATAAAGCAAAGGCAGAGACTTACTTTCTAAGCCAGTTAAGCAGCGAAGGGATAGGAAACATCCCTTCAATCTAGCAAGCGCTCAGGTCATCTGGGCAGCAATGTGCCCCACTAACCTCAGGGCTGCCTGGACCACCCGACCCACAGGTTCTCGTGTGAGAACGTTTTGATTATGTGTGCTCCTTAAGGAGAATAGGGGAAAGTGTTCTTGCAGGATTATGCAATATTAGAAACAAGGAAGTCGATAGGATGCTTGACTTGAGTGCTGCAGACTATTTTAAGAAATGGGAGAGGAAGGATATGAGGACTCAGAGGGTTTAATGCCGATTAAATCAGAGAGATCACAACATCCTTGTCGGGGATTTATTGCTAAGACGGAATCGTGCTGAGCGAACAACACAAGGTGCTCAAGACAGCAGGAGAAGAAGAGAGTGTCCTTTTGGCTTGCCTGATCACCTTAAGAAGAAAGAGAGACACACAGAAGAAATTCATGGTGGAATCACATCGTGAGCCTCAGGCTTGATCTGGTTTATGCCCTACCAGGACAAACATGGAGAAAAAAGGAAAGAAACCCGAAGGGAAATGATGGTTAAAAAGAGTTTAGGGGCACAGGGTCATATTCAAGAAGTCATTTGATGGCCTCAAAACAGGTTCCTGACAAGGGAATCTGGAAGCTGACAGGCAGCGTCCTGTTTGAATACTCCTGGCGGTCGCCATTAGCCTATCAAGATCAAAGAGCTGAGGCATCTAGGACAGGCAAGCGCTACTAATTGCACTGCTTAGAAACAGCTTTGTAGACCAGGCTGGCCTCAAACTCACATAGATCCACCTGCCTCTGCCTCCCTAGCGCTGGGATTAAGAGTGCGTGCCACCATTGCCCAACGACACTTTCAGCTTCTTGTAGGTCCTAAGAGAAGATGCCACACCGGCATGACGCCTGTGAAAACTGTTGCCCTGCATCACCTAGCTTATTTCTCTTCACACGATGGCCTGAGGTAGCTCCTCAGTCACACCACTGAAGGTGGAAGGATCCCTTTAGCTGTGGCTATGTCACCATGGGGAGGATGCATGCTTGCCTGATGTCTGTGAAATGCTGTTTCTGCACACGGTGGCAAAGTTGTGAGGGGATTATCTGGAAGATCACTAGTGGGTAGCTTTTTTGGGGGAAGAGACCTAGCCACAAGGCCGCCATGAATTCTGAAGAGCAATGTCTTAACTGGTGATGTGTGGCTCGGCAATAGCCAGGCTGTGGCCTTGAGACACAGCACCGAAATAGGAGCAGGGTAGTCCAGGCGCCAAGTCCCCTTGAAGACTCTCCTCACTCTGAAGTATTTTTAGTCATGGTAATTGTAGGTGGTGAGCAGAGAGCACTACAGCCCTCAAAATAGGTGGCTCTCAAACACGCAAGGTCAGCAGGTGTCACCTCCGTAAGCAGACCTACAAGAAGGAAGGGATTAACTGTGCACAAGACAGCTTTCCAGAAGGGGCTGTCTTGCAGAGTGCTCTGGGGTGACCTTACCCAGGAGATTAACATGCTTCTCCTCCTGTGCCATCAGCAATCAGCAAAATAGCTGACACTCGGGATACTGTGTGTTGTGGTAACGGGGAGAGTAAATGCAGGGGCATGGTGGTCACTTGAGTGAATATCTGGGAAGAGACATTGGGAAGCGAAGCTGGTCACTGCGTCATGGGAGGTCCAGCAGGCCGTTCTGTCTCCTGATCAATGATTGGGCCCTGAGTGTGGAAATGGCCAACAGATCTTCAGAGCTTGATAAAAATGTCCACTTAGCATAGCTAGCTTATGTTCTATGCTTCCTCAGGGATTCAGTTTGGACTGAGAACGGACCCTACTGGCCACATAGTCAAGGCTTGCTCTCCAGCACAGTAGCGACTGGGAAGTGGGAGAATCTGAAAAGGTGGGACCTGGGGGAAGTCTTACAGTTGCTGGAGGTGCACCAGCCCCTTTCTCTGTCACTCGCTTCTATACCCCAGCCACACGGTGAGATGCTTTGCTGTGCCGCACTCGTGCTCATGCCATGATGTGCCGTCCCCTACCCCCACCATCAGAGGCCCCAAGGCAATGGGTTTTCCAATCATGGGCTAAAACCTCTAAACTCTGAAGTCAAATAAGCTGCTTTTCTTTACTTCAGCTTGGTTACTTGGGGTATGAGTTAGCAGAAAGCTTATGGACATGTCAAGTGACATTCTGACTTCATGGGCCAGGAAAGGGATGCTCTAGACTGGAGATTAATTTTACCTCTTGGACCTAGAGATAGCCCGTTTAAGTGAATTATGTGTGAACTTGGTAACCGTCAACACAATTTTGATCATTTGATCACTCCTATGTGCTCCGGTAAGACGCACTCTAGCCAAGCAACGTGAAAACTTCTCACTGAGTACTTTATACCAAACGGCCTAGCAGGATCTGGCAAAATACAGTCTGTACTACCAGGAAGCTTCCAGACCAGTGGCGATCCAGGCCTGATGCACAGGTAAATGTCAGTCTCGTCTGGCTGCACCTGAAAGGGCCACCCACCCTTTCCACGGTCACCATGTCTTGTTTACAGTCAATCTTCAGCCTGTCAGAAACTTCAGATATCATCTGGGCCAGTGCCTTTCAGTTCCTCCCTGCACATCACAACCACTGAAAGAACTTTGGGAAGGCGTCAGAACCTGGAGCCTGGACCCATCCCCTTGGCTGTTCATTTTGCTGATTGGGTGAAGATCCCAGGCGCCCTTACTCTGCAGATCTACCCAGGTGATTCAAAGGTGAAGACAGGGCTCACAGTCCCTGAGCAGGCTCAGCTGTTCTACTTTCCAGGTAGATAAAGTAAGACCCCTAGAGTTAAAGGGACAACTCCAAAGTTAACACTCACGTAATGCAATGGTCTCTAGCAGTCCACGACTGTCTCCCAAGCCCTCTCTTTCACACATAATCTAACATTTCCATCCTCACACATACCCCTCTAGATCCTTAATAATTTTTTTAAATGGCTCCTCACAATACTGTTTAAGCTGTGTCTGTTCTCAGCAATAAACCCCGTGGAGTTTAAATTGAATTGCTATGGATTTAGTAGCAGATCAGTTTACTTCAGCTGTCTATCACACTGCGGGCTCGCATCTCCTCTGGGGACACCCAGGGCTGAGTGCTCTTGGGAAGGTCTGGGGCAGGTGCTGTAGAGCCTTGGTAGGCGTGGTTTGCACAAATAGTGGGAGAAACTGCAGTGTCCACAGGCACTGGGCAGGGGTTGATCCTCATGGGGTCTGTCAAGCTTTGGTGGCACCCATCTCAGGAAGTGAGGAAGGAGGACACGAGGGCCGGGTGATTTATTTCACTCTTCTGGAAAGGCCACAGGTCAGCCTAACCGAAGACTTTTAAAATGAGGCTGCCCATCTGTCACCTGGAATCTGCCGAGGTGACACTGAAGTTGATGTAGAAGAGGAGGAAAAAAACGGTGCCACTGAGTGCCTGGAAAGTGACGCCAGAGGGCACAGTTTAGATTAAATGCTACGTTTGTCTCTTTGGGTTCACAAGGACTCAGGATTTTCAATCCATCTCTCTACTTACTTCTACTTACTGAGGTTTTTTTTTTTTTTTTTTTTTTTTTTTTTTTTTTTTTTTTGAGTAAGGCCATTAATTTTGCTCTTTTTATAAATGCAGTCTAAATTGACAGGTAGTGCCCTTAAATGAGATGGGGTTGGGGTGGCGGTGGGAGATGAATTCCCTGTCTTCTCAGTTTAGCCTCAGGATGAGAAAGGTCCTTGAGATTTGGCCAATAAATCATCCACAATTATGGGTTTGACGAAGAGGTTTCCTGGTTTTTAAATTTGGGAGGAAAGATATGAAAGGGGTTGCCCGGTTGCCTTGGAGGGTGGAAGCATGCATGCTAGCTACCTTTGTTCAATCCTTGGAGCCCATACTGGAGGTAGAGGATAGATAGATACCTGGGAGCTGACCTCTGACTCTCACACATGCTGTGCCACAGTATTCCTGCACAGACTCATAACACATAAACATAACACACACACACACACACACACACACACACACACACACACACACACAGGCAAACACATACATGCACACATTAAATTTATAAAAAAACAAAACAGATTTGAGGATCCTTTGGTGAAATGAGAGGATCTTCAAACTAGCCCTTCTGACCAAAACCCAAGATTGTGTGTTTCTTTCTTCACTTACACATAGATTAAAGGCCTTGGGCGGGAATGTTCACACCAGCTTGAGGGCAAAGCTGCTGCCCCTAGGAGGAAAGCAAGGGAGAATTGTAGCATTTATTATCGTGATTAATCTTAAAGATTTGAAGTAAATAAAAATGCTTGTTAACTCTGACTGGTAGGTTATGGATACTTATGAAACTATCTAACTTTCCTGTCAGCTTGTTTTCATGGTTAAAAATAAAAGCTGTTTTAAGGGGTTGCAGTTCTAACTCAAATGTTTGATGTGTGCATATGAATTCATTGGATATGCTCATCCCCTGTGAGGCTTGTTTCTGGGGGTGGGGATGTGGTGCTCAGCTATTGTCCTATAAATTGACATTTGCCAGAAAGGGTTTATTAAAGAGTTAGGAGAGAAAGGGGTAGCAAGATGGCTCATCAGTCAGAGCTCTTGTTCTGCAAACTTGATTATCTGAGTTCAAACCTGGAACACAGACAGGCCAAAGGGTCTTCTGACTTCCACACACAAGCTTTAGGACATAGACACCCATATATATACATTCTATGCCCACGCACTTACATCTGAGACATAGCCTACAAATGAACATCACATATACAAACATACACATTACATACACACACACACACACATCACACACTCCACAAAAACACATTATACACATGCACACACACACCACACTCATAATGAATGCAACATTTTTAAAGAGCTGAGAAAACAAAATTCAATTAAAATACACAAGTAAAATATGTTAAGAAGTGTTTAGTTTAATAAAATAGCCTTGTTTTTCCAAAACATGATGCTTTAAAAATTTTTTTATTTCTTGAATTTACTTGAGAATGTAATGACACACACAACCTACATTCATTGGACAACTGAGCAGTATTAAAGAGGCTGATGATCTCCTATCTCTCACTTCAATCCTTCTTCCAACCCCACAAGTTAGCCAAGGTGAGCTCCTTGACTTTATTCTTCTGTCTCTTTCTCAGCAAAAATTTTAAAACTTATTCTTGGAAATTTTAGAACCAATTAAAATTTCATGTTCAAGAATGACCCTTTCCCCCCAGTACCCCAGTTAGTTTTGAAAAACATGTACAAGGAAACATAAACAAGATAAAATAAGAACAGCCTAGTGGGCATGCGTTTCTAATTCGGCTTGAACAGACCTTGTATCTCTCAAATCCTGAATCAGAGATTTAGGCTAGACTCGCCTTGCTAGTGTATGTGCATGTATCTTCACTTCGGTCACTTTCTATAAGCGTGTCTTGATGATCCTGGGGGAATCAATAATTCACCAAGGATGCCCTGAGATTCAACATGGGAACCACTCCGTGTTTCCCAAGGCACAGAAGGGATATAGTTAGAGACTAGGAAGGTCCACTGCCTTCTGGATAGTTACAGCTCATCACCCCCCATCACCCCACCCCGACCCCTTGCCTTGCCCTTCTTCCTTGTCCTTCCCTGCACTACCTTTCTTACCCCCTCCCACCCTCCCGCCCCCTGTCTCTGCCTCCAACTGGCAGAAGTGTCTTTGTCACTCACATCTTGGGTAACTGGAGCTCCTCAGCTGTTTGGGTCTTGGTTTGGAAGGACATTCCAGTGTTGTCCTGGCTCCTGGAACAGCTAGCCTCCCAGAGGACTTCACCTGTCAAAGCTGGGGGTTGACTTAGATTTCCTTATGAGAACTCTGTAAGAGAAATCGAAATAAAATAAATCACCATAAACGCCAGAGAAAGGCTCAGCGGAGCAATCCCAGCCCTTTGCTGAGATCTCCATTTCAAAATCAAACTTTTCCCTAAATCTATGGGTGGTGGGTGGGTGGGTGGCTCACTGGGTGGTCCTGGAAGCCATACAGGGGAAAAGCCACCAGAGAAAGATAGTGTTATCTCTCTGGGATGAGCAGAGCCCAGAGCCAGAGGCAGGATGGGAGGTGACAATCTAGAGAGATGGGACATTTTTAGTTAAGAATTGCCATTAATCTCCACAGGGCTTTAGAGATGGGAGTGGGATTTGTCTGAGCAAATAATTGGTCCTCTCGCTACTTTTCCCTCCCTCTCTCTATTCCTCTTTTTCTTTTGTTCTTCTAACCAACCTTAGACACTCCTTTATAAAATAAGGTTATTTGAAACCTTTAGCGCCATAATCTTTGCCCAGGCTTTGCCTGTGCTCCCTGGGGGACAATGACTTGTAGAACAAGCCAGCAGCTCTCAGGGCCTATACACAACTGACGATGAGCCCTGGTATAAAGCAAGGGCTTAGGGCGCAGGCTGGCTGTGACAAATATTACCTCCTGACACTGATGTTGGGGACAAATACACAGGAGTAAGAATGGGTATGGGATGGGATGTCGGTTTTGAGGTGAGCCCAAAAGTACTCTGAAAATGTGCATTTAAGCTTCTTTTTTTTTAAAAAATTGTGTCAAGCACTCCCAGAGGCAGAATTATATACTTTATGAGCTTGTACAACACTGTTGTCAAACAAAAACAAGCAGGAGAAACAAGGACTTTTAAGATAGTCCCCAGGGTCTAATACCAGCAAGCACTTAGTGATCTTGTGTGGGGACAAGGAACCTTGGACAGGCTGCATTCCTGTGCCTGGCGCCAGGGTCCTTTGGCATTATCGTCTTACACAGGGAGAAGCAAGAATGTCTTTATAATCCAAGGCCTGGGCTCCCTTTCCTTGATCCCTCTGGGGTAAGAAATCCGAGGACAGGATGAGCCTGCCAGGCATGGCCTCTTGACTCTGAATCTGGCTGAGAGCTGGGGCCAGAGCTACAGCGCCTGCTGGGAATGTCCTCAGAAACTCTATCAGGTCAAGCGACCTCAGTTGATCTGCCCGACACTGGGTTTCTCTGTCGACCCTCGTCAAGGAAACCGAACTCAATTCCGTCATGCTATACTCATTGCTTGTTATTACGAACCCACTCTGCATCTTCTGAGCACTTCCCTATGTGCTGTGCACAGTACTGAGTCCCTCACACGTCCTTCCATTCCCTTTTCAGGCTCTCGAGATAGGTGCTAGTCTTACCTCTGTTCTATGAATAAAGAGCCTTTCGAGGAAGGAAATGATTTGCTAGAGCCACAAATAAATGAGGTTTAGGGGCTCAGAAAAGCTCTCTATTTGGGTATGCACCAAAGCCCATGTCTGCCTCCTCCACCCTATTCTTCAGAGCTCAGGCTACCACCAATGGTGATGGCAAGATGAGTAGGAAAGCACTGAGGTTTTCTGATGAGCCACGTCCGCTCCGTAGCATCCCAAGTTGGGATGTTAAAGACCCTTTATCCTCCATCTTTTCCTGTCGCTCTAGAGCAGTGTATCTGATATGAGATGCCTGTGGGGGTCTTGACCCACAGGTTGAGAACCTAGAGTGCTCTAGCGCATTCTGGCCTCCTTTCCTATTCCTCATCCCACCCAGTGGTCACTCTGGGCAGCTGACTCTTCTCCAAGACTCACCAAGCTTTCTTAGACCATGTGGTAAGCATGCTTTTGTGTGCTACCTGCTGGAATGACTGCTACTTCATTCTCTCAGGAAAACCTACCTTTTAGAAATAATGGCTGAGTGACTAAGGCCCTTGCTGCAGTTGCCGAGGGTGAGAATTCATCTCCCAGTATCCGTGTCAGGTGGCTCACAACCAACAGCGACTCTAGTTTCAGGGGATCCTATGCCTTCCTCTTGCTTGTGTGGATCCTCGCCATGTAAATACGTGTGCCCACACACATAAATAAACAGTAAATCTTTAAAAGCATGAACAAAAAAAATTGTTATCATCCACACCCAGTGGAAGACTTTTTCAACCTGGAGTGACCTTTCTCCCATCGCTATGATCATGCCACACTCCGAGAGCCTCAAGCCTCCCCACGTCCATATTGGCATTCTTAACCGGCCTTCCATAGGTTCTGTGGAAGCGTAGCTGTTTGCTTTTGCCGGGTCCTCCCTGCTTCGCCGTAGGTACTGACATCATGATTCTTAGTGCGTGTTGGATGCTCAAAGTACCTACAGCACAGATCGAGCTTAGTGGATAACATAAATTTAGAGTCTACTCGCAGACTCTGCGGCTCATGGTCATCGAACAGAAGGCACGTTACCCAAGACAAAATTAAAAGCCAAAGTGAGGTCAGACCCAGGGGTCAGCCCATTGGCAAGCCCTTAGCCTTAAGTGTAAACTCCATGTTGTAAATTCCATTTTTTTTTTAACAAAAAATGGTCCAAGGAATGTTTGTCGCAACACTGAGCTTGGTGACGATCACCAAGGAAAGACTTTCATTCAGACATGCAACTGGAAGGGGGAGGGGTCACTACGTTGATGCAAATAATAGCCCTTCTGGATGTGTCCCATGGGGCTAAAAGGGCCTTTCCAATTAATCGAAAACCAGTTCTACACCGGCTATCCCAAGCCATGGACGAGCCCAATGCTTCAGGTTGATTAAAATAACAAGGTTGTGCCAGTAAACACTGCCACACAGAAATCAAGCTTAGTCATGAGTTTAGGTTCATGAATGGGCTGGGAGCTACTCGCAAGAACCCATTCCTTCCTTCCTCAGTCTTAGTTCCTAATAGGTGCCCTACACTGTGCCAGTCCCAGGAAGGTGGACAGACTCCTCATGGGAGAGAGTCTTAGGACTAAGCAGCTGATGCCCTTGTTAGGCACTTGGTGCTGCAGGACAGAGGGACATCTTTTAGAAAACCTTTTGCTCCCTGGGAAACTCATGGCCACACACATGCTGAGTGCCTACCTAGCATCCTTGCATTTGCTGCTGGAGCGGTCTCTCCCCTGATGTCTTCACGACTGCCATGCTCTACTCCATAGATGGCAACCTGATTCCTTCCTCACCAGTGTCACCTTCCCACATTCAGCACATCCCTTGACTTCGTTCTCCGCACTTCTGGAGTTACTGTCTTCGTTTGTACGCTTACTCACAATCTGCATGTACAATAGGTATAATCTCACACGATTATAAACTCACAGGAAACAGTTTTGCTTTTAATCGTCAGAGTTTGGAATATCTGGATATAGTCAATATTCACACAGAGTTGTGGAGGGAAGGTTATAGCTCAGCTTTCCCACGAGTGGGAGAGACAAGATTCTGCAGACATTGAAAGGGAACTAGAGGAGGTTGGAGTATGATCAGGAGTGAGGCCCCGGGTTTGTTTCCCCACGTTACATAAGCAGCTCAAAGAAAGCGAGAGCCAGCGACAGGCATGAACAGTAACTGATTATGAAAAATCTGTATTTGTTTCTGGAGCACAGTGACCCAAAATAAATGACCATGTGGCATTAGGCCAGAGGGCACCAATGAGGATGGAGATGCAGGAAAGGGCTTGTACAAGGAAATGGACTCCTGTATGACAGGGAGCAAGAGTTTATGAGGGAAGGCCACGAGGGAAGAACCTGCAAAGGCCGGCTGGATAACTCCAGGGTAGGTTCTCAATGCCAGCTGCAGAAAGTATTCTCAAAGACACAAAAGACTAAAAACTCAGCCAGCTGCATCTCCATCAAACACAATCATGTTTCGGGCTGGGGACTTAAGCTCAGTGACCGAGGGCTTGCCTAGCATGCACAGGATCCAAGGTTTGAACCCCAGTACATCAAAAATAGAAAATCATTATGTTCTAAAAGCAACAAGCCTCTAAAATTCTTAGATAATGTTATATTAATACCCAGACCTCTCTTTTCCAAGTTAATTTTTTAAAAGACATTTTAATTATGCAGATGGGGGACTGGGCGGGCACTGAGGAGAACAGCTCTTCTCTGGGGACCCTGCGTGCAAGACACTCACAGCCCAGGCAGGCACAGCACATTTAATCAGATTTGGTACAGACTGTATATCTGCTGGTAGTGCTGAGACTTAATAAAAAGTGTGTTACTGAGGAGATCCGCTCTCAGAAAGGCAGGCTTGGCCATTAAAACACTTTAAAGCAGACCCAAAGGGGGCAGATACAAACCTTCATCCTATGTGCATTTTGGAAAAGTACAAAGAATATTGATTGGCATTTTAGGAGTGGAAATAGGCTCTTTTATGTCTCTTGCTTCTTTAAAAATGTATAAGCAAAGTCACAAAAAAAAAAAATCCATCTGTGTTAATGGCGAGGTGGGAAGCATAGCGGCCTTGTGTGAGGGGGAGTGACACTGCAGAACTTTAAAAAGAAGCCGAGGGTGTCTAAAGGCAGATGAGAAACCTGGACGCTTCCCCGACACAGATCAGCTTCTGTTTGTGGCTCCTCTGGCCACTTGCTGCCATCCCTTCACTACTCAAGGATCAGCCGCTCCTTTCCAAGTATTAAGATGTCAGCGAAAATCTACCTTCTGGGGAAATTCAATCTGGGGTGATGAACTGCTGACGCGCTCGTAAAAATAGCTGTCAGGCGTTCTGACTCCCCTCCTGACTCCTCCGGAAGAACCCGGGTGCGAGAGCAGAGTGGTGTGCGAGCCTCTGGACCATGTGCGCAGACGCACTTAGCCTGGGGTCAGGAAGTCAGGGGTTGGGGGTAGGACTGGGTTTCAGGGACTCTGGAAATTCGCAGAAATTGAACAAAAGCATCTTAGGTTTTTATAGAATTTTTAGGGGAAGTCTTTCATTAGAATCTCAGATGTTTGTGCCCCCCTCCACATCTCCAAATTAAGAACCACTCACTGCCTTGATATGTAAGGTCCACAGATATTTCACTCACTCTTAAAAATGATTTTTCATTGACTAAGAAATACTTAAACACACACACACACACACACACACACATGTACACAGACAAACACATAAACTAAAGTCTCATGATGAAGCCCTGTTTGCCCTGGGACTTTTGAGGTAGGCCAATCTATTCTCAAATCTACAGAAATCTGCCTTTGCCTCCCAAGTGCTGGTCTTAAAGGCCTATACTGCCATTTCTTTCTTTCTTTTTTTTTTTTTTAAATTTTTTCCCTCCATCTTTATTAAATTGGGTATTTCTTATTTAAATTTCAATTGTTATTCTCTTTCCCGGTTTCCAGGCCCATATCCCCCTAATCCCTCCTCCTCCCCTTCTCTATGGGTGTTCCCCTCCCCAACCTCCCCCCATTACCGCCCTCCCCCCAACAATCACGTTCACTGGGGGTTCAGTCTTGGCAGGGCCAAGGGCTTCCCCTTCCACTGGTGATCTTACTAGGATATTCATTGCTACCTATGCAGTTGGAGCCGAGGGTCAGTCCATGTATAGTCTTTGGGCAGTGACTTAGTCCCTGGAAGCTCTGGTTGGTTGGCATTGTTGTTCATATGGTGTCTCAAGCCCCTTCAAGCTCTTTAGTCCTTTCTCTGATTCCTTCAACGGGGGTCCCGTTCTCAGTTCAGTGGTTTGTTGCTGGCATTCGCCTATGTATTTGCCATATTCTGGCTGTGTTATACTGCCATTTCTTGATCTTAAACATTGTTTTATGAAAAAACCTGAAGTTATAGATAGATAAGGCCATTTGTCTGTATCTCCATACTAGAGCTGCTCCTCCATTTTCTCGTTCCTCTTGCCTTTGTGTGCTTTTTCATTCATAACATAATTATGAATGCACACATACAGAAACTATAGTGCATTTGGGTATGTGCTATTAAATTTCAATGATATTTTGTGTGTGTGTGTGCGTGCGCGCACATGTGGGCAACTTGCCTTTGAACCCCATGAAGTCTAGGACCTGCCTCCACAAGTGCACACAGAGCCCCTTTATCTACTACCAGCAGCTGCTGAGTACCCGTAGGCAGACTGTGCTCAGGGGACATAGCCACAGCTCTACCGATGAACACTTAGCTGCTTCCGGTTTTCTTCCACCCAAGCACAGCATGATGAGCATGGGTGTATAGGTCTCTATATGTGTTTCGCTAGCTGAGAGGGATTGCTTTGACCACATGATACACTCTAATTTTTTTAAAATTGAAATTAAAATATAATTATAGTATAAAGTAATAGAAAATTTTCTATTTCCCCTTTCTCCTGCCAACCCCTCCGTATATCCTCTCTCACTCCCTCGAATTTATGGCCTCTTTTTATTTACACAGATTATTACTTTTTTTAATTAAAATTCTTTTCATGTAATATATTTTGCTCATGGCTTCCCATCCCTGAACTCCTTTCAGATCCTCTCTACGTCCTTACCTCCCTACCCATGTAACTTTATGTTCTTTTTCCCTCTTTCAAAAAGAAAGACAAAACAAAACACAAAAACAAAAATCAAAACAAGCAAATAAACAAAAACCAACACACACACACACACACACACACACACACACACACACACACACACACACACACAGAGCCAAACCAAAACAAAATGAAACAAAAAGCTCCTATTGTGTTGACCAACTACTCCTGGGCATGAAGCCTGCCTTGAAGTGTGGTTGATAGATCCATTGACATTCTGAGGGGAAAACTGATTTTCCTTTTGCTGACTAGTATCCATTGTCAATAGGTTCTTAGTTAAGGATAGGACCATGTGTGTTCACTTCCTCCTCTCAGTGCTGAGGCTCCATCTGCCTTGAACCTGTCTTGTGTGAGCTGCCACAGTCTGTAGGCTTTGATGTGTGTATCAGTCCTGATCTGACCTCTGGGTTTAGAAGTAGGTCCCCAGGAGTCCTTTACCTGCTGCACTTCTTTAGCAGGATCACAGTGGTAGGTTTTTCCCCTAGGCTCATGACCTCCCCACTCTCAGGTTCTTAGCCATTTTAACAGCGTCCATTATGGGTTCCATCTCCAATCCAATCAGGCCTTAAATCCAATCAGAAAGTGGTTGGTGACTCCCATAACATTTGTGTCACTATTGCTCCAGTGTATCTGCAGGCAGGTGACTGTCATAGGCTGCAGGGTTTGTAGCTGGGTGACAATGATGAATATTTCTCTTCTGGGACCATGCAGAGTATCTTCCAGGATCAGAATTGTTAGCCTGCAGGGGGAGAAGCATCTACTAAGGTAGCCGCTCGACCTCTCCATGTTCTATGACGTAAGTAAGTGCTGTTTTCATGCTGTCTCCAGCAGTAGGGTCTTACATTCAGGCTGTGAAAACCAACAGCCTTGTCATTACCCTGTGATATTTGGGGGGCTCTATGGAGCCTGTTTGGATAATACATCAGCAAGATGTAGCCCATTCCTGGCACAGGAGGATGTATTTGATGGCAGAGGGTGTCTAGTTGGGACATTGTCTCTCCTGTTTGGGTGACCTCCTTTAGATTTTATATCTATATATGCTTTAGGAAGCATCTGCAGTTGGTTTTAGTATGTTTTTTTTTCAAAAGACATTTTGTGTTAGTTGTCCTTCCTTCTCTCCTTTACCCTGCTCTCTATCCCCTCATTTGATCCTCTTTCTCTTTCATCTCCATTTTTTCTCTCTATAACACCGTATGCTAGTCTCCGTTTCTTGGGCGATCCTGTCCTTCCCCATGATCCCTTGCTGGCTACCTAACCTCTTTGGTTATTTGGACTGCAGCACACATTTGAAGGCTTAAAAGCTAACATCCACATGTAAAAGGAAACTCACAGTATTGGTCTTTTGGGGTCTTGGTTACCTCATTTAGGATAGTTTTATAAATTCCATCAAATTACATGTAAGCTTAATAATTTCATCTCCCTTAACGTGGCTGAATAATAATCCATTGTGTAAATGTACCACATTTTCAGTATCCATTCATCAGCTGATGGGCATCTAAGCCTTTTCCAATATCTGGCTACTATGACTAGAGCAGCAAAGAACGTGGATGAGCACACGTCTCTATAGTGGGATGTATAGTCCTCGGGGTATTCATCGAATGGCCAAATTCCACTCTAAAGTTACTATAGCAATTTACCCTCTCATCAGGAACCTCTGGCTCTGTTTTCTGATTTTTCTACTCACACCAGATACTGATAATCTTCTAATTCGTTTTTTGGTTTGTTTTTAGTTTCTCACCAGCATGGAAGGCAAGAATGTAGGGCCTCATTTTCACCTGCATTATCTGGTTGGCAGGTTGGGCATCCTTCCACACAGTCATGAACATCCGTATTTCTCTTTTAGGGAATTAACTCCTCCGAGCATCTCTCCTCTGTCTCAGCTCAGAGTTCTCAAGCCTGGATAAATGTTAGAATTTCCCACTGAGCTTTTCAATGACACTGGCTCCTGAGCACCAGTCCAGTCTAATTCAGCCGGATGCCCTTCCTAGTACCCTGTCACCCACCTTCCTATCCATGATTTTAAAACTTCTCTGGTGATCCTGAGCACCAGCAATGCTTGAGAGGGTGGATACTGGCTACTCAGGACAAAGACCCCAGTTCTAGTTTCTTCTCCCTCACAACATGTCAGTTCCATCTTGCAGGAGTTTGCTCAAAACTCTCCCTCTACATTTTACCATGAACACAGGTGTATGAACTTGCATTCAAGAAGGAAAGACAGGAAGGAAGGAAGGTTTAATATCAATGACCAAGCTTCTGTTTGTTCTTATGTGAAATGAACTTTACTGTTATTACTTGACAAGGTGTGTGTGTGTGTGTGTGTGTGTGTGTGTGTGTGTGTGTGTGTGTGTGTTATACATCAGGTGCCACAGGCCCAAGTAGAACTAATAGATTTGCTGTCAGACTTCAGATCCCTCCCACTTGCTCCTTGTTGGAGCCTCCTCCTGCCTCCACTGACAGACTGATTCTACTTTCATTTTGTAGGACAACTGAGTCCTTCCCTGGTCTCTCAATCAAATCTTTGTATACTTTTAAAACTTAAATCTCTCAAGCTGCAATAAGAAAGTCTTTGGTAAGGAGTGATAAAAGGTAACCAATCAATAATCTACCAATATTAGCAAATGTCTATCTTGTGGGAGTGTTAGAGTTCAAAGATGGATCCCAATAACTTTCTCAAGAATGAATGAGAAGAAACAGTAAATTTAAATACAACCAACGAGAGCAGGCAGTCTAAAGGTAAGTGCTGAGAAACACGACGGAATCCAATAATAAAGAGAGGTCGCTGGTTTGGAAAGTCAGGGAAATATTAAGAATTTAATGGAAAAACATAATGTTGCCAGGTGAAGGGGAGACAAATGCTTCTGACAGGAAACACGGGGTCAGTAAAAGCAAGGCAACAGAAGGGACAAGTGCTCTGCAGAGATGTTTGGTGAAAATGTGGCAACTGTGGAGAATAGGGAAGGCCTGTGTGTGAGCATATGGTGCTACTTGATACGTTGAGTTTTGGTAGCAGTTGCTTCTTGACCTTAGGATTAAACAGAAGCACAATTTGCATTCTCCGTTTTGTTAGCATTTGGGATATTAACTTAGTATGGTACAAAACACAAATGGAGTTAAAGTAAAGAGCTCCTCTCTTTCCCATCTCAGTTTTCTTTGTATTATTAACCTTTTGTGAATCTTCCCGGGGGGTGTCTCTCTCACATAAGGACAGTCAGTTCACGTGGCTTGCCATAGTCATGTTCTGTAAAGTCACTATGAGCCCCGGAATTGGCAGACTGTAAGGGAAAGGCAGGGAGGACAGGCACATCGATGAGGATATTGTCTCTTTCCTCTCCAGTAACTTGGGGAGGAAAGAGAGTTGTTGGTGTCAGGTGGGACTTGTTAAATCCAAGTAGGTCCTGGGCATATGGCAGGGGGTGGGTGAGAATTAGGTAGGAGAATAACATCAATGAAACAAATTAGAGTCCATAGCAGAGTAAAGGGATGAGAAGGGAAGCACCTAGCAATCGAGGAGCTTTATCCAAGAAGACGTTTTAAAACCTAGATATGCTCAAACTCTCAAAAGAGGGTGAAGCCTAGACAAGAGCAGAATTCTTGGATCCTGATTTTTTATGATCTCCAGGGCCATGGCTCCTATTTCAAGAAGGGCAGCATAATATTTTCAGATGTCAGTTTAGGAGGTGAGTTTTAAAAAGTTAATTTTAAAAAGTCTTCTGTCTACTAATTATTCAGTGTTTCATAATGATAACTCTGTCTAGGTCCCCCCCGAGCTCTGCCCCATCAGCTCTGTGGAATGGAGGATATTTGGTTTGGAAGTAGAACCTCAGAGCTGTAAGGATTCCAGAGTAATGATTGGTTCCTTTCTACCCCATCACTGCTTCTCCCTGAAGCTTCTCCAGCTGGGGCCCAGGGACACTTTGCTGAAACAAAGCTGGAAATTAGCTCTCTGACTCTAGCTCTCAATAAGGGCCACCAAGAATCTAGGGTTGTGTCTAAGGATGAGACCAAGTGTCACCGGACTTGTAAAGCTCTGAGGTCATCATTTCCTCTTTGAGAACTGATTTATGACATCTTTTGGGTCATCTCAGGTGGAGGCTGTAGTGGCTTCTGCCATTCTCCATAAGAAACTCCTCTATGAAGTATACTTACATGGTAGAGAATGGAACACCCATGATGTATGATACGCCAAGCCTGTGTGATAAGTGACCTATTCCTCCGAGTTCAACATTCTATAACATTACATGACCATGACTTTGGCAGAGATGCTGAGAGACCTTCTGGAATAATCCTCATCAGGAGACAGTTCCCTTCCTCTTCCGACACTGACAATGTCTGGAAGTGTCTGTGGTTGTCACATCTCAGGGGAGTAGGTTACCCCAAGTCAGAGCCACCACTGAGTCATCTACAGGCGGCTTTAACTCCATAACAAAGTCTGCATGGCAGTGGTTCAGAGGACAGGGAGCCCCGGAAGAGAGTGAGCAGGGGACTCTACTGTAGCATCTTGCTTAAAATCCAGTTAAAAAGATGTTGAAATGTATCTCAATTGTTACCCCGTGATTGTCAACCTGCTGACAGCTCATTATCCTTGGGGACTCATGATTTACAGTTCAGGACCTGACATGGACAGTAATCAAATATCCATACGTGGGAGTTAATTTTCGAGATTCATGCTCTCTGTTCCACTGCGGTGCATTTCATTCTTCAGGCTTACATTGCCAACTCGATATATTTTATAACTGTGTCTTCAAAGCTGTCATTAACACTGACATTGAATGGAGCAGACATGAGCTCCTTTAATTCAATCTGCAAGTTTGCAGGCTGTTGATCTCTGCTCTGTCCCTTGCGGAAAGTGAGATAAGCTTGGTCTGCATACATAGGTACTTACATAAATGGCTGCAAGCGCGAACAGAGGGAGTGACGTCACCAGGGCTGACCACTTGAATTAGCGGAGGCATTGGTTATGCATCTTCTGTAAGAAATGGGACAGCTGTGATGGTGCTGCATGCCTGGTGTCCCAGAGCTTGAGAGCACAGGCAGGAGGATCATGAATGGAAGATGACTTGACCAGAGAGTAAGATTCTGTCTGAAAAAGGAAAGCAAAAAGGGAAAGGAAAGGGAAGACAAGAGAAAGAAAGAGAAAACCCCAACAATTGTGTATTCAGATAAAATGATGTCAGAAAACACAACTCCTATTCCCTTCTACAGACTTTTGCAAATGACCTTTTAGTACTCTAAAAGAGTGTTAAGAGGGCCAGGTGAGGGAGCAGGTTTTACTGTGCGTTCATGTGACCAGGATCCTTGTTAAATGTAGATTCTGGTGCCTGGAGTGAGGATCAAGTTCCTGGGAGGCTGGTTTTGCCCACTTGTGGATTGCCTTTGAGCACAGTAGGCATTAGCAGTCTCCAAGTAGCATCTTGGGAGAACTTGTTGCTATTTAAAACCTGTTGGGCACAATATCTAGTACTTAGACGTTAGAAATCACTTCCATCCCTTGGATGTGATGGGATGCAAATCGCAAGCGTTTTTGTGTGTTTGAGACGTGTTCTGGTTTTAGAGTATAGAAAAGGGAAATGTTTAAATGAATGGCAAAAGAATAAAGAGTGGCTGTAGATTGTCTGAGGATTTCTACTTCTGTGATGAAACGCCATGGTCAAAAGCAACTCAAGGAGGAAAGGGTTCGTTTCATTTTACGCCTTCTACTTCATTATCCCAGGAAGCCAGGACAGGAACTCAAGACAGGAACCTGGAGGCAGGAACTGACGCAGAGCTGTGCTGCTTGCTCCTCTTGGACTTCTCAGCTTGCAGTTTTATAGGACTGCCAGCCCAGGGATGTCGCCACTCACAATGACAAGGGCCCTCTCACATCAATAAAGAAAACGCACCAAAGACTTGCCCACGGGCCAATCTGGTGGGGGCATTCTTTTCCATTAAGTTTCCCTCTTCCAAAATTATTCTAACTGGTGTCAAGTGGGAACAGAACTATCCAGCCCAAAGATAATGCTGGTAGGTATTTATTTTGAAGGGGAAGATGGCCCTTCTTCATAATGAGTGTCAAATTTTCTGCTTCGAAAAGATAGGATAGCATTATATTGTCAAATAGGGAAAACTCCACTCACCGAATCAGGAGCTGGCAGAACTGAACACTGTCTAAACCAGTGGGCGATCGTTTTGGAGAGCCAGGTACCCTCTGTTGGACCCAGCATGAAGAGCTCCAGGCTCCTTTGCATTCTGGAAGACAATAGACATAAGGAATGGGAAATTGGGAAGGGCTGTATGGGAGGACTCACTTGAGGCTTTGAGGTATTCATTCCATTCTTTGAACGATACATGTATCTCATATACATGTAGGTGTCTCATCATACCAGTAAGCATTGGAAAGGCTCAGTGGTGGCTTTGCTGAGGAAAATAGCTGGGCATGGTGACACATGCCTTTGTATCCCGGCACTCAGGAAGAAGAGGCAGGCAGATCCCTGTGAGTTTGAGGCCAGCCTAGTCTGCAGAGTTAGTTCTAGGACAGCCAGGCCACATAGAACTAGGACAAACGTGAGATAAAGAGATAAAAAGTAGCCAGGGAATGCAAGTGTGCCTTCCAACATCTTCAACCCGTTTAGTTTCTTACAGTAACTCAGGAGACAACATTTTCTAAATTATTCTTTTCAAAGTATCTGCCCACACTCCCAAACGTTCCAGTGGCTGGGTGATTCAGGCCAATGTTAACAGTGGCAAGGTCTTGGGATGCTAGGTAATATGATGGAATGATGCTACCTCAGAAACTTTTACTCTTCAGTCCCATGGTGTTAGGCTTGAGGAGACTCAGGTGATGGGAGAAAGCTCAGTGGAATGCAACAGGCAGTGACTCTCAAAAACTAAAAATAAAAAATAAAACCACCACTGCCACCAACAAAAAGTACCAAGGAGGGCCATCAAGACAAGAGAAGTCTGAGACACTGCCACAGCCAAGAGGATCCTGAAGACACCTAATAAGTTAGTGTAGTACGGCATCCCAGAACAGAAAACGAGTAAGCAGAAGTTAATGCACTTTCAAAATAAACCCAGGGAGTAGCGGCGCATGCTATGAGCTTTATTAATAACTATGTACCGGTGACATTTCTAATAAGAAATGTACAATCCTAACCGCTTCTCAGCCTTTTGACTAAGATTAAGTGTAGAAGTGCACCATAAGAATATGGCGTTAATAACTGGAAAATGATTATTAGCTTCTCTGCTTTTATATAAATCTAAAACTTTTGGAGACTATAGTCTTTAATGAATAAATGGTGTTAAATTTGAAAGCCTTAAGAAGCCAAACAAAATGTCGCCACATAAGAAACTGACCCATGGTGTTTTGAGCTCCACCTGTACGGAGGAGTCCAGATCTACAAATAGTGGCTTTCTTCTTTTGGCCTGACAGGAAGGCATAATGATGGTGGCAGGATCTAGCTTACTTTAGGCAATGGCAAACTAATCGCCTTCAATCCCTTCCTACTCAGAAGTCAGTAGACAGCATCAGTACCTTAATCCCCTCAGCCCTTTACCTGCCAGTCAGAAGCCTGTAAGATTTTTAAGTCCGACTATGTCAGAGTCGTAGGAGTTTGGCATCTGTGACTGACCTGCCGAGACTTGGCATAGGGACAGTGATGGAGGTGCTGAGGGAGTGTCCTGGGAAGCCCAGCTTCTCCATCTCAGCAAGTTTGCCGATGATGTCAAGTTTCCATAGTTTCAGCAGCTTCTTTGAAACAAATCCTTAAATGCTCCCAGGCGCAGGCAGAGGAAAGCAAGCAGCAGGCTTGTGTTCTCTCTTTAACCGACAGGTGCTAGTTATATTTATTAGGCCTTATAATTTCTCCTGTAAAGGATGTGGGAATGTGAGGCTATCAATCGCAAAATGCCTGAAGAGTGTAACCTCCCCCGGGTGCTTCATATAAACGTACAGAGTGGGGGCTACAGCAAACATGAGATAAAGAGATAAAAGTAGCCAGGGAAGGCAAGTGTGCCTTCCAACATCTTCAACCTGTTTAGTTTCTTACAGTAACTCAAGAGACAACTATTTCTAAATTACTCTTTTCAAAGCATCTGCCCACACTCCCAAAATGAAAAGTATAATCCTATCCCGATTATTGCAAACATACATTCTTTCAGATGGTTTCATCTCACATAAGGAGCTCATTTTTGCTGAGCTAAAGAGTTTATGCTCAGACTAGCAAAGAATCCAAGAGTTTTCAAATGAGACAGCTGGCAATTCTCCCACATTCAGTTTTTGAGTGCAGTCACAGAGGCCGGCGTATCCTGGTGCTGTTTGTAGAATGCTTTGACAGTGACTAGACTTGCCAGAGGCTGTGAGGCTGTTCTATACTCTTCTCCGCTCACCACCATCCAGGGATGATGCTGGCCTTTGAGGTTAAGCCTTACTCCTCATAATGCAAATCATCCACTCTTCGAGGACGTAGAGGTGTGAGATGTTTACATTTCTTGCAGTTTCAACTGGGAAAGCCCAATGATTCAGTTAGGAAATACACAGTAATGGGTAGGGATTTGGGGCTTTAAACTCATTTTCAAAACCTATCTGTTATTCTTTTGTTCCTTTAATTGTGTTGGAGTATTCAAAATGTATCTGAGTCTCCCAGTGATGAAAAGATAACATTGTTGCAAAGATAACATTGTTGCCATGAATTTCCTCTCTCTCTCTCTCTCTCTCTCTCTCTCTCTCTCTCTCTCTCTCTGTATCTCTATATGTATACCTGTTCAATTAGCTAAATATTTGACATACCCGTGCAAAAATCACTACGCTAAATGTCTAAAAGTAGATCTGCTTGCCAACTGACATGTCCATTTTCAATGTTGGTAGAAACTCTGAAGTCCCCTCTTATAGACGTGGCCTCCGTTTATATCTCCATTAACACCATGTGAGAATCTCCTACCTCCAGTGTTTCTCAAAGGCAGAAGCCTGGGCCATAGAGGACAGATCTACCCCACACCCCCTCAGCAATGAAAATCCTATTTCTGAGGGAGCAGCCGCTCTGCTTACTGCAAGGTCGCTATGTGACAAATGTGTCCCCAGCTCAAATTTACAAGTTCCAGATGAAGGTGGTTTGTCTTTCAACACAAGCCATCTTTCACCAGGCTGATCTCGAGCCTCCAAGGGCAACACTCCACTTAGCTCAGGAGGTCAGGGGCCGGAGCACTGGGAAGCTCAGGAGAAAAGAGAGCAAACACATCTTCGTCTTGGTAGTAGCAGATACCTTTCGTTTCTTCGGCCGACCCACTTCTCTTCCATGTGAACCAGAGTAACACTGGGACAGTGCAGTTTTACCTGAACTGTTTTAAGTTCTTGGCCGTGTCTCAACGAACTTATTGATAGGGAAGAAATAAGTTTATTCTGATCAAAACAATCATTGGATAGGAACATCACTAGTTACGAACAGAATATGCAACGCCAACATTATAATGTGTTATTTCTGGGACACTTGACACAAGGCAATATTTGTTGAAATTGATCAAGCACATAGACTCACTTCAGTGTGAGGCAGGGGTCTCCCTTCAGGTCTCAGACTCAGATATAAGTGGATGAGACAATTAGGTTTTCTTAGTAGAGTGGCCTATTCACAAGTCAGGAAACCAAACTCTTGACTGCTCTGTGGCTCAGTAAACTAACAGAAGATTCTCATTTTCCAGCCACCCCCACCTCAGCCTGCTAGTTTCCATGGTAGCAATTTGATGGTCAAATTCTACAGGCAAGAAGAGGGCTGGTGGGTCCACTGGGAGCTAGTTTCTCTGCTCCCCTCCCCTTTCTGTCCATCTTGTTTCCCTTGATCTTAGCACTTCTTTTCAACCCTTTACAACATCCCAGGTTATTTTCTGTCACACATCAGATTCACTCTCTCTGCTGACTTGCTTCTTACTTGCTGTTCCCTTTCCACTCTGCAAGCCTCACAGGCCCACCACCGGCATCCTCTCTCCTGAAGCCTGTACTGTTCTCCCTGCCCACTGGCCTCCTCCCTCTAACTTCTTTGGCCTTAACTCCTCCTCCATCATTTACTTGGTCTCCAATCACCAGTCACCCTCACACTTTTCCACTAAGAGAAGCACATTTGCAACTTCCCTTGGCCTCCACCCGTCAGTAACCTCCAACGTGGAGTTTCCAAATCTCTGCTGTTTCTCAAGTGCCGACGGCTGCTGATGAAATTTGACCATCGGTGTAGCTGCAGGCTTCCCCCATTGAAAGGTTTCATTTCCAACAGTCCTTTTAGGCAGAGAGTCACAAAGGGTCAAAGGCCACCTGTAACATTCCAGCTATCCTGAATCCACACTTAAACGACGACGACAGACGACAACAAAAATAATAGACATGAGGTAGGGGCAGGGACACTTGCCTAGTGGGTGCATGGGGGTGGATTCAGACTTCAGAACTGCATAGAAGAGGTAATACATTTAAAGTATTGACTTTATATTCTATATAGAAAGGAAACCATCTTTGATAGAACAGAAATTCTTCACTTGAAGGCTTAGAAATAGGTTAGTGGGAGAGCACCCTCCTGGATGGCACAGGGCCCTGGGTTTGATCCTCAGTACACTAAAAAGGGGGACACCATTTTTTTAAGAGTTAAAGGCACCCAAAGACTATACGTGGACTGACCCTGGGCTCCAACCTCATAGGTAGCAACGAATAGCCTAGTAAGAGCACCAGTGGAAGGGGAAGCCCTTGTTCCTGCCAAGACTGAACCCCAGTGAATGGGATTGTTGGGGGGAGGGTGGTAATGGGGGGAGGATGGGAAGGAGAACACCCATAGAGAAGGGGAGGGGGAGGGGCTAGGGGGATGTTGGCCCGGAAACTGGGAAAGGGAATAACAATCGAAATGTAAATAAGAAATATCCAAGTTAATAAAGATGAAAAAAAAGAGTTAAAGGCAAGACCATTTTTATATTCAAATTGTTTTGTTGCATGATTTTTTTTTTTCTATCAAAATTTAAAAGCTTTAAGCTGTTGTCGCTGCCGGCAGAGACATTTCTTGGGGAATGTAGAAGTGCTTCATGGTGATCGGCTTGTAATGAGAAAATTACATATTCACAAACTGTACCACCAGTTCAGAAAAAGAGGGGAGGCTCCTCACTACAATTCAAAACGGAACTGCCTGAGGCTAGAGGTATAGATCAGTCAAGTAGAGTGTTCACTTACTACTCCGGAAGCCCTGGTTCGATTCCCAGCACCACCTGAACTGGGTGTGTTGGTGCACACCTGTAATCCCAAGCACTCAGGTGGTGGAAGCAGGAGGATCAGAAGTTCAAGGTTTTCTTCAGCTACCTAGAGAACGGAAGGCTAGCCTGCACAAACGAGATGACCCAAGGTCCTCTGCTAAGTAAATGAATAAAAAAGGAAGAAAAAAATGTGATCTACATGTACGCACACACGCATAGGTACACACACATGATTAGTCTTCAGCACTGTCGAGGAGAAGGTAGTCTGTCGTGTATGAAGGGTGAATGAGGTAGTTGCAAAGGGACACATGCTGTGCAGTCTCATAGGTCAGAGTTGTAGTGATGTGGACAATAAATGCGGAAGTTATCTAACAAGTAGACGCTAGAAAGCGCGCTCCACCATGTAGTATCTGCAGTTAGTAATGAAGCACTGTGAGATCTCACATGTTCTTACCACAACGGAAAGCCTTAAGGGTTGCCTCTCGGCAGGCTTCCTTGGCTGCAGGTCACGCCCAGGAAAAGACACCAGTGTTTGCTCTCTCTGATAGACACATGGTGGAGTGAGCATGGACACTGAAGGACCGACACGTGACTCCAGGAGACGATGCTTGGTCATCGGTAGCAGGAAATGCTGGGTCACCTGGAAGCAGGCAAGCCAATAGAAATCACTTTTCTTCCCCCAGCAGAAGTTGGGAAGAAGCAAGGAGCCCAGGGGTGTTGGAGGAGTATCCCCCTCCCATCTCGCATTGGACCATCTGCCTCTTAGTTAATAAGCCATGGCAACGGGAGCAACTTCCACCGTCTTTCAAGCTCACATCCTTTTGCCCTGGGATCCCCTTCCCAGCCCTGTGCTCACCCACTCCCATCTGCAATGGCTTCTTCCCTGTTCCAGAAGAAACAAAACAAAACAAAGTCAGAAAACCATAGATCTCCACTCATGTTTAAAAATACACTTGCTACTCCTAAGGTCACATGCCTCTCTCAGTTCAAATCCTATCTATATAGACATGCACATGCTGTTTGAGTCTATGTATGCATATGTATACAAGAAGATATTAGATCTGCATTGCTATGGAAGTATAATTAGAAGAGTGAGACAAATACATCAGTGTCCTATAAAAGTGTCCTATAGAAGATCTGACACTATCAGTATAAATGAAGATGAAGAAAAACCAAAGAAAAAGAACAAACAACTTCTATGATAATCACCTTTACAAAGCAACACCCAATAGGAAGCTGTTAAGAGGCTAGCACTGCCTGGGGTGTGTGCTTAGAATCCTGAGTCAAATGACTGAGGGACAGTCCCACTTATTTGCTACATGATATTCAACTTCTCTGCCTACTCACTGCTGCTTAATACAGATTCATATCCTCTGCTCCTCACCAATTTGCCAGTTCATTTAACAGAATCTGCTGACGGGCCTAAAGACGCAAATGATCATGAGGGAAGAGTTGGGAGTTTTGCTTAAAGATTTGGTTTTTAGGAGCAAAAGGGAAACGGAAGCCTGCCAATGGTGGAATACCAGACCCAAGTTAACAGCTCACTGTAAAATTACTATCATGTTATGTCAGAGAAAGATTGTATTTTTTTTGGTAGCCTTATTTCAAAACTGTGTTAAGCTTCAATGTGCTTAAGGGGCTTCTGGAGAATGGGCAGTGTTCTTGTTTTGATCTGGCTGCTGATGAGCTGGATATTTTTAGTTGGTGAAAATTCATCCTTATTATTTTATGTGTTTACTTGTGGTTATCCGTGCACCTTTCAATAAAGAGTATAAAAATGAATGTTTTATCTTCATATATAGATATAGGATACCTGTGAAATGTCTGGGAATATACTTTATCGAGTGTTTAAAGCCCTGTAATGCTTGCTGCTTGAACCCCAAAAAGGTATGTTCAGGAATGCAGTCCTGTGCCAAGAAGTACATTTTATTTGTGGGAGCATGTCGGAGCACAGTCAGCAATAGAATCTTCGTAGCAATGGTTTCAGATGGGTTTAGATCCGGGTGGTAATGGGGGTTGGGCTGTAGCTAGGCCTGATAGACGAAACTGCTCTATGACCACACTGGTCCCCGGGAGACTCTCCTGAGGTCAGCAGCTGTGCCTGTCAATCTTGCAGGCACCTCAGTTGGATGTTAGAGCCATTTGCCACAGCCTATGAACAAAGCCCAATGTCCACCTCTCGCCTTTTTCTCTTCTCCCCATCTCACCCAGGACATTTCAACTGGACCCCAATAGACCCCAGTCTACCCCGGACCCCTCCATACTGCTCCAAGTGGACATGCTATTTAAAACAAGCAAACCTTTGCCTCCAGTGACCTCTCCTCTCGAGTTTGCGGGCTCCTTACCTCTGTACCAACCAGCACCTCTTCCACTCTCCAGAAGTTTCTAACTTCAAGGTGGGCAGGTAGAAAGGTTACTTTCCTCTTTCTGATTCCAGGGACACAGTCTTTATTCTTTCTTTTTCTTACACATATCTACAGTACAGAATATATAACACACAAGGCATGGCAGGATCACTGAGAGCTGGGAGTCTTTGAGATTTGTGACTGAGTCTCCAGATGGCACCTCATGCTGATCTCTGCCTTTTCAGTACAATAGTGGATGAGTTTATTACTAGTTGGAATTGTTATTAACAAACTACTATGTAGATAGAATCTTTTTTATTATTAAATTTATTTATTTATTCTTGTTACAATCCAATATCAGCCTTTCCTCTCCTCCCAGTATCCCCTAATGCAAGCCTTCCTGATTCTACCTTCAGAGGAGGCCTTACTCTGTGTGTCAAGCATCCTGCCCCCTCATCCCACCCCCACACACATCAAGTCACACTCTCTCCCACTGGGACCAGATAAAGGTGTCCATTTAGGGGTGCAGGATCATAGGCAGGCAGCAAGCTCAGGGACAGCCCCGGCTCCAGTTGTTGGGGAACCTGTGTGAAGACCAAGCTGTTCATCTGCTACATATGTGCATGCTAGCCTAGGTCTAGCCTGTGCTTGGTCTTGGTGAGTCAGTCTCTGATTCAGGTTAGCTGACTCTGTTGGTCTTCACGTGGAATCTCTGTCCTCATTGGGTCCCTCAATCCTTTGCCCAACTCTTCTGTAAGACTCCCCACGCTCTATCTAATGGGTGCAAGTCTCTGCATCTCTTTCCATTGGGTGTGAGCTGAGTGGAGGCTCTCAGAGGACAGTAATGCCAGGCTCCTGTCTGCAGGCATAAAGAAGTATCATTAATAGTGTCAGGGGTTGGTTCTTGCTCATGGGATGGGTCTCAATTTGGAGCAGTCATTGGTTGGCCATTCCCTCAGTCTCTGCTCTACCTTTGTCCCTGCACATCTTGTAGGCAGGGCACATTTTGGGTCAAAGATTTTATGGATGGGTTGTTGTCCTTATCCTTCCTCTCCCCATCCCAGGTCTCTGGCAGGTCCTAGAGATGCCTCCAGACAATCTACCTTCTCTCTCTCCTGCTCTACCTACATATATCTCTCCCCACCCTGTTCTGTCCCACTATCCTCTTCCACTAGTTCCCTCCTTCCATCGACCTCTGATATCTATTTGTTTTCCTTTTGGAGAAAGACCCAATCATTCTTCCTTGGTCTCTCCTTGTTATTTGGCTTCTTTGGGTCTGTGGGTTGTAGCATGGGTATCCTGTACTTTATGGCTAATTCCCACTTATAAGTGAGCACATATTATATATGTCCTTTTGGGTCTGGGTTCCTCACTCAGGATGATACTTTTTAATTCCATCCATTTGCCCCTGAAATCCAGGATGTCCTTGTTTTGAGACCCAACTCTGATACTACTTTACTTGATTTTTGTCCCCTAGTGGTGCTGAACTTTGAAAGCCAGGTCTCGTGCATGCTAAGCAACTGTTCTATCACTGAGCTACACCACAACCCTTTTAGGAATCCCATACACCCGCTGTCAGTATTCACTAACTCTGCTTCACTATCTGTTCCTTTTGACATTCCAGGCATGAACCAATAGCCCCTCTGTGTGCTCACTGTCCTTTCAAGAAAAACATCTTTTCTGTTTAGTCGTATATCGTCTGGGTCTGCCATCCCTTGTTAGCAATCCTAAAGCTCAACATGCATTGAAAAGACAAAGACTCTTTATTTTTCCTTTTTTAGAAGCTTGGGCAACGATGTTGATTTAAAAGTGACGCAGAGGTATTTCTCTCTAGTATTTATGTGATTATTTCACTGTAGGGTATGAAAGTGTCTGACTTTGTGAGTCACAAACTCTATAGAGATGTTGGGTGGTGTACAACTCAGGCTCATAACCTCTGTACCATGGATGGCAGGAAATCAATATTTTTGTGGTTTTTGGAGAAAGTTTATAGCAACTATAATATACATTATCTTGGAATGACTACTATACAGTATCCTTTAGAAGGAAACTATCCCAAATGATAACACTCTAGCTCTTCATTCTACCAGTGGATCCACAGATTTACACACAGAAGCTGATGCTTCGGAGAGTGACAGAAAATTACTTCATTATGGCCTTAATCTACACTGTCTCTGGAAAAACAATCAGGGCCTCTGTGTAAAGATGGCTGTAGGTTTTAGGTCAAAACCATGCATCCCAATAAGCGGTGCTTGACACAAACTATAGCTTTCAGCAGGGGATGACATATTGACATTGATACATCAGTTGTAATATGTGTTCCGCTCTAATGGGAGGTGTTAGTAGTAGGAAAACAGGGATAGAGAAGGAGGAAGTTTAAAGGGATTTGAAATGTTCTGCCCAAACTTCCTATAAACATAAAGCTTTCTTTGAAAGTCTACTAATAGAAACTAGACATGATTCTGCACATACACGACCCGGGTGCTTAAGATCGTGAGGCATGAGAGGCCCAAGTTTGAGGCCAGCCTAAGCTACATGGCAAGACCCAACCTGAAAAAGGAAAAGTACAAATAGGGAGGTGAGTATGACCAGAGTAATGTTACATATGTACATGCACAAAAGAAAAAAAAACCCTATAATAAGTTCCATTACTTTGCACAACTACTTTCACATTGTTTTTTTTTTATAAGTCCATGCACATTTTTAATTGAAATTGAAAAAGAATTGATTGTATATGGGAGAGGGATAGGCCTGATTTTGATGGATCACTCAGTAAGTGCTGGCTAACTTTCTGTAACAGGAAATGCGTTTAATGGCATGGAGTAGAGATAAATCTACATTTATCCATGGGTCTAAAGTGCCCCCTAACAATGCCTGCCCGTTAGTGAGCGTCCCATCTTCTTCCCGTGGAGATCTGGATGACATTCAGGCTCCCAAGACTCATTCTAAGGGTAGTGTAAGGGGACAGATACAAATGTGGGAGAGCTGGCTCTTGTAGTAAGATACCGTTTTCCTAAGGAAATGAGTGGACATTGTACACGAAGGAGCTTGGAAAGACAAGGCCCATACCTCAGGGTGTGGGGAGAGTCGATTCTCCCTTGAGAGTCTAAGGTAGTGTGGCAGTTGGAGGTGCAGATATTGAACTTCTTCACTAGTTGGAGGATGTGTGAGGTTGGGGACGTCATGGGCTCTCTTCAGGCTCACACTCCTCTGTTGTAAGTGACAGGACATGAGAACATCTATCCCACAGACTTGTACAAATCAAACAAAAACATCCAGGTCAGGTCCTCAGTACCAGTAAAAGTATAACAAGTGCTCAAAAGGTGGTCATTAGAGCTGTCTGAGCTTTCAAGCCTCACCGCCCTATAGTAAGGTAGTTACTATTAGCCTTGTATGAACTATAACAATCCTGTCTTATAACTCTCTAATAACGAAGTTTTAATAGGCCCCAATCAGTGTGTTGGTTTTGAGGAGACTGGAAGAAAGATAGTAATCAAGGTAGAGTAAAGGAATACCCCCCATCCCCCCGACCCCATTTCTTCTGTAGTGAGCAAGATATTGACTAGTCAGGGATTCACAGATCCAAGTTTTAAGTGGAAGTGGTTGGCTGGGGTGAAGCTGGCAAAAGGCTTCATAATATTGCCAAGGAAGTGTTTGAAGGAGACAGATGCAAAGAGAAGCAGTGAAATAAATGGCATGGTTGAGAGAGCACTGCCTCTTCTGAAATGGGAGCTGGAGAAACCCACGAGCCCCTGAATAGATCAAGAACCATTCCAAGATGTGCTTGTTAAATTTAGGTAGGCTGTATTTGACAGCATGTGGGAGCAAATAAACTCAAAAGACAGCACTCAGCGGATGCATGCCCTCTTAGTGAGGCTGCTTCAGAGTGGGCTCAGCTAAGCTCAGCCTGCTTCCCATAGAGTCAGGAGCCTCCCTTGCCTCTGACTTCTTTCCTCTCCCATACTGGTTGATAGCACATCTTCAGATTGCCTTCTCTACAATACTGTGCTCCTCTTCTTTCTCTTTCCTTCGAGACTATTCTGTTCCCTTGCTTTCTGAGCCAAGGCTAAGGGTCCCCCCTAGGGAATTCCTGGTCTTACTGAGAGGGTCCCTCTTACCTATGCAAGCTTCTAGATCAATCTCCTGTTAAAGTCCCTCTAGTAGAGAAAAGTCCCTCAGCAAATACTTTCAAAGGGGACCTGTCATTTAAGGCTGAGTGATTTGAAATATATCCATTGGGTTATTTTCGCCATTAGCATGCTGTCCGTCTTGGTTTGTGCATTAATCTGTCTTTAGCTCCTCTCAAAAGTCCTACCCCCTTTAAAACTTTTCTTTTTGTCCTAATCAAACACTTCTTAGATCATCATTGTACTTTTCTCATTAGAGCTGTCTGAGCTTTCAAACATGGCTTTCTAAAGCATGTCCTTGATGAATCTTGTTCCTTTTGAATATGTGGTCTTTAGAGGAAACTCTAAATTTGGGTTCCACACACTTAAGAATTTGTATTATCGGATTAATCAGTAGGAAGAATTAATTGTCCTACTCCTTTTAATGGAAGATCAGGGAGAGAAAGGATCATTTTCTTGACATATAAAAGGACTATTCAATCATGAGCAATTTAGCTGAAAGGAAAGAATTAACTCTGATTTGAAATATGCCATTTTCTCTCATTCCTGGAACACAGGGACTTGTTCCCTGAGCTCAGAACTCGATGTCAGTCTATTTTACCTTCCATTTTTGTCATGAGTGTGTTTGATTTGGTATTTTTTTTTATCAAAGCCTATACTTACACATTAATATGAAGCTTCAGATTCCTTTATTTTACCTAATCTAAACATAACCTAAACTTAAGCCCTCAAAAGGGAGTGAAAGTCAAAAGGTGCCTTCCCTTTCCTCAATTTTATTTCTTCTATCTGCTAAAAGCAAACCAGAGGAAAACTACTGGAAATTTCTTTGAAAGGTAAATCAATTCATAAAGCATCTGTCTTCCACCCTGACAGACACCACCATGGACTAGGTTGACTGCCAGCATTTGAAGGCCCATTGACTTTCCACTGCTACAATGGTTTGTTCTCCTACCTCGGCCAGTCTCATTACTTTGGTCCCAGACTCACCTCTGAGCTGGCTTTGGAGTCCTTGTCCTGCCCCTTCCAAACTAAGCAGCAATAAGCAATTTATTGAATCCTCTCTGGGTCCCAGCATTGTAGAGAAAAATACTGAGAACCAAGTCCTGCAGAAGGAGTATGAGGAGAAATAAGGGGCCTGCTGAACCTGGTATCTGGTAGTTCGACTTAAGGTTCAGGTTGTTTTGGCACTGATGGTGTTTCTTCATACAAGTGTTTGTTTCTTGCAAAGCTGACAAAGGGATCAGCACTGAGGAATATACAGAAAGTGCCTACCATTCAATAGGAAAGAGTGAGTATGCAAAGAGTGCCCAGCATTCAATAAGAAGATGAGACTATGCAAAGAGTGCCTACCATTCAATAAAAAAGAGTGAGACTATACAAAGAGTGCCCAGCATTCAATAAGAAGATGAGACTATGCAAAGAGCACCTACCATTCAATAAGAAAGAGTGAGACTATACAAAGAGTGCCCAGCATTCAATAAGAAGATGAGACTATGCAAAGAGTGCCTACCATTCAATAAGAAAGAGTGAGACTATACAAAGAGTGCCCAGCATTCAATAAGAAGATGAGACTATGCAAAGAGCACCTACCATTCAATAAGAAAGAGTGAGACTATACAAAGAGTGCCCAGTATTCAATAAGAAGAGTGAGACTATGCCAAGAGTGCCTATCATTCAATAAGAATGCTAAAGAACCCGGATTTTTTTTTTATTCCTCACTACTATGGATAGAACTCAAGGCATGCACCCCATCACTAAGCCACACCTCCAGCCCTAATTAGCCTAACTTTAAAGCCTAACTAAAATCTTCCAATAAGAACTTCTCAAAAGAAGCTTATGAATGACCAACAGTACACTAAAAGATTCTCAACATCACGTCATCCAACAAAAGCAGATTTAAACCATAGCAGTATATTTCTTTAAGCCTAGCAGACGAGGCTAAAGCTAAAACTAACAGATGGATGCATTCCGTGTTATGAGGCGAGGGCAAGGAGAGACTGGAGTCTTGTGCCTTGCAGGTGGGAGGATAAAAATGGTAACATCAGTTTGAAAAACTACCTGGCAATTTATTATAAAGGTAAATATAGAGTTGCCTTTCAATCCAGCAATTCTAGTCTAGATACTTATATAAATAAATTACATGTAGGTCTGTGAAAAAGTCCATATACGTATGTTCCTAGAGTCTTTACTATAATGTCAAAGAAGTAGAAATTAGAAATGACTCTAATACTCATTGGCAGAGAATGGATGGCCAAACATTTTTATAACAGGTTGCTACCAGGGGACTTTAAACAAGGCTTCAAGCATCGTGGTACCATAAAGTGAATAAGTCTGAAAACATTATGTTGACTTAAGGAAGGACAAACCAAATGACCCCATCCTTATGAAATTCTGAACAAACAAGACAATTTATGGTGAGAAAACTGAGAGCGTGGTCTTTCTTGGTAAGAAGTAGCCGGTGGTGTTATGTAGGCATATAGATACAATGCAATGATATCGATTAGATGAGTTCAAGAAGGCAATTAAAAAAAAAGATCCTGACACAGAATCCAAAAGATTCTCGGGAAAATCCATTCCATCAATATTAAGACATATCCCTTGGTGTTTTTAAGGTTTCTTAAGTCAAGATGTGCCTTAGAATCAATGGCATGTCAAAGTTAAGCTGGTAGAGAATTTTTATTCTCAGAAGTATGATAAATTACAGAACACTGAAAATTGGTAACTTCTAAGTTTTTTTTTCTCAAAATTGTTGCTTACAGCCATTCCGACTGAGTACTTCTCCTGTAGTTCCTGCTGTGGCAGGGCTCCTAACACCTGACTAATACTTAGATATTGGGCAATCTGACATCGCTCTGATTTCATGCCCTACAAAATTACTTTCCCCAACAACTGTGCCTTGGAGTCACTGAAGACAAGTTAATCTGGCTGTCAGACTCTAGTCCTGCTCTCTACAGCTCGGCAGTTGAGGCTTCAGCCTCCATTAAGAGGCTCAGCTAGGCCACACAGCCGTAAGGCCTCTGTAAGCCGGCTCAGGCTGCCAATTCTCCTCAATCTCTGTCCTGTCCTAATGACTAGTTTTACAGGATGGTGAGAAATGTCAGCCAAGTCGTTTCCATTCCCTCAGATTAGTGTGAAAGATAACTTCTGTTGGTTCATTTAGCATCAATTCACCACCTCATCATCCCATGCAGTCCTCAATTACAGAAGCTGAAAAGTCAAGGGGCTCGCTCCTAGCTTCCATGGTTGTGGTTATGCCACGTGACCTGTCCTAGCCAATGAACATACTACAATGGGGGAACCAATGGGTAAGAAGCTTCTTATCTCCTGTTACACCACCGCCCTGTGTTTTGTCTTGGACTTAAGTGGGATGGCTGAGTGCAGAGATCCTCTCTGAAAGCTGCTAAAGAACAAGAATGAAGAATGCCATACCAAGACGGTAGAGAGGTGAAACAGAAACAGCCTGGAAACAAGCTATGCTTACAGTTTTAAGGACTCTGTTAATCACATCGTCACTTTTCTAGAGGTCCTTAACTACTAGTGATTCATGATGAAATACCTATAGGTTAAGTACTGTGTTTAGAGCTTGCTTCAAAGTCGTTCAGTGGAAGCTGCTGGAAAGAATACATGCGCAGGTAAATGAAATAACACCAACAGTCGTGAGACTGGATACGGACACACCAGGGCAACTCTAGTTTCATATGTGTTTTAAATTCTCCATTAAGAAAAATGTCTAAAAGACCGGAGATCATGTGACAGCTGAGAGTTGCCCAAGGAGACCTGGTGACCAGAGGCAGTGAGGTGTGGGCTGGATTCTGAACTTTCCAAGAGCTCGTGGACAAACTGATGAAATTTGAATGCAAACTGTTTAATAGTATCAATACAAATGTCTTGTTTTTGACTAATGTGTTAATGTGAGGGGAAACAAGGTAAAATGCACATCAAACCAAAACCTTTGGGTCATCTTCATGGCATTCCTGTGACTTTAATGTTACTCCAAACCAAAAAAAAGAGAGAGAGAGAGAGAGAGAGAGAGAGAGAGAGAGAGAGAGAGAGAGAGAGAAAGAGAGAGAGAGAGAGTTTGGCTTTCCAATGGAATTACTTAATGCTGAGCAAATACTAGCAAGGGCCCACCGCAGAGCCCTCATTATGTGAGAAAAAGAAAAAAATAACTCAATGGCAATTTTTCGAGTATGCTACTTGCAATCCACTAAATATGAGTTGATAAAATATGCTTATTTGTCTGGTGCAGTTAGGTCTTAAAACTCACAGCTAAGGACAACAGCTCGAAGTAGCATGCAGCAGTTTAGAGGCCGTTCTCTAAGGAGCCAGTTCCCTACCCACGGTGCTGGCCAGAGGCATCTCTCCAGCAGAACTCACATGCCAACCTCACCCCGCCCCCACCCACAGTGTGTAAAAGGGAGCCGGGCTATGAAGAGGAAAGGCTGGCTGTCTCTCTCAGAGCTTGCCTGAAGCAGACAGGGAGTAGCTCCTGTGATGTAGGATCAGGAGAGATGTAATAGTTTTCTTTTGTGTCTCAATTCTCCATTTTCAGTGCTTTACAGCTTCAGTTCTTCAGTTCTCCAATGAATCGGTAAATGCAACAGAGCCGGGATCTCATACAAAAGCAGTAAAAATACAAATACACAGTAAAGTAATAAAGATGTGCGAGACACACATGAAAAAAAAACCATGAAACTTTGTCAGAGAGAAAAGGAAAAGCTGAATGTAGACAGCATCACTGTGTTCTCTGACGGAAAGACACCGAGTGGCTTTCATCTTAAAAATATTGCCGGCCATAAATGGGGTGCAGAAATGAACTAAATTGGCTTGTATTTCTCAATGAAAAACATAGCTGGGGAACACATTTACAAGATAACAGAAGAGAAACCTCCCATGATCAAAGGGATCCTAGAAATGACCCCCCCCAAAACACCAGCCATCAAAGTGAAAATTGATAAATTAGACTCCATCTTAAGACGATGCTCTGGAAGAGACTTTGTTAAGAGAAGAAAAAGACAAGCAACAACCAGGCCAAAGCAATTACATATCACATGTAACAAATATGAGTGGCTTTTTCTGCTACAAAAAGAAACATGGGACCCTCGATGCAGCATCAGTAAGGATGTCAGGAAAAGATATAAGGAGATGGACCAGCGGTTGAAGTACCTGCTGTGTATTCAAGAGACTTGTATGTATCTCCAGAAGCCACATAGTGCCAGTTGGACATGGGGACTTGCCTGGGACTTGTCTGTAATTCCTGCCACAGAAGCTGAAAATGGGATCTTCAGAGCAAGCTGATAGTTACAATACCTTATGGAGGCCTCTGAATTTGACTGAGAGACTCTGACTCTCAAATGCAAAATCCATTGAGGAAGATTCCTAATATCATGCCAATACATGCACGTGCATGTACAACTGCCCAAAACTGGGTACACACATGTGACCACACATAAATGCATTTATACAGCACACACACACATATACACACACACACACACACACAGAGAGAGAGAGAGAGAGAGAGAGAGAGAGAGAGAGAGAGAGAGAGAGAGAGAGAGGAAAAATTACTTCAAGGATGCATCATGGGGACTTTAGCAGTGTAAGGCCCTATGTGACCACACAGATGGCTCAGCCAAACAAAGAATCTGCATCCAGAGTATATAAAGAATTTAAAAATTTACTAGTAATGTAAATTTACTACTAATGTCTTAAAACTAGGCAGCAATTGGCATAGATATTTCTTGAGAGAAGATATGATGGTTCAGAAACACATGAAAAGATGTTCAACACTATCAGTCATTAGAAAGTCACCAGGGAATCCCACTGAGATACCATTTCACACTTACAAGAATAATTTCAGTGGAAATTTAAATGCAATACCAGCAAGGCTGGGCTGCACATGCGTTTATATCCCAGCACTTAGGAGGCAGATGCAGGTATGGGTGTCTGTGAGCTCCAGGCCAGCCTTGACGTTGTTTTAGGCAGTGTCCTATTACTGTAAAGAGATCCCAAGACCATGGCAACTTGTATAAAGGAAAACATTCAATTGGATCTTGCTTACAGTCTCAGAGGTCTGGTCCATTATCAGCATGGCAGGCAGTATGGTGGCGTGAAGGCAGACATAGTGCTGGAGGAGTTGAGAGTTCTATATCGAGAGAGAGAGAGAGAGAGAGAGAGAGAGAGAGAGAGAGAGAGAGAGAGAGAGAGAGAGAGAGAGAAAGGGAGAGAGACAGACAGAGAGACACAGAGAGAGACAGAGAGAGACACAGAGAGACACAGAGAGAGACACAGAGAGAGACACAGAGAGGGAGACAGAGAGGGAGACAGAGAGAGAGAGAGGGAGGAGAGAGGAGAGAGGAGAGAGATTAGATGGATAGATAGATAGATAGATAGATAGATAGATAGATAGATAGATAGGTAGATTCCAAAGACCACCCCTAATGACACACTTCCTCCAACTAGGCCACATCAACTCCAACAAAGCCACACCTCCTAATCATACCACTCCCTGCTGACCAAACATTCAGATCTCTGAGCCTATGGGGAACCATTCTGATTCAAACCACCACCATTATACAGAGCTACAAAGAGAAACCCTGACTCAAACAAACAAACCTACAAACAAAGAAACAAAATTATAATACAAGCTGCCAAACATAATATGGAGGAGCTAATACTTATACTGTTGGTACCTGATCTGGAACAGTTTGGCAGTTTCTTATGTTAGATCTATACATGTTTGTCAACCCTTGATTTAATTCCAGGAAAAAAAACATATGTATGTCCATAAAAGCTATTCTGTGTCTTGACAGTGGCTGTGTTTACAGTAATTTATGGTTATATTCAAAGTCACAGACCTGAACGTTGCCTTCTAAAACTAGTTCTATGTTCATTAAAGTTTCTCATGTAATTTTGAAGCTGGGATGGGAAGTAAATACTAAAATTCAGCCAGAAGAAAAATCATACCAGAAGAGAGAAGATATTTTGAACAGAATGTCCGAAGACCTATTCTTCCACTTGCAACCTTTTGTTGTGATTATCATGGCTAGAGTGTGGAACTGGTAGGAACTCAGAGCTGTGGGCACAGAACACAAATCAATGGGAGAAGCTGAAGCCAGTATATACAGGTTTGACAAACTTAGTTCATGAAAACTTTAGTACTTTCAACCATACACAGATGAGCTGTGCTCAACTCACCCTATCCAGTAAGTTCTTCAGGGGCAGATTCAACCAATCACGGATGGAAAATGTTTGTATTGTATGTGTACTAATTATGTACAGACACTTTCCTCTTGTTATTTCCCAAATTTTTGGGTCTAACAGATATTCTATGGCATTTATACATTGCATTAAGTATTATAAACAGTCTCATAAGAGGATGAGGGAAGGAGCCAGGAAAACACCAGGTTAACTTACACAGGAGACTTGAACACTGATGGGCTGTAACACCCAGTGGGGCCTTAGACTCTATCCCCCTTGAATACCAAGGAATGACTGGATTAAGTAATTTGAAACTAATATATAACTATCATTGGGAATTATATTTAAGGGCTGGAGAGGTGACTCAGAAGGTAAAAGCAATTGCTGCCAAGCCTAATGACCCAAGTTCGATCCCCAAGTCCCACACTGTAGATCAGGGGAACTGTTTCCTGTAAGTTATCCTCTGACAGTCACACATATGCTGGGATGTACATGCTTCCCTCCATACTGCTAAATAAATACAGAAAATAATTTCGAAGTAAACTTTAAAACTTCACATTATGCTAAATTAAGTTTTAGATGCCATAAAAAGAACTAATTATATAAAACAAGATCAAAAAAGCATTCTTCAGTATGGACGAGAGAGTTCATGTCGGTATAGTTTCTAATGGAGAGAGAGAGAAAGATAGGAAGGCCATCAGAAATAGAATATATTCACACTACTGGGCCCTGAGAGATGGCTCAGTGGTTAACAGCACTGACTGCTTTTGCAATGGGTTCAGTTCTCAGCACCCACATGATGGCTCACAACCATCCACAACTCCAGTTTCAGGGGATCCAATGCCCTCATCTGACCTCCACGAGCACCAAACATACATGTAGTGCACATACACAATGCATGCAAAAACAATACATATAAAGTAAATTAAATTTCAAACAAAGAATGCTGTATCCTGCGATCTTAGCTATGATGACCAGTCTGGCTGTTATTTTTAGTGCCAACCAATAGCTAATGCCTAGGTCTACAGAGATGCCTTGGTAATCATTTTCTGTGGGGTTTATAGAGGTAAGTCATTTAGGAACATTGTCAATAATACAAGAGATGGTGTTGGGTAAGAGAGGGAGGGAAGGAAAGAAAAGACAAAAGGGAGAGGAAGAGGGAGAAGGAGAGGGAGAGGGAGAAGGAGAGGGAGAGGGAGAGGGAGAGGGAGAAGGAGAGGGAGAGGGAGAGGGAGAGGGAGAGGGAGAGGGAGAGGGAGAAGAATGTCTCCATTGGAGAAACCCTCTGTACACAAAAAGCAGGAACAAGTATTCCCCTCCTGGCCTTACACAGGATGCTGGAGGCTTGGGTAGTCACATGATCTGACTATAGTTGTCTTACTAGGTCTCATGATTGCCCAGGCCTCTCCCCACCAGAAGGTGCTCCCCATGGAAGACACAAGATGAGATACATAGAAAAGCCCATCTTATCTCAGCAGAGGAAGAATTTGAAATACACAGTTCTGAAAAATGCTCGGTTCCCACACATAGAACTCCTTTTGTTAAAATTACTAATGTCTCTAGTAATAAGAATGGAATTTAAAATGATTTTAACAGAATAAACGAGAATACGGTCAGGATAAATCATGCCCTGCGTCATGTTTTAAAGTTATCTTCGGTGTTCATAATTTTACTTGTGAAACATACTGCTACAGGGGAGACATTCCTCAAGTTGTGCTCCTAATTTTAAAAGTCCTTTAATAGCGCGTGGGTTAATTGGAGCTGCATTGGGAAGTCCCGCTGAGTTCATTATTGCAAGGTTGCTTCTAAAATTGTCCCTAGGACAAACAAGGCCTTACTACTTTAGGTAGACACAGCTCCCCACAAACAGCCAAGAGTGAAGTGTTTTAGAATGGAATATATGTAGCATTGTTCATAAAGACATTTATAGCTTTAAGGTTATGAGTCAATATTTCTTGAAACCATTAAAAGCCATTTTTTTTCAGCACAGCAGGAAATTGGTTTGCTCTTGTCACAAAGACTCTAGGAGTGTCAGGTGAGATGGTGCTGGGCAACTGCTGACGATGTATATGGTTTATGTAAATAGTGTCAACCTTCCTCTCATCCTCCGAGAAGAAAAGAGGGCCAGCCAAGGACCTATCGCCTTCTCAACGCTGCTGCAGGAAATCTAACATTTGAACCAAGTACCTGAATCCTTCAGGGGTTCCTTTCAAGTTTTCGGGCCAGCCTGAAATTTTCATCCTGAGTAATTATTTCTAGCTAGGTTGTGAGTTGAAGGGGTTGAAGATGAGGTAAAGATGTTCTAGCCATGTAACAGCTAATTCTACACACTGGGTCAAGCATTTTCTATGCACTGTGTCCTCTAGTCACCACACAATTACAATCAGGAGGGATCAGAAGCCGTCAAAAGGTTTTCTTTACAGCAGAAAGTGGTCAAGGCAAGGACACATGACTTGTAACATGGCTTGTCGAGGTACTGAGAACAAGTGACATCTAGGCTCTCAGCATTTAATGGGACCTACACTACACCTGCACCCCCACCCCAAAGCTCAGAGCACTTTGTAGAAGAAGGGGTGAGTTAAGAGTCACACTAAAGAAAGGAGGACTGGTAAGAACTATGTCGCTTGTGAACTCACAATAGACGCTGTTGCCTGCATAGGGCCCACAAAGCACTGAACCAGTAAACATTTAGTCACTCAAAGGGCTTGTGGGGCCCTGTCTCATGCAGGGAAGCTAATGGCAGTCAAGGGCTGCCCAAGAAGCCATCACTTTCAGTGCTGGAGCCATTGGTGAGTTACCCACAGTACCAATGCATAGTATTACAGCTGTGCTCGGGAGTGGCTCTAAGTGACCCCTTCTTAAACACATGAATCATGAATAAAGACAAACAAAAAGATGGGAAAGTGGGGTGGGGACTTGGTGGGAGGGAAGAAGGGGTTGGTGGAGGTAAGAGGATGATGAGAAGGGTTGAGGAATGAGCACGACCAGAACAATTTACACACACACACACACACACACACACACACACACACACACACACACACACACACATGCACGCACGCACACACGTACGCATGCACGTACACATGCACGCACTCAAACACTCACACACACACACGTGTGCACACGCACTTGCACACTCACACACAGAAGGTAGATAGATAGTACATACTATACTTTAAAAAAGAGTTTCAAAATAGTTAGGCAATATGGTCCGATGTGAGCTGTCTGGATCCACAGAATCCTAGAGCATGGCTCGTCAGCAGAGAACAGGAAGTGGACACTAGAGGTTGAGGCCTACGTTTCAAGTAGCAACTCTACATTAGATTTGTATATTTCCTCCATCACCATCTCCCTCAAGATGTTGACTGTTTTCCCTGTGCACAGGAGATGGCTTCTGTGGTCAGACCATGGTTTGAATGAGAACTGTCACATGGGTTCGTTGAGGAGTAAAACCAGTAAATTTATACATGAGCAAATAGAGAAATTAAAGACCATCTATTTGGTAAGAACCTTGCAGATCTGGGGAGGGTGAGGAGGGGTTGGAGTTGGCTGTTTTGAGGACTTAGTTTCTCTTTTGTGTTGTGAGCTCTCAAATACCTTGGAGGATTCCCTATTTTGCTTCAAACGATCTGCATGAGAAACTGTGTTAAGAGCATGTGAACTACAGCCTTTTGCAGACAGTGGTCCCCCTCAGCATCACTTGCTTCTAGCTCTGTTCTATCCTCTATGCAGAAGGATGCCCTTTCTTTATTCTGTAGGCAGAAAGTTCTGTCCTCGCCATGCAGCAGAAGTTCAGTAAAGGGCAGAGAGCTCCACAGAACAACTTCTCACAGAAGAAAAAAAATCAAAATTTAGTTTGTTGAAAACATTTGAACTTTCCAAGTCTGACCTTTTGGCGTGTTTTTCAAAATTCTTCATAGGCAGATCTCCAGCTGGAAAACTCTTTGGTGACCCGCAAGTGCACGATCTGTGAAGTAACTGATGCTTGGCAGTTAGGGCCATCTTCAGAGGGATCTTCATCTTCCGAGGGCCTGTCACAGTTACTTCTTACAAAAGCCATTAGATATGAGAGATATGCTTGCTCATTACCCAACTTAAGAGGCTCACAAAGTCCCTTCCTTCCTTCCTTCCTTCCTTCCTTCCTTCCTTCCTTCCTTCCTACCTTCCTTTCTTTCTTTCTAGTTCAACACTCTCAGGGGTGTCCAGACCATGTGTAGGTACCAAGATAAGCCCCTGAGATGGAATAGTGAGCTAAACTGACCCCCTGTGACATTGTGATATTTATCAAATGCTAGTACTTTCTTATAGATTTCCTGAATTCTCTGTATCTTCTGACTCAAACTTTAGTGCATACCCAAATCCTAGATTTCGAGCTTCATCCCTAAGTTTCTGATGCCGTAGGTCAGGGATGGGGCTTGATAATGTGTGCAGTTACCAATTCCTAAGTGAGGCTGCAGCTGTGGGTCTGGGGACACTTTGGGAGCTGGTGTCCAGGATGCAGAACTCTAGAATCTGCAGATAGTTCTTACTAACCCAGGGCTAAACATCACAGAAGAACCATGTACTTATTAACGTATGGATTGCAGTGTGTATAGGGAACATTGAAATAAGCATAGATGTTAGCATTGTGATCAAGAAATCCACATTACAACAGGAAAGACACAGGTTTTCATAGACAATTCAGACGCCTTGCTGAATAGGTGTTATATGGTGGGCATTTCAGCAGGGGTGGGAATGGCTGGAGAAATCTGCTCATTTTGGAAACGAGTGATCTTTGGACTCATTACAGAAAAAACAACAGGGAAAATGAACTCAAGGTCCCTTTCCTTCAAATATGTTACAGGCAGCAAGTTCAAACATTAGTGACAGTGCTTGTCACCATTTCAGTTGGGCATCTCCAGAGAACAGAATCTATATAACAAATTGATAGGTGGCTGGATTGCACAGTCTTTGTAGAGAGAAAGACATTTTGAGCTGTAGAACCAAGACCAAAAGGTTGAACAGGATAGTTCCTAGAAAGTCCCAAATTATATAGATTTGAGACAAGGTGTCACTATGCATCCCTAGATGTCATGAAACTCACTCTGTAGACCAGGCTGGTCTTGAGTTCATAGAGATCTGCCTGTCTGCCTCCTGGATGCTGAGATTAAGGCATCACATTCAGTGTATCACCTGTTCTTCGTGCCAGCTCAAGTCATTTGCTTTACTACGACCCCAGGAGGGAGTGTCTATCTAACAGCCACCCACCCCATAATGAGTCTGCACCATCCAGGAAGGATGGAACTCTGCCCTTCCCACCATCTCTTTCCTCCTAGCTGCAATGTACTTTTTTGCTAAGTATGGGCATGTGTGCTGAGCACATTAATCAGATCCCTGTTACTTTGACAAACACCCGAGACAGTCAACTTGCAAAGAGAAAGGATTATTTTGGCACCAGTTCGAGATGTTCCATGACCGATTGGCCCCATTGGTTTGGGCCTTCGGAGAGGCAGCCATTTGCCTCATGATGAGGTTAACAAGAGAGGACAGGAAAGATGTTACCAAAGGTGAAGAACACATTCCCAGTGGCCAAAATTCCTTCTAACGACAGATTCTACAACCAAGCTGGGAACTAGTCTATGAGCTGTTGGGAGGCTTTTCAAACACAAGCTACAGCAACATGAATAAGAAACATAAACCTCCCCAAAATGCATGCAGGCAGTGGAGTTCAGTCCACCAGATCTTCACAGGCTTTCTAATGTGAGGACTCTTCAGGATTAGCTAATTAATGTTTTCCTACAGGGTATGCTATACTGTGGTGATATCAGTGGTGTTTAATTTGCTTTTCTTATTCACTCGAGGGAGAAAGAATACAGGAAACGAAGCTGTGCCTTCCAATAGGCCAACCAAAACAAATGAATGTGTATGTGTTTGCTGGTGATTTATAATAAAAAAGGAACAAGGAATGAGAAAACCCATAAAAACTTCTGTGTTCAATTTTCCAACTTGATTGGAACTGGGTCTCCAGCACTTGGCTTCTGGAAGCAAGGTCACTGACTTCTGTCCTGTGGTCAGTTTCTTGGATCATGCCAAGTTTCAGCTTCGTCACAGGACCAGAGCTTTGGATGGCATGCCCATCCTTCCCTTCAAGTAAAAAAAATCCTCCTTCCTCCCCAAGCTCTAAAAATACACCTGGGCCTTGGAGCACAGCCTCCTTTCAACAGCTCCTCTTCACTGGAACAGTGGCTTGGCCTGGAGCAAGCTGAAACCAGAAGGAAAAAGAATGTTTGGTGGAAGATGATGTACATGTGGGTCTCCTTGAAATGTCCAGTTTGCAGAAAGAACAAAAAAAAATCTTTGCTTCCTCAGTCATGAGATCCCAGCCCAGCTCCACTCTTTGCTTTACTTTTCTCAGGGAGGGCTTGGATGTGGTATTTTTAGTTTGCTTTTGGTGGGAGATGATTTGGCAAGACAAGACCAAAAGCAACTTGACTTTTCATTCTTGCAGCTGAAATAAAGAAAACAGAATTAGATTACTTGGTGACTCCTTTTTTCCAGTTCAAGGAGTTAACTTTAGAAACCTCATTGTACTCAATTGAAATAAAATTCCTCAAAGAATTGGTAGATGGACTTTAAGCTGTGTAGGAGACTATTCAAGAACTCCATGGTGTACTATTCTGGATTCATGCCAATGCTACCTGAGAGAGAGAGAGAGAGAGAGAGAGAGAGAGAAAGAGAGAGAGAAAGAGAGAGAGAAAGAGAGAGAGAGAGAGTTTGTCTGTCTGTCTGTCTGCATCTCAGTGTGTATCGCTCTGTGTATCTCTCTGTGTCTGTCTCTGTCCCTCAATGTCTCTGTCTCTCTGTCTCTGTCTCTCTGTGTGTGTTTGTGTGTGTGTGTGTCTGTCTGTCTGTCTACGTCTCTGTGTCTATCACGCTGTGTATCTCTCTGTGTCTGTCTCTGTCTCTCTGTCTCTGTCTCTGTCTGTCTCTCTGTCTCTGTCTCTGTCTCTCTGTCTCTGTCTCTCTGTCTCTGTCTCTGTCTGTCTGTCTGTCTGTCTCTCCCCCCCCTCTCTCTCTCTCTCTGTGTGTGTGTGTGTGTGTGTGTGTGTGTGTGTGTGTGTGTTGGAACCTCACATACACTGAGCCAGGTCATTATCATTATCATGAGCTATATCCCCAGGCCATGGTTGTGTTGGACTAGCAGCTCCATAAAATCCTTTGTTATCGCAGACTGTAAGCCAGGCTGATGGGATAGCATAGAAACTGGGCAGAAGTAAAGCATAGCCGTGTCCAATTTCAAAAAGCATCCACATGAGTGAAGACACTGGTCAAGTGGGGAAGGTAAAAGGTTAGGAGCCATGACAGAATCCCTGGAGGTGTTCTGGGGCTGGGAACAGACTAATGGGGAGGAGTCAGACAGGGAGAGGTCAGTGTAGCTGATACCCATGTAGAGGATGGAAAATCAATCCGAGGGTACAGAACTGTGTGACAAGTGAAGAAAAGAAAAAAAAATGAGGTAGGAAACTGATGCAGTGGAGTCTAAGGGAGGAGGGCTGTGAACTCACGGTCTGGCCACATAGCAAGACTTTGTCTCCAAACAGCCAGAGAAACAAACAACCATCTAACAAGTGGAAGAGTTTGTGTGGAGTGAGGGGAGGTCAAAGGTCTGACGACAAAGGCCAAAAGGAAACGCTCTGGTCAGCCCTGTGAAATTCTGGAACAGGGCAATCGTTCTTAATGGGTTAGTCAGCATAGCCGCTTCTGACACATCCCACCCAGCCTGCCTGCCTACCTCCTCCCTCAGACAAGACTTCCTCAAATAGACTGAGTTTTCCCTCTTCCTAACTTTGCTCTTTTAGCTTACATTTTTCCATCAAGAATTACTTTTCCCCTGGACTTGATCCAGTCAAATCCTATATATTCCTTCATGGATTCTCAGGGGGATATGATCAAAACACATCATATACATGTATGCAAATGCCATACTGGCACCTATTATAATCTACAAGTAATAATATATGCTAATAAGCTTGCATGAATTATAATAACAACTCTGTTTGTGCCGCTAGCATGTTGAGCTTGAAGAGACTGAAGGTACAGGATGGTAAAGACTGGGTGCAGGTGGCTCTTTCTTCCCATATTCTCTGGGCTCTATATTTAAATCTTCTACATTGCAGGATAATTATTGTTATATTTATCACTTTAGTTTTCTCACAATGTAGTACGGTGTCGGAAGGCTACCAGTTTACTGGCTTACATGCCAGGAGTGGACAAGACTTACAGGTGCTTGCCTTAGGCTTTAGAACCAATGGGGTGGGTCAGGACGTCTTTATTTGAAATCCAGCGCGATCACACAAGACACTTCACTCCCTTATGGATTCTGGCTTTCCAGAGAAAAAAATAAAGAGAGCTTATCTGTCCCATTCACACCTGTGTAAAAAAAATAGTGGCTGCTCTCAAAAAACGGTATCTATAGGATAAGAACTCCAGGTGAAGTTTGGAATTATTGAGATAACAGGTGTTTATTCTTAGCCATTCTGGCCGTGCATATTGCTGTCTGTCATGATAGGGATGGGGACAATAGAGGCCTTGTATGATCACTGATCATACCTCTCCATTGCATTGTTAACTGGACATGAGGTTTACATGAGCAAACACAGACATGTGCACAGGCGAATGCATTTTGTCTCATGTTCACCAAGACATCACTTCTCCAGATGGCTGCAGGACACAAGACTATTATTACATCATCCCAGCACTTGGCAAGGAGAATCATTTGTTTACAGCTAGCCTGGGCTATGAGTACAGCAAGAGCCTATCTCAAAACAAGCGAATAATTTCTTCTTTTGCTCTTCTGTTGTTCTTTTCCCAAGTGTCTGGGGTGTTCGTGTACTTACATACGTTTACAATTAGAAGAAACAAAATATGTTTTAGTCTCCAGGGAGTTTAGTCTCCAGAGTCTCATAGTCACCAGGCTCTTTTGTACCCAGATGTTGTACTTTCTGCTGTGCACTTCTGGGTGATGGAGGTTGGATGTGGCCACCTTGCTCTGTCCTAAGGACCTTACAGGGTTCTTACGTAAGATCTGGATTTTGTTGGGTTTTAATATAGCACTCTTTTAGTAATCTCCTGGATATTTCCATCTATGAGTGAACCCAGATACAAAACTTCCTTCCTCTATACCTGTTTCTACATAGCACTAAATAATGTTGTCACCTTTTAAGGCTAAATCTGGAAGAACAGCAAAGCCACTTCAGATACAGAAAATCAAATTTAAAATAACTTTTGAATGATCACGTCATCTGTTTCAAAAAATTTAAGTCATGGGAACCCTCAGGCCTTATGGTCACTGTCATTTTATTTTGTTGTTATTGATATATTTATTTATACTCTGTCCTGTCCCTCTCTTTCTTGTTCTCTTCCTCTTTCTGTCTCTCTATCCCTCTGTCTCTGTCTCTCTATCTCTCTGTCTTGTCTCTCTGTGCCTCTATCTGTCTCTGCTTCTCTGTCTCACTGTATCACTGTCTCATTGTCTGTCTCTCTCTCTCTCTCTGGTACTTGTGGGGGTTGACTCTTTCCTTTCATCATGTGGGTCCTGGGAATTGAACTCAGGTCATCAGTCCTGGAGGCAAGAGACTTTACCTGCTGAGCCATCTCCCCAACTCCATTTTTCCTTTATAAAGCATTTCCTTAGAACATGCTATATCAGGATATTCAAACATATTTTATGCAGGTGGATTACTGGTACATACATAGCTAACAACTTTGGAACAGCCAAACAGCAATTCCTAGAAAACTATCAATATCCATTGTGATCTGCTTACAGAGCCATGGAGCAGGAGTTTGTTCTACTGCAGAGAGAGAGAGAGAGAGAGAGAGAGAGAGAGAGGAGTTGACCCTCTGAAAACTCTCATCTCCCATCCTGCCTCTTCTAAGCTGTCATCCTACAGCTCTAACTCTGTGTTCATACTTCTTTTGAGTGCAATTGATCCTTTAAAATTCATAAATGATCTTTTAGAAAAGCAATAATAGAGGCTAGTTCTTCCTCCTGTGGGGACTTGAAGCCCTTCTTCCTCTCATGTCTGTTCTTTCTGGTTGCACCCAGCACAAAATTCAAAAGGTACAAAAAAGCAGAGCCTTCCACCATTACCAAGTGTCTGCTTCCTCCCAGAAGACAGCAGTTAGCCCGTTTCTCCATCCAATCCATCCACTCTCCATCCACCAAGTCTCTAGTCTAAGCTATGATTTCTTCACAATTATCATAATGTGACAGCCTTGTGTCTGTTACTCCACCAAATTGTGGTTCCTTCGTGCGGTGGAATAAGGGAGAGGAATGCGTGGGTGTGATCTGAACTTGGCCGTGATGAACTCGGAGCGTGATAAGGAAGAGGAGTACACTGCATGAGGGCAGCGGGGTCTCATATGGAGCCCGGTGCATGATGGGTAACTGAGATGACAAGGAAACAAGCCTCACTGTAGTAGAAAGTTCAATAGAAGCACTAACAAAATACCAGGACCACTGTAATCATGACTGCTAGCATCAGCGGAGTAAAGAAGGGCACACACTGTTCTAAGTTTCTAGGCCTTTTATTGTTTAAGTAATAGCACTGCTATGCACTATTGTTTCCTTATCCTTTTATATTGCAGGAAATGGAGACTTGGGAGGGTATTCTAATTTTCCAAGGGCATACAGCTTACATGTAGTCAAAACACAAATCCAGGTCAGCGTGAAGGATAAGAATGTCAAGGCAAAGAGATGTGGAGCATCTTGAGTGGGCACACTTAGATTTGGGGACTGTTAGCGCCTACCTTGGTTTTAACAAGGGTAAAACGCAACTCCTACACTGCAAAGAACTTGGACCCTGTGCTTTGAAATCTTGCTGTCATGTTGTTTTGAGGTGACTTGAACCACTTTGTCAGCGTCTTCAGACCCAGTCCTCTTATAGACAAGGTCAGTGGCTGTTGTTCCCCTCCTCACATCATAGACCAACACTCACTCTTGAATTTCCCCTATTTCTGACTTTGACACCAGATTTGAATGTGACAGTCAGCCCAGGGGGTGACCAGGGGAAAGTGCTAGACTGATTTATTTGAGCAGCGCTGAAATCCAGGAGGCACAGAAGGGATCTTTATCCTGACTTGTTTTCAGAGTGGAAAAGTACACTGACCCAACCCACTAATCTATATCCTAAGTGCTGGTTAGAGAATACTGAAGACTATTTGTCAGTCACAAGTCTCAAACACCAGGAGATGAGGCTTCGGATTTTCTCCTTTACAGTAAAAACTGCCACACCAGGTGGTCTCTACTCATATAACACAGCACCCTCCAACATTTGAGAGAGGATCTCACAAATGGAGGAAACAATATATGTGCTCTGAGATGACCCAGTCACTATGAAAGTGAAGATCAGTTTGGAAACTGCACAGGACAAGAGATACTTAATAAAGCTTAAGGAGGACATTCGTGGGGAGCAGAAATAAAATACGGGAATATCAAAATAACGGATCGGCCACTCATACTGTCCGTTTAATGGAAACCTGCAGCATAGCTCACCCCAGCAGAAGTGCTCATGTGTCCCAGCTTGAAAAAAGTTACAGATAACAGCGTGGAATGTTGATCCAGTAGTCAGTGTTAGAGGAGCAGTTGGGACACGACCTTGGGGCAGCTTTTAGCTGTGAGATAACTGGACAAGGGTCCCTTGGGAGTTAGCCTGGGCTTTGCTAGAGTTTGGCTGTGTTCTCTTTATCCCCAGGGGAGATGACGAGCACAATGGTGTCTTTGGCCATGTGTTCAGTGGAACCAGGAAGGACTTCAGCAGCCAACTGAAAGCGTGATGGGCCCTGCCGTTGTCAAGAGACCCCTGCAATTGCTGGAAAGCTGATGTTCCAGCATGCCTGGGGCAGGGCACAGTGCCCGGAAGGCACCAGCTGAAGGAAAGGTGCTGGACGGAGGAACTGTGATCCTGGGTGATAGCTCAGACTGAAGGCTCCAAAGATTGAGCTTTGACTGTATCAGGCGCTCCTCTGTGTCTGTGACTAATGTGCCCTTTGACCAACTTAGCAACTAAGGACCTTTTTAGCACATGGATTTTTTTTTAAATTATGGCTTCATCAAGTCTTGGAGTATATGATATGTAAAAGAGTTCAAATGGGTCAACATTCTACTTCCACTATTCTAGAAAATTCAATATTCTAGCTCATTAGTGAAGGCGGCAGAAGAGCCTGGCAAGGTCTTCATGCCTTCATGCATCATTTTAACTGGTATGAGAAGCATGACGAGGCCTTTCTTCCCTTCCTGTGCAAAGACCTCCATGATGCTAATTATCAAGAATTCACAAACTGCATCGCTTAAAAACTTTTTGATTAGAAAAGCATCATATTTTGAGCAGTAATCAAGATGTGGACTTTTTTTGTGTGTGTGAGATCTATCTCAAATTTCTCCTGAACAGTTTTAAAAAGATATTATTTAGAAGCTCAAGATTATGCAGTATTCAATATTTTTCTTAATATGGTAGATATTGTATTTGCTATATTTTATTAACAAAAGAATGTGTGGAAATATAAAGAGCCTTCCCATGTTTATATAGATACAAATCAAATCTCTTCCATGTTCCTCTAGTGTATTACATACCTGTTGTCACTTTCTTCTTGATGTACTATGATATAAAAAAAGACACTGGAAAGTATTCTCAAAAATCACCTTTTACAACTAGGAAATAGTCAACTTTTTTTTTCTTTGCTTACATGCCAGTGATGAGGAGAGCGGGGAATGCATGTTACTATACAAAGGAACAGCTTGGCTAAAGCAGTTAATTTTTTTTTCTTTTTAAATGAGAGCCAGGAAATTCAGGGAATGTTAGGAAAACAAAGAGAAGATTTTCTCTTTGCTTCAATTGTTGAAAGCATGCAACTTAATTTTGCTGGGCTGGAAAAAGAGGATTAACAGGTGAAAATTAAGCCTTGTAAAATTAAAACCAGTGCATTTTATTTATATCATTTAATAGGAGAAATATTCAAGAGTGATGCAAGGCTCTGAATGGCATGCCTGGCGATGCCAAAAAGACGTTCCGACGGCAGGCAGGTATCCTGCTGGCTGGCCACCGTCTTTATTCACCAGCCTGAATCTTCCTTTCGGATCATCTTCTCAAATTATCCATAGGAGATTTATCCACATACTCAATAAGAAAAATATTTCTAATTATATCCAACCATTCTTAATATGAATGAGAATTATGCAGAGACGCTCGATTGCCAAGAGGGCTTTTGCCAGACAATTCCTTTTGACTTAAGAAAGAAGAGGCTGTCGCATTGTTTCCATAGCTAGCCATATAAAAGAGTTCCGAACGAGGCTGACTCGTCCTGCTTTAAAAAGCTCCAAGGTAGGTGGGAGCATGACACTGGCCCGGCCCCGGGCTGCAGCTCCCCTGCTTTTCACGTCTGTGAGTTCTGGTGCCTTCAACTTTCCGTAGCGAGTGGGACTTATTTCTCAACTAATCAAGTGCCTTGCTCTTTTCTCCTACAGGACCCTCTTACTTCCCAGCTGCACCTTCTCATTTGCCAATAAGGTAAGGGTTGGACTAACCCGTCTCTGGAGGTGTGATGGAGAGCCTCTGGGATGACTCCATGTCTCTTAGCATCCTTTGAGAAAGTGCCTTAAGGGAAGGGGCTGGGGAAGGAAAGGAGGACCTTTATCCTGCCACCTGGGCAAAATCAATTCTAAAAGCTTGTGGTTTTTTGTTTTGTTTTGTTTGTTTGTTCTTTGTCTTGTCTCTGCAAAAAAAAAAAAAAAAATCCACACTAAAATCCCCTAGGTAGAAAAGCCAATAGAATTCAGTTAGTAAACAAAATCTTTAACAGAAAAGAAAGGAAGTAGTTACAACAATGATTCTTTTAAACTATCTATGCGCCTGTAAAACATCATCTCATAAAACCAAAACATAGTGAATTTTTTAATATGAAAATGAGGAATTCAGCAGCCCTATTAGTATTGCAAGCTGCCTCTCTGTAGAGGGAGACAGGGAGAGAAGCTTTAAAGGCGTTCCAAGCATTTGATCCTGCAGTGACTGTACAGGGCAACTTCCTCACCTTGTATTGTTCTGATACCTGTACCTTGAAGTGGCATGGGACAGGCTGCCAGGTTTCACAAGAAAACCTACACCTCTGGGAGCCTTGCCATGTAGAAGCACGGGATGAGCACGGGTGTGGATTGTCGCCTTCATGAGTTTAGCTTGGTTAAGTGTGCAAAGACATCACGTTAGAATAACTTTACCCAGCATCCAGCTTTAAGAGAGGGGGCGGGAGGGGACAAAGAGAAACACAGTGAAAACTCTTCCAAAACTTTGGGCAAATTTGGCCAAATATCTCTTCGTGGAAATAAAGGGGTCTTACTTTCTATGGCCAGAAAGATGTGTGACATTAGAATAAATGACATTATCTGTGCACATAATATCCTGAACCTGTTCCAGTTACTCAGTAGTCTCCCTTTTTTAATCATTACCCCAAATATCACCCTATCCCAAGGGCTTCAAGGTGAGAAGAGGCAGGTGTTATCATCCCTGCCCTAAAGATGGAATTACTGAGGCTCGAAATGATCAAGGGACTTACCCAAGGTCACACAGTCCCTGGCAACATCGATCTACCTATAACCTAGTTTCCCAAGTAGGATGCCAGTCTCAGAGGATGGGAGACACTGGATGTCCAGCCCTAAGCACATGTCACTGCAACCTCTCGCACTTTTGTTCTTGTGATGTTTGCTTCAGTCACTGCAGCCTGGCAACAGTAGAATTGCATTGTGTAATGTGCATCGGGGCCCCTGTAGTGGACACTGTTAAGAGTGGGTCTCAACCTTCCTAATGTTGTGGCCCTTTAATACAGTTCCTCCTGTTGTGGTGATCCCAATCATAGCATTATTTCATTGCTACTTCATAATTGTATTTTTTCTTATGAATAGTGATGCAAATATTTGTATTTTCTGACGGTCTCAGGTGACCCCTGTGAAAAAGTCTTTTGATACCCCCTCCCCCTGACAAAGGGGTAGAAACTTACAGTTTAAGAACCACCGCACTATAAAGATCCCCTAGTTGGAGCTGGAGAAATGGCTCAGCAGTTTAAAAGCATCTGTTTTTCTCCCAGAGTTCGATTCCTACCACCCACACTGTGCTTCACAACCACCTGTAACTCCATTTGCAAGGAATCAGAAGCTCTGGCTTCTTTAGGCACCAGGCACACATATAGTACACAGAGCATACGCACACAGTACATGCACGAATGCATACTTCCACATGTGCATACAGGGAAGATATTCATACAGAGCAAATAGCGATCTGCTGTCATACCACACACTGCAGACCGTCTGATTATTATTATTTTTTAAATCCCCTTTAGGGTCTGTGAGTTCAGCAGCCATGAGTTCCGACTCTGAGATGGCCGTTTTCGGGGAGGCTGCTCCTTACCTCCGGAAGTCTGAAAAGGAGCGAATCGAGGCCCAGAATAGGCCTTTTGATGCCAAAACATCTGTCTTTGTGGCGGAGCCCAAGGAGTCCTTTGTCAAAGGAACCATTCAGAGCAAAGACGCAGGGAAAGTGACTGTGAAAACTGAAGCAGGAGCGGTGTGTAGAGGGCCTGCCATGTTGTACCCGTTACATTTGTGCTGCATTTTGCAGGGTTGATCATTCATTCACTCGACACCAAAAATTATCTTTCCTGTTCACCAGACCCTGACGGTGAAAGAAGACCAGATCTTCCCCATGAACCCTCCCAAGTACGACAAGATCGAGGACATGGCCATGATGACCCACCTCCACGAGCCCGCTGTGCTGTACAACCTCAAAGAGCGTTACGCAGCCTGGATGATCTACGTGAGTGACCCACATTAGGGGTCTTTAATGTCATCACCATGTGTCCTAAAAGCCAAGGCACAAATGTGTCCTAAGTGTCTCTCAGATACCAGAAGTCACTAGCAGAATTACTAGTTATTAAAAGGTTCATTATTGAGACTATAAGGCACATTTCCAAAGTGACACCTTGTCTTCTCTCCCAAGGGGAGACCACTGTCCTGGCCACTGACTTTATCACATATATGCTGATTAAACATGCTAATGCTTTCCCCTCTCTTCCCCACCTCTCCCGTTCTTCCCCTCCCCTCCCTTCCTTTCCCTTCTCTGTCAATTGCTGTTGCAGAACCATCTCAATGAAGAACAGATAAACACTCTGAAATATTTTAAAATGGGAATTTTTAGGGGTTAAATTTCATTTTAGGGATTAACTCTCCACACACAACCATACCAGGTTCTCTGTGTTTTGGTTTCTTTCATCTGTGGAATTTTCCAGCATCCCCAGGCAGCCTTGAGTATTCTGCCCCGCCTTTCCCATTCCTGCATTCACACTGACTACGTTTTTCCTGGTCATTCATTAACTTACCCATCTACTGTGTTGATGGAATTTCTCAAAAGATGCTATCTTATTTATGTTTTAGTCTGACACATACAGGGTCTTAGAATATAATATAATATCCAATAAACATCTGAATGTATGGTATCTTATATTTGTAATTTTACACAGTTTAACCAGTACTGATATTCAGTTGGGTAACATCCACACAGGTAAATCAGATGTTTATGCTCTATAACGACTTTAATTGGTTAGTGACAGTCCTTAACCAGTTGACAGGCAATGTTTAAATTCCTGCATTTAATCATCATGCATTTATTTGTTCTTTGCCAGTGTATAACTAAAAAAATTTTTTTACAGTGCTTCCCAATGCTGCCATATCTACATACTGTCCCACTCACTTTTGATAGCCCCTTATCATGTTGTCTTAAAATATTCCAAAGTCCCCATCATTCTCTTATTGTTGAATACATTTATGTTCAAATTTATGTTCTTATAAATTCAAAGTGTTTCAATTCCACGAAGAAAATATATTCCTGTTTCTTTCAAACACCAAAAAGCAATCTCTCATAGTCCACACTTTAAAACAAATAGACATGGTGTTGGTGCTGCTACTGTGTGAAAATCATGACAAGACCAAGGGAAGCAGTAGGAACTCTGAACTGGTCATTGCCCTTAAAGATGTTGCTGTCTGCCAGCCAATCAGTTTCCAAGCTGATGCCTGGGAGAAATGTACTCACAAAAGTCCTTCTTTTTCTTAAAATCCAACTAAGTGAGTTGCGCAGACAAGAAGGACCTTTGGATAGTCATTCTCTCTTTCCTTATGCAGACCTACTCGGGCCTCTTCTGTGTCACTGTCAACCCCTACAAGTGGCTGCCAGTGTACAACCCTGAGGTGGTGGCTGCCTACCGTGGCAAAAAGCGACAGGAGGCCCCGCCCCACATCTTCTCCATCTCTGACAATGCCTACCAGTTCATGCTAACTGGTAAGTGGCTTGGCTATTTTATATGTGCCTAAACTTGTCACTGCAGACCTCTAGAGAAAGTCTTGAATCCATTGCATCACTCCCCTTGAGATTCCCCTCCTATAGGGGCTCGTGTGAGATAACACAGAGGGACCAATGAGCTCTTGAATGTTTGAAGGTTAACAAAGATTACTTGCAGCGAGACTTACGAATGTAAAAGGACGAGCATCCATGCGGACATCTACGTGCGCACATAGCCACACATAAAGACTGTTACTGTATGGCAAAAAGCAGGAGAACAGACTTTTCTTTTGTGGTTTTCTCCTCAGTATCAGAGACTATGATCAACAGTACAAAGGGTGCTGTCTTTGCCAGAACCAACCAATGAGATTTTTAAGGCATATTGAGTATTTGGACATCGTACTGTGTGTGACTCTACCTCTATGTTGTTTTGCTAAGCTAGGTTGATCTTATGCACTTGTGGCCCCTTGGGAAATGGCTTGGAGAATTCTTTAGGCTGAGTGAGGCATCACAGCTCTTCTTGCTTTCCCTTAAAAAGATGTGAAGCCATGTGTATTGTCAACATGTCCACTTTCCCACCCCTATTTCTCCTGACGCATCAAAACATTTCCAATGTCCCAGTCGGCGTTTGTCCTTCTGCCCATCATGAGTGTGTCACTGACTTAAATTGCCATCAACATGGGATGGACAAGCCAGGTCTAGTTTAGATATTGATTTAGCAGTAGATTATTGGAAAGCCTTGTACCTTCTACCAAGGCTTTTAAGCAATTTCTTCATCCTAGGATTTTCCCCTTTGAATGAAATGTTCTGGGAAGACATGAGTGGTTGTACTTGGTTTAAATGGGTGAATGTGCACTAAGTACAGGGAGAGAAGAGAGGGAAGATATTAGGTCACTGTGCACCAGGAACTAAGGCTGCTAAGCAGAGACATAGAAATCTCATGCCCTTACTCCATTCCAGCCTTTTACAAGTGGGTTTGAAACAACATTAAGTGCCTGCAATTTCTTTCCACAGACCGGGAGAATCAGTCAATCCTGATCACGTAAGTAGGGTTTTATGCTTTCTTTTCATGGCTATGGAAGCTGCTAGATGCGCGGCCTCCTCTGATTGTTTTGCTTTGACAGCGGAGAATCCGGGGCCGGGAAGACTGTGAACACGAAGCGTGTCATCCAGTACTTTGCAACAATTGCAGTCACTGGGGAGAAAAAGAAGGAGGAGGTGACTTCTGGCAAAATGCAGGTGAGGATGACTGTCACAGAGTACAGGATTTTGAGGGCAGGCCTCCCTGGCAAGAAATCCCTGAGTCTGATCTTTCCCTTGCAGGGGACCCTGGAAGATCAAATCATCAGTGCCAACCCTCTGCTGGAGGCCTTTGGGAATGCCAAGACCGTGAGGAATGACAACTCCTCTCGCTTTGTGAGTCTCTTGTACACTGTGATGGGCACTGTCCATTGGCCCGAATCTGTGGGAAGTCTCTGATGTAGTCTTTGAATCTTTGTTCACATTATATTATACTGTGGTTTTCTTTGACTTATTTCAAAGATCAAAAACTCTAGCCAGAAGGACATGTGACTCCTTTCTGGAGTATTTTACTACAACAACAACAACAACAACTACTACTACTACTACTGCAAAATACTTTATCCTTAGTTTTAATTAATAATAACTGCATATATTTATGGGACACAATGGGATGTTAATATATTTATACATTATGGAATAATTAATCCAAGCTAATTAGCACAGCATCACCTCATATATTTATATTCATAAATTCTCAAATCCAAGATAAAATCCTTCTACTTGTAAAATGGAAGATAGACATTTTATTTCAGTTATAAATAGTCTCTGGCTTGATTTAAAATTAAAGCAGTATTGTTCCAAGTGTTTTTGAGCATTTTCAATTGCTTGCTACTCTTGAAAACAAAGTAGACATGTCAGTTTTCCTCTTAAGGGTAAATTCATCAGGATTCACTTTGGCACCACGGGGAAACTGGCATCCGCTGACATCGAGACATGTGAGTGTTCACCTGCAGCAGCATGCTGTTCTCAGGACTGCTAAAGTTGCCTGACAGTCAAGCCACAGCGCCATGTCAGCTTTCACAGTTTTCCTGCTTGCTGTCTGGTTTCTTCTAGATCTGCTAGAGAAGTCCCGGGTCACTTTCCAGCTTAAGGCGGAAAGGAGCTACCATATATTTTATCAAATCACATCCAACAAGAAGCCAGAGCTGATCGGTAAGGGATGTCATAGTTCCTCTCCAAAGTCACCACCCCACACAAGTCACCACACCAGCCAGGGCATTGCGCCACCTGACGGACCATGTCTAAATTCTGTCGGGATTTTTTTAAAATGGAAAATAAAAAAGCTTTTCAGGAGTAAATTGTAGCTCTCTGAGCTGAGCTCAAGTTCAATCCAGAAAAAGAAAAGCTTTGTATATTGTTACATATAGATAAATGCATACAATTTATCCAGTTGGAGTAACGGCCACACTTTTATAACATACATACATATACATATATACATACATATATATATATTTACTGAGTATGTCATGGTTTTATTCAAATTAATATTGCTGTATGGTGTTGTGGATGGTTGCACAGTGTCTCACATTAGAGATAGGCAAATTTTACTTAATTATATCCTTTCCCCTTTAATTTGCTTCCATTTCTGATTTTTAAATAGTCACTACAGTAAAGACTATGGTAATAGGAGGCAACCTTTTCTTTATTCTTAGAAAATTTCACACGTGCATACCATTTGTTATATCGTGGTTTAAACAAAATTTTAAAGGTAGTCAAGAACAGAGAACACCACGCCATCATGTTCTAGATAACTAGCGCCCATCCGTCTTTGGCTCATGTATCAAGTGACCTTAGAATCGGTCTGGAAATCTCTTGCTTTGATGAAGGCATTGACTATGCTCATCTGTGCCCTCGTCCATGTATTTAGAAATGCTGCTGATCACCACAAACCCATACGATTACCCATTCGTCAGTCAAGGGGAGATCAGTGTGGCCAGCATTGATGACCAGGAAGAACTGATGGCCACGGATGTAAGTAGAACAAAGATCCAATATTTAGGATTACTGCTCAGGGTCAGAGATGTGGCTCACTAACTGTTTCGAGCCTTTGGAAGAAACCACTAAGAGCGGAGGGTGTTAAGAAAAACTGCCTCCCTGGACCCATATGCTGTCCCTCCACGGGCTTTTAAGATTCATCACCTCAGAGTTTGCAGAGGTCTTTGATGAAGCTGAGGTGTGACTTCTCAGAAATAATAAGTGTCTGAGGTTTACAATGTTTTCTCCTAAGCTTCCTTCTGACATGTGAGAAGACATAAACCTATGACTTCATTGCTCTTTAGCCCCCATTAAAGAACTCCTTTCCCTCTAGAAGTTCTGGTGTAATTTCCTCAGCTTGAGGAATGGGAACATGAGCTGTATGTAGAGGGTCATAACCTAACAGCTATCATCTTGATTTTTGTTGGCAGAGTGCTATTGACATTCTGGGCTTTACAAATGATGAAAAGGTCTCCATCTATAAGCTCACGGGAGCTGTGATGCATTATGGGAACATGAAGTTCAAGCAGAAGCAGCGGGAAGAACAGGCTGAGCCGGATGGCACGGAAGGTACCAGCTGTGTCTTCCACCTGACTTCGTGCTTCATTTGAAGCTCGTGTTCTTAGCGTGTTATTCTGAGTTTTCCTGAGAAGGCAAACTCACATTTCAGATCTGAGCTTTATAGGGCACTTAAATAATATGCTATGTAAAGTACAGAAATCATTTGGGGGTAATCATGGTCTTGAACGCAGTAAGAACATAGGCAAGGCTATTAAAAATATACTGAAAACTCTGCAAAACATGCTTGAAGATGGAGTTTTTTTTTTTTTTTTTTTTTTTTTTTTTTTTTTTTAGAAAATGGGTTTCTTTGCACCCTAATACCATTGTATCCATGCTTCCTTTTAGTGGCTGACAAGGCTGCCTATCTTCAGGGTCTGAACTCTGCTGACCTGCTCAAAGCCCTTTGTTACCCCAGGGTCAAGGTCGGCAATGAGTACGTCACCAAAGGCCAGACTGTGGAGCAGGTAAATGCATGAAATTAGTAACCACCACAAGGGGATCAAAGCATTGAACTTTCCTTGTGTAACATCAAAAGTTCTATCTTCATTTTTCAAGGTGACCAACGCTGTGGGTGCCCTGGCCAAGGCCATGTACGAGAAGATGTTCCTGTGGATGGTCACCCGCATCAACCAGCAGCTGGACACCAAGCAGCCCAGGCAGTACTTCATCGGGGTCTTGGACATCGCTGGCTTTGAGATCTTTGATGTATGTTGCTAGCTGATTGATGGAACACCTTTATGGCGATGACTATATTACTAAGGAGTATTAGGAAACTTCCTCTCCACTGTGCTATATGAAAACATGAAGGAGATTTTCTTGGCACCTACTAGTCATTTCCTGTGCTAAATGATGAACAACTTGGGTAATAAAGATCCTTCAACTCACTGCAGGATAGAGGGAGTTAGATTATGAAAAGGGAAGGGCTCTAACAATCTCACGGTGTAAGGAAGCTGACATTAAATAGCATAGCAGAACTTAGTAAGATAATATGCTCAGCGTATACAGTGCTGAAAGCACAGGGAAATACTTAGGGAGATAATAAAGCCTGTAAAAGGCTTAATAATTTAGAATCATCATTAATTAAATGCAATTAACTTTTAATGCTTGTTAATGTAATATCACGAGATAAAACTTTCTATTTGATCATGAAATACATTTCCCTGCTCGGAGCTTTTTAAAAGTTTATCTTTTTTTCGATTATTACAATAAAACTCGGCTTTAACAGAAAATATAGAACAGCAAGGAAAAGCACATAATTCTGCTAAGTATACCTAGTTCATTTGACATTTTGGTAGAGGTTCTAAAGATATCAATGTGCGCTGTTATATTTTAGTGATCTTTTGTGTCCTGTTTATGGTTTCCACACTAAAGAATAATTGCTAGTCACTTGAAATTCTCACTGTGGTGATATTCTTGCAATGCAAGCTCTGAAACTTTTTATGGATTGAGTTTGGATGAGGCCTCTGGAAGCCACAGGGACAACCGGAACAAATAGAAGGAGGTTCGGTAGAAACTCAGAGAAAAGGTGTGAATTCAAGCAAAGAGCATTAGTGCTGATTTAAGACTTTCTCTAAAATGGCCACAAATAGTGACCATTGCGTACCTCGAAACTTCCATCCTCTCCTGTTTTGTACGCCAGAATAAAAAAAAGACTCTTCTGACCAATGATGTTAAAACACTTATCTAAATGTTATTTTAAATAAAATGTTCAGTGAATTTTAGAGAGAAGTAAGCACATTTATTTATTTAGTTCAACAGCCTGGAGCAGCTGTGCATCAACTTCACCAACGAGAAACTGCAACAGTTTTTCAACCACCACATGTTCGTGCTGGAGCAGGAGGAGTACAAGAAGGAAGGCATCGAGTGGACCTTCATCGACTTCGGGATGGACCTGGCGGCCTGCATCGAGCTCATCGAGAAGGTATCCCCCTCCGTCTGCTCTGTGCCCCCTCCCTCCCCATGTGCTTTCTGCTCGTGTTTACTCTGCTGCTTCGCCTCCCTTCAATCCAGCCGATGGGCATCTTCTCCATCCTGGAAGAGGAGTGCATGTTCCCCAAGGCGACAGACACCTCCTTCAAGAACAAGCTGTATGAACAGCATCTTGGAAAGTCCGCCAACTTCCAGAAGCCTAAGGTGGTCAAAGGCAAAGCCGAGGCCCACTTCTCCCTCATCCACTATGCGGGCACCGTGGATTACAACATCACTGGCTGGCTGGACAAGAACAAGGACCCCCTGAATGAGACCGTGGTGGGGCTGTACCAGAAGTCTTCAATGAAAACTCTTGCTTACCTCTTCTCTGGAGCTCAAACTGCTGAAGCAGGTTAGACTTCCAAGCCTTAATTTTCCACAGCCATTACAATTGAGCTATTAGGTTGAGGCTGGTGAGATAGCCTAGGCAGAAGGGTGGCATGCCACCCCCTAGTTCCTTGAGTAGTAGGCTATGCTATAGTTAGAAACTTGTGGTTCGCCACTCTACTGAAAGAGACCTTATTACAGTGGCCAGAAAGGAACTACCAGGTTCTCAAACAAAAAAACCATCTGGGCTTCTGAAATTCTCTTCTCCTCCCAACTCCACTGAATGTGAAGTATCTGGGACATTACAGACAGTAAAGTGACCAAATTCTGCCTCTGGCATTAACTTCTGCTGATGATATTTTAAGTCATTTTGTGCCTTAAAGGTTCACTTCTTCATGGTTAGGTGCCTGCTGTTTTCATCAACTCCATATAGATAATGAACCACAGAAACGTGGGTTTTTAGCTTAGTTAAAAAACAAGGTTTCAAGAGGACCAGTCGGGTGGGAGGAAGTTCCTGGGGTGGAGGAAAGTTTGACTCAAGTATCAAGAGCACAGAAATCAGAGAGAGAGAGAGAGAGAGAGAGAGAGAGAGAGAGAGAGAGAGAGAGAGAGAGAGAGAGAGAGCCCACTCACTGTATTTAAACGCTATCTTTTTCCTTCTTCAGAGGCAAGTAGTGGTGGAGCTGCCAAAAAAGGTGCTAAGAAGAAAGGGTCCTCCTTCCAGACAGTGTCTGCCCTGTTCAGAGTAAGAACAAACTGTAACACCCCCAATTGCTTTAGGAATTTGGCTTTAGAAGTATGAGATCACATTTTCCAGAAGATTCTAGGAGAGTGTTGACATTTATGACTTTGATTGATCTGTAGTGGAAGAAATTTAAATCATCCAGACATTACCTTATCTCACCTTTCATGCTAAATCATCATAAGACGAAGGGCACCTCCTGGGAAATCTTACAGAGCATAATGATCTACCACTCATAAACTAGTTGGGTGACAAGGACCAAAGCCATGTACAGAAATATTAAGAAAATATCAGTAAGACTAAGGAACCTGTAAGTTGTGATGTTGCACTCCTGTAATCCTTGGGAGGCAGAAGAAGGAGGATTGAAAATTTAAAAACAATATGGGATACATTTTTGAGAATATTGCAATGACAGCAAGTCCAAACTAAACCAAGATCAAAATAAAGAAGAAAGATTAATGCAATTTAGCAGCTAACTTACAATGAAGCTAATATAATATTGTTGCTTCTGATCCATTCAGTTGTCAACATCAAGTTAAAGAGTCATTGTGTTATGGATGGAGCTATAAAAACCATCCAAGGTCCAAATATGGTTCATGACTGCATCTCCTTATTGAAGAACTAGAGCATAGTAAAGGATAGAGTCACCATCTAGTGCGGTGGTTCTCAACCTTCCTATTCCTGCCTCCCTTAATACAGTTCCTCATTTGTGGCAACCCCTAGTATATAAATATATTCGTTGCTACTGTAGTTTTGCTTCTATTAGGAATTGTAACGTAAATATCGGATATATGTAACCCTCAGAGGGCTTGCAACCCACAGGTTGAGGTCTACTGATCGAGTAGGTAAACGTGTTTGGGTGATCAGAGGTCAGGGAAGGTAGCACAGCAATGTTAATACAAAGTGAAAGAAAGCACATGTCAGGCTTCCTCATGTACATCCCTCTTGCCAACAAGAATGCAGACAAACAGACTGAGGAAGAATCTGCAGCTCAGCAGAAGCAACAAACGTCTTTTTTCTCTAAATGAGACCTGCTTCTCCTGGGCCAAGGCTGGTAGCTTAGTCAGTAAAGTCTTGTGTCACATGTATCTGAGTTTAGATTCTTAGGACTCACATAAAAAAATCTGCCATGGGTGGTGTGCTCCTACAACCCCACCAATGATGAGACGAGAGACAGATACAAATGGAGCCCTGGAAGATCCCAGGCCAACAATATATGGCCAATGTAGCAAAGTTCTAATCCAGTGAGAGATTCTGTCTCAACCGCAAGGTGGAAGATACCCAAGAATTGATACCCAAAGTTGGCCTAAATCTCCACAGGAGTGGTGTACATGTGCGTGCATAACACACACACACACACACACACACACACACACACACACACACACATACACACACACACACACACGCCAAAGACTGATTTTGCAGACGTCTCACCAATTGCTCTTCCCTCCGCTGCTATTCTGACCAAAGTTTCCTGCTCTTACAGGAGAACTTGAACAAGCTGATGACCAACCTCAGGAGCACCCACCCTCATTTTGTGAGGTGTATCATCCCCAATGAAACCAAGACACCTGGTAAGAGTCTCTAGAGTGAAAGCTCAGAGCATGGCTGTCACAGCTCCTGTATTGTATCCCACTGTGAAATAAACATGTCTTTGCAGGTGCCATGGAGCACGAACTGGTCCTGCACCAGCTGAGGTGTAACGGGGTGCTAGAAGGCATCCGCATCTGCAGGAAGGGGTTCCCCAGCAGGATCCTCTACGCAGACTTCAAGCAGAGGTCAGGCTTCTCCTAATTATGATCTGTCTTTGATGTTTAGCATAAACAGGTTGGATGTAAGCTAAACAATTTAGCGCGAAGCATGTCTCCGTTTAATCAGCCACAAAAGGATTCCGAGTCTCACAGCCTTTCAAAACGATACTGTATGTTAACCACTGTCTGCAAAATTTCCACCGGATTTACCAAGGCTCATAGATAAATTCCCTGGCTTCAGTAATTAAGGGAGCTATCCTTTTCACTACTCAATCTCATTTAACCCCACCCACCACCACCATCACACAGTTGAGATAAGAACTCCTATGACCTCATTTTCTGGACAAATGAAGTAAGGTTCAGAGAGATCAAATTATTTGCTTAAAGTCAAAGCTAATAGGTCACTAGAGTGGCATGTTGCATATAGAGATATAAATAGGTCACCTTCGTGTTCTGTTTGACTTCAGTTTTCTCTTGCAGGTTACTTTTCTAGTTCCCCAGAACAAGAGGGGACATGTCATAGTGACAACTCCTTAGTTAGAACTCCCTGATAAGCTGCTCTAGAGGGTCAAGAATGACTTCTGGGTGGCAGTTGCAGGACACTGGTCTCCTTTGAGTCTAGGGCTGGTTAAGTTGAGGAGAATAGCAGTGCTCTAGACCCAAGGGCACCGGAGGTTTGCTCTTAGGTCATTAGGATAATTCCCCTTATCTAAAATATTGTCTATTATATTCATTAACTTATTTTATTATTAAAATATAATTATGCCATTTTCCTATTCCCTTTCCTCCCCTTAGTTCCTCCCACGTTCCAGTTCCCCTTTTCTTTCTTAAATTCATGGATTATTTTTAATTAATATTAGCTAATTAATGTAATGAATTGACATTAATTAATAATGCCTCTGTTCTAATTAATTAATTTAAAAAGCACATTTCTTGAACCCAGTATCTTCCTTTAAAGCAAATTTACCAAGCCATGATAATGTCTTATATTGCAGAGGTCCTCTACTCTTAAATGTGAACAAGATCATGTGATCCTTCCCTGAGGACAGAGTTTGATAAAAAGAAAGGAACAGGAAGAGTGGGGTTGTGCATTCCAGAGGCAAAGGTGGTGGGTCTCTGGGACTTTGATTCAAGTCTGGTCTACATAGTGAGGACAGCTAGGATGGCCATAGCTATATGTATGTACCTTGTCTAAAAAAATGGAAATATAAAGGAAGCTACAATGGCATGAAAATGTATAGCAAATAGACTCGAAAACATGCAAATAATGTTCCTCTGTGAACAAAGGATAATAATTCTTAAAAATGTCTTGATTTTTTAAAAAAATCATTTAGAATTTGGCTACTGTTTGTAAATCAAATCTCTACAAACTACACTTATTTTAACAGATACAAGGTGTTAAATGCAAGTGCCATCCCTGAGGGTCAGTACATAGATAGCAAGAAGGCTTCTGAGAAGCTCCTTGGCTCCATCGACATTGACCACACTCAGTATAAGTTTGGTCACACCAAGGTAATCCTCTTGAAATCCAGTCTCGTGTCTTCTTGCCCTTTGAACTTTGTATGTCACTTCTGATCTGCAACATTGCCTGCACACAGGTCTTTTTCAAAGCTGGTCTTCTGGGGCTCCTAGAGGAGATGAGAGATGACAAGTTGGCCCAGCTGATTACCCGGACGCAGGCCATGTGCAGAGGGTTCTTGGCAAGAGTGGAGTACCAGAAGATGGTGGAGCGAAGGTATGAAAATTTATAGTTTATTCACATCTCGTGTCTTCAAAAAGACACTCAAGGTGGCCAACAGTTAGGACTTGGTTCTGTTAAGAAGATCAAAGTAAGAAGGAATAAGTTGACTTCTGTGGGAAAGTGGGAGAACCTAAGTTCTGTCAGCATGAAATATGTCCTGAGTGTCTGGGTAAAACTTGAGAAGCATCAGGAATGGATAGTTCTGTATCTAACACTAGACATATACCAGTGAGTTGGCAGAGATAAAGTTTTGCCCTTTTGTTTCTTTTTGATGAGGTTTTACACAGAGGACCTTAAAATGGCTTTATATAGTATATAAAACTATTTCTTCAGTTGGATTATGTCTATTATTGAACTAACAATTTAAAATAGGGTACCTGTGAAGAGCTTTTCACAATAGGTTGCTACAATGTCATCAAGGGAGTTAACTTCCTGGTAGTCTAGTTGAACAACTGACACATGACAGAGCCTGATGTCTTGGGGCCAGAAATGAGAAGTGCATTACACATGGCCAACTGTGCATCCACACACATGAACAAGTCTGTGTACACAAAAAGGTGGCATGAGACAACTTTTATCACTTGAAGTTGTGCTTAATTTTTCTGACCATAGTCACTATGTTATATTTGGGTAGCCAACTACCTATATATCATGGTCAATAATTTTTAAATAAACCAGATTAAGGCAAAAGTAACATTGTAGAGTAGAATGCTGCACTCATGCAACATTAAAATGTAAGACTGGAGATTGTCAAAAATCTGACTTTTAAAGTCTCCCACACTACCTCTTTCATAGACCATGGGCCCTTCCACCTCCCTGTGCTACTTTCCTGGGAGTGTTTGAAGCACTGATGAACAGCAGTGTCTCTCAAAGGGCAATCCTCAATTTGTGTTATTGATAACTTTTAGGATCTTATTAAAATGCAAAAAGTCAGGTCTGTGTCAAAGACTCTGAATCAGAATCTCTGGAAGTGAAATTCAAGAGTCAGTATTTTCAATAAGCTCTTCAGGTGATCTCAACCATGTCCAAGGTTGGGACACAATGGTGTAAAGAAATAAATAGGAGTCCTTGAGCATCGCCATGAAATAAAACTTTTCTAATCCACAAGGTTGAATGCAAATAAAGAATGGGGTAGGATGGAGGGGGACAGAAGCTCTGACCCTCACTCTTGAAATTTACGCTTGCTTCATCATCCACTGTATCTAATTAGCAACCACTGCATTTCAGAGAGTCCATCTTCTGCATCCAGTACAACATCCGTGCCTTCATGAACGTCAAGCACTGGCCCTGGATGAAACTCTTCTTCAAGATCAAACCACTGCTGAAGAGCGCTGAGACCGAGAAGGAGATGGCCACCATGAAGGAGGAGTTCCAGAAAACCAAGGATGAACTTGCCAAATCGGAGGCAAAGAGGAAGGAACTTGAAGAAAAGATGGTGTCCCTGTTGAAAGAAAAAAATGACTTGCAACTCCAAGTTCAGGCTGTAAGCTGGGGCTCTACGCTGGGTTTCACTAATCAAGGTGAAGTGCTGGTGCTCTGGCCATGATAAGTGAGATATATCATTGACAGGGAGGCACTCATCCTACAGAGATGATTAAAGACTCCAACTAGACATATTTCTCTCATTGCTCAATAAACGCCCACAAAACAATGCCATGACAACGAGGTAGGACTGTTTTCTTCCCGTCTGCATGATTTCATAAGCCTACAGTAAATGTGGCTTCTTTTCAGCTTGAAGATAGTTCTCAAAAGTGATTAACAAAACTCAAATAATGTATTAAAAGAAAGATGATATGGAGAGATTTTTCCTTTCAAAGTCCTTGAACAACATCTTGACATCATTGACTTCACATTACTGTATGGACAGCTGACGGACGATGATGTTCTACACCAGATTGCACCGAATTATTGTTTGTTATTGATCTAAAAACTCATGTCTGTGGTTTCTTCCACCACCATGGACAGAAGCCTTTTGTTCCTCACCTACAAATCTGTGTTAGCTTCTAAACTAGTATGCACTCTCCCAGTTTTTATTTCACCAAATTTATTAACTGCTCACTTCTGGCCCAGACATCTTAGAAATCGTTCCATTGTTCTGGGAATATAATTTCCAAGACTAGCTTCCATTTGGGTTAAACTGACTTGGTCAAAGGGGTCTTCGTTCTGCTTTCTTCAAATCTGCACCCAGTTATTTCTTCCTATTCTCCCCAAATAGTTATTCAGATTCCATTCACTCAGATGAATTTATGACATGGGGCACACCACAGTATCTTAGGCATTGAAAGGATGATGGCAGAGGACCATTTATATATATATATATACATATATATATATGTATATATATATCTCATATGTATCATCTGTATATCATATATCTATATACATAATTTGTAAAGTAGAACCATCCTCCAGTACCATAAAGAAAAGTATTTCGGCCCTTGTAGCATCTTGGAATTTCCTTGCACAAATGCTTCCCCATCTGCCTCCTGTTTTCCCTGTAAGATGATTTCTATGCACTTCCTTCCTACCCATCTCACAAGTGTCAACTTGAAAACTAATTTCATGAGTACATCAGGGAACCAATGTGTTTGATGTCTAATATTATGAGTTATGTTTTAAATTAATGGCAGCCTTTGAAAGATGGGTGTTCTAATCTATTACAAAACACATTGTCATAAAGGATAGAAAACAGCATAGTTTGTTTTTTCCACATAGGCAAAAAGCATTGTACACAGTAGATGGTTTATGAAACATAAATCTTTGAATAGATAAATAAACAAACATAAAAAACCCAGTAGACCAACTCAAGAAGGTTAAACTCTTACTTTGACCATGTATTTTATTCTTTCCCTCTAATTTTGATTATGTTGCTAACTCCAGGAAGCTGAAGGCTTGGCTGATGCTGAGGAAAGATGCGACCAGCTGATCAAAACCAAAATCCAGCTGGAGGCCAAAATCAAAGAGGTGACTGAGAGAGCTGAGGATGAGGAAGAGATCAACGCCGAGCTCACGGCCAAGAAGAGGAAGCTGGAGGACGAGTGCTCAGAGCTGAAGAAAGACATCGATGACCTTGAGCTGACACTGGCCAAGGTTGAGAAGGAGAAGCACGCCACGGAGAACAAGGTGTGGAATATCAACATGGGCGGCTTATGACTCACTTTAATTAAGAAGTAAAACATAAAACCTAAACTATTAAGACATACTATTTAATTCAAAGCATGTTTGCTTCCTAAGGTGAAAAACCTCACAGAGGAGATGGCGGGCCTGGACGAAACCATCGCCAAGCTGACCAAGGAGAAGAAGGCCCTGCAGGAGGCCCACCAGCAGACCCTGGATGACCTGCAGGCAGAGGAGGACAAAGTCAACACCCTGACCAAAGCCAAAATCAAGCTTGAACAGCAAGTGGATGATGTAAGTTGTGCACTACCAAGGGAATGATTTTCTTCTAAAGGAAACTATACATTTCCTCTGATTCAAACACCACATTCATCTAGCTTGAAGGGTCCTTGGAGCAAGAAAAGAAGCTTCGCATGGACCTAGAAAGAGCCAAGAGAAAACTTGAGGGTGACTTGAAGTTAGCCCAGGAGTCCATCATGGACATTGAAAATGAGAAACAGCAGCTTGATGAAAGGCTCAAAAAGTAAGCAGGAAAGAATGGCTCATGGTTTTGCTTCCAGTTGGCTACAAATGGAGTTGCAACATTGTGTTTCTTTTCTTTAAGGAAAGAGTTTGAAATGAGCAACCTGCAGAGCAAGATCGAGGATGAGCAGGCCATCGGCATTCAACTGCAGAAGAAGATCAAGGAGTTGCAGGTAAGTCCATGGCTTCCACGAGTCTAACTCATCAGGGGAAAAATGACTGACCCAAGAAGCTGACTCAGTCCTTTCCACCATCCCCAGGCTCGCATTGAGGAGCTGGAGGAGGAAATCGAGGCAGAGCGGGCCTCCAGGGCCAAAGCAGAGAAGCAGCGCTCTGACCTCTCCCGGGAACTGGAGGAGATCAGCGAGCGGCTGGAAGAAGCCGGCGGGGCCACTTCAGCCCAGATCGAGATGAACAAGAAGAGAGAGGCCGAGTTCCAGAAAATGCGCAGGGACCTGGAGGAGGCCACCCTGCAGCACGAAGCCACAGCAGCCACCCTGAGGAAGAAGCACGCGGACAGCGTGGCTGAGCTCGGGGAGCAGATTGACAACCTGCAGCGGGTGAAGCAGAAGCTGGAGAAGGAGAAGAGCGAGATGAAGATGGAGATCGACGACCTCGCTAGTAATGTAGAGACAGTGTCTAAGGCCAAGGTACATGTTGGAAAAATGGATATTAATGGCACAAATCCATATGGATACATCAGCTTGCACAGAGCACTTTCTAGGCATTAAATCATTTGTCATTTGTAGGAATACAAAAAGGTGACCAGAGACATGATAGTTTTTTTTTTGTTTGTTTGTTTTTTTTTAGTATTTCCATTTTATGTATGAAGTCATGGGATTCAAAGAAGCCAAACACAGGAGTCCATCACTGTTACTAAGTGACTTAAGCACAGGTCACGTGTGTTCTCCAAGTTAGGGTCTCTTATATTTTTTATTGTATGGCAATGCACAATATATGTGAAATATTTTTAATAACTTCATAGAGAACGGAACATATAATTCTTACAGAATCATAAAATCAGAGTCTAATCTTCAAATTTTTATATTACTATTGCACCCAGCTTTATAATTTCCCTTCAGTGAAAGGAAAGACATCGTCTAGATTATATTAAACATAGGACAATTTGATTTATTTGTTTAAAGAAATGTTTTCCTCTGCAGGAGAATTAGCTGCGGCAAAGGCTATTCATTCTCTCCAGGCTTTGTCAACTCTCTCTCTCTCTCTCTCTCTCTCTCTCTCTCTCTCTCTCTCTCAGGGAAACCTAGAGAAGATGTGCCGCACCCTGGAGGACCAGGTGAGTGAGCTGAAGTCGAAGGAGGAGGAACAACAGCGCCTGATCAACGACCTGACCACCCAGAGAGGACGCCTGCAGACCGAATCCGGTAATTCTCCATCTCCAATGCTGTTCGAGCATAGAGATGAGGTAGTTAAGAACAAATGTGCTGCTGATGTGAGCATCTAATATAAGCAGCTAAGAACACCGGTGATTCACCAGAAGCCTCAGGCTCAGCCTACATTCAAAGTCGTGACAGGTTCAAGCCCTGTTCCAGAAAGGCCTTGAGGATCTATCCATAGAGGAAGTACTGAGATCAGGAGACACTCTAGCATGATCCCCGGGTTTCTGTCTTAGCTCACATTTTTTTTTTTGTTGTTGCCGTTCCTATTTTGCAGTACAGGTGATCAAACCCAGGGCCTCTCATATGCTAAACAAGTAGTCTGTGTTGAAGTTGTACCCCCCAGCCCTTCAGGTCCTTTTGTTTATGCCAGCATGAACTAATCCTCTGAACCAGGCAATGCACAGGCCCATCTCTCCATTGTCCTTGGAAGGTCCTCAAGATGACTCACTGGGCAACATCTCAAGGGCCTGGAGGGCTGAGTTCAAACTGTAGAACCCACAGAAAGTGGGGGAAGAAGCTCCAAAGACTTGTCCCCTTTCACAAGTATACTGTAGCAATCACACACCTGCACGCACACACACACACACACACACACACACACACACACACACACACGACGCATGCACACATGTCTGCGGAAGCAGATATTTTAGGTCCTCATTTTGACAGTCAACACTAGATTTTACATAATGTCATATAACTAAGATTTCACTCTGAGGAGAGAAAAGGAATTTACACTGTATTTATTCCTCTGGGTTGCTATGCAAGTTTTATTAGAAAACCTAGAGATTTTTGCACAGAGCCTGAAAATGTCAGTAGATAATTTAATCATCCGAACTCTCAACCTGGGGTGCTGAGAGTTAAACTTGCTTCTAAAATGAGTTTCAGAGTTTGTTCTTTATTTAGAGAACAGTAGTTCTGGTTCTTCCGTTTCCCAGGTGAATTTTCCCGGCAGCTTGATGAGAAGGAAGCGCTGGTTTCTCAGTTATCAAGGGGCAAGCAAGCATTTACCCAACAGATTGAGGAGCTGAAGAGGCAGCTGGAAGAGGAAGTAAAGGTGATTATTAATCTAAGGCTGATCGCCCCGGTTTGTTCCATGAGTTGACCCTAGAAGGAGCCAGTTCCACCAACTTGAAGGGGACTAGGTACTTAAATATCTAGTACAATGAAGGTATGACCATCTTCCACAGGCCAAGAACGCGCTAGCCCACGCCCTGCAGTCCTCCCGCCATGACTGTGACCTGCTTCGGGAACAGTACGAGGAGGAGCAGGAATCTAAGGCCGAGCTGCAGAGGGCGCTGTCCAAGGCCAACAGTGAGGTGGCCCAGTGGAGGACCAAATATGAGACGGATGCCATCCAGCGCACGGAGGAGCTGGAGGAGGCCAAGTATGTGCACATTTGGAGAAAAAAATGTGCAGAAAACTTTACATATCCATGCCACGTCATTGCAGACTAGCTTTTGTCTTCTAGACTATCATAATAATCCCCAAACAAAATGAACATATCCCCGAGCTGCTGACTCCAAATCTGGTTAAGGGAACAAAGAGTAACAAATAATTGCTAATTCCAGAGCCTGCTGCTCTTTGTCAAATACCCGAAGCTCATTGCGGCCTCTGCACTGGCTTGCTCCTCTGTACACGACAGCCCCTGTCTGTCTCCCACTAATTCACTCTGTGTTCTTAGCAAGACCTTCCCTAAATAGCTTGAGTTCTCACTCAGGGATCACCAAATCCTATTTCTCTTCACTGCGTTCATATCTGAAGGGTGTTATTAAGCAATTTCAGGCTTGACTGTCGTTGGTTTCTCTCACTTGTCTGTGAGCTTCATGAAGCCGGTGACATTTGTCTTGTTCCCTGCTGTGTCTTCACGTCTGCTTCTAAGAGGACCCTAGAGAATCGTGTTGACTGATCGAATAGCATCAATATGAAGTTTTCGATACTCTCCAATGTGGTGATAGTTCATGTTTTTAATAAGGCTTCTTCTTCCTAAAACTTTATGTAACCATCAAGGAAAAAGCTGGCTCAGCGTCTGCAGGCGGCTGAGGAGCACGTAGAAGCCGTGAACGCCAAGTGTGCTTCCCTGGAGAAGACTAAGCAGCGGTTGCAGAACGAGGTGGAGGACCTCATGCTGGACGTAGAGAGGACCAACGCTGCCTGTGCTGCCCTGGACAAGAAGCAGAGAAACTTCGACAAGGTGATTCCCGAAGCATCATCTCTCTGTTCGGCTCACCTTTCTCTGGCATCCACAGAAGCTCACTGCTCTTGGTTTCCCAGATCCTGGCAGAGTGGAAGCAGAAGTATGAGGAAACACATGCTGAGCTGGAGGCATCCCAGAAGGAAGCCCGCTCCCTGGGTACTGAGCTCTTCAAGATGAAGAACGCCTACGAGGAGTCCCTGGATCAGCTGGAAACCCTGAAGCGAGAGAATAAGAACTTACAGCGTAAGGCCCTTTCTCTCTCTCAACAGTACGCATGCGTTGGAGGGAACGCTCCTCTCTGGCAAGCCTTGACCACGCCCTCACCTGTTTTTCACCCTATTAGAGGAGATTTCTGACCTCACGGAACAGATTGCAGAAGGAGGAAAGCGCATCCACGAACTGGAGAAAATAAAGAAACAAGTCGAACAAGAGAAGTGTGAACTTCAGGCTGCTCTAGAAGAAGCAGAGGTACAGGCTGCATGCACGGTTAACCAACATATCGGGAAGAATTAAATCCTCCCGCAGAGCGTGTGAACAGGCATAGCACACAGTCCTCTGTGTGTGGCAACACTGCCTCATACTTGTTCCTTGTTTGCTAATGTCGCCTCTCGCTGTCCTTAAGGCATCTCTGGAGCACGAGGAGGGAAAGATCCTGCGCATCCAGCTGGAGCTGAACCAAGTCAAGTCTGAGATCGACAGGAAGATTGCTGAGAAGGATGAGGAGATCGACCAGCTGAAGAGAAACCACATTCGAGTCGTGGAGTCCATGCAAAGCACGCTGGACGCCGAGATCAGGAGCAGGAACGACGCCATCAGGATCAAGAAGAAGATGGAGGGAGATCTCAATGAGATGGAAATCCAGCTGAACCACGCCAACCGCATGGCTGCTGAGGCCCTGAGAAACTACAGGAACACCCAAGGCATCCTCAAGGTAGGTGGCACCAAGAGGTGATCCCCGATGAGTGCTGTGACACGGACTGAGGACACAGTGTCTCAATGATTGTTCACTGCACAGGACACCCAGCTGCACCTGGATGACGCTCTCCGGGGCCAGGAGGACCTGAAGGAGCAGCTGGCCATGGTGGAGCGCAGAGCCAACCTGCTGCAGGCTGAGATCGAGGAGCTGCGGGCCACTCTGGAGCAGACTGAGAGGAGCAGGAAGATTGCAGAGCAGGAACTGCTGGACGCCAGTGAGCGCGTGCAGCTCCTCCACACCCAGGTGGGGTTTTGCACAAACACCTCCCAGCAGTAAATGCTTAAGCATCTCAGAACACAAAAGCCTGTGCTTTTTAACATAACAGTCAGATCTTAACTTTTGACAAATTTTCCTTTCTTATGAGTGGGAAATCTCTCCCTGTTTTATGCTAGCAATTGCCTTTGATTCTCTTCTAGAGCATGTTATGGGTGATGATACTCCACTGTATCAGTGTATCTAGTCATCCTTATTATCAACATTGACGTTTTTATTGTGAAGAAATGCCATGCTACAGACATCTGTTTTAATTTTATTTATGTGCACGGGCAGTCTGATTGGTAAATGACAATTATAAAATCATAAAGCTATTTCACCTATTTCTAATGCACGTGCAGGTGCTGACCATCCCCCTGCCTCTCCATTTTCTCTTTATCATTGCCATATATAACAAAATTCTTTAATGTTGAAGAGCGCTTCTTTTTTAAAATTCTTTTTCAATTAATTTTTGTTTATGAGTACACCGTAGCTGTCTTCAGACACACCAGAAGAGGGCATCAGATCTCATCACAGATGGTTGTGAGCCACCATGTGGTTGCTGGGAATTGAACTCAGGACCTCTGGAAGAGCAGCCGGTGCTCTTCACCGCTGAGCCATCTCCCCAGCCCAAGAGCCCTTCTTTTACTTACAAATTTTTGTTATGATTTTCAAAAAAATAACTACCACTAAGTACTTTGATAGCCTAAGAAAGTGTAACACTTATTTCTAACCAGAACACCAGCCTCATCAACACCAAGAAGAAGCTGGAGACAGACATTTCCCAGATCCAGGGAGAGATGGAGGACATCGTCCAGGAAGCCCGCAATGCAGAAGAGAAGGCCAAGAAAGCCATCACTGACGTGAGTAGAGTCACATTGTTGCCCTCAGTGAGCAGCGGGAGCTAGCGATTTCAATAGCGTTCTTGATCTCCTAAGGCCGCCATGATGGCGGAGGAGCTGAAGAAGGAGCAGGACACCAGCGCCCATCTGGAGCGGATGAAGAAGAACATGGAGCAGACGGTGAAGGACCTGCAACTGCGTCTGGACGAGGCTGAGCAGCTGGCGCTGAAGGGCGGCAAGAAGCAGATCCAGAAACTGGAGGCCAGAGTGGGTGTCCCTGTGCTCGTACATTTCCATAGGTTTCCAATTCCTCATTGGATCCGATTTCTTCAGAGCCTTTCCTTTTGTAGGTGCGTGAACTGGAGGGTGAGGTAGAGAGTGAGCAGAAGCGGAATGTTGAGGCTGTCAAAGGGCTTCGAAAACACGAGAGGCGAGTGAAGGAGCTTACTTACCAGGTAGGCAGTGGTCTTTAACAATTATCCCCGCTCCAGATGCGTGTGAGATACTCACAGTGATAGCGTGCCCTGTGGTTCTTACAATCTTGCAGACAGAAGAAGACCGAAAAAATATCCTCAGGCTTCAAGATTTGGTGGATAAACTCCAAGCAAAAGTAAAATCTTACAAGAGACAAGCCGAGGAGGCTGTAAGTATCTTTAGGATAGAGAATAGTGAAGTCCTTGAATTGGGAAAAGCTACAAAATAATTCAGTGTACTACCGCATTTAGTAAAGAAGCTGTTTGTTCTACAGATTCTGTATATATCATAGCTTTGTATATCGTTGTGCTTCTCAAATATTGTTTCCAGTATCAATAGCTTGATTTTAAGGGAAAACCTCAGCTTACAAAGGAACCTCAAAAAATATTAAAAACGGAAATTATCCAGGCTGTTCTCCCAGGCTATGGGGGGACAAAGTGATACAGAGATAAGATACCATCAGCAGAAATCCCCAGACACCTAGCTGTTAACAAGCAAACTTAAAAATAGCTCTTGGGCACCGGAGAGATGGCTCAGCAGTTAAGAATACTGGCTACTCTTTCAGAGGACTTGAGTTCAGTTCCCAGCATCCACAACCCTCTGTAACTCCAGGTCCAGGAATCTGAAGTTCTCTTTTGCTCTCCATAGGTACCAGGCAAACAAGTGGTTCACAGACATACATACTGACAAAATTTCTGCGCCCATAAAATATAAAAGTAAAAACTAACTCAGGCTAAAATAGATATTGGAAAAGCATGATTACTAGATAAACATTATTACATACAATATTATAAACAATATTAAAAGGAAGATGTGACATTTATAAATGTGTGGAATACAGCCAAAATTGCTTAGAGGGTTAATAAAGCTTATAAAATAATGTTTTTATAGGCTTTTAGCATGAATCAAAATTAAAAATAAATGAATACATTTATATCTAATCTAGAAATTGATACCAATAATGCAGTGAAGCAAGACATAAATCGATTAGGGTGTATTATTTTGTAACATGACATTTTAGTCATACCTGATAACTTCTGGAGAATTAATGAAGCAAAGACATTTCCAGCTAGTTTAATGAAGAAACTAGAGACAATACAAATAGCACCACAGGAATATAAAGGGAGACATGCCTTGCACACAGAGCAGTGTTTAGCGTACCGTGTAAAAACAGTTCAAAGAGCTGAGGTCACAAAGACGCTTTTTTTCCCTCAGGAGAATGTGAGTTACCAAGCTGGGCTAAAAAATTACTTCAGGATTACCGTTGAAAAGGACCCAGGTGCAGATAGGTCTTTCAAAATTTCAAGGAACAGATAATCTCCAACTATGTAAGCAGTTCAAGAGCATGGGAAAGACGCAAAGCTTTCCAATTCACATTACAAAGCTTGCATAGCCCTCATTCCAAAACCCGTCCAAGGGAGGACAGGGAAAAGAAGTAGGGCCGCCTTGCCTCTTACTGTAGTCACAGCAGGAACACATTACTAAAACCCTTACTTATCCAAAGGACAAGTAAATAGAGTAAAATAGACTTAAATTCCACAATGTAAAGATGCCTTATTTGAGAATCTGTCACTATATCAAATATATCGTTTTATCGAAGGCAGAGGAAATAATTGTTTTGCGTCAAAATAATCTATGGTAAAATTCAGTGGCCATTTTCATGTTTTAAATGATTATTTAACCATGCTTAATACGATAAGGAATAACTAATTTCATAATGTATGTATATAATATATATGTATATGTATTATTCTTTTTTTTTCTTCTTTTGCTTTATTCCTGGCACATATCCATTCAGATAATTTGGTTGTTGGGGATGGAGAGATGGTTTAGCCATTAAGAATGCTTGTGGCTCTTCCAGAGAGAGGATCTGAATTTGGTTCCTAGCACCCCTTCCAAGCAGTTGGTATCAACCTGCAACTATATAGTTCCAGGGAGTCCAGAGTCTGTGTACACACATGATGACAGACAGAAACACATCTCTCTCTCTCTCTCTCTCTCTCTCTCTCTCTCTCTCTCTCTCTCTCTCTCACACACACACACACACACACACACACACACACACACAAATAAGATTCTTACAAAAAGATATTCTGTTTGCAAAATTTGCGATGTGATAATTTTGGGACACCAGTCTCTAATCATAAAATGATTTCAGTGGCAAGCAAGACTCTTGGAAAGGGTAAGATTTTACTTCTCTATTCATACCAAGCTCCATTTCTGCCAGTCTACAGAGCTTAGAAAGGTTACAGCATGGGTTTAATATACTTCTGTTTTTATCCTCAGGAGGAACAATCCAACACAAATCTATCCAAGTTCCGCAAGCTGCAGCATGAGCTGGAGGAAGCCGAGGAGCGGGCTGACATCGCCGAGTCCCAGGTCAACAAGCTGCGGGTGAAGAGCCGCGAGGTTCACACTAAAGTCATAAGTGAAGAGTAAGGCAGCTCTGATGCTGTAGAATGACCGAAGAAAGGCACAAAATGTGAAGCCTTTGGTCATGTCCCCATGTGATTCTATTTAATCCTATTGTAAGGAAATAAAGAGCCCAAGTTCTTTGCAAGCAATATGCTTGGGCTGGCCCTGTCTTTTGTCACCTTCCTAACCCGATGTCAAAGTTTCAAATGTCTCCAATGATAACCACATCCCATCTGCAACTCAGAAACACACACATCTTCACGGGTATTTTTGGTTTGTTGTGATAGTTACGTTGATCAAGGTGTCACTTACCAAGAGAGCCTATTCTGATGACCAGAGCTCTGGGAGTCATTTCTATGTCTTCCTAGTTATTCCTGGTATCTTCATAATGTCAAATCCCAAGAAGCTTCTACATCCCATAACATAAGCCTGATTTTCCAGGTCTAGACAAAGAATGGTGCTAGGTATAGTTCTACAGAGATGGGTCACACTAACCATGTCATTAATGCTCCATGTTTAATAACTACATGAAGAAAATGAGCCCCAGCTATTCTTTATTAGCTCATGAAAATGCTAATATTAACCTTCACACCATGAATTCACCCATAGCATACATGAAGGCTCATCTGATTCATCAATTGGAAATAATGCTTTTTTTTGCGAAAGCCATAGAATGCCTATCAAATCTGAATATACAGAAATCAATATTTTATGTTATAATTTGGTATAATAAGTTATGCACCTATTTTCATTCTTTGTAGCCTCCTCTATAATTTCATGAATAAAGTCAATGACTAAGAGACCAGACCAAGAATCTCAAAGCAGTTTACTCAAATGCACATGTATATATTATTTTTACATATGTATAAATATATGCTTATATATGTATAAATATATGTTTATGTATAAATGCACACATATATGCATATATATACAATATGAAGATACCAGGAACAACTAGGAGGAAGACACACACACACACACACACACACACACACACATTAGATTATTGAGACATTTTACTAGAAGATTAACATTTGAGAACTGGGGACAGCTTTGATGCATAGCCAAAAACACAGTCTTCCTAGACAGTACCTGGTAAAAGCTAAATGCTAACTCCCATAACGGAGCCAAAAGAAAATTGTCTTGGCTTATGGTCTTGGCTTAAGTGGCAAGTCTGAGACTGATTTCAATCAAGACATGTGGAGCCAACTTCACAGGTAAGCTGGTTTGCGCTAACTTTGGGGAAGAGCACAAGATTGTTCTCCTCACTGTAGTGGCTCTTTTATTTTTTCCCCACATCACCTGTCGAGGCTTAAGTATCTTATAACTTGGTAGTGACAACAACAACAATAAAAATAATAACAACAACAACAACAGCAACAAATCAAGATCTTGCTTTCTCCTCTCTGAAAAGCCCCTGCACCGAGTAGAACCAAAGTCCATCTTAAAATTTCCATCAAATCCTATTCAGGGAATTATGAAAACATTTGCTTTGAGAACCGTTAGCCACATTTTACAGATACCTATAGAGAAATAGATTCATAAGAAGCAAAGTGGGGTACCTGAGGGAACAAAGCAGCTAATAGTTGCCTAGGAAACTCCTGGTGGATGTAAAGTTCTTCAAGACCCTTCGTGGTGTCTTTAATCCGCTTTAGGTAGAGTGTTATCATCGAGAGGGCTGGGCTACAGATCAATTAGCCCAGAGTCTAAACCACTGTGTGACTCTCCTCTATGAGTAGATACTTGTCTCTTCTTTGAGCTTGGTTGCTTTGTTAGAAGGAAGATGAATGCGGATCTCACAGTCCCTTGCAGTAATGAAATCATATGACCGTGGTGATCCCCATCTCTAGATACCTACTTTTATACGTGGCAACTTGCAAAACAAGACCCTGGGGGCTCAGTCTCAGTCATGCAATGCTAGCTAAGAGAGAGGATTCGAGGCCATTCAGACAGCAAAACAAACACAAGTTAAAAAAAAAGAAACAATGTTCAGGTGTTGCTTGTAAGTGAAAATTTAAATATATAGCACTGTGGTTGCTGGAGAAGTCAAACTCACTGGCACTTATAGACAAAAATCCCATTTTTAATATTTCCTCACATCCATTTTCATACAGGAAACAGGATTTCACAAACAGCACGAGGTTGTTCGTTTGTTGGAGTGTTCATTTGTTTTTAATGAGAGAATGTGCGTGTGGCTAGGCAATGGTTAGGGGGTAGGTCAGAAGTGGGAAGGGGATGATTCAACAGTGAGTCAGAGGCGACAGACTGGAGGAAACAAAAGCAGCTGTCTTTCTTTGGCTATTTTTCATCAACCAAATTTCAAAATTAAGCTTTGAAACATCCTTCCAAGGAGACAATGAATTGGGAAAAAAAAATCCCATCTTCTTGGGAGGAAAGAATAGTCGTTGCAGCGACACTGAGAAGCAGAAGGCTTCCTCCGTGGTTTAACACTGCAATTGTGTGGCAGCTGAAGAGCCTTCACAGAGGGCACTCAGTGAAACAGAAGAGCTCCAGGCAACAAAGTGCACGGATTCCAGAACTCAGCAGTCTCTGAAACAACACCTTACATTATTCCAAGGACGGATCGTTTTCCTATCACCAACAACTCAAATTATTTATAGGAGATTGATTCATATACTTAACCCAATGTGAGAGGGAATATTTCTAATTATATCCAAACATCCTTAATATGAAGGGAATTAGGCTTGGAGACCTTCCTTGCCAAAAACACATTTTGCCAAATATGTTTTAAGAAAGAGGAGGAGGTTACGTGTTTTCCATATTTGATCCTATAAAAGTACCCCTTGGAATGAGAATGACTTGTCTTTCCTCATAAAGCTTCAAGGTAAGAGTGTGTGAGGACAGGGCTCTGTGTGGACGGGAAGGGATGCCTGGCTGCTAGTGTGCATGCCACACATCCTGGCTCCTGCTGTCCCTGGCAGTCCTTCCGGTGAAGCACCAAGCCACTCTGTGGCAATTGTAATTAGATGTTGTGGTCTTCCCAGTCATTTCTTGGTTCCCTCAGATAAGAGCTGTGCTCTTATTGGGAGTCACTAGCTCTTAATCAGAAGGCATTTTTTTTCCCCAATTACAGTTCAGACCCACGGTCGAAGTTGCATCCCTAAAGGTAAGGTCTTCCCCTCCCTCCCCACCTTTTCCTTCATTCTGAGTGCAAATAATTTTCTTTAGTGTTTGCAGAGTGTCTGTTGGGGTTGAAAAATGAAAAGCATTTCACTGTCATGGCTGATCATGCTTCTGTTGCGAAACTCTAAGGGGCTCAGGAAACTGGGTCTTATTAACACAGATCCTTTGCAGCATATGAGATGCTTTCTCAGAGGCTTGGGGATTTTGTGCATGAGGTTTTCTATATCTAGTTTTGTAGTTTGTCTTTTAAGTGATTTCAACATGCAATGAGATGCAGTTTGCTCATTTAAAAAGAAAAACCATTAGCATTCTATGCTACAGCTTTTAGCACTAATTAATAAGACAGCGAGGCGATGTCTAAATGGACAGATGGGATGGATCAACCCTTGACTTACCAAAGTGCAAATCTGCATGTTGTCTTATGGTCTGTCAAATAAAAACTGAAGTGCTGAGAAAGTGGGTTCAGCAAGGCAAAGTACTTTAATTTTGGTATCAGCTACTGCAATTTGAATGGAAAATTGGGAACAAGTTTACCCAGTGGAGCTTTCTCAGGAAAGGGTAACACAACGTGGGTTATATAGGATGACTGTCCACGGAGTTCATGGATGGTAAGAAGTTGATCTTAAAGGAAAAAGTTGAGGGAAATAATTAAAATAATATGAGTAAAAGAATACAAAAACTTAATTAAGTTGGTCAAAATTTGGACAGAGGGATAATAAGCTGTCCTTTAAACAAAATAATAACAAACCAAGTTCTTCACTTTTCTGCTTTCTGTTCTAGTGTGCAATATTTGTAACTGCTGAGTCTGGCGGGGGGGAGACCCCTAACTCTCCACATGCAAGAGAGTTCCTAAGACTTTAGCCACATAGCCTGATTTTTCATTTTAATGAGGCATCCAGCCCGGAGCCCTTCTCTCTATCCAG